>NC_133328.1:236567332-237200927 GCF_042186555.1 Aquarana catesbeiana
TCTTGTGTAACTCTTCTAAAAGTTCTTCTCTGGTGCATGTTAGTTCTGCCAGTGCCAACATTGCTAAAGAAGCTTTGTGTTTTTGTTCTAGAGTGTAGATACGGTTAGTTAGTTCCACTTAGTGGTAATGTAGTAATGTTAGTAATGTGTGAGGTTTTGAGATATGGATTGTGATATTTTTGGTCAGTGAGTAGGGAGTTATCAAGGCGCCAGATGTGCGAATTAGCCCGTATGATGGGAATTTGTAGGGTCATAGTTATGGGATTGTGATCTGACAGAATCATCGGTTCAATAGTAGCTTTGGTGAGAAAGGATAGATCGTTTTGGGAGATAAAAAAGTGGTCCAGTCTTGAATATTTGGAATGAGGTGAGGAGAAAAAGGTGAAGTCCTTGCCAGTAGGATGTAATGTGCGCTAAGTGTCGTGAAGCAATAGTTCTCTGAATTGAGTCTTTATTGCGCGTAGAGCCCTATATGTCAGTGAGGATAGACCGTTAGACGTGTTGATGGAGGGGTTAAGGGCAACATTGAAATCACCGCCAACTATTAGAGTACCTGAGTGGAAAGTTAGTAGTTGTTGAAGTGTTTTACGGAAAAAGGCCACCTGTAACGTGTTCGGTGCATACAGATTTGCAATGGTCAAACGTTTTGGGAGCAAGGACCCCAACTCCAAGCTCTCCAAGATAAGGTGCAAGCGGACTATCACGGTATAGATACAAAAGGATAGACAGCAAAAATACAAAACATGTATAAAAACCAAAATTTATTTATACAAAAATAGATATAAAAAACATATAAAAATACAAACTGTGTAAAGATGTGCACAGATAACATGGAATATCGACTAGTTTCGTGGGGAACCTGCTTCATCGGGAAAAGTATCTGTGAATAAAATACAATACAATCAAGTATATATATATTTTTTCAATGGAAAAATTGTGGGAAGTAATACCAGGATATGATGGGAAGAAAAGGTCAGTGTTCTTTTTGTCCCTGGATACTTTCTTGTTCGTCTATAAGGCTTCCTAATCGTGAAATGTTTACTCCTTATTTTTCTGCCCAGTGTGGCACTACCGGTATTGTCTACCTTATGCTGTGTACCTGTAAAGCGTTTTACGTGGGGGAAGACAATTAGGGAGTTTAGACAGAGAGTTGGTGATCACATTTACTATTCCACCAACGGCAAACTTACCACTGTAGGGTGCCACATTGGCCTATATCATAAATATAACCCCAAAGCCGTTGGATTCTTTGCCCTGGAAGTGATACCCCCCCGATGTTAGAGGAGGTGACCGTGATAAAATTCTGTTACAAAAAGAATCCCTGTGGATAGAAAGGCTCAATGCCACTATTTCACCAGGTTTGAATGAGGTCAACTCATTCAAACCTTTTCTTAACCCATGATCACCGGCTGCCTGTTCCTTATTGTTTTTTCCCCCTCCCCCCCCCCCCCCTTTTTCATTTCTTTTTGTCATATTGCAATTGTACTGCTTAAGGGCTCCCTGTAGAATATATATTTCTGCATTCATGTTCATGTTACCCATAGGCCTTGAATTGAGGTAATTACCTCCTATTTATTATATTATTTGTATATGCCATTATCATTCATATATTTCTTTTGGCGAACCTGTCCCTTCCTTGACATGTTCACATTTGCACTGTATTTCTTATGTTCTAATAATATTATGTACAGCTTTGTATTCATGGTTTATAATTTGTTTCCATACATAGGGCTTCTGTCCCGTTTGTCGGTGTGCTCTCGGATTATTTGGCCTTTCTCCCGGCGGTTGTCTCTTTCGCAGTGACTGGTAGGTTCCCTGGTGGCTTTGTGGGTTCCACTGACTCCCCTCTCTCTTTCCCTTTTCGATGGGACCCCACTTACCACTTGCACATATCTCAGATTGAGTCCTATGTGGACCCAATCTGGCCATCGCGCATGTGCACGCCTGGATTTGTTGCGCGTGCGCATCGCCTTGGCTTTGCTGGATGGTGTCCAATTGACCGCGCCAGCTGCACGGTCACGGCATCGTCCTGGCCCTCCCGAGAAGTTGTGCGCTGGCACGCGCATGACGAGGTCGCGCGCGCTCCCTGTGGAACCCTTGAACCCGCGACGCCGCTTCACCCCATGATTGGCGCTGTTGTGATGTCGGGGGGGTTGGAAGACACTTAAACTGCGGTGTTTTCCGCAGTCTTCACAGGCCAGCGTGGAACTCGGATGGTTCTTTGACCAGCGACACTTACAGTAAGTCTCCCACATTTCCCTTGTGCTATCTGCTCACTGCACCTATCTAACTTTAGATGCGGATGGAAGAGCTGGATGATCTTATTTATTTAATATTTTATTTTCCAGACTTTGAGCCGGAATGTTAGACAATGGATATTTAAAAGACATATAGTTTGTACCCTAAGTATACACTTATTCTTCCGTTCCGGTTCATTATCTATCTGCCGGTCAATGAATAGAACCTTACATCTTACAGTTTCTTCACATCATATTATTTGATATAGGTACCTATTGGTTTTGCTTTCACTCTTACCATTTGCATGTATTTTGCTCCTGGTGTGTGTTTTGGGCTTCACTAACCACTGCCTGTGTTTTAGTCACTTCATCTGCCCCCCTATCTGGTTCACACATTTTCCCTTTTACTTCACAATTTTCTTCACGTATGTAATTTGATCTTCTCATGCACTCAGCATGGGTATTTTCTAATGTACCCTTCTCGCCACTCTCCAGTTATAACCTGGTTTCTCTGGTTCTCTTCATTTTCACCCATTCACACCCTTCTTTTTCACTGTCCTTCCCTCTCCTGAGTGCATTTCCTTTTTCCTTTTCTTTTAAGAGGGTCTCCTGGCATCGGGTTCCTTTTAACCCCTCCTGGTTCCTTCCGTTCCTGGTGTTCCACACACTTACTTCCACCTCCTGGCTCATAGACGCACAACATGTTTGCATTATTCATGTATACCCTTTTCATCACCCATCTAGATTCTTGCTCCTTCGCGGCTGTATTTGTGTCTTCCCCAGTCGCCGCGGGAGACCTTGCCGGGACTGGCCTTAACTCTGTTTGCACATCAGCATAGGTAAGCAGCCCCTTACATCCATTCGCCCATATTTCATCCCCCCCCCCCCCTTTTTTTCCCATCATATCCTGGTATTACTTCCCACAATTTTTCTATTGAAAAAATATATATATACTTGATTGAATTGTATTTTATTCACAGATACATTTCCCGATAAAGCGGGTTCCCCGCGAAACTAGTCGATATTCCATGTTATCTGTGCACATCTTTACATAGTTTGTATTTTTATATGTTTTTATATCTATTTTTGTATAAATGAATTTTGGTTTTTATACATGTTTTGTATTTTTGCTGTCTATCCTTTTGTATCTGTACCGTGTTAGTCCGCTTGCACCTTATCTTGGAGAGCTTGGAGTTGGGGTCCTTGCTCCCAAAACGTTTGTCCTAAATTAATTTGGAAGATGGTACACCCCTATATAATTTATCCTGATGTATGAGGCCAACCAATTCTTTCTATAGATTTGCAATGGTGATAGGCCTATTGTGAAGGTCATCCTTTACAAAAAGGAACCTCCCTTGAGGATCTCCTTGAATGTCTGTAATATTAATTGAGCAGTTTTTAGATATGAGAATGGATACCCCTTTTGATTTAGCATCTTTATTGGATGCATGGTATACTGTCATGAAGTTTGGGTATGGCGTCCGTTCGGAGGTGTGTTTCCTGAATAGGGGCAATTTGAGTTTTAGATTTTAGTAATGAGGAGAGTAATTGTGACTGTTTTATCGGGTGTGTTGAGGCCGCGTATGTTTATAGAACAAAGTTTGAGTTGTGTGTGAGGATGAGCCTTGTCGTTTGTTATTTGGGTGGGCCCCATTGCCTCCGCCAGGAATGGATGGGTTTTGGGGAGTAGAGGGCAGCAAGGTAGGAGGGTAGAATGGGGGGGGTTCTGTTATAGTTAGGGTGAACTGTGGTTTGGGTAATTAAACCCTATTGAAAAACCGATGAGGCGATGAGGATATTATTCACCCACCTCGGTAACAATCGGGGATCAGTAGGGTACAGAGTAGGAGTAGTGTGCACTCCGCACACTGCGGAATTGCACCCTGTCCCACTACTGTGTGGGGGTTGGTAATAACCTGGTACAGGAGAGTGACTAAAGTTCTGAGAGTCACTAGTGTCATGAGAGACCTGCCACTATCTGACCATTGAAAGATATAAAGGAGGGTGTGTGCAATATCAAAGGGTGTTTCGGGCCTCAAGTTTTGGGGTATAGATCATTTGAAGCCAAAATGGAGGGGTTCCAACTTAGTTCGTGATCTGTCAAGAAGAGAGACCCAGTGGATCTTCTTGGCTGATACTTTATCGCCAAGGGGACTAAACGTGGATCTAGATATTAACTGCTTTATAAGCGATTACTAATATCTAGATATCAACTGCTTTATAAGCGATTATTAATATCTGCGATTAACGGTTGATCTTATTAATTATCAGTGGTTTTGCACTAATTTTGGGTTGTTTAGGTATGCCTCTGTCATATGCTTGGGTCTCTTATAGTAGTACATTTTGTATGGTTATCCAATCTTTACAAAAAGATTTGGATCAATTTTGTTTTTATATCAATATGCGTTTTTTTAGCCTCCTTTATTATGGCACATTCCTGTTCTCTTTATAGTAGTGCCTCCTATTTGACTATTGTCTTTTTAGAAATAAGATATACTGATTAAGTCTGTCTTCGCAATATATTTTTTGCGATTTTTTATCCTCTTGCTATATGCGATTTTGTAGCTTCTTGTATTTATATTTCGTTTTTTCTTTAATCACTCTCTGGTTTTAGTTTAATCATTAAAACTAGTATTAGCCTCACAGCTTGAGGAAGATTGTGAGAGGACTTTATCTAGCATTATCAATGCTTTGATGTTTCCTCTCTCCTTTTGCATTTATATAAGGCACTGTATCCATTGTATACATGTACGCAAAAGTTAATGAATGTCTTTGGAATATAATTCTGTCATGATTTCCTTTTATATGTAGTTTTAATTATTGTGTGGGTTTTAGATTTTCTAAAAATGATTTAAAAACGCAACAGTGGCATTTATTTATGGTGCGTCTTTAGATTAGCACTTGCTGCTGGTGAATGTCAAACGCTAAGAAGCTTACGCTGATGTTATTGACAAATGTATTTACTACATGTCTGCCTATACTGAGTTTATAATCAGTTTTATTTTATTGTATATAAGATTTATATGTTAGATTAGTGCAGCGCCCTTTTGTCCCTCTGCGCTGTCTATGCTAAGCCGCTAGTGAGGCTGGGGCCGGCGACGTGCACCCGCCGGCACCCGAGCCTTGCGGTGATTGGCTGGACGGGCTGCAGAGGGATATATAAGCTGGCCATTTCGTTGTGTAGCCACGCCCTCGGTTGAAGTCAAAGGATATGACGAAACGCGTCAGGGCGTGGCTAACGCGACGTAGGAAGTGACGTGTGCGCTCCACCAGAGTCATCTGCACAACCAGGAAGTATTCACCTTTTCCTGTGTAGCGGCGCTGATATCCTATGGTGAAGTTGACATACTTACATTACCTGCCTGTTCGATTGATTGCTTACTTGTGATTTTACTTGATGTATGTATTTTATTGAAGGGGGGTTCTCTGTCTGTCTTTGTGTAAGGGAGTCTGAGCCAATAAACAGGATTACGCTATGTGCACCCTTTTTTTCTTTTCTGTTTTCTTTGATTCGTTATGAGCCCTATGCATAGTGATGATGGGAACAAATGGCTGTTAAAGAGTGCTGACTCTGAAGGCTCTATTACTCCCCATTTCTGGTGAGTTTAACCCCCTAGGGGGAGAGTGTCTGTCACCGGGTGGATTTCGGAGTGATCGGTGGAAGGTGCATGTAGAGGACTGTTTTTTGTGATCACCTGCTAATTATTTAAACTACACCCTGAACCTTTACAGCACTACCCTATATAAGGGACTCTCTTTTAAGGGACTTTTTAAGGACTGCTTTGTTTTATGAATGTCCTTTTATGTGTTGTTGGCCACATGTTTCAATTGCTCAACACGAGCGCTGTCTAGTGTGATAATTTGATATTTTTTACACAGAGCTATTATTGGTATTTTTTTGTTTGAGACAGCTGCTTATATTAGATATTTTTTCTCTGCTTAAACAGACTAAGTGGAGTTTAATCTCATTCATGTGTTTGTGAATTATTTATGGTCACATATTGATGTATATTTACGTCTATGCACTTTTGAATGTTCACTAGAATTTTAAACATTTAAAATCTACACTCTGGGTCTGTTTGGGTGCCTGGCGCTGAGCGGTGTTTCTGTAGGTTTGGTGAGACACCTATTCTTTTAGCAAGTGTATTATGCTTGTGATTAATTGGGAGGTTTGGAGATGTCATCAGGCCTCAGTGAGGCTATTAGAGTAAAAGCCAAAGTGCAAATCAAATAATAGTAATCATGTGTGTATTAGAAGACTGTGAGACCATATGACTATGATGTCAGTCAATAGAAATATACACTTTGAACTATTATAAGTAAGAAAGTAATAAAAGTAAATAAATAAAACAACCGTAAATGTAACTTTAAGGCGGGAAGCATAGAAAAATACCTGCGAGTGTCAATCGGGGTTTCAGTCATTCTTACTTGCATTGCTAAAGTGTAAATTCTAGTTCTTAGCATAGTGATGAGTAGTACAGACCTATTCAGGGTCTGGCCCGTATACAATGCAGTCTATCAGATGAGAAAATTTGTGAGGACAACAGTTGCGGGTTTGAAAGGTAGTAACCTGTGTACCTGTGTATAGCTGCTGGCAGTTTCTCTGGCGGTGTACATGAGTTCGGTAGCAGGAGGGTCAGTCGGCATTGCTTCAGCCTGCTGGATAGATGCTTACAGGTGTGAATAAAGATGCCCCTGTTGTGAGAGGGGTTGGTTCGTGTGATGTTCAGGTCGGTGGGGGGTTCCGGCTGACTGTTTATGTATGGACGAAGGGGAGATCTCTAGCCGTGTGACCGGTGATAGTTCAATTTCGGGTTTGGAGGTTGATCACACCATTCTCGTGTCCATGGTTCGGTGGATGGGCAATCAGATGTTTTCCTTGTTGACTTATAGTGTTCTGGCTGCAGCCTATCTTGCATCCCGAATGGGATATGGCTTGAAAAGGAAGACATGTGACTAGTGTCTGTTGGGTAGGTCCGGAAGCTGGTCCCTGGGCATTGTGGGGTTTGTAGTTTAGAGTGTACCTTGATTGCTTGGACACTGCCTACATTCTTGGTAATGCCTATCTCCTCAGCCGCAGTATGTGGGGGTTATTCTATGGTGCATTCAGGTATATCATAGAGGTACTGCGGATATAGGAAGTGTATCACAGTGTCCGTTCTTTTACGTTGAAAAACAGTCAAAACATTATAACATTAAAAATACAAGAGAAAATGTAACATGAACACGCCTGAACGCGGCGAACCAGCAACATTAGATTACTGAGTACCTGTAGGGAGGTTTAACGGTCCTGTCTGGCTCTCCTTGCACTAGGAGAGTTGGAGGGGCTGAAGTCGTGGCGGGGAATGCGATGGGCCATTTGGTGAGCCGGAGCTGAGAGAGAGCGTCTCCTTCTGTATCTGGTGCCTTGTGTCTCCATGGGCTCCTCAGGCTGGTGTTCTCTCCTCATAGCAGAGCGGCGAAAATCAGCATACCAATTAGGCACTTCCACCAACAGGATATTGAGGGTGTCACAAAAGTAAGGGAGATCTTCAGGCACCTTCAGAAGTGCCGTACGACCCTGAGTGGTGGCAGAGAGGCAGAAAGGGAACTTCCATTTGTAGGTAATGCCCTTAGAGCGTAGGGTGTCCAGCAAGGGTCTCAGATCTCTACGATGTTGAAGTGTTATGCCTGAGAGATTTTGGTAAATTTGGACAGTCTTCCCTTCATGTGTGATTTGTGATTTGCCTCTGGCCTGTCTGAGGATTTCTTCTTTAGTTTTGAAATCGACTAGGCAGCAGATTATATCCCTTGGGGGATCTGTGTCCCTTCCTTTTTGTCTCAGAGCTCGGTTGCAATGGGGGTCTGGAGGGGTCTATTCAAAAGACCATTTAACAATCCCATGATCAAGGGTGGTATCTGGTCTCCTTCAATCGCTTCCGGGAGTCCTCTGATCCTCAAGTTATGGCGTCTGCCTCTATTGTCAAGGTCTTTGAGGTGCCTTTGCATATCACGCATTTGGAGGGTATGAGTGTCGACCTGATGTGTGGTCTTGCGGAGCTGTGTGTCTTGGCGCTCCGCCATCTTTTCTGCGGCCTGCACTCTATCAGTGAGTGTATAGATGTCTAGGTGTAGTTCCGATATTGCCGCCGAGAGTGTATCCTTTATGTCCACGGCAATCGTCCTTAGGTCATGGATGTTTAGGTGAGGTTGTGGTGGCATCTCCAGGTTGTCTCCGGCGGCTGAGGTAGGGGGGAGAGTGACAGGTGGTGATCCCAAGTGTGAGATAGTCACTGTCTGTGAGTTCCCGAGGTGGGAAGACGCCATGTTTCCCCTGCCTGAGAACATGTCTTTGATATTGTGGCCCGTATTCCCGGGTTGTTCCCTGGGCGAACGGGAACGTGAAGCAGATGAGTACCGCCAGGCAGTCCCCATTTGTTCAGTCGGTTTGGGTTGAACATGCCTCCATTAGACTGAGTTGTGTAGTGGCAGGAGCTTCTAATCTAAGCAGCCATCTTCATGCCAGGTCAGGCCACGCCCCCCACGTCACCGTGTTCTTAACGTTCAGAATTTCTGACAAGATTTGTGTGACTGTGTGTATGCAAGACAAGTTTGAGCCAAAATCCGTCTGAAAAAATCCATGGATTTTGTTGTCGGAATGTCCAATCAATGTCCGACCGTGTGTACGGGGCATTAGAGGAGTAATATTTGCCCCCTTGTAATAGTCAGAGAGATTTGGAACCCCCAGTCTCCCATACAGTTTTGGTCTATACATAGTACTTTTTTAACACGCAGTCTTGCTTGACACCAAATTAATTTTATGATGCCCCTTTGCAAAATATAAAGAACATAGGATTGGATGGTAACAGACAAATTTTAAAGGCATATTAAAGTCTTGGTAGGTAATGAATCCTCCCAATCTATGATATGTGAACATGTTGCCAGATATGGAGAGGCTGTTTAAACCTGGCTTGCTACAGTTAGTAACATATCAGAGTGAGAACAGTACCCAGAGAAGGAAGGGAAGCAACCTAAAGAAAAAGTTTTGGCTTAAGTTCAATATTGTTTCGGGGAGAAGGGAAACCATCATTGCTATAGATATTGCTTGATTAATATTAAGGCCCAAATAGATACATATGCATTTAAATGAACTAGGAGGCTAGACAAGGAGGTGTATGGGGAAGTATAAAACGCCAAAATATTTTTGGCAAAATAATTTGTGTGTAATGCCTGACTGTTCTACTCCTTTAATATCCACATTATTATTAATGTTATTATCGTTATACAGGATTTATATAGGGCTAATGGTTTGCGCAACGCTTTACAACATAGTTACATGGTTACATAGTTAGTCAGGTTGAAAAAAGACACAAGTCCATCTAGTTCCACCATAAAAAAAAAATATATCATACAATCCCATATACCCAATCCTATACCCACAGTTGATCCAGAGGAAGAACCCCCCCCCCCAGAAAAGCAGGATCCAATTTGCTACAGCAGGGGAAAAAATTCCTTCCTGATCCCAGAGAGGATTATTTATCTATAAATGTTAGTACCCAGTTATATTATGTACATTTAGGAATTAATCCAGGCCTTTCTTAAAGCAATCTACTGAGCTGGCCAGAACCACCTCTGGAGGGAGTCTATTCCACATTTTCACGGCTCTTACTGTGAAGAAACCTTTCCGTATTTGGAGATGAAATCTCTTTTCCTCTAGACGTAAAGAGTGCCCCCTTGTCCTCAGTGTTGACCATAAAGTGAATAACTCAACACCAAGTTCACTATATGGACCCCTTATATATTTATACATGGTGATCATACCCCCCCTTAATCTCCTCCTCGCAAGTGTGAATAAATTCAGTTCCTATAAACCTTCCTCATAGCTGAGCTCCTCCATGCCTCTTATCAGTTTGGTTGTCCTTCTCTGCACATTCTCCAGTTCCCTGATATCCTTTTTGAGAACTGGTGCCCAAAACTGAACTGCATGAGGGCAAACAGTACAGTTACAATACACTTCAATACAGGAAGAATCAGAGGGCCCTGCCAATTAGAGCTTACAATCTAAGAAGGAGGGTCAAGTGATATAAAAAGGTAATAACTGTGGGGGATGAGTTGATGGAGAAAATAAAAGTTGTTAGGTGGAGGCAGGATAGGCATTGTCGCAGACACTGGCTGAAGGGATCTTTTCTCCCCACATTCACCCTGTTATTTGTTACTGCTATAGTCCTCTTTTTGTTACATTTTGTTATCAATTTCTCTTTATTAAATATTTTTAAAAAGAAAACAAACAATTTCATTTATACATGATATCACTTTTAATAAATGCATATATAAATATCTTTAATGCAATAAATAGTCTTAATCACTAACACTCCACTTTCCTATTTCTATCATTCCTACCATCCAATACCTTCCCATACACCCACTCATTCGGAAAAAACAAAAACAAAACCCTAAACCTGTTCCCACTCATTATACAAATTTTAACACTTCTTCGGAGAACCGAAACTCATCCCATTTTTGCCAAATTTCTGGCATTTTGTTTATTATATAGCCTTCTCTTATCTGTTTTTCCATATACTGAATTTCGTTCATTTCACATATCCAATTCCAATATTGTTGGACCTTTTTCTTCTTTCCATTTTCGTGCTATTAATGTTCTAGCTGCAGATGTCATGTGGTGAAGAATATCTGTTCTAATTACCTTTGTTGAGTCTGATGTCAGAGAAAATAATGACATTTTTATACTTGGGTTTATTTCTGCTCCTGACACTTTCTGATAGATCTCAAATATCTTATTTCAAAATCTCCTCACCCCCTGACAGCCGTACCATATATGATCCATCGTCCCTCTCTCCGTCTTACATCTCCAACATTACATTCTTCTTCATTCTTACATTCTTCTTCTAATATTGGATACCCCATTTCTTTTTCCCATTTTTTTATTCCTGTTAATTCTCTAAAAGAACCAGAAGGGAGTAGATCTCAGTATTTCCCTTATTAATTATATTTAACGCTACTGGGCACCTATACCATCTCATTGCGATCTTATAGTTTCTCTCTTGATACTTATTTGCTATAGTTGTTTTATGTATTATTTCAAAAAATTTTACCCATTCTTCTTCTAATATTGGATATCCCATTTCTTTTTCCCATTTTTTTATTCCTGTTAATTCTCTAAAAGAACCAGAAGGGAGTAGTAGGTCATATATCTTTGAAAATTTCTTAGTTGGATCTTGTTCCTCCACTAATATTTTTTCAAATTTAGTTAATGGTCTATTTATCCTAGATATTTTTACTTCTATGAATGTCTTTAACTGCTGGTATTGTAACCACATATTTTTATATTCAGATCCTATATCCTGCAGTTTTGGTAGTTTCCAGTCCACTAGGATCTGTACCACCCTTAGATTCTTAGTTATATTCCATTTTAAGTACTTTGTGAACTCCAAAGCTGGTGGAAATTCGGGACTGAAGAACAAAGGTGTCATGGGTCCAATCATTGTGGAAAGATTCCCCCCTTTTATTATAGTATCCCATATTTTTAGTGTAGCGTTGACAAAAATTGTTAGTACTTTTTTTTTTGGTCTTAAGTGGGAATTTATCCATGGGAGAAACCTTACTTGTGGTCCTATTATTTCTTCTTCTAGTTTGACCCATTGTTTAGTTTCTTTATTATGATACCAATCAATGATACTAGTCAGTGATGCTGCTTGTAAGTATTTTACAAAATCTGGTAGTGCCAGTCCTCCATTTTTTTTTTCTGATTAAAATTTCTCTTTTTATCAGGGGCGTTTTATGAGCCCAAATAAAGCTTACTACAGCTTTTCTTAAATCCAACAATAGCTTTTTAGGAGGATCTAGGGGGATTGTTTGAAAAACATATAATAATTTTGGAAGTATATCCATTTTAATTATATTAATTCTTCCCATCCAAGAATATGCTATTTTATCATATTTCTGTAATAACTTAATTAATTTACGAATTGTCGCATCATAATTCAACTCCTGAAATAGATCCAAATCTTTCGGGATTAATATTCCTAAGTACTTAATTGCTTTTTGTTTCCATTTAAATGGAAAATATTTTTGCAAACGTGAATATGTTAACGATATGTTCAGCATCTCAGATTTGTCATAATTAATTTTAAAGTTCTCCATATCCCCCTTGATCTTTCGTGTTCTATTATTCTAAGTTCTAAATATATCGGGGCATGGTCTGACCATAAAAATCCACCTATATCTGTTGAAGGGGTCATCATCATTCCGGAATGATTAATAAAAAAATAGTCTATTCTATGATATGAATCATGAATGTTTGAGTAGTATGAATAATTCTTTTCCTTTTGATGCTGGGCCCTCCAAATGTCCACTAGCAGATATTTTCCTAATAAATCTTTGTATTCCTTTAAATTACTATTCTTTCTATAAGTATGGGTATTGGTTGTATCCATACTTATATCCATTATGGAATTAAGATCGCCCCCCAGGATTATTGTACCTTCCGCATTCTCAATTTCGCTCGACAGGGCCCTCACCCCATTCTTGATTTGATCATAATTTGGTAAATATTAGTTAATAATTGTAAAAATGTTTCCATATATCATTACCTTTACCATCAAAAATCTACTGTCCTTACCTTTATCATCTTGCAATATTTGATGGGGAGTGTCCCTATGGAATGCAATAGATACACCTCTTGATTTGGAATATGAAAATGTATCATGGATCCAAGTAACATAGCTCCTATTATTTATTTTCAGAGTGTGATCTGAACTAAAATGTGTTTCTTGAAACAGAATAATATCTATTTTTTTGTTTATTAAATGAATTTAAGATTTGATTTCTTTTAGAAGGAGAGTTAAGGCCTCTTGCATTGAAAGAACATAATTTAATCCCACCCATGAAAAAAAAAAAAAAATTCACTTACTCACTCACCACCCTTCCCTTCCTAAACACTTCACCCTTTGCGCTCTCAAGCTCACTCACTACACAATCTAACCTATCTCTATTTGACTTCTATAAAGTCTTTCTTCCAAAAGTAAGTTCTCTATTGAGGGGGGAACCGGGCCTGCTGTTTCCGATCTACCGCCCCGTCATTTGCCACATGCCGCTTTTTATTTTCCTATTATTTTCCTATCCTACTTCTTTTTCTTTTTTCTGCTTTTTGAACAGTCATCTAACCTTCCTCTCCTTCCCTTCTCTTTCCCTTATTCTTTTCCTTTCTATTATTGATATGTAACACATAAACTCATATCAACCCATTCGTAATTCCCACCCTACTACCCCCCTTCCCCTATCATACACAGGAAGACTAAGGGGGTTATTTTCGGGGGTAAAAAAAAAATTGAAAAAGAAGAAAGAGGTGAGAGGTATAATCTCCTTAATGATACACATTTATACATTCCTCTCCCATTTCCCCTATATTCAATATAACCTTACTCCTCTTTTATCACAATTATCTAGTGCACCACAATAATTAAATCCTAATAATATTATATCTCAGTAGCTTATTGAAACATCCCCCCGTCCCTATATTGTGCCCTTCCCTTTCCACGTTATACTCACAGTGTTTAATACATATTACTTCTACCCCTTAATAATCTCCGTGAACCATCAAAATATTTCTGTGTATACAAATATTACATTATTAATATTGTTCACCCATTTCCCTTCCCACCCCCTTCCCACCATTTTCCTTTAAACCAATAACCCTCTACATTATTAACACCAATCATCCATTTTGCTCCCCTAAACATCTAGTGACCTCCATGCTCTAAATTAATATCAAACTTATAATCCAATGAAATACTCCGCTGCATTCCCCCAGCCCCAATTTAATATTCCATATTTTCAGTGTCAAAAAGTGTGAGTCAAAAATCCTCATTTACAGTGAAGAAAAAAAATATATATATACCTACACCCCGAGAATACATATTCACACCTCCCCTACCCACCAGTGAACCATAATAATTAATACAAAAAATTATCTCATCAATTCCTGTAAAAAAAAAAAAAAAAAATCCCCCCATCCAGTGTTTAGTACATGTTACATCTACACCTTTATAATCTCAGTGAGCCATCAAAATATTCCAATGCATACAAATATTACATCATTAATATTATTATCCCATTTACCTTCCCTCCCCCCTTCCTACAAGAAAAAACAAAACAAAAACTTTTGCTATTAAATTATTGTGTCACCGTATCCCTCCATTTTTTTCAATCCCTTCCTTCCCCCTTCTTCTTCTTAGGCCCCTTTATGGTTTTTTAAATGTTTTCATATATGTATTGGGCCAATCTGGTAATTTTACTTCCGGGATTTGAAGAGTTTTTAGGAACTCCGGTAGGTCCCCCAAGTCCCTAAATATTGCTGTAAGTCCTTCACGTTGAACTCGTAATTGAAATGGATATTTCCATCTATATTGAATATTTTTCTTTATTAATTGCTCCAGCAGGGGTTTTAATGCTCTTCTCCTATCCAGTGTAAATTTAGATAAGTCCTGAAAAAATATCAGTTGTTCTCCTTCATATTGAGTATTTTTATTTTGACACGCTGCATACATAATCTTATCCTTTGCTTGAGCGTAATGCATTTTACAAATAACGTCTCTTGGTTTACTAGGATCTGGTCTTCTTGATCCCATTATTCTATGTGCGCGGTCAATTATTAAATCTTTTGCATCAAGGGCCTGAACCATTTCCTGAAATAACTTCTGCAATACTGTTATCATATCTTTTGAGCTCACATTTTCAGATAAACCTCTAATTCTTGTATTGCTTCTTCTATTTCTATTTTCCTGCTCATCTAAAATGTTTATAGTTTGCTTTAATTGCTTATCTTGCTCTTGAATTTTCTCCTTTACTTTTATCAATTCTTGTTCCATGTAAATCACTTTTGTATCTATTATACCCATTTTTTCTTGTGGATTTTTTGTAGATATTTTAAGCTCTTGTATTTCCTTTTATATGATTTTTCCAGTCTGTGCACATATTGGTCCATGTCTGCCCTAGTCGGAAGAGATCGTATATATATGTTCTCATGTCCCATTTTTCTTTGTCCATTTCCTTCTGCTCTATTGATGAACCCATTATATCAATTGGTGAGCTGATTCTAGGGTGGTCTACTTGTTCCTTCCCTGATGATCTTGATGTTGTGGAAGATTCCACTACATTTAGTAATTCCTGAGATGTCTGCAATGCTTGCATTGATTGGGGGGATTGCAACTGCAATTGTTGGAAATACTCTTTAATGTCTGTAGTTTGAGTAGTTTGCACCCCTGTAGTGTTTTTGTTTAAATTTTATATTTTGTCCCTTTTATTCCTTTGAGGCTGTGGTGTTTTATTGCCTTTCTTAGGTGCCATATCTAAACCCAAAGGTCGACTGGTTGGAAAAGTAGAAGGGTAGTCCCTTTCCTTCTTTTCACCTTTTTCCCTCTTTCCTCTTCTCTCTCCTTCCTTCTCCCCCTCCTTCCTCTTTCCTTTCCCTCCCCTCTCCCTCCCTTTTGGGAGGGAGAGGGGTTTGCTGTTGTTAACAAAGACCAACTTTTCTTTTAAATCACAGTGAGTCCTTCTAAAAGCAATATCATGGTATGTATTTTAAGAGAGACTCGTTCTTATACAGACTGTCCAAGCTATTTTAAATTCGACTATAGGTTAGATATAGGTTCGGTGTCAAATTCATAACATTAACTCACCGCCCCCTTCTTCCTGATCCCATCCGTTTATGGGTCCATCTTCGGTTGTATTAAGCTGTGTAGATTTTTTTTTTTTTATTTCGTCTGTACTTTTTGCCGCTGCCTCTTTTATTGCTGCTAGTATCCTCGGAGTTCTCCGGGATCCTCCTGATCACTGCCGTTTGTTCTCGAGGTAACCGCCGGAGGGCGGATCCCAAAGCGAGCAGCCTCCACTGTCCACTTCCACAAACAGACAGAAGCTCCCGCCTGGATCCTCTCACTATCTTCTGGCTTCGTCCTCGTCTACGATCCACGGCACCCCACAGGCACGATCCCTCGCTATCCTCCCAGTCACCTTCACACGCTCCAGCCGAAGACAGGTAAGGCAGTTGGGATTACCAAAAAAAAGCAGAGAAAGTAGGCAATACTACGAGGTTTAGGTGTAGGCTAGGTACATCTCCTTAAACCTGGATAACTTCTTGAACCATTGTCCAAGTGAGTCTCCTGCATAAGCAGCATGTCAGCCTCCTGATCTTACAGAGCGGCCATCTTGGTCAGCACTTTGTTACATTTTTGAGAGACTGTTTTCTTGGATTTACCCAAAGACTATTCTTAGTTTGTTTAATTCTGAACAATACATTAACATTCAAAGAGCTGTCCACATTGGCCTCCGGAGACGGAGAGTCTGGTCACCTGGGCTGCCTTAAATGCTGTGTTACTTAACATGTTAATTATGTCATTGTCAGCTAAGGTGTTGCTAGAGTGGGGGGTAGCCATGAGCCAGCCCTACCTCATAATGTAACCCCTTGTGTTAAAAAGTGTATAAAAAGGCTGTATTCTGTCCAAAAAATTATTCATGATTCATACAACCTATTTGCGGCTAATTATTTTATTATTTTATCTCTCTGATGGTCAGACTGGAGGAAGCGGTATTACTGATGGAAGCACTTAGCAGAGTGTGGGATAGGATTCGTCACAGGTGTCTCTGAAGAGAAGGGTTTCAGGGATCGTCTAAAAGTGGATAGAGTAGGAGATAGTCTGAAAGATTGGGGTAGGGAGTTTCATAGGATAGGAGAGGCTTGGGCAAAGTCCTGGAGGTGGGCATGAGAGGAGGTGACACGTTAAAGAGCAGGAGGTCTTGAGAGGAACGAAAAGGATGATTTGGTTGGTATTTTTAGACTAGGTTAGTGATATAGCTGAGGGCCGAGTTGTGGATGGCTTGGTAAGTTGTTAATATGTATATTATATACAGTATTTGCCCCTTCCTGATTTTTATTTCTTTTGCATATTTGTCACACTTAAATTATTCAAATCATCAAACAAATTTTAATATTACACAAAGATAACCTGAGTAAATACAAATTGCAGGTTTTAAATGATGATTTGATTTATTAAGGGAAACAAGCTGTCCAAGCTTGCCTGGCCCTATGTGAAAAAGTAATTGCCCCACCCCCTTGCTAGATCACAAATGAGCTGTGGTTAACCACAGTTTTTGGAAACCTGATTTATATTTCACTTGCCACACCCAGGCCTGATTACTGTCACATCTGTTGAATCATGAAACCACTTAAATAGAAGCTGTCTGACAAAGTGAAGCACGCTAAAAGATCTCAAAAAGCAACAAATCATGCCGTGATCTAAAGAAATTCCAGAACAGATGAGAAACAAATCATTGACATGTATCATTCCAGAAATAGTTAGAAAGCCATTTCTAACCAGAAGAGGATGATTGAAGCACTAGGAACTCTGTAGCCAGAGCAGGAGCACCTCTGGCAGGGGATATGACGTGAGTAACACAGTATTAAAAAAACAATGAACCAGAAGATAAGGGACAGGGGCAACTCCTCATAGGATATAATGGTACATTAGTCTGGGTAGTACCCACAGAGGGGAACAGGCCCCTCATCGCACACTTAATTAGGCAGCCCGCTGGAGAGTAGAAGAGACTTTGTATATGTGGAAAGAGAAGGTGAGAGGAGCAGCACCAATCTAAGTGTAGCAAGGATACAATCGTTACATAGTTACATAGTTGGTGAGGTTGAAAAAAGACACAAGTCTATCCAGTCCAACCTGCGTGTGCTTATATGTTAATAGTGCAATGTATACCCCTGAATGTTGTGGTCGTTAAGGTGTCCATCCAATAGTTTTTGAAATTGTCGATGCGCCCCGCTGATTACACTGTTTGTGGAAGAGAATTCCACATACTTACCGC
Source organism: Aquarana catesbeiana (assembly GCF_042186555.1). Taxonomy (NCBI): domain Eukaryota; kingdom Metazoa; phylum Chordata; class Amphibia; order Anura; family Ranidae; genus Aquarana; species Aquarana catesbeiana. Next base: position 236,585,437 of record NC_133328.1, read on the forward strand.
TCCTCTGAGCAGTTTAAGGTTAAACCGCTTCTATTTTAATTTTAGTGAATGGCTGCGTGTCTATTTAAATTCCCGATCACGGAAAAGTTTCTCCCTATGCTAGGGTCACCAGTACGGTATTTGTACATTGAAATCATATCCCCTCTCAAGCGTCTCTTCTCCAGAGGGAATACGTTCAATGCTTGTAGTCTTTCCCCATAGCTGAGATCCTCCAGTCCCTTTATTAGCTTTGTTGCCCATCTTTCGACTCTCTCCAGTTCCAGCACATCCCTCCTGAGGACTGGTGCCCAGAATTGGACGGCATACTCAAGATGCTGCCGGACCAGCGTCTTGTAGAGTGGGAGAATTATCATTTTATCTCTGGAGTGAATCCCCTTTTTAATGCATGCCAATATTCTGTTGGCTTTTCTTGCAGCAGCTTGGCATTGCATGCCATTGCTGAGCTTATTATCTACTAGGACCCCAGGTCCTTTTTCATCCTAGATTCCCCCAAAGGTTCTCCCCCTAGGGAGTAAATTGCATTCATATTTTTGGCACCCAAATGAATTACTTTACATTTTTCAACATTAAACCTCATTTGCCATGTAGTTTCCCACCAGTGGCGGCTGATGCTCAAAATTTTTGGGGGGGTCGCAAACAAACTGAAAAATACTTAAAAAAAACATCAATTGCTGCCTCACTGTGCCTATCAAATTCAGCCACTTTGCCCATCAAATGCAGCCACTTTGCCCATCAAATGCAGCCACTGTGCCCATCAAATACAGCCACTGTGCCCATCAAATACAGCCACTGTGCCCATCATATGCAGCCACTGTGCCCGGCAAATGCAGCCACTGTGCCCAGTAAATACAGCCACTGTGCTCAGAAAATGCAGCCACTGTGCCCATCAAATGCAGACACTGTGCCCATCATATGCAGCCACTGTGCCCATCATATGCAGCCAATGTGCCCATCAAATATAGCCACTGTGCCCATCAAATGCAGCCACTGTGCCCATCATATGCAGCTCCTGTGCCCTTCATATGCAGCCACTGTGCCCAGCATATGTAGCCACTGTACCCACCAAATAGTCACTGTGCCCATCATATGCAGCCACTGTGCCCACCGACCCCCCCCACTCACGGGGCTCATGGCTTTGGCAGCACCCCCAACCCCCCTGTGCGCGCAGCTCTGACAGATCCCCTGGCACTTACCATCAGGCAGCAGCTCCTCTCCAAGTGCACCAGAGCGGCGGCGACCTCTGCTCCAACGCGTGTCTCCTCCGCTCCTCTTCTTAAGCACCAGGCATCCAATAGGGTGCCTGGTGCTTTGGCCAATCAGGAAACAGGTCTGACGCCCTGTCTCCTGATTGGTGGGGAGGAAGGTTAGTGTGAAAATAGCAAAAATTAATTCGCTACCACCACACAATTGGATGGGATCAGGGCGCACTCTCTGTGCCCCGAGTCCATCCTATTTTGAAGCCTATTAGAGCCTCTGGCTCTAATCAGGTGCTTCAAAAAGTACCACCCCCTCCCGCCACCGGCATTGGAATTCATGCGTCCAGCGTCCTGAAAGGGGCGTGGGCGCATGGATGGGGGGCGGCGCCCGTGCACCCACAATGCACGGGCCGCCACCGTTGCCCACCCCATTAATTTGTTTAGGTCTTCTTGCAAAGTTTCCACATCCTGCGTAGAAGTTATTGCCCTGCTTAGCTTTGTATTGTCTGCGAATACTGAGATTGAGCTGTTCATCCCATCCTCCAGATTGTTTATGATTAAATAGTATAGGTCCCAGGACAGAACCCTGGGGGACTCCACTTTCCACACCAGACCATTCTGAGTACTACCCATTTATCACCACCCTTTGGACTCGCCCCTCATAGAAGATTAATAAATTGGTCTGGCAAGAACGATTCCTAATGAATCAATGCTGGTTACTGCTAATTATACCGTTTTCATTACTGAAATCTTGTATATCCAATAGCTTTCAGACTATTGATGTTAGGCTGACTGGCCTGTAGTTCCCAGGAATATATCTCAGCCCTTTTTTAAATATTGGTGCTACATTGGCTTTTCTCCAATCGGCTGGTACCATTCCAGTCAGTAAACTGTCCATAAAAATTATGGCTATCTCTTGACTGAGTTCCTTAAGGACCCTCGGGTGCAAGCCATCTGGTCCCGGTGACTTATTAATGTTAAGTTTTTCAAGTCTATTTCTAATTCTGTCCTCTGTTAGCCATGAAGGTGCTTCCTGTGAAGTGTTATGAAGATTAACAGTCTTGGTTACTGTCTTGGTTACTGTATCACCCCGTTTCTCTTGTGAAGACTGAGCAGAAGAATATATTCAAAACCTTTGCCATCTCTCCATCTTTTGTAATCAGATTCCCTTCATTATCCTTTATGGGACCAATATGTTCTGATCTCTCTTTCTTACTATTTATATACTGTAAAGTTGGGGGTTGTTTAGCTTAAGTGTAGCGCCCACTAGCGAAAACAGTACACACAAAGTAGTTCAGTTTCAGGGCTTGTTGGCCCACTTTTATTAAAGAAAAAAAATGTTCATCCAGGCTTACCCACACAGGGTTTTTTAATCTTAATACAAAGATTAAATATCCAGCCTCCTGGCTCACTTTATTAAGGAAATACAGCCTCCTGGCTTACACACACCGCATTGCTGCTCAGACCTTCCACTTTAGACACCGGTCTGTCTCCCGCAGACAATTTCCTTGTCAGTACATATAGACAACAGCCCTTCACTGCTCTGACCCTCAGGCTTGGGTCTCTGGCTTCTCCCAGTGCACACATGCACTCTCTGATTAATACCTGCTGTCTGTGGCTTCACTCTTGCAAGCCTGGACTCCTCGGGAGGGTGGAGCCCAGAACCATGACCAGGTGTCTACAAATAACTCAGCACACACCTGACCAGTCAGTGTGCTGATGATTCTCAAAATTAGGACCCAGGAGGATTGCATCCCACCTGGATCTCTAAGAAATCCCCGGGCTCCAGGTCCCAAAATGGACTTTTCTAAGAAATGAGGAAATTGAAAAGCCAGTTTCCTCCCAAATACGCAAATCCCCTGGAGCCCTTCAACCTGCCGGGTTGAGAATCCTGCATCACTACCCTGGTGGAGTATCACACTGCCACAATACTTAAGTTGAAATGCTGACGATGATTCCTCAGCCTTTTATTTTTTGAAGGCCTTTTCTTTTCCTTTTATATGCATTTTTACGTTGGGGTTAAGCCACCCAGGACTTTTGTTAGCTCTTTTAAATTGATTTCCCATTGGAATGCACTGGCCAATACCTTTATTTAATATGCTCTTAAAGCACTCCCATTTTTAATCCATGTTCTTTGCTCCCATGATTTTATCCCATTTAATATCTTCTAGCAAAGTGCGCAGTTTAGGGAAGTTGGCTCTTTTGAAATTCAGTGTCTTTGTATTACCCTTGTGTTTCCTATTTCTGTGATTTATACTGATACTAATTGACCTGTGGTCACTGTTTACTAAATTGCCCCATATTTCCACACCTGTGATCAGTTCTGTTTTGTTAGTAATCAGTAGGTCTAATAATGCATTGTTTCTTGTTGGTGCATTTACCATCTGACCCATGAAATTGTCCTGCAAAACATTTAGGAAATGGCAAACCTTAGACGAATGCACGGTTCCATCCACCCAGTCTATATCTGGATGATTAAAATCCCCCATTAAAATAACATTTCCCATCCTTGCCAACATTCCAAACTGTTATAGGAGGCCGCCCCCCTCCTCCCTCTGGTTATGGGGCCTGTATTACTTTATATCCCAGTATTACTTTCCGCTTGGTTTCCTCCCTTTGAAGCTCTACCCATAAGGATTTCACATCTTCCCTTGCTCAATTAGTGATGTCATCCCTCACATTCACTTGCACATCATTCTTAATATACAGGCATACCCCTCTCCCTTTTTACCCTCCCTATTGCTGTGAAATAGGGAATGCCCTTGAATGGTTGCCAGATAATCATGAGAGTTGTTAAACCAAGTCTCTGAAATCTCAACAAAATGTAAATCCTCCTCATACATCAGCAGCTCCAGTTCTCCCATCTTGTCAGCCAGACTTCTGGCATTAGTGAACAATCCTCGTAGTTTTGTCTGGTCACATACTATCTCCTTGCTTGTTGTTCTGAGACTGCAATTGGGATTTGTCTAATTATTTTATTGAAAGGTAATACACTCACTGGAAGGTGGAGAGTATAGGCACATCAAAGGTTAACAGCCATGCTGGGTGCAGAGATCCGTGATTGCAGCTGTGAATCGCAGCGTTATCACCCTCGGCAGCGCCAGTGGTTTCCGGAGTCCCGGGCTGGATAGAGGAGGTGCAGAGGGAAGCTGTCACAATGTTATCTGGTGCCTCAGAGGCTGTGCCTATATTCTCCACCTTCCAGTGAGTGTATTACCTTTCAATAAAGACGATTGTATCATTGTACACTTAGATTGGTGCTGCTCCTCTCTCCTTCAAAGCCATTTCTAAGGCTTTTGGACTCCAGCGAACCACAGAGAGCCTTTATCCACAAATAAAGAAAACTTAGAACAGTGGTGAACTTTCCCAGGAGTGGCCGGCCTACCAAAATTACTTCAAGAGCATACGACTCATCCAGGAGGTCATAAAAGAACCCAGAACAACATCCAAAAAAACTGCAGGCCTCACTTGCCTCAGTTCAGGTCATTGTTCATATTTTAACAATATGAAAGAGACTGGGCAAAAATGGCATCCATAGGTGAGTTCCAAAGTTAAAGCAACTGCTGATCAAAAAGAACACAAAGGCTCGTCTCATATTTGTGAAAAAAACATCTTGATTATCCCCAAGACTTTTGCGCAAATATTCTGTGGACTAATGAGACAAAAATGGAACTTTTTAGAAGTTGTGTGTCCTGTTACATCTGGTGTAAAAATACCACAGAATTTCATAAAAAGAACATCATACCAGTCAAACATGGTGGTGATAGTGTGATGATCTGGGGCTGGTCCAGGTTCTGAAGCTCTGCAGCTTCAGAACCTGGATGACTTGCCATAATTAATGGAACCATGAATTCTGCGCTCTATCAGAAAATCCTGAAGGAGAATATCTGGCCATCAGTTTATGACCTTTAAGTTCCAGTGCATTTGGATTATGCAGCAGGACTATGATCTGAAACACACCAGCATGGCCACCTCTGAATGGCTCACAAAAAACAAAATTAAGGTTTTGAAGTGGCCTAGTCAATGCCCGGACCTTAATCTGATAGAGATGCTGTGTCATGACCTTAAATAGGCCGTTCATACTCAAAAACTTTCCAGTGTGGCTGTATTAAAACAATTCTGCAAAGAAGAGTGGGCCAAAATTTCTCCACAGCGATGTGAAAGTGTCATTGCCAGTTATCAAATACGTTGGATTGCGGTTGTTGCTACAAAGGGTTGCACAATCAGTTATTAGGTTTAGGGGGCAATTACTTTTTTAGGGCCAGGCAGGTTTGGAGAATTTTTTTCCCTTAACAAAAGAAATCATCGTTTAACCACATGCCGACCAGGCCATAGCTGAAAGACGGCTGCAGCACGGTCAGCTTATTCTGGGAGGGCGTCCATGGACGTCCTCCCAGAGTCTTGCTCCCGCACGCCCCCTGGGCGTAAACAAACCAGCGTCATGTCCAGTTCATCTTTCCCCTCCCCATACCTATTGGTACAGTGCAAGGGGAGAGGGGAGAGATCGGGTGCAGCAGCGCTCCGGGCTGGATGTGTAGTGCCCATAGCGCTTATCTGTGCCCATTCCAGCACTCATCCATCCATCCCATCCATACTCATCCATGCTCAGAAATACTCATCCATCCATCCATGCTCAGAAATACTTATCCATCCATCCATGCTCAGAAATACTCATCCATCCATGCTCAGCAATACTCTTCCATCCATACTCAGCAATACTCTTCCATCCATCCATACTCAGCAATGCTCACCCATCCATCCATGCTCAGCAATACTCACCCATCCATCCATGCTCAGCAATACTCATCCATCCATCCATGCTCAGCAATACTCATCCATGCTCAGCAATACTCATCCATCCATCCATACTCAGCAATACTCATCCATCCATGCTCAGTAATACTCATCCATCCATCCATGCTCAGCAATACTCATCGATCCATCCATGCTCAGCAATACTAATCTATCCATCCTTGCTCAGCAATACTCAGCCATCCATCCATACTCAGCAATACTCATCCATGTTCAGCAATACTCATCCATCCATCCATGCATCCATCCATACTCAGCAATACTCATCCATTCATCAATGTTCAGCAATACTCATCCAACCATCCATGCTCAGCCACCTATACTCAGTCATACTCAGCAATACTCATCCACCCAGCCATACTCAGCCATACCTGCCTCAGCCATACCCACCCAGCCATATTCAGCCATACCCAGCCATCCCATTCATACCCAGCCATCCCCAGCCATACCCAGCCATACCCACTCAGCCATATTCAGCCATCCCATCCATACTCAGCCATACCCAGCCATCCACATTCATGGCTCAACCATGCTTAGCCATTCCCATCCACGGCTTATCCATGCCACATCAGTTCACATCCATGCCACTACAGTGCCACTACAGTGCCTCAGAGTGTAATAGGTAGTCAAATTAGATTTGAAATGTATGCACCTAGAACACCTGATGGAGCTCCCTGCATGTTGGGCCTCTGTATGTGGCCAGGCTGTGTAAACATACTCAGGAGGAGTAGCAGACAATGTTTTGGGGTGTAATTTTTGGTATGTACATGCTATGTGTTAGAAATATTATATAAATGGATAACTTTGTGTAAAAAAAAAATGCGTTTTCATTTTCTTTCTACATTTTCCAAAAACTTGTAGAAAAAAATGACATGTTCAAAAGACTCGATATGCCTCATAGATTATACGTTGGGGTCTTTTCTTTCCAAAATGGGGTCTTTTTTGGGCACTTCCATTGTCCGGGTGCTCCAGGGCCTTCAAAAGTGTAAGAGGTAGTCAAGAAATTAGATGTGTAATTTATGTTCCTAGAATGCCTGAAGGTGCTCCCTGAATGTTGAGCCTCTGTATGTGGCCACGCTGTGTAAAAGTCTCACACATGTGGTATTGCCATACTCAGGAGGAGTAGTAGAATGTATCTTGGGGTGTAATTTGTGGTATGCATATACTGTGTGTGAGAAATAACCTGATAATATGACACTTTTGTGAAAAAAAAATAAAAAATAAATCTTGCTATTACAAAGAATTGTGGGAAAAAATTACAACTTGGCTGAGTAAATTACAGCATGGCTGAGTAATTGTCATTCAAAGTGTGAGAGCACTGAAAGCTGAAAATTGGTCTGGTTAGGAAGGGGGTTTAAGTGCCCAGTGGTCAAGTGGTTAAAACTGCATTTTGTATTTAAAAATCAAAAAAAAAGATGGGATGGAATTTTTAGGTGCCCCAAAGAGTAACACACAAGAAAAACACATAATTTAAAATTAACAGGGAGGTGATTCCCTGTATTACACTTTAATAATACCATGGATAAAATCTAAACAGAGATCAACTAAAACACAAAGAAAAATAATTATTATTGAATAAAGCAGTAGAGCCTACTACATGGCAATCACATGTTACATTGGTATAAAACGAATATGGGAGCAATAACTACTAGCAGTATCTGATGTGGCACATAATTGTGAAGTGGAAGGAAAATGATAAATGGTTTTCAAAATTTTTTACAAATAAACTTACCATTTTCCTTCCACTTCACAATTATGTGCCACTTTGTTTTGGTCTATCTATAAAATCCCAATAAAATACATTTACGTTTTTAGTTTTAACATGACAAAATGTGGAAAATTTCAAGGGGTATGAATACCTTTTCAAGGCACTGTACATATCAATGCAAAGTACATTAGAGACCTGCAGTAGAAAGTGAAAAAGGCCTACTACGCCACTGTATACACAGCTGAGGGGGGTGGGGTAAAAGATTCATAAGCAGAAAAGTACTCAGTGCCTACATGCAGTATAACTAAGGATCTGCCAAGTATATATTCCAACAGGCCACCAACGCCACTGAGTCTGCAAAAAGAAATAAAAAGACGGAGAAAGAACAATAATCAAATAAGCAAATCTGGTATGAATGAGGAGGGAAAAAGCCCCCAAAAAGAAGAACCCCCCACATAAGCTAAGACTATAGGCTTTACCCCCACTGAGGACAAAGAACGGGACACCTCATCCACCATTAGCACAGGGTCAACTGCTGCTGACCAACCGGCAGTGAGATGCACAATAAATTCCCCCCCCATAGCACGTCAATGCCAACCAAATGCTGGCGTGACATCACTTTCGACCGGGTGCCGCACTAGCACGCACGCACCGGCATCCAAAATGGCAACCACGCATGTGTACCAGAGCGCAGGCGCGAGCAGTCGAAATTGCCACCACAGATTTGCCATGCGTCAAAGATGTTCCATGTCTGGAAAGAGCGTAAGTCCAGCTCCACTCAAAACGCCTTAGCCGGGGCAGAGAGCCGCTAAGGAGCCCATCCCCACCCTGACAGGGACATGGAGGCATTTTGTATTTACTCAGGTTATCTTTGTGTAATATTCATATTTGATTGAGGATCTGAATCATTTATGTGTAACAAATATGCAAGCAGCCAGCAGCAGGACAGTCTTGCATTAGAGAAAGCAAACTACCGTCCAATTACTATCTGTCAGTTAAATCAGACCTTTTACTGTTTGATGAAAAACACATATTGCTGCTAAAGCTAACTGAAAAAAAGGCCTGAAATAAGATTAAGGGGCTTCTGCTGTATGTAAGCAAAGCTAATTGTAAAAGAAAAAAACAAAAATCAATTCCTCAGCCAAATATGTTCTGCAGTCACTGAGACTGTCTGTGAAAATAATCCTGTTCCATAACAACACATACAGCTTTGAGGCATTCCCCAAGGATGCTATTTATAAAGAAATTTTGTGCAACAGTCTAAATGAAAAGCTGCACTTTCTCTGAAGCTAACTTAAATAAAACCTTTATAAAATAATGGTTTCGCAACCAGCAACTGTTGCGACAAGAAACACTTTTGTGTAAGCGTTTTATGTACAACACAATGGGGGTTATTTACTAAAGGCAAATACACTTTGCACTACAAGTGCAAACTACAAGTGCAAAGCGCACTTGAAATTGCACTGAAAGTGCACTTGGAAGTACAGTCACTGTAGATCTGAGGGGGACATGCAAGGAAAATAAAAAACAGCATTTTAGCTTGCACATGACTGGATAATAAAATCAGCAGAGCTTCCCCTCCTCATTTCAGATCTACCCCTCAGATTTACCACGACTGCACTTCAAAGTGCACTTTCAGTGCAATTTCCAGTGCGCTTTGCACTTGTAGTTTGCACTTGTAGTGCAAAGTGGATTTGCCTTTCGTAAATAACCCCCAATGTTTAGAGTAGGAATGAGCCGAACACCCCCCTCCGGTTCGGTTCGCACCAGAACATCTGAACATGCCAAAAAGTTTACACAAAATAAAAGAATAATACTGCGCCAATCACATAAAAAAAAAAAAAAAAAATTATAGAAGCTGCTAACACTACAATCAGACAAATTGTGTACAGAATATATAAAATAAAGTGTAGCGCTAATGTGATATCAAAAGAATGATAATAACAAAAACACCTTCCCTCAGTGAAAAGGGGTTACGATAAGTGAAACTGTTAGTAATCACAACAAACAAAGAGTCGTGACCTCCAATTTCGCCCTCAGAAATTATATTAAATAATACTGAATAGGTCAAAATAACCTATTCTTGGGTTAATGTTAGATAAACCAATACAGTGAAGTGAATAAGTGTGTGTAAAATCACATCTAAAAGAAAATATATATACAACTAGCCCCTTATATAGGTGAGCATAAATCGATGTGTAAATCAAACTATAAAAATGGTGAAGTGAACATAAAAAAATATTTAAATCAAGTGCTAATGACATCCAAGACATGTATGGAAACCAGGTATGGTATTACAATCTTCTAATGAATCAAATGGAAACCAAGTGACAGTCCCATAGTGCTTCATATACTGCTCAAAAAATGGATTAAAAATGCATGTGATGATGAAACATAAAGTGAAAAATAGTGATGTCTATATTAAATAGAGCAAACATCTATGAACTCCTTTGTATAATGACATAAAGTCTATTGCAAAAAATAATGGAAAAAGTCTATAGCAAAAAATAGTAGAAAATTATCTCTTCTAAAAATATAATAATATGGCCTCTATTAAGGAAGATGGTAAGAGATGTTCCTTCCAATGATGGCAAATATGAAAAACGCAGACTTCTCTGTGCAGTAATCCTAGGTGTGTATCTGGGACAACAGAGAGAGTGAATACTCTTACCCCAACAGGTGGACACACGCCATACAGCGGTGGGTCAAACTAGCATCAGACCGTCGCTTCAAACCGACTCTTCAACGAGGACCATTGTAGTGCAATGGTATACGCCTCCGTCTGTATGGAAAGGGGGTCAGGGTGGGTGTTTCACACCGGGAGATCCAGCTGATGGGAGTATGTATTCCTCAAAACGACATCGGATTGCCAGGTATTTACAGTCCTCAAACCGACATCAAATCAGCAGCACCAAAAAAAGAGAGAAGAAAAAAAGGGCCTCCACATAGTGCAGGTGAATCTAGAGTAAAAAAAATATTTATTATAAAATCGAAAGTAAAAAACATACAGACCATCTAGCCTGATGTGTACATGAAAGTGATCACAGAAAATATGAAAAAATCACGTGGTATATAAGCACAGCAGGCTATGAACCCGACATGTTTCGAACGAGAGTTCTTCTACTGGGGCATAAGACCTGTTACTGAATACCATGTTATAAAGGGTGATTAACATCTGTTAATAATCTCTAAACTCTGACAGCTGGTGCTTGCTGACACTGAAAACTGCGATGTCCAATCACAAGCTCCCAGCGTACACCAGCCCCTCCTCGTCATATCATGTGCTCATCTATTACCGACTATGAGGCCAATCCAGGGCGAGGAGCGCCGTCTTCCTATGGTCATGTGATCACGCTGCCGCTGTGTGATGTCATCGCACACCGTTATAGACGGTATCTGTGCTCCAAGCCTCATGCTGATTCCGATACCCGGAAGCCACATTCAGATTGGCTAGGCGGCAGCAGAATACTGACCAAACAAGGGGCTCCAAACCCCCAACAAGAATCATATGACCACACAGTCACATGACCACACAGTCATCAAAGGCCACTTCGGACATGAAAAAGATGACTTTTAACGGACATGGATCGAGTGTATATGTGAGCCCACATTATAACCCGAGGGATTAGCTATTCACAATAAGTCATCTACCATAAACAATCTGTGCAATAAAAAACATATTGACCTAAAACTTATTAAATAAGAAATAGCCTATAATAGCCTGTAGTAAAACGATCTGTACAATAAATGCAATACTGAAAGACAATAACATGAGACCTTATAAAAAATGAATAGATGTTAGGGGTAAGGGGTGATGGCAATATAACGCAGGGGACGAGGGAATATGTAAAGGGTAACAAACACCTGCATCCCAATAAGTATAACCTCCATAATAAAAAGATAGTGACCCCCTGCTGGTGGTATCTCCCCATTAACATCCCAAAACATCTGCCATTCCATATTGTTGACAAAATAAATAGCACACAAGGAAAGGGTTATGACATGTGTAATGATACACTTGTTCCTAAGTCTGTCCAATATTGTTGGAACATCATTATGACTGGATAAATACCCTAAAAAAAAAAAAAAAAAAAAAGAGAAATGGGCACTAATTCAGGATGTGTTAATGAACGTGATAATATCCCACTCAATATTTAACCCATAGGGGGAGTAACACTTGAGCTGGTATATCCAGAAGGCTCTTTAAATACGGAGCTTCTCTATAAATTATCCCAGCTTTATCTGGGAGTACTGGACCCAAAAGTGGATCGTTTTTCAATATATTCCAGTGACGATTAAGGATGCTCTTAACTTGTTTATGCTGTACGGAATATTGTGTGACAAAGGACCATTTAAACTTAGGTTGTGCAATAGTGAGCTTATGTCGATCAAGTGAGGAGACCTTATTGATCTCCTCATCAATGATCGAAGGAAGATAGCCCTTCTTGACAAAACGTAGCTTAAGAGACTGCGCTTGTCTAAAAAAACTGGTAGATCTGTACAGTTTCTCCAAATCTGCAGCAGTTCAGGTATGGATTCCAACCAGGGACTGTAATGGCAACTGTCAATAGGGATGAACCTGTTGCGGTCAGTCGGCTTGAAAAATGTTTTAGTCACAAGACGATGATCGACAATGGGAATCTCCAGGTACAGAAAATGAATAGTGGTGGAACTGACATCGTAAGTCAAAACAATCCCCATTTCATTATCATTCAAAGTGGCCATGAAGTCATGCAATGATTCCTCATCCCCTTTCCATAGGAGGAGAATGTCATCTATGTACCTGGCCCATAAAGTCAGCTCAGGTCGCTTTAAGGGGTAGACGACATCCTCCTTCCATAGGGCCATAAAAAGGTTGGCAAGGCTGGGGGCAAACTTGGCCCCCATTGCCACACCCTTTTTCTGCAGGAAAAACTGGTTGTCATACCAGAAATAATTGGACTAAGTGGCGAACCAGAACAATTCCATAATATAATATTGTTGGACTGCTGGGATCTGTTTACCAGTAGACAAAAAATGCTCCACTGCTATTATCCCCAATCTATGTGTATGCAGGTATAGAGTGCCGTGACATCGGCTGTAACCAAAAGAAGGTCATCATGGTAATCGATCCCCTCCAACCGGCATATCGTGTCGCCCATGTCCTTGAGATAGGAAGGAGTTGCTTGTACAAGTGGCTGCAGGTGGAAATAAATATAATGGCCTATACGGGATGTCACAGAATCTATCCCGCTAACGATGAGTCTCCCTGGGGGCTGTGTGGCATTCTTATGAACCTTGGGGAGATAGTACATAATGGGGATACAAGGAGCCACCGGTACCAAGTAATCTCTCTCCTTTTTGTCTAGGATCCCTTGCCGGAAACCTTTTTCCACCAAGTCTGCCAATTTTGCCTTGAAATCTTTAGTGGGATCATTGGGCAATGCCATATACGTAGTGTCATCGTTTAAGATCTGACACATTTCAATGTGATAATCTTTTTTATCTAAGACCACAAGGCCTCCCCCTTTGTTGGTGGGATGGATTACAAGGTCCTTTTGGTCACACAAAGATTTGAGGCCTGTTCCAAAGTTTGGATGATCATATACCCGTTTTTTGGGCAGCGATTCCAAATCTTTTAGAACTAGGTCTCAAAAAACCTTAATAGATGGTGCTATAGCACCAGGGGGGTTAAAAAGAGAGGGATTCGGTAGGCCAGAATGTATGACACCATCCTCCCTCATGGTGGTGGTCCTGGGTCCAGAGGGATTAGCAATAAAGTGCCTCTGCACATTTAGTCTTCTAATATATTCATGGACATCGACAAACGTCTCAAATTTGTTCAATTTTTTGGACGGGGCGAATTTCAGCCCTTTGTCCAAAACACATAACTCAGCATCCGAAAAAGTCACCTGGCTCAAATTAAAAATTCCACTGACATTTATTGTCTTTTTCCTTTTCCTGGCCCGCCTCCCCCCTCGGGTACCTAGCTTGTTTCTACTCTTCGTTTGGAGCCAGTGAGTTCCCGAGGAAAATCCTCATTGTGGGGGGGACCAGGGTGTGTTTGATTGTAAGTGTATGGTGACTTATCATATTGATCATGCTCCCTTTCCATGTAAGAGTGTTGTAAATTACATTTGTCTCGATGGAATTCCTCTCTCAAAGGTAAAATCGGCTATGAGTACGAACCAGAGTGCGGTAAGAATTATGCTGTTCCTGGTGGTACCCCCCGTATTTGTTACATTGGGGTGTTCTATCCTGCATATGTTGTTCATAATATCTTTGACCTTCATTCCTCCCATATCGTGGGCCTCTGTTTCTACTCCTCCCGCTCCTTCCTCTATTCTGATGGTAATAATTGTCTTTAGGAGGGTAGTTAGGGATATGACCCCTCCCATTTTGTCCACTGTACCCCTTGGGGATAGAAGGATGTTCTGCTGATTTTTTCACTGCACATATCTGTGGACAGAGAAAATCCAAATGTTTTGAATCTACTACTACCTCTACTGTTTATCAAATGAAGCTCTTCAGCACATGCGCTACACGGTACATCGTTTATTTGATTACATGCCCGTGTAAAAAGCAGTATGTGGGACGTACCATCAGATCATTCTCTGTCAAGGTCAACGAACACATTGCCTCTATTAAACAAGGTTTTATGAATCATAGTGTTCCCAGGCATTATCTGCATTTTCATGACAAGAACCCCATTGGTACTAAATTTCAAATAATTGACAAATTCATACAACATTGGAGGGGGGGGTTCTGTATCAGGGGGGTTTCCAAGTTAGAGACCTTTTGGATATACCAGCTCAAGTGTTTTTGAGAGGATTGGAGGTATAGTGGGGTTGGAGATCCCAGATGAGGAGCAAGGAGAAGTCCGCCTTTTTCTTTGATGTGGGTCTTTCAAGTGCTGTTGCCAACAGACTGCATGGGAGGTCGTCATATGTCTGGTCAAGCATGTGGTGCCCAATCAGCTGCTGTTCTGGCCATGCTTTATCCGCTACAGACATAGGTTGCAAACAGCAATGGTGCGATCTGCTGCACATGTGTCAAAAAAGGCTCACACCAAGGAACTTTTCAAAATCAGCGGGGAGTTAGCAGAACCCTGCACCTGCTGAGCTCTGTGGTGTGATGCAGTAGGGTGGCTGCCCTTAAGCTGCCCCCTAGAGGAAATCCTGCCTCGTTGGAGGTGTGCCTCCTCCTCCTCCTCCTCTCTTCTATCAGGCACCCAAGTAGAGTCGGTGACCTCATCATCCCCTCCCTCCTCATCACTGGAGCAAACTTGGCAGTATGCTGCGGCTGGGGAACATGACTGCCAGTTTATAGTCCTTCTTGGGCACCCCCTCTCTCTAGGCTCACATTACTCCCTTCCTCAACCAGGGAACCAACATCGGAGCCTTCTAATCGTTGCGCAGCCTCCATCAGCATGTAACTGACACTATGGTCAAATAGTTCGGGGGACTCCTCCATGCTTGATGGTGGGGCTACGGAAGGAGTGACTGTGGACAAGGAGCTGGTGGAATAGGCCACTTTGGCAGCTACATTGGAAGGCAAACTACTCTGAGCCTGGGTGACAGAGGATGAGGAGAATGAGGACGGCTTTGTTATCCACTCCACCAACTCTTCTGCATGTTCTGGCTCAATAACACGGCCAGCAGCAGGAAAAAAGGACAAGTGTGCCCCACGGCCACCTGCAGAGGATGCTCCATGTCTGTGACCAGCACTGTTGACTGTAGACACAGAGCCTGCTTGCCCTCTTTTAGTGGCCTGTGAGTGCCTGCCTCTCCTTGGTGACCTTCCGAACATGATGTATATTTTGTTTGGCAACACTACACTGCACTGTATTGTGTGCTGTGTACACCCCCAGAAAAGTAGTAGCAACTGCACTATGGTTGCACTGTATTGTGTGCCGTGTATACCACCAGAAAAGTAGGAGCAACTGCACTACCGTTGCACTGTTTTGTGTGCTGTGTACACCACCAGAAAAGTAGGAGCAACTGCACTACGGTTGAAGTGCATTAAGTAATTTGTACACCACCCGAAAAGTGGGAGCAACTGCACTACGGTTGCACTGTTTTGTGTGCTGTGTACACCACCAGAAAAGTAGGAGAAACTGCACTACGGTTGCACTGCATTAAGTAATTTGTACACCACCAGAAAAGTAGGAGCAACTGCACTATGGTTGCACTGTTTTGTGTGCTGTGTACACCACCAGAAAAGTAGAAGCAACTGCACTACGGTTGTACTGTTTTGTGTGCTGTGTACACCACCAGAAAAGTAGGAGCAACTGCACTACAGTTGTACTGTTTTGTGTGCTGTGTACACCACCAGAAAAGTAGGAGCAACTGCACTACGGTTGCAGTGCATTAAGTAATTTGTACACCACCAGAAAAGTAGGAGCAGCTGCACTACGGTTGCACTGTTTTGTGTGCTGTGTACACCACCAGAAAAGTAGGAGCAACTGCACTACGGTTGCACTGTTTTGTGTGTTGTGTAGATTTCTAGGCTACACTGACTGGATGCTGCAGAATATATATATATATATATATATATATATATATATATATATATATATATATATATACTAGACTGACTGTATATATATATTAAATACACTACCACTAACTGAATAACCTGCCGGCTCAATCAAATCAAGCTAAGTCTCCATTCATGCCAACAACACTACACAAGGCCACTGTGCAGGCAGCCTTATATAGTGTGGGGTGTGGACTTAGTCCCCCTGAGCCATGATTGGCCAAAGGCACCCTGCCTTTGGCCAATTATGGCTCTCTTAGCAGAGGGCGCTGGGATTGGCCAAAGCATGCAGGTCAGGTGCATGCTTTGGCCAATCATCATACAGCAATGCACTGTGATCTCGCAGTGCATTATGGGGCGTTACGCGGGCGATTGAATTTCCCACGAACGCACCATATTGTTCAATATGCGGCGAACGGGCGAACACCCGATGTTCGAGTCAAACTCATGTTCGACCTGAACATCAAGCTCATCCCTAGTGTAGAGTGCAGCTGTCAGAAGTATATGTAATAATGGCTCGGAAAAGTTGACCAGTGTCTGTGGTCAGTGGGAGGAAAAAATGGCTGGTGTTGGTGGCCAATGGTATATATAAAAAAAAGCCTGGCATTAATGGTGATGAGGAAGAAAATGTCTGGCATCAGGGGGAGAGAAAATACCCAGTATTAATGATCAGCTGGAGGAAAGAAGGCCAGCCTCAGTGGTCAGTGGGAGGAAAAAATGCTTGGCATTGACTATTAATAGGAGTCATTGCCTGTGTGCCACATACGTTGGTGGTCAGCGACAGTAGCCCCTTACACTGGCAGTTAATGTCTGTGTCCTTAAACATTGGTGGGCAGCGTCTGTTCCCCTTAAGTTGGCAGTCAGCATCTGTACCCCCTTACACTGGTGGTCGGAGTCTGTGCCCCCATAAATTGGTGGTCGGTGTCTGTGCCCCCTTACATTGGTGGTCATATGCCTCCATACATTGGTGGTCAGTGTGCCTAATTACATTAGTGGTTAGTGTGCCCCTTTTCATTGGTGATCTGTGGGAGACATAATCTATAGAGAAGTAGAGTCAGAGGTAGAAGGAAGAGGTTTGATACAGAGGAGGGAGAGCAGGTTCTCAAGTGTAAACAAAAGCAGATTACAAGGCATGGAGCCACTTTGATTGGATCTGAGCTTTTGCTTATGACCTGCACTGTCTAATAATAGTACAGATCATAGACACTCACAACAGGGCACCCTGCAAAAGATGCGGGGGACATTCCCTGGGTGCCTGCCACTAGCTCCAAATGTATAGGTTTAAAGAGATCTGAGCAATAATACTCCAAAGATACAAATGTATAACCTCTACAGCTGTCCTGCAACCGCAGGAATCTTGGTAGTTTCCAAACATAACTATTAAAGGAAGAACAACAGTGCTGTCTCTAATGATAATGTGAAAAATTAATTATTAGCGGTTTCCAAATGTAGCGGAACAAATAACTTCTCAGTACTTCCAAATGTAACAGGGAATGTAGGGGAGGGGTCATGTGACAAATAGGGGATCTAAGCCTCAGCTAAGTAGTAGTTTAACAAATATTTATTATAGGCATTAATATATCGCAGATAGCATATGCAGCCCTTTACATACAGTATATATTGTACATTCACATCAGTCCGTGCCAGCAAGGAGCTTACACTCTAAGGTCCCTAACTCACATTAATGTATACACATACTAGGGGCAATTTAGACAGGGGCCAGTTAACCTACCAGCATGACCAGATACTGGAGGTAATCCATGTAGGCACAGGGAGAACATGCAGACTCCATACAGGTAGTGCTGTGGTTTGGATTTAAACCGATGACCCTAGTGATGCTGGGCTGCCAAACAATTAGCATCTTGTAGTTCTTAAATCTTTAGTGCCTCTACATAAAAGACCCTTAACTTGAAAGGGGGACACCCTCCCAGGAATACCTTGTCCCAAGGGTTTATCAGTCACATATTCTTGCATCTATGAAAAAAAGGAAGGTTCAGACTTACAGTAAATGCAGTTTTCAAAGCTTTATGTGGATTTGAACTAGGCAGATTGAACAAAAGGACAAAGGAGTTGGAATATCCCAAAACTCATGCAGGGCTCCAAGGGTTTCTACATTTTTCTGGCTAGCATTTCATTTTTACCTCCTGAGAACAGGGTTATTTTAAAATTGAACTCCAGTTAGCTGAAAAAAATGTAATGCAGTGGGCCACAACTCCTGCACTGCAAGGGTTTGTCTTGGGGGGGGGGGGGGGTAATGTATCAGGTAAAATACTGCATTGTAAGTGTTGATGTTGAAGAGCTGCAACTGGTCAAGTGGAGAAGTGAAGAGGCTTAGGGGGTCTGGTCAAACACAGAGCAGGAAGCCTGTGTGAGTGAGGAAAAAGATCATTGTTTCATCCCTATTCCTTGCCCCCTAGACACATAAGCAGTTTTGGTGCAGGAGGATGTTGGGGAGCTGCAATCGGTCAAGCAGGGAGGTGAAGAGGTAAGAGTTGCAACATTAAAGCGGATCTTCACTCACTTTTACATCACCATTCCATTGCACTGCTCCCCGTTCAGCAAAGCACAAAAAAATTATATCCTTTTCTACAGAGTGCAGCCCATGTTTTTGCCTTTCTCACCTAGGTGAGCATGACTAGCTTGAAGCCTCCTAGGATACCTATGTCATGCAACCCAGGAGGCTTCAGGGCTTTGTAGAATATATTACACATGCACAGCAGAGTTTTATCCAGTGAGCTGGCTACTAGGATCTGGAAGAGACAGCTAGTAAACTGAGATTGTCAAGATGATGTTGTGGGACAAGGCGGCTTTTGGCAGATGATAGCAGGATACAGTTGAATTTGTTGAGCATGTGAGCATGTTATTTCAGCACAAACCAGTGGACAAAGTCGGAGGGAATTAAGGTTAAAATTAACCCCTGGGAGGGAGTGAAGTTACTCTTTAAAGTGGTTATAAACCCCAGACATAAAATATGAACAAAGCATATCCTTCTACAGTGTGTACTTGTCTCAATCCAGAGCACTAATGTCCCGTACACACGATCGGATTTTCCGATGGAAAATGTCCGATTGGAGCATGTTGTTGGAAATTCCGACTGTATGTGGGCTCCATCGGACATTTTCCATCGGATTTTCCGACACACAAAGTTTGAGAGCAGGCTATAAAATTTTCCGACAACAAAATCCGATCGCGTCAATTCCGACCGTGTGTGGCCTGTCCCGACGCACAAAGTACCAGGCATGCTCAGAAGAAATTCCAACACGGAACAGCTCGGTCTGGTAAACTTAGCGTTCGCAATGGATACAGCACTTTCGTCACGGTGCAATGTAAAAAATGGTTTAATACAGCGCACTCTCTTCTTCTTTATAATGTGAGAAGAATTAAGTAGTTTTGCTGCTCATATTCACACACACTTCTCACAAACTTCTTTCTTTATTATTTAGCGGGATTCCCTTAATATATTTTGATTTGTCACATCTGACAACATTATTTTGGTGTAGGATTTTTTTTTGTTTTGGTTTTAAGGCAGATTAGTTATTTTTGGTTTGTATTTTTTTCAAGGCTGATTTTTGTTTTATTGGATTTTTATTTGCACTCCAGAATATTTTTGTGTGTGTTTTGTGTGTCAAGTTACCACAACACCATTGATATCTTATATTATTTAATCTGTAGGAGATTGTTTGGTGTTGTTGTCTCTTGTTAATTTCACATTGTACTTTAGAAATGTACCTGAATCCTCACCAACAAACTGTCCTTTTTGAATGAAACACACATAGGCAAGTATAATTTTCATTAAAAAAACATTTATTAAGGGCTCACAACTAAACAAAAAGGAGGCAACACTGGAGAAACAGCTGAAATGGGTGAAGCCTTGGACCCCCAGGGCACACATCAACTATTTTGAAGCAAAATTGGTGGCCTGAGGAGTCCTTATCTAAGGGAGTGCAGTCTGGTCCAGAAGTCCCAGAGATCCGGAAAGCAGCAGATGACATCTGTGTCCCCAGGCTGTGGTCATTTGAGAGACTGCATCTTTTGTCAGACCAGACTGAACCCAGGGTCATCACTCTCTTGGCTTCTTTCCACGCCTCCTTCCACGCTGTGGCTCTGGTGGTGGAGTTGTGGCAGCAGGAGGAGGAGGATGGTCCAACTCAATCACGTCGGTCTTGGGTGTTAGTTCCCCACTCACCCCCTTACTTAGGACTTTATAAAGAAGGTCCTCCCATAGCTTGCGTTGACCCTCCTGCATGCCCTGCAGTTTTGTGGCAGCCATGCAGGCAAAGGCCTCTAGAGGAGTGGGTAAGGCTCGGAGGGACGCAGAAGCCTCCTGAATCAGCCTGAGTGCAGAATCCTGCATGTGAGTCGCCTTCCTCGCCCTTTTGTATGGAAGGCGGAGGGGAGGAACCTGCGATTCAGTCAGGCTGCGACTTGTCCCAGGCTTCTCTTGGCTGACACTTAGCCCCGCCTCCTCCTGGCTGCCACTAATCCCCACCTCCTCCTGGCTGCCACATTCCACAGCCTCCTCCTGGCTGAGGTCTTCCTGTGTATGAAAAAGGGACATTGTTTTATTTTTTTATTCATCAATCACACACAATTTTCACCTCCTGACTGTTGCAAATTGAATTGAACAAATATAACAGACTATCATTCTGAGCCCAGCATTTTTCATTCTTGTCCCAATTTTGGGTGCCCACTACTGTCTATTGATATGTAAAACACTTTTTTCAATCATCAATTAGTGATCAATAATAACATCTAGTAAACATCATTTATTTATTGACCAGAAATCTGTAGAACAATGCTATACCTGACTCAAGCTGGGCTCCTCCATTTCTTCCTGGCTGGAAGGCCCAGGTTGGACATCGGAAGCCTCAGCTGAGGTGCTAGGAAGAGTGGAAGGAAGAGTGGAGAGGGATTCCCTGACTTCAGTCTGGTCTGACAGAAATCGCAGTCTCTCATAGTGCCAGAGCCTGGGGACATAAATGTCATCTGCTGCAGCTCCGGACCTCTGGGAATCCGTGACCTTCTTGCGCTCCCTAAGATAAGTGCTCCTCGGGCCACCAATTTTGTTTTTTAAATAGGGGATGGTTGCTGTGGGGACCACCGGCTTCACCAACTCCAGCAGTTTCTCCAGCGCTGCCTGCCTCTTTTGTTTATGATTATAATGGGGATGTCTCACCTGCCACAGATAGGGCAGCTCCTTGTATTTGTCTATGAACAGGGGGAGGAAGTTGTGGTCATTGAAGCCATCCATTTTCTCTGCAAGACACAACACGAGACAAACCCTAAGGTCAGGGCAAACTCTCCTAATCTTGTTACAATATAGGCTTCAATTTCGAAGCAGTATAGGCCCAAGTTTAGATCTTACCTTCGTTATCATGATCGGCGCCTCCGATGCTCCTTCCTCCGTTCACAGATCGTACGTAATACGCACGCGTGTTACGCTTTATACACACTGCGCATGCGTCTAACTCCGCCCGCCCCTGACATTCGTGCTAGGCTATTGCCTGCTCCTTTTCGTTCTGCGCAGTGGGGGAAGAGCACATGGCAGAGACACAACAGGTGCGTGCTAATTACAGCAACGAGGAGGAGGAAAGCCCGGAGCCTGAAATGTCTGGATCCAGAAGGAGACGATTTAAGGCCTCAAATATGTCCTTTGGGGAGATGTTGGAGATGGTCGACATCCTGAAGAGGGCCGACTATGACAGGAAGTATGGACCTTACCCCAACTAAGAGTATCTCAATGGTACTACATAGGTCTATCTGTTTGAATTAGGTTGGATAGTATCAAAAGGGAATATACAAGATAAAAAAGGGGACAAGGGATGCCATAATTTGATGTCAGGACCAATATCTAGAGTGGGAAGGAGCTACCTAGGGAGGAATATACGAAGTACAAAAGCAAATAACGTAAATAAATATAAATATAAATATGAATATATTTAGCCTATTTTGGGGTATTTCTGGCACCCTGTGATGTGTGGGGGGGCCTGTAGTGGCCATTCTGGGTGGTGGGACATAGTCTGCCTAGACGGCTCGCAAACATACGGTGACATGTGTGTGTATATATTTATTTTTTTGTATCTTAATGTATCAATTGCTTCAAAATATTCATTGACAGCTATATCTTTCTTTATAGAAAACTCTGTAGCTTTTCAGGTATCAAACAACTGTCCTTGAAGAAGCCAAGACTGGCGAAACATGTCGGACATCTGAATACCTACTCACAGAACTGGCCGTCACAATCATCAGGCCAAGTGATGTGAAATATCTCTTGCTACAGAATTGATTTTAGAAATTTTCTCGCACACCTCGTCTTTGTGACTGTTATGTTTAAAATTTTATTGAATGTTGTTAAATAAATAGAATTTTTTTATTCCCAAATATTGCATCCTGTTTCTCTTGGCACCGCCATAATCCCTATACTTCTTCCCCCTCCAAATTGAGTTTCAAAATACTGGGATGAGGTGTCGTATCACACCAAGGGTTGCTCAGCCAAACTCCTAATAATCCCAATTAGTACGCACAGCTAAAATAATATATCTCCTAAAGGAGGGAAAACAAAATTCAGATCCCTTCATTTATTTTGTACAGGAACACTGCAAGAACAGACCCCTAATGAATATGGGCTTAGACTCCTCCCACATATCCCAGGCAGAAAATACCCTCAGGAGTTGTCAATAAAGGCATTTGTGTCAATATCCACACCGGAATTTCGGGGTACGCCGATCGAAAGATCAGCTCAGGAAGCGGTGGTCAGACCTGAAATTACTAGAACATGAGCAGTACAGAAAGATCCGGAGAGTGCTGCAAAAAAGTAAGTAGTTGTCCTGTGTTCCTAATCTTTTTCTGTATATTACGTTCGTGCTGCTCCATGTGCTTTTCTTAAAAGTGTACATTTTAAAACGGCAACTTTCATGTTCATGGGCACATTATTCGTTCGTATCAAACATTTTTATTTCGAACTATAAAACACCATTGTTTTGGCCATATGCATTTGGCCACATTTTTGACGCCCTACTTGTATGAAACTAATTTGGTTGTGTAGATGGGTTTGTTAGTAGAATGAAATGCAAACTAGATTCTGTGTAAGGAGAGGACACTCAGCAGCAGTTTTCACATCTGGACACTGGAGCACTAGTGTGGGACACAAGAACACTCTTTTTATTAGGGGGCCCACACAGGTGCTCCAGTGTATACTATAGGGGGCTCTCCATCTGTGAAGCTTGTTTAAAACAGGTAAAAAGTATTGAAGCTTGACAAAGGACACTGAAAATGCTACATTTTGGAACTCGGCCAAAATAGACAATTGTACCCCACTTCCAAGCAATGTTTCCTATTTATAGTTCTGCCATCAAATATCTGTGTGCTAAGTATACCATTTTTATTTTACATAGGGGAGAAAAGACTCGGAGGACACCCCTCATCCGAGGAGACCAGAGACCCCCCCACCTCTGGAAGAAGGGGAAATACCCCCAACCCAAGCAGAGCAGGAGGAGGAAGAAGATGTGGTGGAAATTGTCACCACAACAGGTGAGTGTCTGCGACCACAGGCTCAGGTAAGAGATGGATGCCGGCATATTTTTGATACCTATTTTTGTTTGGTTTCTCTCTTTTTAGGTGATCGTGATGTTGTGGATCCAGATCCTTTCACATCAGAAAGTGCCCAGATCCTGATCGGGGAGATCATGGGGTGTAATTTAGAATTGGAAAACCTCAAGAAAAACATCAACGATGTTATTCAAAAAACATCATTGATGTTTTGGGGCGAGTTTAAAACCCCTCCAAATCCCTTTTTTTGTTGTGTGCTACAATCTTAAAAATGTTTGAGCGATTTTTAGAAAAGCCAAATTTGGAGGATGCACACAGTGTGTCAACATGTGCTATCTGCCATCACGGGAGATCAATGGACGCGTTTTGGGGGTGCAACCCCTTCCTCAATAATAAAGTAGCTGAGAGGAAGGGGTTTCTCCCCCAAAACACATCCCTTGGTCCCCCATGATGGCAGCTAGCACATGTTGACATTGGCAAAATTGTGTGCATCTTGCAAATTTGGCTTTTCCTGGGGTGACTTCACCCCATCTGAACGCAATATCAAACACAGTTCCTAAATACTTATGTATGATATTGCCTTCAAGTTCTACCAAATGTGAACTTTCTAAGTTCAAGATTTGTGTCTTTCTTGTTGGTTTTACACATGCCTGTTTTATCTTAAATGGATATTTCTCTTTTTGATAATGTCACCCCAAAAAAGGTTATACAACAAACATGTTGGTTTGTTTTAAAAACCTTTTCTAAATGCACATGTGATTGTGCAGGTATTAAAAAGATTGTGAATCAAGAATGTGTGGATTATTGTCTCAACGCTACAACATTTTTGTGGTGATGTAATTGCTGCTTTCTGTGAAAATGGGGGTTATTTCCTAAGGGCAAATCCTCTTTGCACTACAAGTGCAGTTTCAGTACAGTTTCAAGTGCACTTGTAGTGCAAAGTGTCTTTGCCTTTAGTGAATAACAGCCAACAGTGCTTTGGATAAGGTTACACAATCACACCATTTTCAGGACTACCCACATTTCAGTCAGGGTCAGCTAAAACAAACACAAGCAGTAAATGTCACCAAAGATTTATTTTTTTCTTTTGTTTTTATTTGATAAAGGCTTCACAAATTGTCTGGCATATTGATGGCCCCCCTAACCGCAAAGAACTCAAGGTATCTTAACCGGACATCACGGCACTCAGGGAGTGCAAGCCAGGACGGCCACTTTCAAGCGCCGTCAGGGTTGTTTCATTTAGAATTCCGGCCTCAGGCCCAACTGAACCAGCAGAGTTGGCAGAATGTTGGCGTAAAAAGTTATGTAGAACACAGCACGCCAGGATTATATGATTAAGTTTATACTCCGCCATATGGATGGGTGTCAAAAATAGGCGGAACCGGCTGGCCATGATTCCAAATGTGTTCTCCACCACTCTTCTGGCTCTGGCCAGCTGGTAATTAAAAACCCTCTGGTCCGGGGTGAGGGTCCTCATCGGGAATGGCCGCATAAGATGGTTCCCCAGCGCAAAGGCTTCATCCGCAACAAAGACGAATGGGAGTCCTTCCACATTGTTTCTGGAGGTGGCAAGTCCAAACTGCCATTCTGGAGATGGCTGTAAAACTCTGTCTGGGCGATGACTCCACCATCGGACATCCGGCCATTCTTCCCCACTTCCACATACAGGAACTCGTAATTAGCCGACACCACCGCCAACATCACAATACTATTGAACCCCTTGTAATTATAATAGTAGGACTCCGAGTTGGGGGGTGGGACGATGTGGACGTGTTTCCCATCAATTGCCCCTCCTCAGTTAGGAAAGTCCCACCGCTGGGCAAAGTGGGAGGCCACAGTCTGCCATTCCTGTGGCGTTGAAGGAAACTGTTGAGGAAAACATTAAAAAATTAGTATTTTTGAACATAAACATGGCAAGCAGATTAGACACAAACATTCTTGGCCAACATCCAGATAACATTTATTAAGGGGAATTTTACAACACCAAAATATAAGGTACACCTATCATATTCCCCCTCCCCCCTCTCATGGGCCATTTCTAACATTATAGGGGGGAGGGAATCTTGGACAGGTAATCCTCTCTACTTCATTGAGAGATGAATGCCTAAATACAGGGTATTACTTGGAACAACCCCTCCTTAGTTACACTATTGGCAGACCACTGGACAGGTAAGAAGTGTCATAATGCAAAGATATAAATACACACTGTACACATTTGAGCACATTTGGACATTCTGCTATTACCTATCAAGATAATAATAGGATACAAAAACTTTAAACAGTACCATTTGAAAGTATACAGGCAGGCTCTTGCACTACATGCTTTGGGGAATTCAGCCATACATCTGACCACAAAAGAGATGGGTATAGTGTGTATGGGTTTGGCAAAGTCAGCAGATAGATGATTGAGGATAGATAGAGAATTGGTATCAGCTGACTTAGCAGTTGGGGGGAGGGAGGGTTAATAAAAATGATTTGGGGACACCACAAAAAAAAGCCTCTGGCACTCTGCTTGAATTTAAAGCGCAAATCACATTTCAAAACATTTTAGGGGGTGTTTGGGGTAAAGCACTACTATGGAGCTGATAAAATACATTGTTAAGTGACTACATGAGGTGAATATAGGGGCAGGAGAGCATGCTGGGGAGGTTAGTGAAGGCAAATATGTATGAAGGAGCAAAAGAATAATTACATAAAAATCCAGCATGCATGAGAACAAAGGGGACATTCACAGCATATTCATGGTAATTTGGGAATGAGGAGAGAAATACAATATATTAGCAAACATTCAATACAATAAAATGTGATATTAAAGGATAAAAATCTTACCTTAACCACTTGCCGACCGGGCCATAGCCGAAAGACGGCTGCAGCGCGGTCGGCTAGTTCTGGGTGGACGTCCGTGGGACGTCCTCCCAGAATACTGCTCTCGCGCGCCCCCTGGGGCGCGCACCCGAGAACTTCCGTGACCGCCGGGTCCAGAGGACCCGGCGCATCACGGATCACGGTAAACGGCTGCTAATTGCGGCCGTTTACCATGTGATCGCTCCGTCAAATGACGGAGCGATCACATGTCAACAGACCGGCGTCATGTCATGACGCCGGTTCCTCCCGCCCCTCTCTGTACCGATTGGTACAGTGTGAGGGGAGAGGGGGAGGGATCGGATGGCAGCACCGCTGTGGGCTGTATGTGTAGTGCTCACAGCGGTGCTCAGTGACAATTGTAGTCACATCCATCCATCCCTCCATGCTCAGCCATCCCTGCAATACTCTGCATAATACCCCGCAATACTCTGCATTATACCCCGCCATACTCTGCATAAATACCCCGCCATACTCTGCATAAATACCCCGCAATACTCTGCATAAATACCCCGCAATACTCTGCATAAATACCCCACAATACTCTGCATAAATACCCCGCAATACTCTGCATAATACCCCGCAATACTCTGCATAATACCCCGCAATACTCTGCATTTTACCCCGAAATACTCTGCATAATACCCCGCAATACTCTGCATAATACCCCGCAATACTCTGCATTATACCCCGAAATACTCTGCATAATACCACGAAATACTCTGCATAATACCCCGCAATACTCTGCATAATACCCCGCAATACTCTGCATTTTACCCCGAAATACTCTGCATAATACCCCGCAATACTCTGCATAATACCCCGCAATACTCTGCATTATACCCCGAAATACTCTGCATAATACCACGAAATACTCTGCATAATACCCCGCAATACTCTGCATAATACCCCGCAATACTCTGCATTATACCCCGAAATACTCTGCATAATACCCCGCAATACTCTGCATTATACCCCGAAATACTCTGCATAATACCCCGCAATACTCTGCATAATACCCCGCAATACTCTGCATAATACCCCGAAATACTCTGCATAATACCCCGAAATACTCTGCATAATACCCCGCAATACTCTGCATAATACCCCGCAATACTCTGCAATATACCCCACAATACTCTGCAATATGCCCAGCAATACTCTGCAATATACCCAGCAATACTCTGCAATATACCCAGCAATATACCCTGCACTACTCCGCAATACTCTGCAATACCCCGCAATTTTTAACCAGTTCCCGCCCACAGTCATATGACGTCCTTGACTTTGAGCGGGGATATCTGAATGATGGGTGCAGCTACAGGCATCATTCAGATATCAGCTTTTTCAGCCGGCGATTTCCTACACCATAAGAATGATCATAGTGGCTGTTACACTGCTTGATCGTTGTTATGGGAGGCGAGAGGGGACGCCCCCCCTTCCCGCCACCCTCCGGTGCTTCTACCGACTCACCGCTACAATCGAAGCCAAGATCGTTTTTTTTTTTTTTTTTTTTTATTTCAGGCTTCCCAGCCTAGAGGTGAGATGTGGGGTCTTATTGACCCCATATGTCACTGTAAAGAGGACCTGTCATGCCATATTCCTATTACAAGGATGTTTACATTCCTTGTAATAGAAATAAAAGTGATCAAAAATTTTTTTTGGGGGGAAAAAGTGTCAAACTAAAATAAATAAAGTAAAATAAACAATAAAATAAAAAAAAAAAATGTTTAAAGCGCCCACATTCGTGTGCTCGCATGCAGAAGCGAACACATACGTAAGTCCCGCCCACATATGAAAACGGTGTTCAAACCACACATGTGAGGTATCACTGCGAACGTTAGAGCGAGAGCAATAATTTTGGCCCTAGACCTCCTCTGTAACTCAAAACATGTAACCAGTAAAAAATTTTAAAGCGTCACCTATGGAGATTTTTAAGTAGCGACGTTTGGCACCATTCCACAAGAGTGTGCAATTTTGAAGGGTGACATGTTAGGTATCTATTTACTCGGCGTAACTTCATCTTTCACATTATGCAAAAACATTGGGCTAACTTTACTGTTTTATTTTTTTTTAAAGCACAAAACTGTTTTTTTTCCAAAAAAAAAGCGTTCGAAAAATTGCTGCGCAAATACCGTGCGAGATAAAAAGTTGCAACAACCGCCATTGTATTCTCTAGGGTCTTGGCTAAAAAAAATTTATATAATGTTTTGGGGTTCTATGTAATTTTCTAGCAAATAAATTATTATTTTTACATGTAGGAGAGAAATATAAGAATTGGCCTGGGTGCTCCAGAACGCCTGGAGGTGCTCCGTGCATGTTGGGCCTCTGTATGTGGCCACACTGTGTAAAAGTCTCACACATGTGGTATCGCCATACTCGGGAGTAATAGCAGAATGTGTTTTGGGGTGTAATTTATGGTATGCATATGCTGTGTGTGAGAAATAACCTTCTAATATGACAATTTTGTGAAAAAAAAAAAAGAAAAAAAAAATCTTGATTTTGCAAAGAATTGTGGGAAAAGATGACAATTTCAAAAAAACTCACCATGCATCTTTCTAAATACCTTGGAATGTCTTCTTTCCAAAAAGGGGTCATTTGGGGGGTATTTGTACTTTTCTGGCATGTTAGGGTCTCAAGAAATTAGATAGGCCGTCAGCACTTCAGGTGTGATCAATTTTCAGATATTGGCACCATAGCATTTGGACTCTCTAACATTCACAAAGACCAAATAATATACACCAAGTTGTACTTATTTTTACCAAAGATATGTAGCAGTATAAATTTTGGCCAAAATTTACAAAGAAAAATTACTAATTTGCTAAATTTTATAACAGAAACAAAGAAAAATTCATTTTTTTACCAAATTTTCAGTCTTTTTTCTTTTATAGCGCAAAAAATAAAAAACCCAACGGTGATTAAATACCACCAAAAGAAAGCTCTATTTGTGTGAAAAAAAGGACAGAAATTTCATATGGGTACAGTATTGTATGACTGAGTAATTGTCATTCAAAGTGTGAGAGCACTGAAAGCTGAAAATTGGTCTGGTTAGGAAGGGGGTTTAAGTGCTCAGTGGTCAAGTGGTTAATATACTCCTTCTGCAGGACCTGTATGATGGCAGAACAGGTCTCTGGGATAATGATCCCCAGAGCCTGGGGGGAGATGCCTGTTGAGAACTTGAGGTCCTGCAGGCTTCTCCCTGTCGCCAAGTACCGCAGGGTAGCGACGAGCCTCTGCTCCGGAGTGATGGCTTGCCTCATGCAGGTATCCTGCCTGCTGATATAGGGGGTCAGCGAAGCCAACAAACGGTGAAATACGGGGTCCGTCATCCAGAGAAAGTTCCTGAAATCATCAGGATTATTCTCACGGATCTCACGGAGCAAAGGCATATGAGAGAACTGGTCACGCTGAAGCAACCAATTCTTGGTCCATGAACTCCTCCCCACCCTGTTCATGGACTGGACTTGTGTCAAGGTCAGGACCCCAACACCAAGCCCCCGCACAGCACGAACTCTACGAGGAGTACGTATACGCAACATGGCTAGAAAACGGTCAGCTGCTCAGAACAAAGTAACAGAACGCACTGAAGAACAGCAAGGCCTGTGAAGAGCAACCTGAAAAACAGTAATGAATGAACAAGAACACAATGACTAAGTCACGCGGAACTTGCTTGCACGCACTGAAGAGCAGATACAAACCCACAAGCACAAACTGAACCACAGAAAACGATCTGAAAGCCACGAGTCTGAAAAAGCACG
The DNA here is from genome assembly GCF_042186555.1 of Aquarana catesbeiana. Lineage (NCBI taxonomy): Eukaryota > Metazoa > Chordata > Amphibia > Anura > Ranidae > Aquarana > Aquarana catesbeiana. Next base: position 236,615,838 of record NC_133328.1, read on the forward strand.
AATCGTCTCTCACCAAACTTTTACTAACACGAGATTAGCAAAAGGAGCCCAAAGGGTGCCGCGCTTGGTTCTGAACTGGCCTTTTCTAGTCTCGTCGTACGTGGTTGACGTCACTGCATTGTTGGCGATCGTAAATTCTGACAACTTTGTGCGACCGTGTGTACACAAAGCAAGTTTGAGCCAACATCCGTCGGAAAAAATCCTAGGATTTTGTTGTTGGAATGTCCGATCAATGTCCGACCGTGTGTATGGGGCATAAGACTGATGATACATTATACAATTTTCCTATTCAAATTCCTTTAGCTTTACCTTCAACTATGTAGTGCAAATGCCTGCCTGATTGCATACAAATTGAAAGTGTTTAGGTTTGACCTCATATTACTGTGTGGTTTTAGTAAATTTAAAGAAAAATTGTTATAGAACAGTGGTTCTCAACTCCTGTCCTCAGGACCCACCAACAGGCCAGATTTTAAGTATTACCTTGGGGAGATGCAGAGTAGAATACTGCAATCACTGAGCAGCAAATGATATCACCTGTGATGTATTTCAGTTATCTTGCAAACCTGTAAAGAATATGGGGATTAGGGAAAAGGACACAGAGCAAGTTCTGTATAAATGATTAATTGATCAGTCGAATGACTGATCAGTATCTGACCACACACGTATTGTAGTGTAATTGCTGTAACCAAGGAGTCAATGAATATATATCTGAAGCAAGGGAAAAGGGAAAAGGGAAAGGGAATTCTCGATATAAAGACTATCGAGAGGAAAAGCGGTTACTTCATCAATTAGTGATCAGAAGGTAGTATGGTAAAATTGACAATTTATTGAATTATGTTAAAATCAACATAGCATATCGAGGCATTCAAGTATATGAATAATTACAAAGTGAATAATGCAAAAGAAATCTATATCAAAAGTGATGCTAAAAACGGGACAACAAATAAGACAAAAAACACACACACACACACACACAATGGCACTGACACGGTTCGGACTAAATATGTTACTCAGCATCTATGTGTGGAATCAACTCAGGGCAATCACACAATGGTGTTGCAGCCATGTATAGGGTAATAAAGTATATGTATTTAATGTGATAAGCTGCTGAGGAACATATGAGGGTAGGAGCAAGAGGGAGGGGGAAGACTGGTGGGGATGTAACCAGGGGAGATGTCCTAACGAGGCCTGCTATGGGGGGTGGGCAGCTGGCAACAAGTTGGGTCAGAGTGGTCTGCAGCGATGGGACTGTGAATGCATTCACTTATCTTGCAAAACTGGCCTGTTAGTGGGTCCTGAGGACAGGAGTTGAGAACCAGTGTTATAGAAGATTGTAATGTATGGCTAGCCTTAAGCCTCGTACACACGATTGGATTGTTGGCCAACAAAGCGCCAGACTTTTGTCTGAAGGGCGTATCCCGTGAACTTGTCTTGCATACAAAGGCACACAATTTTTGGCCAACAAACACGAATATTGGAACGTAGTGACATACTACGTGGAATTTCAGCTCTTGAGCACCACCCTTTGGGCACCTTCTGCTAATCTCGTGTTTGGTGAGCATTGATTCCGAGCATGCGTGTTTGTACTTTGGACTTTTGTGTGACGGACTTGTGTACACATGATACGAAAATCTGACAACAGACCGTTGTCCACCAAAAATTTACTAGCCTGCCATCCAACATTTATTGGTGCAACGTTGGACAACAATTGTCTGAAGGAGTGTACTAATGGTCGGATTTTAGGCAAACAGTCTGTCATCACACAATTCCCTGCCGAAAATCCTATCTTGTGTACGAGGCTTAAGTGTCATTTTTTTGTCTGCTGCTTTGTTCCTCTGCTATCAGCGTGTATCATTTCTGACAAGTTGTCCTGACACCAAGAGAAAAATGGTGACAGGGGAGGGTACTCTAGCTGATTGACAGTCTCAGCTCTGTGAACGTGGGTGTATCGGTTCCCTCCTATCAGCTCTCAGAGCTCTCCTTACTGAGCTCTGCAGAGTGTAACTTCAGCTCTCCACTCCCTTTCTTTCACAGCTCAGACGAGATTTATAAATTCTGGACTGTAAATGGCTGTAGAGGAGAGGGCTGCAGATTAAAAGGTACAACTTACGTAGGAGGATTTGTTACTTCTTTGTGTATCACCTCAGGCCAGTCACTTCACTGGGTATATGGAAGGGTTTACAACCACTTTAACATTTTCGCTGTCAGGTCTATTAGTCTTTACACACAATCCGGTTGCTGCAGCCACAGGGATTATGTGTAAAACTCACAAGCAGACTCCTGCCTGTCGGCATAGAAGAGGGTGCATAGGCCTAGTGCATATCCTCAATATATTTTTTATTTAAAAAAAAAATGGAGGTTAATATACTCACAAACCAGTACTTGTGTCATAGCATTATCATAAAATCATCCGCTTAAATCCATATGTGAAAATCCACAGGAACAAGGAAGCTGTATCCAGCAACACTAAACAGAGAAAACACTGACCCTGACTGAAAAGTTCCTTTTCAACACTAAGAGATATCAACAAGGCTCTGAAGAAGAGGGAAACCTTGAAACGCGTTAGTCCATGTGACTACAAGTGTTGTGAATTTTTCGAATATGGATTTAAGCGGATGATTTTATGATAAGGCTATGACACAAGTACTGGTTTGTGAGTATATTCACCTCCATTTTTATTTAATAAAACATATATTGAGGATAATGCGCTAGGCCTATGCACCCTCTAGGTGCATACTCTAGCACACTTCAAGTAAATTACTGAGACATACACGAGTTCAGTAGATTGATACTTCTCCTTTATTACTTCCTGGACTCCGGCTAATATGCCGTGAGCCGGATATTTTGTTATCAAATCAAATATCAAATAAGACAAGCTTATGCGGACCGCAAGATATACATATTCATTATTGTGACAAAGTATAAGCTTTTAGCTGGGTTATATCTATATAAGGGAATAGCAAACTATCATAGCTAAATAGGGTGTCTTGTTTCCAGTTCTTGAAAACAGGCGCAATCTTCTTTAACTTGTTCTTAACTCTTGCAGTTCTGTTCCACATGAAGGGGGAGGGTAAGACATCTAATTGAATATGGTTAAGGCTGATAGCAGAAGCTGAAGTAAGCACTTATATCTATATGGTTATATTGTAAATAGGCATTTCACCATAACACTCATAGTCACATCCATTACATCAAGATAAGAGTCTGATAACACGTTGGGACTTACCACACAGCGCAGGAGAGTGAACATTTTGATATGCTCGGAAGCATTCAGGCAGCTGCGCTGCCACCTCATTGCTTCCACACACTACCTGTAATGGTGCCCCCCCTGCATGCACCCCGCCATGTATTCCGGGCTTTGCTTGCCCATCTGCGGGCCCTGGACCGACACGGCAGGTGCCAGTGGGTGGAGAGGAGGGAGGAGAGCAGATGTTTTTTCTTGTTGGTGATTTATGATGTCACTTTCTGGTCGCCCTGTCACCCACCCCCCCCAAAGGAATGTATTGTAATACAATTTCATTAAAGAGAACATGTCACCAAAAGATCATCACATAGGGGACTCTTTGTCCCCTGAAAAAAAATTTACACCCAAGCACATAAACCCCCCCCCCCAAAAAAAAAATTTGAGGCCCCCCACCCTCACATATACGTATATATGAACGGAAACGCATGCGTCAGGCACCTACGCATGAAAACGGTGCTTGCAATACACATGTTACATATTGCTGCGCATGCCAGAGTGAGAGCATTAATTCTAGTATATAGGGATCTTTTGAAGTGTTGCCTATAAAAATATAGGGTAGTGAAGTTCGTCGCCATTTTACAGGCCCACACATATTTAAGGTTTGGCATGGTGGGTATCCATTTACTTGGTGCAAACTTGTCTTTTATATTTTACCAAAATGTGGGTAAGTTAGTGCATTTGTTTGCCCTAATATTCACTTTAGTGTGTTTTTTACCAACATTTTTGCAGTAATATGATGTTACATAAAAAATTGTAACTGCCACTATTTTATTCTCTAGGGTGTCTGCTTTCAGAAAATATAAAATGTTTTGGGTTTTTGTGTAACTTTCAGGCCTAGAATTATTTTTAAACGTGTGCATAAATGCGAAAAGGTTAAAAAAATAACTCTCACTTTTGTGAGAAAAAATAGTAAATAGAAAAAAAAAATAGCATATACATATGCAACACAAGTCATATTGTAAATGAATGTTAATAAAAATTACCTTTCCTTTTCAATTTGTAGCTCTGTCATGTTCAGTAAAATGCAATGCAATATGGTTACCTGGAGGTAGTCAGTATACAGAATGTGTACTGACCACTCCCCATAAACATAATTTCCTAATTGTGTGATTGGCTCACTGATTTTCCCAGATGTGCACTAAGCTACAAGTCAGATTTTTGACATCCCCTGCAACAAAAATGTCATTTTTGGTGAGATACTCCTAATAGGAAAACATGTTTAAAGGGATGGAGACCCTGCAGCTTTCCTCAGAGCCCTGCAGGTGCAGCAGCTGCTTGATAATTGTGAAACCACTCCCATACAGATTCATTTTTCACATGGACACAGACAAACAAACAGTAATTTGTTTACAATAACAAAAGGTAGGAATCTGCAATAACCTTTGCTAAAATCCTTGCAATGCACATAGATCATCCAGAGGGGAATGTTTTTTTTCCTCAACAAAAGTGGAGTTTAAATAAGTATGGAAGCTGCGCTTACGACAAACGTATAGGTGCGCAGTTCCCCTAAAGGAGTTTCCCTAAGGATCCTCCACAGAGTAATTGGATATGAGTTGAAAGGGGTGTGGCGCTCCCTACGGGGTTAATGGGATAGTGTATGGAAGGGGAAAGGGGTTGTCTGTTGGGTTATATTATGTCCAAAGGTGATATCCCCCAATCATAATTCTAGTAGAGGTACAAAAATTATATATGTATACACACAGCAAAAGTAATTAAACAAGAGGCGATCTTCAGTGATTGTGTGCAAATACAAAAGACCTTATATGTAAAGGATGTGTGCTGAGACCCCTATATCTGTGATAGGTCTGCACCATACATCGCCACAAGTGAAATAATTATCCAAACCATAAACGTAAAAAACTTAATGTGTGCTCTACCTATCCAGTGCAGATAATACTAAGCATATAGTGTACTCTACCTAAAACAGTGCAAAATGTTTCACATAAGTGATCAAAGTCCAGTGAGCAAGTGGTTGCACCTCACCCTAAATGGTGCAAATATAAATCAATTAGTAATAGTCATAGTCCTTAAAGTGGAAAAACTCTTCAAACACAGTGTTTCAGGGAATTTTCTTAGCAGGAGAAAACCGTGACTATAGTGCTCTGAGGTGGTTTCTGTGACTTTTGTGCTCCCCCTTTTGGGTCCCCACTCACCGGATCCAACAACCCCAGGGGGGCAAACAGCATAGAGTATCTCGATCACGATCCGCTCTCCTCCACGATCATATAGGACATTCAAGATGGTTTCCGTACTGTTGGTTTAAGGTATTCCCAATGGCTCCCCGGATCCTCCAACCCCAAAAAGACAAGCTGCATGGGGTATCACGGTCACAATCTCCTCTCCACCACAATCCTACAGAGCATCCAGGGTGATTTCCGTAATGTTGAATTAAATTATTCCCAATGGCTCCTTGAAAAATCTCCTTTCAAGTTATCTGTTCTGCCTGTCTGCTGGTCATCTCTTCCCACAACTTCCTGGAGAAGTTGCCGAGGAAGGGGTTAAATGCGCCCCTGAAGCGCCGCTGCTGAAACGCTTTGCAGGCGCTTCGGCAGCGGTGCGCATTCATTTCAATGGGCAGGAGTGGTGGAGGAGTGGTATACACCGCTCCAAAGATGCCGCTTGCAGGACTTTTTTTAACATCCTGCCAGCGCATCGCCTCAGTGTGAAAGCACTCGGGTTTTCACACTGAGACTGCAGGGGAGCTGTTTTACAGGCACTTTACAGGCGCTATTTTTAGCCCAAAAGCGCCTGAAAAATGCCCCAGTGTGAAAGGGGTCTAACTGTTAGATTTTATGAGATGAAGGGAAAAAAAAAAAATCGGCCTAATATATCGGCCCAAAAAAAACGCCATCACATATCGGCCACCGCGATTTCTAAATATCGCCATCGGTCAGAGAAAAACCCATATCGGTCGACCTCTAGTGGAGTTACTCTTTAAGTTAATGTTAATTTTTACTATTGCTATTGACCATTACTGTATGATCAGTCTGCTTAGTATGATTGATTGTATAGCTATTGATGCCATTATAACATCAGTGTGATCAAGCAAGTAACAATGTTTGAGGCCTTCTGTGAAATCAATAAAATCCAATTGTATGTATGTGATAATGATAATTGCTTATGCCTTGCATCGGTTTATTCTATTTGTTTATTTTTAGACTTTTTTTCTTTAATGGAACCCTAATTGTGTTTTCAGGATTGCTTAAATAACATGATTATGATTGTACAGAATAAAGCATGTTAAGTGCAAAAATACATTTACAATACATTTTACATGACCTTCTAGCATATAGCCAGCTGGTCATGCATATCATCATCTTATTCAAGTTAAATGCAGTGATATATTTCATGTAGACAGTTATGTATTCACATAAAGATTTTACAAATGAAGAACATAGACTTTTCAAAATGCAGGAAATTACAGAACAGTGTGAATAAAGAATATGTATGCAGAAAGGTTTGCAATGGACGTCGTCCTGAGCGTCTATTCATAAAAAATATATTATATGAAAATAACAGCTCTCAAGCTTTATACACAGTGAAAAAATCCACCTTTTTACTGCAGTTAAAAAAAGTATATATATATATATATATATATATATATATATATATATATATATATATATATATATATTATAGTTAAAGCCCTCAGGTTGATATGGGTATGGACAACATTTAGACTTTAACAATGCCCTGAAAAAGGGATGGGAGGGTGGGTATCACGCACAGGAAACCGACAAAGACCACAGGTGAACGGGCTGGTTAAATACCCCCCCGGGCTCCTCCCATAAATTCAGGCCACTACTTATGGTTGAAGCCCTCTGGCCGATACGGGTATGGACAACATTTAGACTTTAACATAAGATTTACAACATGAAATGGACCTGAAGTGTGCCCTGGTCTGGTGGATGGTATACCAAAATAATGGGGCAAAAACATTCAGGTAGGAGTATAGTTTTATTAGCTTTAGTTCATCTATTGAGCAAGTTTGCTGAATGCTTGTGCCATCTCCACTTGAGGATTGGGGATGTACCGGACGAAGCAGGCAGACTTTCACTTGCCTAGTCTTTTAATGATATGGTCTGGGACCCCATGGCGGGATGCAGCCGAGGCCGCTCCAATGCGGAAGGAGTGACCGAAATACTGGCTGGGGTTGAGGAGTAGGTTATGAATAAGAATCCTTACGTGTTTCACGAACTGACAGGCGCTCAAGGGTTTGACCGGAAAAGGTAGAAGGGGTCTAGAGTCTGGCTGTTCAGGCAGGAGTGACAGTAGGCGATTGAGTATGGTGACTGGACACCAGATATTGTTAGTTTTATAGAGGTGGATGTCTGCAGTTTTAGAAACTGCAAGGTGGAGGACGAAATGGTTTTGGTAGTGAACCAAGTTATGTCTACGTAGCACATGGCCTGCAGGGTTGCTGCAGGTGAACTTGCCAGGCCGCAAGAACCCGTAGTAGGCCAGGTATATGGCCGCTTGTAGAACCAGGCTGGGGAGAAGACCAAATGGAGAAGTAGTCAGGATGGTGGACATATCCCTGAATATGGCCCTTGTTATAGGTAGACGTTTGGCATTGACTATCGGTTGATGTTTCTGGATTCCGCGTAAGATGGCTCGGATCGCATGGGATGCGAACAAGGATGGTTTAGCGGGGTCTCGGAAGGCCAGAAAATGTTGGATGCCGGCTAAGTATAGCCGGATAGTATTATGAGATAAGGCCAACTGAGTATGGCAATACGAAATAAAGGCCAGTATGTGCTTGATGTCTGTTGTTTTCTCTGAGCAGAGTATGAGGAATTTGTTGAAGGCGTTCCAGGCTGTATGGTAAGCCTTAAGTGTGTCATGGGACAGTGATTGGTTGATGATGCTGTTCTAAGCCAGGGTCAGCTGAGACCAAGCGGGGATGAGGGCTGATGCTGGATCGGCTCCAGGAATCTACTGGAAAAAGGAGGTATAATTAAAGCGTGACAGTGCGTCTGCTGCGACGTTGCACTTGCCCGGAATGAACGAACAGTGGATATTAAATTGATGTTGTAAAGACAGCCTGCGCAGGAAGGACATAACCAAGAGGGACTTGGACCTGCCTTTGTTAATAATATCTGCCATGGCCTGATTGTCAGTGGTGAAGATTTGTCTTGTCCAGATATGACCCCAGAGCTGGGCGGCTGCCTCTATCGGGTAGAGCTCAAAGAGAGAGGATGTTCGGGTAAAGCCAGGAATGGAAAGTATCTCTGAAGGCCAGGGTCCTGCAAACCAATGGTAGCCAAAAATTGCAGCAAAGCCTGTGGAGGCTGCAGCATCTGTCACTACCTGTGGTGATAGGGATGATATAGAAGGTATAAACAAGGATATACCATTCCAAGTGGAAAGGAACTCCTCCCACATAGATAGGTCTGCTACTGCCGCGGTGTCCAAGTTGAGGATCTGATCGGGGTCCTGTGCCTGTGAGAGAAAGACCAGGAGACGTGGCACAAAGAAGCGACCCTGGGGGATGATCCGGATAGCAAAATTAAGCATTCCTAACAGGGATTTCAGCTGCTTCTTAGTACACCCCCTAGTTTAGGTGAAATCTCGGAGAACTGTCCTGATGCGGGTCAGTTTGTCAAGGGGGAGGCTGGCCTGCATGGAGCAAGTGTCTATATTGACTCTGAGGAAGGTAATGGTGTGTGCTGGACCGTCAACTTTATGTTCAGCAACGGTAACATTGAGATTCCCAAATATGACTCTCAGTTTGTTGAGGTCTCCTGGGGGCACACTGGGCTGTTCAATTAACAAGAAGTCATCCAGGTAATGGATGACTTCTTGACACTGAGCTTTATGCAACAGTATCCAGGTGAGGGGACTGCACAAAAGTGTCGAAGAGCCAGGGGTTGCTCTTTGAGCCAAAAGTTAGTTTAGTGGCGAAATAGTATGCCTCTTTCCACTTAATGCCGTGCCAGCACCAAAGGAATGGGTGGATAGGCAGGAGCTTGAAGGCGTCTGAGATGTCAACCTTAGAGAGCCAGGCACCTGTGCCCGCTCTGATGATAGCTTGAATTGCCCTGTCTACGGAGGCGTACTTCAGGGAGAACTCTTCAGAGGGGATTAGGGGGTTGAGGCTGGGAATGTGGGAAGAATGAGGCACAGACAGGTCATACACCAGACATAATTTATTTGAGAACTTGCCCTTGACAAGCCCAATAGGGCTGACTCTCCAAGTACTGAAAGGGGGATGAGTGAAGGGACCTATGATGAAGTCTCGCTCCAGTTTGGCCTGTAAGAGCTGGTCTATGGCCTGCTTGTCAGTGGGTTCCTGCATTCGTAGGTAGTGTGGGGCAGAGAATGAATGAATGAATGAATGAGTGACTTGTATAGCGCTACCTATGCGAACTGAATCGCCTCAGGGCGCTTTTTAACCTACCAGCATGTCTTTGGAGTGTGGGAGGAAACCGGAGTACCCAGAGGAAACCCACGCAGGCACAGGGAGAACATGCAAACTCCAGGCAGGTAGTGCCATGGTCGGGATTTGAACCAGCGACTCTATTGCTGCTAGGTGAGAGTGCTATCCACTACACCACTGATGAGGCCGGTGTGAAATCCTGCTGTGAATCCCTGGATAAGGAAGGTGGCCAGGGAGTGAGTGGGGTGTGAAGTGAGGTAGTTCCCCAGCCAGAACATTAACTTCGCCTAGTCATGATTTCTTTTGTTGCTTGACCATAAATTCCTCGGATGTGTCCTGTGGCATAGGGTGCAGATGTGGGGCAGGCAGCATTGGCTGAAGTTGCACGAGCCATAGTTAAAATTGTTGCAGATAGCTGCTTCTCCTACGGTCCGAACAGGGGGTCCGAACTTGTCCACCTGAAGCGTCTGTACAGGGGCCGACGGGCCTTGAACTGCACCGGAGGTGGAGGGGAACTGGAAGGGGCGACTGACTGTCGCATTGGCGCATCAGGTGGCGGTGTGGATAGAGGACTGGCAGATAGCGCACAGTGGTGAGTGCAAGCCGACAAAGTGACTGCAGAACAGTTCTGTGTCCATGAGGCTCCAATTGGTGCTTACCTGAAATTGTGTGAGCCTGGCTGCTGCCTTAGTGGAGAAGGAGGTCTTCACCGCCGGCCTGGGACATGGCTCTGGGTGACTTGTGCCCTAGATACGATATCCTGTCTTTGGGGTCGAAAGTTGGTCGCCCGGAACCTAATGAGGGTGACCTTAAATTCAAGTTTGCTTCTTTTCCTAAAATAGGTATACGTACCCAGCTCGTGTTCTTTTTCTTTTTTTTTGTTTGGGTGTTTTTTTTTTCTTAATATCGTCCAACCTGGTGCAGGGTGGACCTACTAAACTTGACTGATCTGGAGGAGAAATGAAAGATGACAACTGGTGAAGGGTTTGACTACCTAACATGGAGAAGTGATTTGTAATGTGTTTAAGCGACCGGTGCATGAATTTGAAATAAAATGAGTGAAATGTTTATGCCTTGATGGAGGTATGAATCGATGTGTCGCGACTGCAACAAACTTATGAATCGAACTGTGAGGCACAGTATGAAATGAGGCTAAATCAGCTGAGGCCTACCGGGATGAAATGATGTCTGTCGGATGCCCCTAGGATTTGATCGGGTCACAGCATGTGACAGTGAAATGAATGAAATGTTTGCCTTGAAGTGAATAAAAACGGCTTGCCATGACAGAGGCACGAATCGGACGTGCCGCAGCTGCGACTGACAGCGAACCGGACTCTGGAGCATGTATTGAAATGAGGCAAAAGAAGAAACACTAATACCCACCAGAACGAATCGGTGCATCTCGGATGCGAATGGATTCGGATCGGAGCGCGGTACGTAACAGTGAAATGAATTAAATGTTTTGCCCTGACAGAGGCACGAAATTATTATTTTTTTTTGCCATGACAGAAGTATGGATCGGTGGCATCGCAACTGCGACTGACAAAGACCAGATTCTGGAGCATGTACTGAAATTAGGCCAAAAACAACTGGGGCACACCGGAACGAATCGGTGCATCACAGATGCGACTGGATTTGAATCGGAGCACGGTATGTGGCAGTGAAATAAAATTGATTGCCATGACAGAGGCACGATCGGTCATGCACTGTTGCGACTGACAACGAATCGGACTCTGGAGCATGTACTGAAATGGGGCTAAAAATACCTGGGGCACGCTGATACGAATTGGTGCATCTTGAATGCGACCGGATTCGTATCGGAACGTGATACGTGACAGTGAAATTAGTGAAAAATATTTGCCCTGACAGAGGCACGAATCGGTCGTGCAGCGACTGCGATTGCCAACGAACCGGACTCTGGAGCATGTACTGATACGAATTGGTGCATCTTGGATGCGACTGGATTTGTATCGGAACGTGATACCTGACAGTGAAATGATGTGCCAGGACAGAGACATGAATCGGTGAGCCGCAACCTGTGACTGACAACGAACGTGACTCTGGAGCATGTACTCAAATGAGGTTGTAAACAACTGGGGCACACTGGAACGAATCGGTGCATCGTGGATGCGACTGGATTTGAATTGGAGCGCTGTACGTGAGAGTGAAATGATTGAAATGATCAAAATGGTTTGAAATGGTTTGAAATGTTTTAAAATGTTTTAGCCTTGATATGGCACTGATCGGTGTACAGAAAATTCGCGAATGACATTGATTTGTCTGTGGAGCATAAAACAGTGAGACACGCCTAAACAAAGCGGTGTCTTTGCGTCGGTGTGAGGTACGTGAAAACAAAGAAATGTTTGGCATGATAACGTTGCGAGTGATTGGCAAACGTTGCGGCTATGTGTAGGGTTTTTACGAATGGTTCGTAAGTTGATATCGAGTTTTAATGACAAGATATCTAACAATGCGTGAAATGAAAAAGTCAACCGAAAACTGCGAACGGAGACGAGAGCCTCGAAAAAACTTCGAACGCGGGAACTCACAGACGCTAATGAGTTTTCGAAGAGTCGGTCTAGTGACGTGGTATCGCGCACAGGAAACCGACAAAGACCACAGGTGAACGGGCTGGTTAAATACCACCCCGGGCTCCTCCCATAAATTCAGGCCACCATACTGGCCTACTTACACATATATATATATATATATATATATATATATATATATACACACAAAATATACTGTATATATAGTGTAATGGTGAGAGTCCCTGTCACTATGAAAATGGGGTTAAAGTGGACACAGAATATGCACATTTGCTTGGTGCAAGGCTGCAGAGCATAAATGTGGACTGGAGAAAACTGCTTTCGCAGCTTTCTCCAGATTTTGAGATCCACCAGCATATTGACTGGTCAGGTGTGTGTTGGGCTATTTGTAGACCCCTGACCATAGTTCTGGGCTCCACCCTCCCGAGGAGTCCAGGCAAGCAAGGGAGAAGTGTGCATGTCTGCACAGGTCTGTCAGAGTAGACAGATGGTCCAAGCCTGTGGGCTGGAAAAGGAAGCTGAAAAAGAGTGCTGAGGTACTGGGTGTACAGGAACTCTGTTATAGAGCTGAAGCATAAGTCTGAGCAGTAGTGCTGCTAAAGAGAGCCAGGTGGCTTGGTATTTTTGATTGAACTTACATTGTTGCTGTGGAAAGCTGAAACCCCTGTGTGGGCAACTCTTCTGTTATCGGACATTTTCTTTCTTTAATAAAAGTGGGCCTACAAGCCCTTAAAACTGCATATCTGGCGTGGACTCAGCTCACTGGTAAGCTCTACCTTTAGACCCCATTCACACAGGGGCAACACGACTTGCCGGTCGCCTCAGCGAGGCGACCTGCAAACGAATGGCCGGGCGACTTGCGAAACGACTTCTGCATAGAAGTCTATGCAAGTCGCCCCAAGTCGCCCCCGAAGTCGTACAGGAACCTTTTTCTAAGTCGGAGCGACTTGCGTCGCTCCCCTTAGAACGGCTCCATAGTACAGAACGGGAGGCGACTTGTCAGGCGACTAGGTCGCCTGACAAGTCGTCCCTGTGTGAATGGGGTCTTAAGCTAAACCAACCCCCAATGTTACAAGTGGTTGTTGGATGCGGGTACAAGACGGTGGAATCCGGGTCCTTGCTCCACAGTGAGTTCAAGTCAGGAACTAGTGGCTGTGTGTGGAAGTGCAGCCAGACAAAAGGCATTGCGTGTTGCAGGTGGTGTACCTGTGAATAAAAAGTCAAACTTATTTTTTTCTGCTATGAATTGTGTTTTGTGTGCATGAGACAGCACAATCTGTGTGTGCACTGTGCAGGTGAGGAAATCTTGCATGAAGTGAAAAGCAACTTGCTTTAAAGTAACAGTGCTTCATTTATTTATTTATTTTATTTTTTTTTTTTTTTCTGGAAAGCGCAAAATTGTGGTGGAGTGATTGCAAAGATGAAGCAAGAGTTTGAGCCTGCCGGAGAATATTGCAGACTGTTTTTTGCTACACTTAAAGGGGAAGTGCATGCTGTTGCCCCTGGCAACGCTGGTGCAAGCAGGCCAGTTATTAAGGTGCAAAGTCCCAAGCTTACAAGAGGATGCAATTGGGGAAGCCCTGTCAAGGCTCTGAAGCAAGAGCGCTGTTTTCGGTGCAGAGAGTGGGGGCATGTTATCTCCAAGTGCCCTTTGTCTCAGTCTCCAATACAAGGCGACACGGCCAGACAGAGGTCTGCAACAATGTTTAGGAAGCCTGATTTAAGTCCCAGGAGTGTCCAAAAGGCTTATCAGAAGTTCGACAAGTATGTGGTTGCCCGTAGCAACGGCAGTGATGTCAAGTCTGTGGACTACGCGAGAAACGTATTGCCGACAGAGGATCGTGGCAAGTTTAAAGCAACAATGCTTCAAGGAGCGCAAAGTCGCTGCGTTTGGGAGAGTCAGCAAAGTACAGCTGGAAGAGTGCCATCTCCCTTAGCAACAAGGGATCGGGTGTTAACCGGAAGGAGGAGATACAGTGGAGATGTGGAGCGGCATCCCACTAAAGATATGTGTAAAAATGTACCATGCCTGGAATGTGGTCAACTGGGGCATGGAATTTTTTCTTGTCCCAGGTTATGGAACATGCCTGGAGATGTGGTTACTGGGCAGAAGTTTTTGTCTGCAAGCCCAGATTTTAGTGCAAACCTATTTTCAGTCACCTCTGGCAACAGTGAGGAAGTACCTGTTGTGCCTGCAGGAGGTGCTAAGGAGTCAGAAGTGGCTGCTGCAGTTTCATCCCATGGCCACCAGGGAGAGTTGGTCAGTAAAAGTGCGATAAAGGATAGACAACGTACTCAAATGAAGCCAGAGTTACCTGCTACAGATTATGGTAAGACTGTTGCAGTTTGTGGGACTGATCCCAGTGAAGTGGGAGTATATCCGGCTGGGAGATCAGCAGAAGTTGTAAAAATGGACTTGCTGCAGTGTGCTACCCCGAGTAGTGGGGAGACATAGGTTGAAGCTCAACCTGCAGCAAGGTTAAGAACTCAAAAAGACTGGACTCTGTATGTGCCTGGTGTAATCCACCAGAGTGCTGGAAGTGGTAACCTAGGGGTGACCAATACAGTTTGTGTGCCAGATTCCCTAGTGACAGGTGCTACAGAGATGCCCAGGGAAACCTCCCAGGAGCCCGCAGTGGTGAGGCACATGGTTTCCCAGGACAACTGTGGAGCCGCCCTAGTGGGCAAAAGAATGCCTTTGGAGAGGAAGGGTGGTGTGCTGAGCGTTACACGGGGTGCTGTGTGTTCTGACCAAAAACGGCCTGTTAAAGCTTATAACACTGCTATGTCTATGAATGCTGATGGTAAAGGTATGGCTAATGATACATGTACTTATTGTGATGTATTCAAAAGTAATGAGGAAAGAGGAATGTCTCCCTTGGCAACCAGACGCAGAGCCACAGGGTTGTCCATGGAAGCCTCAGGGGCTCTCCATGCGTTTGAGCCAGAGATTTTCCAGGACAGCACTGAATTTGCTCGGGTGGAACAGACTGGGTCTACACCATGCAGTAAGAGTTTGTGTGAGCAATCCGTTTACCATCTGTGTAACCCAGTTGGTAAGGGGTTAAGTCAGCTGGCCAAAGCTGAAGGTACACAGCTGAGTGTGTTAGTGCCCCAGGAGCAAGGTGGTGATGGTGTATTGCAGCCTGCCTTGTTTGATGAAGCATTAGCCAAGAGTAAAAGCATGTTGTCAAAATGTGATTTATATAGAAATGACAAAGGTACTGTTTGTGCTGCAGAATCCCAGGTGCCTCCTAGAGCAGATGATGAGGTACTGCTGAGCCCTCATAATGGAAGCACAATGGATTGGGACAGTTGGGCCAAACAATTACTAGCCATGTTAGACAAGGCTATATTAAGTGACAGGGGTGTGAGTACAACAACTGCTATGCCAGACAGGGAGATTGCAGAGCGACCGACGGTTGAGGGTGCGATGGTCCCTGCAAGGGTTGTTTCCCTCCAGTCGGAAGGACCAGATCAGGACGCATGCATGGCAGATGTGGTGTTCACAGCCCAGCAGCTAAGTGTCAAGGTGACAATGTAATGAATGTTGACTTGCAGAGGCTTATTGGTGAGTTAGAGGGCATGAGTGGGAGACATGCGTCTGACAGTGGTTCAGAGGAGTGTCCAGGCTGTGATGGGTACTTCCAGTGAGGTGGAGGCTCCCTTAAATGTTGTGGCCCCTCAAGCTGCAGTGAATGAGCCCCTCCATGTTTCTAATAAGGGAAAGGTCCCCAAAAATGTTTTGCAGATTGATGTGGAGTGTGTAGAAATTACAGATATGCTAGTGGAACTGATGAAAGCACATTCCTTGTATACCTGGGTGCCTCCACTACAGTCAGATGTGGTAGTGCTGCATGGTACCAAAGGGTGGAGCCAGGTAATGCAAGCTGTGCTGGGCAACATTAATCACCAGTGGAACTGGGTGGTACGGTGCTTATTAATAGTCTGGCAAGTGATCTCACAGTTCCCTGTGAGGGTGCTTCCGGATACGGTTCAGTACGGAAGGCGCTCTGGGGGGCTGCTGGAGACATCGGAGGTCTCTCCACCTTTTGTGGTGATGGACATCTCTGCTAGTGCGGTCCAAGGTGTGGCTGAGCAGGGTTTAGTAAATGGCGCGGATACTGCCTCACCCGCTAGACCTGCTAAGAAGGAGGGGCCAGATATGGACACGGCAAAAGCAGAGATTCTGTCTGTCACCTGCAGAGAGGTACAAGTTGGGGTACCCGGAGACGCTCTCAAATATAGTATGGAGAGGAACAAAAATTGTGACGTGGAAAAGTGTGATCTGGCAAAGATTGGTATTGCTAGAAATGGGTCATGCGTTGTTCAATGTCAGTTGTTAGGACAACTGCCCACAGAGATTTGGACAACAGGTGAAGTGAAGCCTTGTGAAGGTCTCATAGGGGATTGCTGCTCACCTGTGTGTTGTCCCTCTTTGAGCCTGGCCCTAACAAACCCCGAGCAAGAAAGAACTGACGGTATTGGTAATTGGAGAAATGGTGACTTATTGCTGAATGTTAATGTAAATAGTGGCTTGGATATGAAAAGTAATTTTTCCTTGGAAAATGAGCATGAAAAACAGATATTGAGCTCTGGGGAGTTGGTAGTCAAAGGTAACGGCAAAAGAGTTGGTAAGCCCAGGGACCCAAAAAGAAGAGGGAGAAGGCTGAGGATGGGAAAATGTAGGACCCTGTTAAGATCCAGGGTGGGACGTACCTGGAAGCGCACCCGAAAAAAAGGTTGGGCCTACGTGGCTGACAGCCAGCACAGAGGTGTCCCAACCATGACGGGTGCTGGTGTTCCTCCCTCCGGATCGAAACAAAGGGGGGGGATATGTAATGGTGAGAGTCCCTGTCACTATGAAAATGGGGTTAAAGTGGACACAGAATATGCACATTTGCTTGGTGCAAGGCTGCAGAGCATAAATGTGGACTGGAGAAAACTGCTTTCGCAGCTTTCTCCAGATTTTGAGATCCACCAGCATATTGACTGGTCAGGTGTGTGTTGGGCTATTTGTAGACACCTGACCATAGTTCTGGGCTCCACCCTCCCGAGGAGTCCAGGCAAGCAAGGGAGAAGTGTGCATGTCTGCACAGGTCTGTCAGAGTAGACAGATGGTCCAAGCCTGTGGGCTGGAAAAGGAAGCTGAAAAAGAGTGCTGAGGTACTGGGTGTACAGGAACTCTGTTATAGAGCCGAGAGGGCTGAAGCATAAGTCTGAGCAGCAGTGCTGCTAAAGAGAGCCAGGTGGCTTGGTATTTTTGATTGAACTTACATTGTTGCTGTGGAAAGCTGAAACTCCTGTGTGGTCAACTCTTCTGTTATCGGACATTTTCTTTCTTTAATAAAAGTGGGCCTACAAGCCCCTAAAACTGCATATCTGGCGTGGACTCAGCTCACTGGTAAGCTCTACCTTTAAGCTAAACCAACCCCCGATGTTACAATAGATATATTACTGGCACTGTGTGAAAAGCCTAGGCAATCTATAGAATGCATGATGTTTTCAGGCAAAGCATGAAATGTCTGTGATTTTAATATGATGTTTACTTTGTAGGCATTTTATATAATATCTAGGCATTATACAGAATAAAGTATTCAATATATCACTCCTTGCCATGAAGATATAATGATAAAAACCAATGGATAATAGATACAAAACTGTGAAGTGTTTATATACTCTGCTGCTGCAGTTATGCACAGCAGCTAAATGTGCTACCCAAACACATCGAGACCAATCAAATAACTTAAGTGAAAACCATGCTGCTATACAGCTATACAGTATATGTAAGCAAATTAATAAACTGTTGCAAATTTCCAATAACAAGATATCCATGCTCAATTTAAAAGTCCACTATGAACAGTGTTAACTCTTTAAACCAGTGCTTGTGCTCTTAAAACGGTAAGTAGAAAGTGCTTTACTCAAAATGTGCTCCAAAAATACCCCAACATGGACAGACACTCACCAGATGATATTGACCCACTATTGCTAGCTAGGTCACTATGCGCCTTTGGGGTATTCCCTGCAGATATCTGAAGAAGATGCCTAGGTAATGTGTGAAATAGTAAGCATTTTGAGAGGTGCATGTGCGGAGCCGTCTAAGCTAGACATGTCAGCTTAGAGCTCTGTACCGACCGGGACCCGACGGCCTCTTTCACGGAGTCAAACCGGACTGAAAAGACACAGGATAGTATATAATCTATCCCCAGAGTAAGTGGGCATATTTTGGAACTATGTACAGCGGGCGAAAAGCTAAACTGAGGCAAGTAAAGTCACAGGACTCGCTGACTAAACCCACTGTTAGAATGGCGGCAGCATCCTCTTACCACTCCTCACAGCCTGTCTCACAGAAACACTATGAGTCACCCTCCTCAGCACAGCGCAGTGAGCCTGATTTTACTTCAGGAATGACCCCTCTTATTCCACAAAACTCCACTATTGGCCCTGACTTATTGGCTCAATTTGAAAGGGTCTTACACAAGGCATTACAGAACACCTCAGATGCCATTACAGACAAATTTACACGTGAAATTCGTGAAGTGGGCCACCGCACTTCAATCCTAGAACAAAGGATGGATGAATTTGATATCACTACCTCAGTTCACAAAGAAGAATTGGAATCCCTTAAAGAAGATTACACTAATCTCCAAACCCGCCTTGAAGACTTTGAGAACAGAGCTAGAAGATCTAACCTACGGATACGTGGTATCCCTGAGGAAATTGAAGATTTCCAATCGACTGTAACAGCACTCTTCCAAGAACTTGCCCCATCAATACCGATCGTACGTCTAGAAATGGACAGAATACACAGAGCCTTAACTTCACACGATGCAGATGGACCACCTAGAGATGTTATACTGAAAATGCATTATTTTCGTACCAAAGAGCAACTTATGGAGGCGGCAAGAAACAAAGACTCCTTGATTTTTCAAGGACACAGATATCAAATCTTCCAAGATCTGTCTCAAATTACACTTCTCAAGAGCAAGGAAATGAAACCACATCTGCAAGTTCTGCAATACCACCGCATATCATATCGCTGGGGCTTTCCTTTTTCTCTTCGTTTTTCATACAAAGGTACTCTATACACATGCAAATCAACGGAAGATCTTCTCAATGTAATTAAAGACTTCCAACTGCAACTACAGATGGACCTAAACGTCGACTGTCTTTTTTTTTACCTCCCCCACAGCTCCAAGATCTTCAGGACCCTCAAGCAACTCCAGGCTCCACTCAACCCCCACAAAAGAGGAAAAGATACAATACTCTCTCTCAACCATACCACATGTTATACCTTTGTAGTAATATAATGCAGTATCCAATGTTACCTATTAATCCAATAGGATACTTCTCCAATACAAATTCTTTTTAAATTGTTATATCCATTATGATATTTCTAGAAGCGGTTGCTTTTATTAGATCTACTCTCATGGATCTATCTTTAGCTGATCTCTAACCAGTTGCCTAAGGGATATAGGGATATACCCTGCAGCTGCATCCTAGTCGTTCTAATGTTTTAAATCATATAGTTTGTATATATCCTTAGATGTTAGCTGTTAAATAGGTCTAACAGCGGACCTCTTCAAATTTTCTTTTTCTCTTCTGAATAGTTAATTTACATAAATTGATTGCAAAGGTTTACTTAGCCAATTGTGTTTTGTAATTATTTTAAACTAAAATATCATATAGATATTAACAATTTTTTTCCAAGTTTAATTTACATCTTTTGACTCATCAGTTCAATGATATCTAATACAATATCAGTAGGCTGTCGTAGTCCCGGAGACAGTTCACTGCACCTCCTTTTTTTTTTTTTTTCCTCGAGTGCCCAATATTGATTGGACGCTCTTTGGAACATCTATATCTCTTGGTTGGTGATTTATCACCACCCCTTAGCTCCACTTAGGAGCAACCTTTTTTATTTTTTCTAAATTCTTTTATTTTTTTCCTTTTTTTTGTTTTGTTTTGTTTTGTTTTGTTTTTTGTTTGTGTTTTTTTTTTTTTTTTTTTTTTTTTTTGTCTCTCTTTCACACATTTTATACTAGTGTATATCAATACTGCACAACCCTTGCTGAACTTCTCTTTCATATTTCTGTTCCATAGAGAAAATCTACATTCCCTAACACTTTTACACCAGAGAAATACCCATCTTCAATAATGTCTTCCCTGAGTATATTAATACTTAATGTACAAGGTCTCAACTCTCCTTCAAAGCGCACTAAAGCCTTTCATTTTTTTCTCCAAACAATTGGAACATGTGGGGTGCCTACAAGAGACACATTTTATCCCACAGTCCACACCGAAATATTTCAGCCGTAAATACCCACAAGTTTATACAGCATCTGCCAATACTAAACAAAGGGGAGTTCTAATAGCATTCCACCGCGCAACACCTTTCACCCTCACCAAAGAGCTCAAAGACCCTGAAGGGAGATATTTAATCTTATCTCGATTTTTATTAGATAGTGAAGTTGCTATAGTCTCCTATTACGCTCCTAATAAAAATCCACTACTATTCCTCTCTCACCTTTTTTTCAGTGATTGATTTGCATAAACAAGGTACCCTTATTATTGGAGGAGACTCAAATCAAACAATATACCCATTCCTTGGCAAATCCCCAACCCCTCATACCACACCTAAACTTTCCTATCAGAGACTACTGAACCAACACTCATTACTTGATACCTGGCGAGAACATAATCCTGCAAGAAGACAGTATACACATTACTCTCATCCTCAAACAATTTTCCCGTATAGATCATCTTTTCCTTCCAGTTAGCACCTCAGCATTCATTCTGAACTCCAATATTATACCTTGTACTTGGTCAGACCATAACCCAGTCATAACAGCTCTCTCCTCATTGGTTCCGAAACCCAATCATAAAACATGGTGCATAAATGACAGGCTCTTAGCAAATTCTACATTTAGATTAAACTTGGAGGAAGCCATAAGGCTCCATTCACACTAGCGCGTTTTTTGATGCATTTTGCAGAAATGCACGGGAATTTTTTAACATGGGTTCCTATGGAACATGTTCACATCAATGCTTTTTTGTTTCTCTGCATTTTTGGAAAGGGTCAGGGACTTTTTTTCATGCAAAATGCAGCGTTTTGCATGTAATAGAATTCAATGGACAAGCATCAAAAACGCAAGTGCACCGTTTTTGCACCGTTTTTGCACCGTTTTTGATGTTTTTTTTTTTTTTAATTTTTTTTTTAGACTGTAAAAAAAAACTGTAAAAAAAAAAAAACGCAAAACGCGGCAAAAACGCTGCTCAAAAACGTGGCAAGCATGAAAAAAAACCTCCAAAAACGCTCAAAAGCAACATGCATAGGTGTGAATCGAGCCTAAAAGACTATCTTACTCACAACAAGGCCTCTGATACGGATCTTTTATCTCGGTGGGAAGCTCTCAAACCCTATGTTAGAGGGGTCTGTATTAGTCAAGCATCTCATTTACGGAAGCATTTTACAAAGCTTTTGAAACCTTTCAAGCTTCACCATCCCCACATAATAAATTAAATTATGATAAATCACGCATAGAACTTGACGTTTTTTTAACAGAATCAGCCGAGAAAACTTTACACAAAACTAAACACACCTTTTACATGCAAGCTAACAAGCCAACTACATTTCTGGCTTTAGCACTACGAAAGACGAATTACACCCTGAAACCTATCCGCCTAAAAATTGCTAAAGATAACTATACTAGCAACCCGCTGAAAATCCTTAACGAATTCAAGAAAAAACTAACAGAACTATACAAAGAAACTAAAATGTTAAACCAATCACACCTAAACAATCTCTTATCTACGATTCACCTTCCTTCACTCTCTCAAACTCAACAAGACTTACTAGAGAAACCTATTACTGAGATAGAAATACAAACTGCCATTAAATCACTTAAACTTCGCAAACGCCCTGGTGTTAATGGTTTATCAGCCTCTTACTACAAATGATTTACTTCACTATTGTCACCCCTCATGGTTGATGCCTTTAACCTTCTTCTTAATGATCACTATTTCCGTACGGAATCACTTACAGCCTCCATCTCCATGATCCCTAAGCCCAATACAGATGACACTTCTTGGGCTAATTACAGACCAATATCTATCCTTAACATTGATATCAAAATTTTAGCCAAGATTCTCTCTTCCAGACTCAATCCTATAATCGGTTCTTTGATACATAAGGATCAAACTGGATTTATTCCCTCAAGACAAGCAGGTGACAATATTTGCCGAGCCACAATTCTAGCTCATATAGCACGTTCCCGCCGTATTCCTACATGTTTCCTTTCATTAGACATACGAAAGGCATTTGATATGCTATCATGGCCTTATCTACATTCTATTCTTAACCAATGGGGATTCGGTCCACATTTCCTCAGATGGATCACTACCTTATACCATAATCCGAAAGCGCATATTGCATACTCAGGATTTAAATCTGATTCTTTTAATTATAGAAAGAGGAACTAGACAAGGTTGCCCCCTTTCCCCTCTTCTTTTTGCTTTAGCAATAGAACCCCTAGCCCAACTTATTAGAACTAACCCAAACATTAAAGGTCTAGAACTTGGCAGCTACCATCATAAATTATGCATGTTTGCGGACGATGTCCTAATATTTTTAACATCCCCCTATAATATCAGCACCAACTCTTCTTGATACTCGTTCAAATTTTAAGAGAATATCAGGCCTCTCAGTTAATCTACACAAATCAAAAGCCCTAAATATTTCACTACCTCCTGATCTTCACACCCAATTAATTCATTCCTTACCATTTGCATGGTCACCAATTTCTATATCCTATTTGGGAGTCAACTTTACATCTAATCCAATGGATCTATATGCTACTAACTACCCGCCAATGCTATCACAACTCTCTAAACTCCTCTCAAACTGGTCAAATTTACCTCTATCATGGATGGGTAGGATTGCAGCGATAAAAATGTTATATCTATTCAGGGTTCTTCCCATCGCTGTCCCAGCACATTTCTTACATATCTTACAACGGAAAACTTTACAATGCATTTGGGGCAATGCCAAACCTCGATTACCTAAACCTACCCTGTATTCCCTCAGAATCCGAGGGGGTCTGGGTGTACCAGACTTTACCAAATACTATTATGCAACACAACTGTCACAATTAACTAAATACCATGCTACATCTGAAATTCCACTATGGGTGGCATTGGAATCAGTTGACTGTAATCCTCTTTCTACAGCAAATCTTTTATGGCTTTCTCCATCACAATTTCAGAAGCTTACTAATCCAATGACCAAACACAGCCTTTCAATCTGGGATAGACTGAAAACTCCAATCTTCACACAATCCTCTCCTCTCCTTCTTACATAACCCATCATTCTACCCGGCCTGGTCTTCCCCAACATCTTTCCTAGCTTGGTCAAAAGCGTGATTAACGAGGGCATATCATTTCTAGAAAAACCCGGGTTATCACACCCTTTCCAACTCTCTGTGAAACATGTAATATCCTGCCCTCAAATGTTTAGGTACCTACAAATCAAAAATTTCCTGTCTACTAATGCACCTTCAGACTTGACGTCTCCTAATCTCACCGTATTTGAAAAAGCTTGCAACAATGATCCTCATAGAAGAGGACTCATCTCAGATATATATACTCTCAGATATAAACTACTCTCACACAACTCTTCATCTCCACTGACTTATACCACAAAATGGGAAACAGACCTTCAATTACAACCCGAACAAATAACCTGGTCCCAAATATGGAATAATACCAAATCAGCATCACCTAATATTGTCGCTCTCGAAACTAATTACAAAGTTCTCACCAGATGGTACCTAATCCCTGCCAGAATCTCCAAGTTTTCTCCACAATACCGGTCCCAATGCTTCCGAGGATGTTCAGCACTAGGATCACACATGCACATATGGTGGGAATCTAAAATAGTTGAATCCTTTTGGTTGGAGGTGTTTAAGATGCTTTCTACTATGTTTAATATACCTTTGCTTCCTGATCCAACCACAGCACTCCTAAATGATAAACCAAATATTTTATCACACCGCCAGTTTAGCTTATGCTCTTCATAACCACAGCAGCCAAACAGACCATAGCGAAAGCATGGAAATCTGACTCCCTCTGTATTTTGTCATTTAAGAACAGAATAAAAAGACCGAAGCAATCTTACTTGACAATTTATCAAAGTATGAAGCCTTATGGAGACCATGGTTTGAGCATTTCCTACCTCCAGGATTCGATAATTCATTATTTCTTCTTTGAAGACATTATATGGACAACCTATAATGTTACTATAAACTATACATATTGCCTTTAATTAGTGGTTTTCTCTGGTAATTCCCCCATGTCCCACCCCCTTATCTCCTTACCCCCAACACTGTGCAGTTACTACCCCCTTTACTTACTACTTGACTTTCTTGAATGGGGATGACTAAAAATAGCTGGAAAGACTTATTTAATCTCCAGATGAAGCCAAGCCATATTGCAGGAACTTGGCCCTGGAACTATTTACTGATTCTCCCCCAACTATCTTACTTCCTTTTCTCTATTATACTTACTTTCCTGCATCTTACCTTTCCCCACACTTCCTAATAAACTTATTCCAACCCATACCTCCTATACTTTACCTTTTTTATTTGTATAATTCTTGTTTTCTGTATTCACTTAAAATGATATAAACGTTTATGATATATTGTGTGTTACTTTTCATACCATAATCACCTATGTGATGCATTACAATTGCCTGTTGCCTTATATATAGAAGAATGTTAATATCTTTCTTTGTAAACCTGGATATATGAAGGGGATTTGGGACTTTAAATGAGGCACAGTACTGTGCCTCCATCCCGAATATAGGTACAATAGAAAGGGAAGTTGGGACTTTATATGAAGCGCTTGGGTAGTGGAGGAAACTTAGACCATAGTAGAAAATGCATTAAGAAATGTTTATTACTTGTAAATAATACCAAACAGTAAAAAAGTATACATTTCATATACAGTAAACAATTCATTGATATATGCACAGGAGATGTACACATGACATAATCATAATAAAGATTGTATATACGTATAGCAGCACATAATCCAATGTAAATAAAGCAGTAATGTAGCATAATGTTGCTAGCAACAACAAGCCTGGTACCGGCGCGTGCACCCACATGGTAGATGTGCATTTCTTGAATAAGGAAAGAATTGATGTAATTGAGGAACACAGATGGTATAAATAACTATGGTTCCATATAAGATGTAGCTGGGGCATCATTAATACAAAGCTCGACGCGTTTCGTGGGTGTATCCCCACTCATCAGGAGCTGATGCGATTTGGTTTCCTAAGGAATATATATAAAAGTATAATGAACCATAGAGTCCATATAAAAAAAGAAAATAATAAAATGAACATTAAATAACTATAGCTGTTTTTACTAGAGGCACTCACCGACTCAAGCAACAAGTGCAGTGTGCTGTGGGGGGAGCAGGGTGGGCCAGGGACATTGCCTCTCCACGGGAGCCGAGGCGGCATAATTGTAGATGCGACATCGGGCAGGAAGAAAAAGGATAGAATGGAGCAAGATATATCCAGAGGTGAAGATGTACTGTCATAGGAACAAACAATTCTGGGAACAAAATAATATATTCCATTAGGTGTATATCTAGTTTATAAAAAGGTTTTATGAGTAATATTAATTGAAAAGTAAATATTGTACCCAGAAAGTTCCAAGAAAAGTGATGGTGTAAATATTGTGTATAAATGGGAATATATGCTTAAAAGTGAGTGACATGAGGGTAGGAGTAAAAGTGACCGGAAAGGGTTAAAACATAATAGCAAAAAGTGCAGGAGGGATTTGAAGTGAAAGGTGATTGTAGGGTAGAAATAAGGCAGGGTCACCATAGAGGTGGACACATACACCAAGAAAAAACAAAAAACAAAGCAGAGGGGAGAGGAGAGAAAATGGACATCGAACCTACCCAAATGCAGCATCAGAGAGCACCACCAGCCGAACGTATGGGCTGGTATGCATAGGCCCCAGAAAGAGACTGGCCGTGTGAACAGCCAGCTCCAAATGGGGAGTATAAGTATGCCGCCAACGCCACGTGGGTGACCCAGAGGAGGAGCCGCCGCACCTGAACCGAGTAAAACTCAGCCGTCGGCGTGGAGAGGCTCCTCCCTAGTGGCACCGAGGTGGAAAACACTGGACGTTGGCGCAAAGACGTCAAGGAACTGACGTCATGCGCACAACGCAGGGGGCGTGGCGCCGATGCGCAGAGGGGCGTCCTCCCGATTCCCCGATCGCAAAGTAGATGGGGAGAAAGGGAGGACCCACTGGCGCATCGCGGCTGCCACAAGGAGGAGAGCCCAGCACCACACACACACCCACCACACACACAGAGCACGAATGCTGGTCAGGTGGAAGATGTGTCTAGAGTATCTGTAAAAAAGAGCCATGTGGGGCATGGAATCGGTAACCAAGATGCTGCATATAAAAGTTGAGATGAATAAGTAAAATGGATAATAAAGTGTGTTGTTTCTTTGTAAACCTGAACTATATTTAACTCAAAGCAATAAAATATTTTAAAAGGGAAATAGTAAGCATTTCATACTTTTAATATCCCATTTTCAGCATTTTGTAGATTTCCTAGGCATTTAATATAATGCCTAATTTCACACATTGATGGTAACATACAGTATACTGTACACACATGGTTGGACCCGCTAGATAACAGAGCCCACAACTGAGATTGGTCTCTGCTCTATATTCTTTCTTAGCTTGTAGGTTTTGGTAACTTTATACTTGCTAAGAGAGAGTTTATACTAAATGGCAGTGATTGTTAAGGCTCTGTGGTAGTCCTTGTGGATCGCCAACTCGGGGTTCCCCAGGACGTGGAGTCTAAGCATCAGGGTCCCTGATGGTGGGGATAGCCTTGTGGCAAGCTGGAACCAGGTCATGGCCCCAGGTATGAACAGCTGAGGATGCGGAGACCACTCACGTGTTCAGAGTACAACAGCAGGTGACAAGCCAAGGTCAGGACGGGCAGCAGACAAACACAGACAGTAGATGAAGCTGGGAATGGTACACGGGTAGTCAGACACAAGTATTAGAAGGGACAAAGATATAAATGCACAGGAGAGCCAAACAACACATATGAAATGTAGTCACAGAGTTAGCAGAACACTGCAGCAAGGAGGTAAGAATTTCACAAACAGAAATCTGCAGGCTAGACTGTGAAAGTGATTTTAAGGCCCTCTTTACACCTAAATGTTGTAATTCAAAACACTCTGTAGGAGCCAGTGGACCTGCTTTGCTGTGCACGCAATTGGCATCCTTTTTCCTTCATGTATGTTTTCTCCTTCATTGTGTTATGTTGCTAGCCTATTCAAAATAATGCAAAGCATCTGAAACATAAGGTATACTAAGAGAAATATAAGGGTTGTCATTGCTGACCACTCCTTTTTAAAGGAGAAGTACAGCCAAAGCTCATTATGACCTGTTTTGAGCAGACAGAGGACTGAAGTCTGCTGGTGCCAAAAAGTCGGTCCAGGCTCCAGAAGGATTGGGACCACATGATCGGGATCCGCCCAGATCCCTGGACCGACATCTGGCTCAGCCTCTCTGACAATCACCAGCTCTCTGCTCACAGAACTCTGAGAATCGAGCAATCAGTGGTGTTTGATCACTCGGTTATCAGTTTTTGAGCCGGCGGAGGACAGATGCAGCATCGGAGTAATGCTGCATCCACCTAGGTAAGTATGATTCTCTAAACATGTTT
The DNA here is from genome assembly GCF_042186555.1 of Aquarana catesbeiana. NCBI lineage: Eukaryota > Metazoa > Chordata > Amphibia > Anura > Ranidae > Aquarana > Aquarana catesbeiana. Next base: position 236,643,781 of record NC_133328.1, read on the forward strand.
GTTTTCTGACTGTCATATGGAATCAATCGCTTTGATATTTTTCAAAGAAATTGGCTGCCTCACCATTACTTTTTCAATGAGCTTTAGTCACTTTAGAGTAACAACATTTCATTGGCCACTCCCCTGACATGTTTGGCTGAACCTAGGGCAAATGTAAGTAGTGGTGGTGTGGCCCATTTCTTTGGATTATAAATGCCTTTGGGAAGTGGTTGGTTTAATGGACCCTTGAGTGGAGCCATGAATTTGAATATATGTTTAATAGTCACTGATCCAGAACATGGCTGCAATGTTTATTCCAGGGCAATGACTAAGAAAATATTGAAGCCAGAGGATCAGTATGACAGTCAACTTGTATATTCAGAAGGGGATCAGCGATGACACTCTTTTTAGTTTTTTTTTCTATTTTTTCCTCACTTAAACAACAGCAATAATTGGTGGATCAGGATTGACTAGGAGGGGAGAGTTTATTCCCATCAGCAGCAAATGTACCCCTAGAGGAAATCATTTAAATAATGAAAAGATATCATAAAGTCAGCAAACCTTACAAAAAATCGTACCATTTATGGTTAGTTTGAGGAGCTTGGGGACCTGACATATTGCACTTTGGAGCTCTTTCTAGGAGTAATTTTTTTTCAGCTATATGCAAGTTAAAATAAATGTCTGTAATGATATACAGTACTGCAGTGGTTCTCAACCTCAGTCCTCAAGTACCCCAACAGGCCATGTTTTGGGAATTTCTCTTAGATAAAATAGCTGTCCAAAATACCAAGCCATTGACTCTGATTTAAAGCACCTGTGCAAGATAAAGAAAAACCTGCAAACATGGCCTGTTGGGGGTACTTGAGGACAGAGGTTGAGAACCACTGCAGTACTGTATACAGTACATGCTATAAACCAGTATTTTTGTTTTGATGGTTCACTGACTCTCTTACATGAGAAATAAAGTAATTTTTTTTTTTGCATGTGAAATGTAAATACTTTCTGCTCCCTATCCCTTTAATTGACATTGTTAGTGATTGCAATATGCAAAGAGAAGCTGCAACATTTGAGTTAGAATTTGAAAATGATTGTTTGGTCAGCAATACACCTAACCATACAACTCCTAATATTGTGTATTTTGCCAAGCCTTGAGTCTGTAATTGTTTATAATCCAGCATGTTTACATACTTTCTGAACTGTTAAAAACATGTAACTGGTGAAAGTAAATTGTTAATTATATTATTGTACACTTTGGAGCTCAGCTTACCATAAGGTGGGGAAGGTCAGTTAGCTAGATTTTATTATGTAATCTCTGATATTCAGAGTGTGTAAGGTTATCTCCCAAGTTGAGTGATCTACATGCTGTTAATATCGGTCTTTCTCCTACGATTTCCCCCAAGGTTGGCGTCTTGGAAAGTATGTGCCAATGGTGGTTAAGAATACCCTTGACCTGGTCCCATTGTGACCCAAACTTAGTAATGATTCTGATTGGAGCTTGTTGCAGGGTATCCTGTTTGGTTCATTTGGTAGTGTTAAGGAGTTCTCGTCTATCAGTTTCTCTAGCTCTCTTTTTGGCTCTCCTGATACTTTTATGTGAGTACCCCCTTTCCTTGAACCTACTGTACATTTCTGTAGCTTCAATACAGAAGTCATTTTCCCGTGAGCAGATTCTTTTAATCCGTAGAAACTGACCCACAGGTATTCCCTGAATAAGGGAATGGGGATGATGACTAGAGGCATCTAGAAGAGTGTTAGCCGCAGTCTCTTTATGAAATGTTTTGGTAAAGATACGATCATCCTGTACACCTGTGTTAAGTTCCAAAAATGGCAAGGTTTCACAGTGGCAGGAGTAGGTAAGTCTTAAGTTTCTATTATTGCAGTTGAGTTCATCAATGAACTCTGATAGCTGTAATTCAGTGCCCCCCAAATCATGAGCACATCGTCAATGAACCCCAGCCACAGATGACTGTGGCTGAGGTACAGAGACGACCGATAGACCACCTCCTCCTCCCAAAGGCCTAGATAGAGGCAGGCATAGGATGGTGCCCAAGGGGCTCCCATAGAAGTCCTCCTAAGTTGCTGGTATGCCGTCACCAAAAACTGGAAACAATTGTGCTCCAACATAAATTCCAACATTTCCATTATGAACTCATTTTTTAAAAACAAGAGGAAAATTCTATTCCAAGAAATATTGTACACCTTTAAGTCCCCATCTGTGGGGAATTGACGTGTATAGGGATTCCATGTCAATTCCCACGAGCATTGCACCTTTGGGAAAGATAACATCTTCCAGTCTGCACAGGACATCTCTAGTTTCTTGGACATAGGAAGGCAAATCACGAACAAGTTCCTTTATGAGAGCATCCATATATTTCCCGTGGACACTTGATAGCAGACACTATGGGCCTGCCCGGGGAATTGGTCAGTGACTTGTGTAGCTTTGGAATAATATAAAAAGTTGGTATATTATATTCCTGAACTCTGAGATAGTTCCTTTTAAGTAATCAGTCTAGCCTTAATCGCAAAGAGAAGTTTGTAGTTCAGTGCCCCAATGATAGCTACAAAGGGATTGAGCATCAACTTCCGATATGTTGATGTATCAGATAGTTGTCGTATCACCTCCTGTTCATATTGAGTTTCTGACAGGAGGACTATATTACCTTTTTAATAACCAAATTGGATGCCTCCTCTAGTTCTCTTAGTACCACTCTAACTTCTTTTATGAGATTATCTATTCCCTTCCAGTCCCAGTTTACTCTGGCCAGGTCTTTTTGTGCCTGGTCAAACAGGCTTATCCACTTATGCTTCGATAGAGGGGGCATGTTGACCGATTTGATTTGAAGATTAAAGGGTCTAGGAAATGATTGCAAAGTCATTGGTTGTTCAATGTCTGAGCTGGAGTCTGTATTTTCCTGAGGTAAGGAAACTAAGGCATCAAGTGCCTCTTCCTCCTCTTTGTTATTCGGGCTCACAACAGTATTGTTAAGTTGGCGGTTGTTATTAGGGATGAGCCAGCGGTTCGAGTCAAACGTAAGTTCAACTCGAACATCGGATGTTCGTTTGTTCTAAAACAAACCAAACATATGGCGCGTTCGCGGGAAATTCGAACACTTCGAGATCGCAGTGCATTGCTGTATTATGATTGGCCAAAGCATGCACCTGACCTGCATGCTTGGGCCAATCACAGCACGCTCTGCTGAGAGAGCTATAATTGGCCAAAGGCAGGGTGCCTTTGGCCAATCATGGCTCAGGGGGACTAAGTCCACACCCCACACTATATAAGGCTGCTTACATAGCGGCTGTGTGTAATGTAGTTGGCATGGACAGAGATAGCTTGAGTTAGATTAAGCAGCCAGGTTATTTAGTGGCAGTGTATTTGAGATATATATATATATATATATATATATATATATATATATATATATATATTTATATATTTTACACACACTGTATCTCACAAAAGTGAGTACACCCCCTCACATTTTTGTAAATATTTTATTATACCTTTTCATGTGACAACACTGAAGAAATGACCCTTTGCTACAATGTAAAGTTGTGAGTGTACAGCTTGTATAACTGTAAATTTGCTGTCCCCTCAAAATAACCCAACAAACAGCCATTAATGTCTAAACCGCTGGCAACAAAAGTGAGTACACCCCTAAGTATAAATGTCCAAATTGGGCCCAATTAGCCATTTTCCCTCCCCGGTGTCATGTGACTCATTAGTGTTACAAGGTCTCAGGTGTGAATGGGGAGCAGGTGTGTTAAATTTGGTGTTATCGCTCTCACTCTCTCATACTGCTCACTGGAAGTTCAACATGGCACCTCATGGCAAAGAACTCTCTGAGGATCTGAAAAAAAGAATTGTTGCTCTACATAAAGATGGCCTAGGCTATAAGAAGATTGCCAAGACCCTGAAACTGAGCTGCAGCATTGTGGCCAAGACCATACAGCGGTTTAACAGGACAGGTTCCACTCAGAACAGGCCTCGCCATGGTCGACCAAAGAAGTTGAATGCACATGCACAGCAACATATCCAGAGATTGTCTTTTGGGAGATAGATGTATGAGTGCTGCCAGCATTGCTGCAGAAGTTGAAGGGGTGGGGGTCAGCCTGTCAGTGCTCAGACCATACACCGCACACTGCATCAAATTGGTCTGCATGGCTGTTGTCCCAGAAGGAAGGCTCTTCTAAAGAAAGCCTGCAGTTTGCTGAAGACAAGCAGACTAAGGACATGGATTACTGGAACCATGTCCTGTGGTCTGATGAGACCAAGATAAACTTATTTGGTTCAGATGGAGTCAAGCGTATGTGGCAACAACCAGGTGAAGAGTACAAACACAAGTGTGTCTTGCCTACAGTCAAGCATGGTGGTGGGAGTATCATGGTCTGGGGCTGCATGACTGCTGCCAGCACTGGGGAGCTACAGCTTATTGAGGGAACCATGAATGCCAACATGTACTGTGAGATACTGAAGCAGAGCATGACCCCTCCCTTCAGAAACTGGGCCACAGGGCAATATTTAAATATGATAACAACCCCAAACACACCTCCAAAATTACCACTGCCTTGCTAAAGAAACTAAGGGTAAAGGTGATGGACTGGCCAAGCAAGTCTCCAGACCTAAACTCTAGTTGAGCATCTGTGGGGCATCCTCTGTGGAAGGTGGAGGGGCGCAAGGTCTCTAACATCCACCGGCTCCGTGATGTCATCATGGAGGAGTGGAAGAGGACTCTGGTGGCAACCTGTGAAGCTCTGGTGAACTCCATGCCCAAGAGGGTTAAGGCAGTGCTGGAAAATAATGGTGGCCACACAAAATATTGACACTTTGGGCCCAATTTGGACATTTTCACTTAGGGGTGTACTCACTTTTGTTGCCAGCAGTTTAGACATTAATGGCTGTGTTGAGTTATTTTAAAGGGACAGCAAATTTACATGTTATACAAGCTGTACACTCACTACTTTACATTGTAGCAAAGTGTCATTTCTTCAGTGTTGTCACATGATAAAATAAAATATTTACAAAAATGTGAGGGGTGTACTCACTTTTGTGAGATACTGTGTGTGTGTGTGTGTGTGTGTGTGTGTGTGTGTGTGTGTGTGTGTATATATATATATATATATATATATATATACATACACACACACACACACACACACACACACACACACACACACACACACACACACACACACACACACACACTCTGCATTCAATGTTGTCTATATACAGTGCATTTGGTGTTGTATAGTTTCTAATACACTTCAGGCAGTGTCCACAGTATATAATACAGTGTAGTGTGTGAAGGAGGAGAAAGAGTTAACATGACTGAAACTTGAATATAGCTGACAGAGGAATATCCTTATTTAGGGTTTTGTTTTTCACGATGACCACAGTATAGATAAGGTCTGGTAAAAACTGGTTCTGAAATGATGTCTTCAGACAAAGTCAGAATGTCAGCATTAGTTTAAAATATGTTTTTAGATAATCTCTCCTGTCAGCTAAAATACTAGTTTAAGACTATGTCTGAGAGACTATATGTTTGTATAGGGATTATGTGTCATGTGATGAACTCTGTCCTCCCTCCCTCCTTTTGTCTTTAAGTTGTGCAATATTCTTTGTCCATAATTTGTATAAAGATGCAAGTCTTACCATTAAAACCAAGCATTCAGTGAACGACTATCTTGTCTGCATTAGATGCTTCGGAAGCTCTGAAAGAATTCTACTGATTGTCCAGATCTAAGCAGATTTAACCCTTATGCCCCGTACACACGGTCGGACTTTGTTCTGACATTCCGACAACAAAATCCTAGAATTTTTTTCCAACGGATGTTGGCTTAAACTTGTCTTGCATACACACGGTCACACGAAGTTGTCGGAAAATCCGATCGTTCTAAACGCGGTGACGTAAAACACGTACGTTGGGACTATAAACGGGGCAGTGGCCAATAGCTTTCATCTCTTTATTTATTCTGAGCATGCGTGGCACTTTGTCCATCGGATTTGTGTACACACGATCGGAATTTCCGACAACAGATTTTGTTGTTGGAAAATTTTATATCCTGCTCTCAAACTTTGTGTGTCGGAAAATCCGATGGAAAATGTCCGATGGAGCCCACACACGGTCGGAATTTCCAACAACACGCACCGATCGGACATTTTCCATCGGAAAATCCGACCGTGTGTACGGGGCATTACAGTGTGGTGTTGCAAAACAAAAAGTATATCATGTCCGGAAGGCCACCAAGGAGAGGCAAATGCTCACAGGCCACTAAAAGAGGGAAAGCAGCCTCTGTGTCTACAGTCAACAGTGGTGGTCATGGACATGGTGCATCCTCTGCAGGTGGGTGTGGAGCACGCTTGTCTGTTTTTCTGCTGCTGGCCGTGTTATTGAGCCACAACATGCAGAAGTGTTGGTGGAGTGGATAACGAAGTCGTCCTCATCCTCTGTCACCCAGGCTCAGAGTAGTTTGCCTTCAAACGCAGCTGCCAAAGTAGCCTATTCCACGGGCTCCTTGTCCACAGTCACTCCTTCCGTAGCCCCACCATCATGCATGGAGGAGTCCCCAGAATTATTCGACCACAGTGTCCATTATATGCTGGAGGATGCACAGTGATTTGAAGGCTTCGATGTTGGTTCCCCGGTTAAGGAAGGGAGTAATGTGAGCCTAGAGAGAGGGGGTGCCAAAGAAGGACAAGAAACTGGCAGTCATGTTCCCCAGCTGCAACATACTGCCAAGTTTGCTCCAGTGATGAGGAGGGAGGGGATGATGAGGTCACTGACTGTACTTTGGTGTCTGAGAGAAGAGAGGGGTAGGAGGAGGAGGAGGCACAACTCCAACGGGTCAGGATGTCCTCTAGGGGGCAGCTTAAGGGCAGCCACCCTATTGCATCACACCACAGAGCTCCGCAGAGCTCCGCACAGTTCCACAGGTGCAGGGCACTGCTGACTCCAGGCTGACTTTTAAAAGTTCCTTGGTGTGGGCCTTTTCTGAGTGTGTGCAGCAGATCGCACCGTTGCTGTTTGCAACCTGTGTCTGAAGCAGATCAAGCGTGGCCAGAACAGCAGCCGCTTGGGCACCACATGCTTGACCAGACAAATGACGACCTGCCATGCAGTCCGTTGGCAACAGCACTTCAAAGACCCACATCATAGAAAAAGCCAGGCTTCTCCTTCCTCCTCATCTGGGATCTCCAACCCTACTATACCTTCAGTCCTCTCCAAAAACCTGCACTGAGAGGAATGAAGGTATAGATGTCCCAAGTACTTGCAGCCAATCTGCTAGCAGTACACCACTGATTGATTTTAGCAGGCAAATTTCCCTACCCCAGTTGCTGAACCATAAAAAAAAAAAAAAATTGGTCCCAGCCATCCACATGCTCAGCGTCTAAATGCTAGCTTGGCCAAATTGCTAGCACTGAAACTGCTTCCTTTTCAGCTGGTAGACTCTTGCCCCCTTTTGTGAATTTGTGGAATGCACTATACCTCAGTGGCAGGTTCCAAAATGCCATTTCTTTTCACGGAAGGCCATTCTGGCTCTCTACCGTGGAAGGCAATGTTTTGGCCTTGATGGACAGGGCGGACAGCAGTAAGTTTCATATTACTGCTGACTCATGGTCCGGCAGGCATGGGAAGGGACGTTACCTTTCCTTCACGGCACACTGGGTAACTCTGCTGGCAGCTGGGAAGGATGCAGGACAGGGTTCAGTGTTGTTGGAGCTTGTTGTGCCACCACGCATGGTGATTCTGCCACAGCTCTCTCCTCCACCCCCTCCTCTTCTTCTTCCTCTATGGCCTCTTCTGCAGATTTGTCCTCTGAACCAGCAGTGCTCCGTAAGTGTCAGACTTACACGTACCTGACTGACGAACCCGGTATAGCAGGGGAGGCCTCCCGTACGTATCTGGTTCCCGGCCCCTGGTAGTGTAAACAGAAGGCACAGGAGCGCAGAGTGGTAAGAGAGCCTGGCAGGTGACTTGCGGAGGTAAGGCCCAGGATCCTGATGCGTATGGTCTGGAAGTCCTAGAAAGTAAGGGTCTAGGCAGCTGGTGCAGAACAGGAGCAAAGTGGGCTGATCCGGTCACAGGCAGAGTTGGCAACAAACGGTAAGCGAGGTACAGAGGGGCAGGCAGGCTCAAAGTCCGGGTCACAGGCAGGGTTGGCAGCAGGCGGGCAGCATGGTACAAAGGAGTAGGCAGAGTCGTAGTCAAGGAAAGCCGTGGTCAGGTGCAGGCGGATAACAAGAGGAGTCCCAAGGCAGGCCGGGGTCATTTAGGCGATCAAACAGGCAAACAGGAAGCAAACAGGAAACAGGAAGTCTGGAACTGGGAGCCGCAGATCGGACAGCACCGAGCAGAAGATTCCAGCAGACTAAATAGGGCGGCTGGTGCCAAGAGCCGTGCGTGCCCGCACAGCGGCGTGGACCGGCGCGAGCCGGTGCACACTGGAGCGCCCAATAGCCAATCTATTCAGAGAACTCCTCTGACAGTGCCCCCTCCTAAAGGGCGGCCTCCGGACGCCCATCTGGGCCAGTCTATCAGCGTGAGCATTCCAGAAGTCTCTTAAAAGTCCCTTAGCGTGCAGATTGCCTTCTGGTTCCCAGGAGTTATCTTCTGGTCCATACCCCCTCCATTTGATCAAATATTGGACTTGATGATGTCTCTTCCTGCAGTCCAGGATTGCTTCCACCTCAAACTCTGTCTCGTTGTCCACAATTACAGGTTCAGGTGGGCCGGTATTACGACCCGAAAATGAATTTGGAATAGCAGGTTTCAGCAAGGATACGTGGAAGACTGGGTGAACTTTTAATGTATTGGGTAGATCCAGTTCATAGGTCACATCATCAATTTTCCTTTTGATTGGAATGGGACCCATGAATTTGGGACCCAACTTCTTTGAGGGACAGGCCAACTTTAAGATGAGGGTGGACAACCAAACCTGGTTGCCAGGTTCCAGAATGAGTTCTCCACGCTTCTTCCTATCGAACATCCTTTTATTATATTCTTTGGTTTTAGCCATGGTTTCGCATAGTAATTTATTATTGGTGACAAAGAAGTCCATTGTTTCAGAAGCTGCAGGAATAGAGCACTCGGGTAAGGTATCAGGCAGGAATGACGGGTGAAAGCCATAATTGGCGAAGAATGGTGTCTGTTTTAATAGCTGAGTGCACAAAGTTGTTGTATGCGAACTCAGCAATAGGCAGAAGAGAGACCCAATCGTTCTGTGAGAAGGTGGAAAAGCATCGGAGGTATTGCTCCAGGGTTTGGTTAGTTCTCTCTGTCTGCCCGTTTGTCTGGGGGTGATAGGCAGATGAGAACGCCAACTCAATTTCAAGTGACCCACAGAGAGCCTTCCAGAACCTGGAAGTGAACTGCACACCTCTATCGGAGACTATAATTGATGGTACTTCATGTAATCTTACGATTTCTCTGACAAAAATTTTTGCAGTTTCCACGGCAGAAGGTGTACCTTTCATGGGTAAAAAATGAGCCATCTTAGACAGTCTATCTACAATGACAAAAATGGTGGAAAAACCCTCTGCCAGGGGGAGTTCTACGATGAAGTCCATCGCAATCATTTTCCAGGGTCTTTCTAGAATGGGTAGAGGTTTTAGTAGACCCCAAGCCTTTTTCCGACTATTCTTGCTCTGAGCACAGGTGGTGCAAGACTCCACATAACTTTTACAATCCTTTACCAGTTGGGGCCACCAAAATGTACGTTGCACCAGCTCTGTCGTCTTCAGTATGCCAAAATGCCCCGCTAACTTATGATCATGGCAAAGTTCCAGTACTGTCACTCTTAGACTCTCTGGGACCAAGATCTTGTCTTTTGTACCGGAACAACCCATTTTGCAAGCTTACGTCGACTTCTCTAGGTGGGGACAGATTCCTGGAGGTATGTTTAATTTGGCATATGATACCCCCCTGTAGCAACAGAAAATTTCCAGCAGGAAGGATGGTGTCAGAAGGTAAAGGTTCCTCGGAATCCTGGAACATGCAGGATAATGCGTCCGACTTAGTGTTCTTGGAGCCAGGTCTGTACGTGATGTGAAACTGGAACCTAGAGAAGAACAGAGCCCACCTTGCCTGCCGAGGTCTCAGTCTCTTGGCTGTTCTCAAGTATTCAAGGTTCTTATGGTCGGTATAGACCAAAATGGGATGTGCAGCACCCTCTAGGAGATAACGCCACTCTTCCAATGCGGCCTTAATAGCTAGAAGCTCTCTGTCTCCAACGTCGTAGTTCCTTTCCGCAGTGGGTAGTTTCCGAGAAAAAAAAAACACTGGATAAAGCAGAGACTTGGCACCTTGCCGCTAAGAGAGTACTGCCCCCACTGCAACCTCTGAAGTGTCCACTTCAAGGACGAAAGGTAAGGCAGGGTTTGGATGCTTCAGGATGGAGGCGGAGATGAACAACTTTTTAAGTTTGTCAAAGGCAGATTGCGCCTCGGTAGACCAACAGAAACGGTTCCCTTGCGTGGTTATTTCGGTAATTGGTGTAATAATTGCAGAGAAGCCTTTAATAAATTTGCGATAAAAGTTGGCGAAGCCAATGAAGCGTTGGACCCCTTTTTTATCGGAGGGAGCGGGCCAGTCAAGGATAGCTGGCACTTTTTGCGGATCCATTTTAATGCCGTCACTAGAAATGATTAGTCCGAGGAACTGGATGCATTGGCGTTCAAATTCGTACTTTTCTAATTTGGCATAAAGTTCATGCTGCCTGAGCCGGGTTAGTACATTTCAGACATGCCTGCGATGTTCGATGACTGAGGAGGAGAAGATCAAAATATCATCTAGATATACTATAACGTATAAGTCCAGGAGGTCACAGAAAATATCATTAATGAAGTGCTGAAACATTGCAGGTGTGTTGCACAGACCAATGGGCATAACAAGATATTTGAAGTGCCCAAACCGGGTACGGAAGGCAGTTTTCCATTCATCTCCCTCTCTGATGCGGATTAGGTTATAGGCCCCACGGAGATCGAGTTTAGTGAAGATTGTTGCTGAACCCAGTCTTTGGAAGAGTTCAGGTACCAGAGGTAAGGGATAGCGATTCTTGATAGTAATTTTGTTTAACTCTCTATAGTCGATACAAGGCCGAAGGGAGTGGTCCCTCTTTTCCACAAAGAAAATGCCGGCCCCGGCCGGTGACGTGGAAGGACGGAGGAATCCTTGTCTTAAGTTCTCGTCAATATAGGTCTTGAGAGTACCCAGCTCCTGCTCTGTTAACGGGAAAATTCGTCCAAAAGGAACTTCAGACCCAGGCAAAAGTTCTATCGGGCAATCATAAGGTCTGTGAGGAGGAAGGGTTTCCGCCCCCTTTTTACTGAAGACATCAAGAAAATCCCGATATGGAGTGGGAATCGCTTGCTGCGATTCAGTGTCCACGTCCAGACACATGAGTTGAGAAGAATCAGTAGGAGTGCTGGGCAAACAGTATTGCTGACAATAGTGGGAGCAGAACTTAATTTCCCCGGACACCCAATCAATACTAGGGTTATGGGCTTGTAGCCACAGCATTCCCAAAATAATTGGAAAAAGTGGAGAAGCAATTGCATCAAAACGAAGGAATTCTCGATGGTGAGTACCCATGATGGCCAACAGAGGAATAGTCTCCTGGGTGACGGGACCAGAGCTGAGAGTGGAACCATCAGCGAGATGGACCGCAAGTCCCTGTGATTTTGCTTGGAGAGGAATGAGGTGGTTAGCGGCAAAGTTTAGGTCTATAAAACAGCTACAAGCTCCGGAGTCAATTATGACCGAGACTGTAAGATCCTGTCCTGGAAGCTGTAAAACAATGGGGAGAGCAAAATGATTAGCAGGATTACGCATGACAGGAGCACACTTAATACAGGCTGAAAAAGACTTGCATATCTTGTTAGGGCAAGATCTCACGTAGTGACCTGACTCTCCGCAGTACATGCATAGGTTGTTGACCCGTCTACGCTGTCGCTCTTCAGACGTGAGGGATGGTCAGAGAAGGCCAAGCTACATTGGCTCAGGGGCATCAAGGACCGAAGTAGGCGGTACACGAGGGCTTGGGCCGACAGTGCTGGTGGCACTAGGGACCTTTTGGAAGGACCCAGGTAGGACGGAACTGACTGGTGGTTCTTTTGGAGCGGTGCTCTCTGAGGCGCCTGTCTATCTGAACAGACAGGTTGATAAGGTCCTCCAATGTTTGTGGTACTCCAACCCGCGCCAACTCATCCTTAAGCGGATTGGAAAGACCCATGCGAAATTGGTAACGCAGAGCCGCGTCGTTCCAATTCGTGTCTGAACTCCAACGCCTGAATTCCAGGATGTAATCTTCCGCGGGTCTACACCCTTGTTGTAGAGCGTGCAAAGCGGACTCAGCGGTGGCTTTCAACTGGGGGTCCTCATACAATTGGGACATGGCAGCAAAGAATGCATCCAGGTTGTCTAGAGATGCTGATTTCTGTTCCAGGAGACGGTGGGCCCAGGTCTGTGGTTCGCCGGATAGGAGAGAAATTACAAAGCCCACCTTCGTTGCTTCCAAGGAGAAGGTTCGTGGTAACAGAGCAAATTATAATTCGCAGGCATTGCGGAAGGATCGATATTTGCTACGATCACCGGAAAATCTGTCGGGTGTAGGAACCCTTGGCTCAGGAGGAAGCATGACCACAGAGGGAGGAGATGAGAGTCCGGTAGCAGAAGCAGCTAGAGGGCTAGCAGGTGAGGAGAGCACCTGGACTCTTTCTTCCAGCCTAGTGTAGCCTTCCCGAAGGCTCTTTACAGCTTGAGTGAGACCTGCCAGGTGTCTGCATAGCTCCTCTATGGGAGAGGATCCTTGCTCGGACATGGCTGTCCGATACTGTCAGACTTACACATACCTGACTGACGAACCTGGTATAGCAGGGGAGGCCTCCCGTACGTATCTGGTTCCCGGCCCCTGGTAGTGTAAACAGAAGGCACAGAAGCTCAGAGTGGTAAGAGAGCCTGGCAGGTGACTTGCGGAGGTAAGGCCCAGGATCCTGATGCGTATGGTCTGGAAGTCCTAGAAAGTAAGGGTCTAGGCAGCTGGTGCAGAACAGGAGCAAAGTGGGCTGAACCGGTCACAGGCAGAGTTGGCAACAAACGGTAAGCGAGGTACAGAGGGGCAGGCTCAAAGTCCAAGTCACAGGCAGGGTTGGCAGCAGGCGGGCAGCGTGGTACAAAGGAGTAGGCAGAGTCGTAGTCAAGGAAAGCCGTGGTCAGGTGCAGGCGGATAACAAGAGGAGTCCCAAGGCAGGCCGGGGTCACTTAGGCGATCAAACAGGCAAACAGGAAGCAAACAAGAAACAGGAAGTCAGGAACTGGGAGCTGCAGATCGGACAGCACCGAGCAGAAGATTCCAGCAGACTAAATAGGGCGGCTGGCGCCAAGCGCCGTGCGCGCCCGCACAGCGGAGTGGACCGGCGCGAGCCGGCGCACACTGGAGCGCCCAATAGCCAATCTATTCAGAGAACTCCTCTGACAGTAAGCATTTAAGGGGCTACGCAAGCAGTCAGGCTAAAAAAAGCCATGCGGTGCTTGAGTTGGTCTGCCTAGGGGACAGGAGCCACACTAGGACAGAGATTCTGTCAGCTCTGCAGGGGCAGGCTCAGAGGTGGTTGACGCCATGCCAACTTCAGCCAGGAATGGTTGTATGCGACAGTGGCACCAACCTTCTCTCCACCTACCGACAGGGACACTTGACTCATGTTCCATGTTTGGCACACATCCTGAATTTGGTGGTGCAGCGGTTCTTGACCAGGCACCCAGGCTTACAAGATCTCTTGAGGCAGGCCAGAAAAGTCTGTGGTAATTTCTGCCGGTCATACAATGCCAGTGCTCGGCTGGCTGACATTCAAAGGGAATGCAACCTGCCCGCCAACCGCCTCATTTGTGACATGCCCACCAGGTGGAACTCAACTTTGGCAATGCTGCAGCAGCTGCACACACAGCAGAGGGCCATCAATGAGTACCTGTGCGAGTATGGCACGAGGACAGGGTCAGGGGAGCTTAGCTTATTTTTTCCACACCAGTGGCTACTGATCAAGGATGCATGCACTGTCCTGTCACCATTTGAGGAGGCCACAAAGATGGTGAGCATCTACAATGCATGCATCAGTGACACTGTCCCTCTAGTCTTCCTGCTGGAGCACATGCTTTGTGGAATCATGGACAGGGAAATTGAGGCAGAACAGTGGGAGGAATAGGAGGACTTCTGTCAGGAAAAGCCCTCTTGCAAATATCCCAGCAAACTAAAGTTTAAAGGAATGCCTGTGCACAGAAGCGCCATCCGGCGCGCGCAATAGCGCCAATAGCGCGAACGTGCGTACGCAATAGCGCCAATAGCGGCGTACTTGGCGCAAAAGGGGCTATTTAAAGAGGACTGTTCCACTGCTGCCTTGCTGTCCGGTCTACAGCATTCCTGAAGACCCCTTGTGCCCTGTTACTTGCATTTGCTACCTGATACCTGTTGGACTGTTCCTGACTACTCTGTTTGCTGACTGCCCTGATCCCGGCTTTTGGACTTTGAATATTCTCCCGGATTTACCTTCTGTACCTGATCTGCCCGTCTGTGTTTGACCCGGCTTGCCTGCACCCTGCTGTCTACATCCTGCTGCTGGACTACAAGACACCTCCCAGCTGTCTACATCCTGCTGCTGGACTACAAGACACCTCCCTGCTGTCTACATCCTGCTGCCGGACTACAGGACACCTCCCAGCTGACTACCTGATTCAGCTCTCTGCTCCAGCCTTCCAGCCAGGCACTTGTGCCCCTTCGCACTCCCGAGCCCCTGTCATCACTACCAGGGGTTCCCGAGTCGGAGGTATACGAGAGGCCGTTCCCTGCATTCCGGGCTCCACCTACCAGGTACGTGACAGTACCGGACAGCCATGTCCGAGCCCACGCAGGGGACGTCGCCCATGGAGGACTTATGCCGTCATCTAGCCGGACTTACACAAGCTGTCAGACTTACAAGATGGTTATAAGCAACTAGAGGACCGTGTCCAAGTTCTCTCTAATCCAGCTCCGGGTCCATCTATTGCTCCCTCTGTGGTCATGCTGCCGCCTGAACCCAAAGTACCTACACCAGAAAGGTTTTCTGGGGACCGCAGCAAGTTTAGAGCATTTCGTAATGCCTGTGAACTCTTCTTTGCATTACAACCCAGGACTTTTTCTTTGGAAACCACTAAAGTAGGGTTTGTCATCTCCCTCCTACTAGGCGAACCTCAGGCATGGGCCCATCGACTTCTGGAGCAGAAGAACAATTGCCTCGACCACTTGGGAACCTTCTTCCAAGCCATGGCGCTCTTGTATGAAGACCCACAACAGGCAGCCACCGCAGAAGCAGCACTGTTTTCACTTCAGCAGGGCCGTAGGGCGGCGGAGGACTATGCCTCTGAATTCCGACGTTGGAGTTCCGACACAAACTGGAACGACGCCGCCCTACGCTACCAGTTTCGCATGGGACTTTCTGAACCATTAAAAGATGAATTATCCCGGGTAGGCATTCCTGCCACACTTGAAGACCTTATCAACCTGTCAATTCAAATTGATAGACGTTTAAGAGAACGCAGGGCTGAACGCGCAACTGGTCCCTCTCGCCCAGTGTGGATGTTACCACGTGTACCTAACCCTCCTGCACACTCCTCTACCAATACTTCTGAACCGATGCAACTCGGCCTGATCCGTCCTTCTCTCACCCCTGAAGAAAGACAGCGCCGGCGGGCTAACAACCTCTGCCTGTATTGCGGGGAATCTGGACATTACGTGAGGACTTGTCCGGCAAAGACCTGTAAGCATACTACCCTCTATTCCACTTCCTTATCTGCTATGTTTAACAATGCCACTCACCTGGCTGTTCCCATCTCTCTGCAGCTTCCAGGAGGGAACATCCGGGCAACCGCTATAATTGATTCCGGGGCCTGTAGCGTATTTATGGACTTATCATTTGCTCACAAGTTCCAGATCCCTCTACGACCCAGAGCACAGGGACTGTCTGTACACCTGGCCGACGGATCGGCCATCAAATCTGGGCCCGTAACACAAGAGACAGTTCCTCTAGACACCATCATTTCCGGCAACCACCGAGAAGTACTCCGCCTGGACATCATTGAGTCACCCCTGTTTTCCATCATTCTGGGTATGCCCTGGCTAAAAGCTCACAACCCACAAATTGACTGGTCTACTGGAAACATCAGCTTTTCCTCTCCTTACTGCCGTCAACATTGTCTACAAGGATTTACTACTGCTCCATCTCCCCTACTTTGTCTTGAAACCGATGTTGAAAACTGCCAAACCGTTCCAGAAGCATACCATGACTTCCTGGATGTGTTCAGTCAGAAAGGGGCAGAAACACTTCCCCCACATAGACCCTATGACTGCCCAATCGAACTTCTTCCCGGGGCAGTGGTCCCCTCTGGGAGAATCTTTCCCTTAACCGAGATGGAGCTTGCCACACTTAAAAAAATACATTGATGAGAATCTGGAAAAGGGGTTCATACGGCCTTCCACTTCACCAGCTGGGGCAGGAATCTTCTTTGTGGAGAAAAAGGACCATTCCCTACGCCCCTGCGTAGACTACCGGGATCTTAATAAGATTACAATCAAAAACCGGTACCCTTTACCCTTGGTACCCGAACTATTCCAGATGTTGGAAAGTGCAGCCGTATTCACCAAACTTGATCTTCGGGGAGCATACAACTTAGTCCGGATCCGAAGCGGGGACGAATGGAAGACTGCCTTCCGCACCCGCTTCCGACACTTTGAATACTTGGTGATGCCTTTTGGGTTATGCAATGCTCCCGCCACTTTCCAGCACTTCGTGAATGACGTTTTCAGAGACTATCTTGATCTGTTCGTTATAGTATATCTGGACGATATCCTGATCTTTTCCTCTTCTCTGCCTATCCACCAAGAGCATGTCAAGAAAGTTCTAGCCCGGCTCCGCCAACATGGCCTATACGCTAAACCCGAAAAGTGTGAATTTGAACGCCAAAGCATTCAGTTTCTGGGTCTAATTATTTCCATAGATGGCATCAAGATGGACCCGCAGAAGGTCTCTGCCATCTTGGAATGGCCAGCTCCGACAGACAAAAAGGGAATACAGCGCTTTGTGGGATTTGCAAATTTTTACCGTAAATTCATCAAGGGATTCTCTTCCATCATCGCTCCCATCACAAAACTGACTCGTCAAGGCACCCGGTTCCAATGGTCTCCTGAAGCTCAAGCTGCTCTTACTTCCCTGAAAGACCAATTCGTGTCGGCCTCTGTCCTGAAGCACCCCGATCCGGCCTTACCCTACATATTGGAAGTAGATGCCCCCGAGATAGCGGTGGGAGCAGTACTCTCGCAGAGACAGGGCCCCAAGGCCCTATTGCACCCAGTGGCATTCTTCTCCCGCAGGTTAACAGAACCTGAAAGAAATTACGATGTTGGGGACAGGGAGCTACTAGCAATCAAGGCCGCACTTGAGGAATGGCGCTACCTCCTGGAGGGAGCGGCTCATCCTATTCTTGTATACACCGATCATAAGAACCTGGAATACCTGAAAGTTGCCAAAAGGTTGAAACCACGCCAGACCAGGTGGGCACTTTTCTTCACCAGGTTCACTTTCCACATCACTTACAGACCAGGATCAAAAAATACCAAACCTGATGCCCTGTCCCGGATGTTCAGTGAACCTGAAGTTCCTCCTTCTCCAGACACCATCCTTGCTCCTGGTAATTTTCTGATGCTCCAAGGAGACTTGCTGTCTCAAATTAGACAGGCGTCTTCAGCAACTCCCCTTCCAGCAGATGTCACCCTAGAGTCCAGAGATGAATTACTATGGTACAAGGATAAAATCTTTGTACCCCAACAAACACAGGTTGCTGTTCTTAAATCTTGCCATGATCACAAATTAGCTGGCCACTTCGGGATACACAAGACCTCCGAACTGCTCCAACGCACATTTTGGTGGCCTCAGCTAGGGGAGGATTGTAAACTCTACGTGGAATCATGCACTACCTGCATCCAAAACAAAGGCAGCAAGACCAGGACGTGGGGGTTGCTAAGACCTCTTCCTGTTCCAGAAAGACCATGGAGGATGATCTCCATGGATTTTATCGTCGAATTACCACCATCTGAGGGCTACAGCACTATTTTCGTAGTGGTCGACAGACTTTCCAAGATGAGCCACTTCTTACCCATGAAAGGTACCCCCTCTGCTTCAGAGACTGCAAGAGTTTTTATTAAAGAAATTGTAAGGCTCCATGGCATACCAGCAAACATTGTGTCTGATCGAGGGGTACAATTTACCTCCAAGTTCTGGAAAGCTCTATGTGGATCTCTAGAAATTGACCTCTCCTACTCTTCTGCTTACCATCCTCAGACTAATGGTCAGACTGAACGAACTAACCAGACTTTGGAGCAATACTTACGGTGCTATTCCTGTTTTTCCCAAGATGACTGGGTTTCTCTATTACCTCTGGCTGAATTCGCCTACAATAACTCTGTTCACTCTGCAATTAATCAGTCTCCATTTTTTGCAAATTATGGTTTTCATCCTTTATTTTTGTCCAACAATGTTCCGGAATGTTCGGTGCCAGCTGTCCAGGAAACCTTGAGTTTTTTCAGTACTAACAACAAGCTACTCCAAGAGACCATGTCAAAGACCCAGGAACGGAACAAGGCGACTTTTGATAAGAAGAGGAGAGGGGAGCTTAATCTGAAGATAGGGGATCATGTCTGGCTGTCTACCTTGAATCTGAAGTTGGCTTGCCCTTCCAGGAAATTGGGCCCTAAGTTTGTGGGTCCCTTCCCAGTGATAAGGAAGATCAACGATGTGGCTTACGAATTAAAATTACCGGAGTCATTTCATATTCATCCAGTCTTTCATGTGGCCCTTCTTAAACCTTCAGTCCCGGATCCTTTCCTTCACCGAAACACTGGTCCTCCTGAACCTGTACTCATTGACGGTGAGCAGGAATTTGAAGTGGAATCGATCATAAATTGCCGGAAAAGACGCAACCAGATTCAATATCTGGTCAAATGGAAAGGGTATGGGCCTGAGGATAACTCTTGGGAACCAGAGACTAACATCCATGCCAAAAGATTAATTCTAGCCTTTAAGAGAGCTCATCCTAGTAAAATGGCCCAGTTGGGCATCCGGAGGCTGCCCATTGGAGGGGGGCAATGTCAGGAAAAGCCCTCTTGCAAATATCCCAGCAAACTAAATTTTAAAGGAATGCCTGTGCACAGAAGCGCCATCCGGCACGCGCAATAGCGCCAATAGCGCTAGCGTGCGTATGCGCAATAGCGTCAATGGCTCTAAAACCGACAAAGGGTAAACCCGGCCATGAGATGGTATGGCACCAGGTTGAAGGTCAATTGTACAAATAATATGACCAGTGTGGAGGCAAACTACCGGCTTGACCTTTGTCAAAGACATTGCTAAAATCATGGTGCTCCTCCAGCAGGGAGGAGAGTGAAGAGGTGCATAGGACGTTGGCCACATTCTGGAAACATGTCTTGCTGCATTGTGGCGACCAGGAGAGAACCTCAGCATGAAGCCAATCAAAAGAGGGGTTGTGCCTCTGTAACCAAAGCTAACCAATAACCAGAGGCAACTTAGGTGGGGAAATAACTTGGAATTAGATTATCTCATGGTGAAGAGCCCTATGGCCATGGACAATGGAGCAGTCTCATGAGTCACATGGGCAGGCGGTCTCCCATCAAGACCCACAATGGCAAGTGGAGTGGCATGCAGGTGCAGTGGAATCGAGTGCTTATATACAAAGGCAGCATCAATGAACAGGCCTGCAGCCCCAGAGTCGATTAGAGCCTGTATCTCGACGGAGGACTCAGACCAAGAAAGGGTGACCGAAACCAGGGGCTTATCCTTCTGGATAACTGGGGATGAAACAATGCCATCTAAGGTCTGTTCGTTACAGGACCTCAAGGTTCAGATGTTCCCTGAACGGGTAGGACAAGACTAAAGGCACAATCTCTCCCTCCTTCTAAGGGTTCTCTCATCCACAGAGAGACGTGTGAAGTTCAACTGCATGGGTTCACCTACACTGACCGACTCAGTTCCAGGAGGAGTGGGAGGTGAGGGAGACAAGGGTGAGACTGCAAAGTTCAGAGACAAACGTTCAGGAAGCTTCCTCAAGCGCTCCTTAAAAGAGAGTCAATCTCTGAGTCTGGAGTCAATGAGGATGGCAAACGTGATCAACTTCTCCAGCTCAGTGGGTATATCTCGGGCTGCTATCTCATCTTTGATAGTATTCTAGAGAAAAAGCAGCAACCTCTGCTACCAGAGTACGGAATTCAATGGCGTAATCTGCAACAGTTCTCGTACTGAGGGACATGAAGCACTTGGCAGCAGAAGCGGAGCATGTGGGAACATCAAATACCCTTTTAAAGGAAGCCGTAAACTCTGGGTAACTCAGGACAATGGGTTTTTGCATCTCCCATAGAGGGTTTGCCTAGGCCAAGGCTCTCTCAGAAAGCAAAGATATCACAAAACCTACTTTGCTTCTGTCTGTGGGAAACGTCTGGGGCAGCATCTCAAAGTATATCTCTACCTGATTGAGAAATCCTCTGCATTGAACTGGATCGCCCCCAAATCGCTGGGGAAGCGGAGTGGAAACAGACATACCTCTTATAGAGTTAGTACTCGAGGCGGGTGCCTGCACAGAGACTGGAGCAGCAGCAGGGATGGCCTACAACACAGATTGTACAGGAGCAGGCACAGCGGAAGATTCAAGGTGAGCCGTGCGATTCAGGAGCGTATGTACCGCTAAGGCAAACAGATCCATACGGTGATCCTGCTTGTCACACCTTGAAAAAATATTACCAACACTTGTTTAATAAAAATAATAGTAAAAGGTAAACAGAGCAACGTAATCAAATCATAGCCAGAGTTCGGTAACTGGAATGGATAGTCAGACAAGCCAGGACATCAGGTATGCCAGAGAGCAGCGTACTTCAGGACAGGCCAGGAAATCAGGAAACCGGAGAATCAGCGTAGTGAAACAGCAAGCAGGATCAGGAACCACATAGGGAGGTCAGCCAAGCAAGTCTTTAATAGGTACACAGGATAGAGTCTCTGGATGTGTTGACCAAGGCGAAGGCAGAGAGCATCTAGGCTGAACAGCCTAAGTAGCCAGCAGGACTGACGAGCAGGATATCATCACCAGGTGAGTCACTGTGGAAAGATTAGAGCTGGCAATTAACTGACAGCTAAGCGGCCTGCTCTGAGAAGGAAGGGCTGAGCCCAGCCCTGACACCCCGGGAGGTTACTATTTCCTCAGTCCTTCGTTCAGTCAGAGGAAGAGTGGTGGAGAAGGTGGTTGGCTGACTGATGTCTTCAAACAATTTTTCAGTCCTCAGCGCCAAGGTCTGATCGGTTCAAGCAACCATCGCCAGCGTCTGCATTATATGGTGCAGGAATATTTAGGGGCAAGAGCAGACTTGGAGACCTTTCCACCAGAGAATCCACTGGGTTACTGGGTCTTGGGGATGGACCGCTGGCCAGAACTTGCTCAATATGCAATTGAGCTACTGGCCTGTCCTGCATCCAGCGTGCTTTCGGAACGCACATTCTGTGCTGCTGGAGGGTTTGTAATGGATCAAAGAGTACGCCTGTCCACAGACTCCGTTGATAGGCTCACATTTATAAAAATTTAACTGATTGAATTTGCTATGGATCTGGCATCCTTGGAAGACTGCCTATGCTGACTATCCTATTCCTCCTCAATCTTGATGATGCTAGCTCCAACAATATCTTTGGTTTAGGGCACCACCACCACCCAAGGCCCAAATGTTTAACAGGGGCATGTAATTACAATTTTTGATACAATATTTCATAGAAGGGCCCGTTCCTGTGCCCAGCAAGAGTAACTGTGTGGAGTTAGTGTTATGGTACCACCAAAACCAAAGGCCCAATTTTTCTGCCCCTGTTTAACAGGGCCATGTAATTACAATTTTTTTATATAATATTTCACAGCAGGGCCCATTCCTGCGCCCAACAAGAGTAACTGTGAGGGGTTACAGTGTTCTGGCATCACCTGTCAGGTAAATTCTAAGCTTCTCCCTATAAGCATATAATTTCTTTGCGCTTAGAAGCACAAATACAGCCCTCTTATATAATGCCGGGAAATCGCGCTCGTTTATCTCTCCAAGAAACACAAACAGATGCTGGTATCACCTCGAGCTCAGTATAACCCTGAAGAAAAATGGCCAGGCTGCCTTTATTTATACTAAACACATGGATAACAAGAGTGTGGTGGCTTCAGAATCCGCCAATCAGACACTTGTATTCATTCAAAAGAACCAATAACACACATGTATATATTCAAATAGAAATGCAGTAGTGACGTGTGCAAACGGTCGTGTGCAAAACCATGTGGCAAGGTTCCGAACACGATCGTGTGCACATTCCCACTGCTACAATGATGTGAGCCATACTAAAGTATGGCCCGGTGGGGCACAATTTTGTATGGTTATATTATGGTTCCCATGTATGCAGATCTGTCTACTTAGGAGTTTAAATGCGATCGCCATGGAGTGGCCAGTTCCCTGGTGAGGCATAAATAAACATCCTTAAAAGAGCAAACAGATCTGCCGTGTCCCCAGGAAGGTTTCCGCATCCAATGGTCTTCCACCAGCGTCTGTATGTGCGAATACCCTTGCATGAGCATATTCTAGCAAAACAGACACTGGGGGGCATTTGACAATATACATTAATAAAAATTTCCACAACACACCAACACCTAAGGCCCAATTATTCTGCAGAGTATATAGGGCAGACCGTAAAGTATATATACTGCTGTTCAGAGTATATAGTGTCATTTTTTTTTTTTACATTTTGGTGCGGGGTTCTCTTTAATATCCATACCAGACCTGAAGGACCTGGTATGGATTTTTGGGGGGACATCCATGGCATTTTTTGGGGTATTTTTGGCTTGGGGTTCGCCTTAATATTCATACCAGACCCGAAGGGCCTGGTAATGAACTGGGGGGGGGGGCCCACGCCGTTTTTTTTTCAATGATTTTTATCTATATTGCTGGAATCTGACAATACATTACAGCCGAAAGCAGTTTTCAATTACATTTTCCTTTAGAAATGTCATTTTGCTGTGGTACTGTTATAAACATGGGAAAGATGCGCTACTTTACAGGCAGACTAAGAAAACCCCCGCCCAGGCACGATGTTTAAAGGAATATTTAATTTTTTAATTAAATTAATCACTGCTCCTGAAAAAACTTCAGTTTTTAAAACTTTTTTTTGCATTGATACATGTCCCCTGGGGCAGGACCCGGGTTCCCAAACACTTTTTATGGTAATAACTTGCATATAAGCCTTTAAAATGAGCACTTTTGATTTTTCACATTCGCGTGCCATAGACTTTAATGGTGTTCGCACAAATTTTTTGTGCCTGTTCGCATGTTCTGCTACGAACCGAACCGGGGGGGGGGTGTTCGGATCATCCCTAGTTGTCATGCTAATATCTTAAAAATTACCTTACGGAGGAAGAGATAAATATCCTTATAGACCTCAAATTCATTCATTGTTGAAAAGGAAAGTTCCCTTTTTAAGTAGAGAAATATGGTGCTGATTAAGAAGGATGTCAGTTAGATTCACTACCCTCATATCCACCCCACCTCTTTCCTCCCCTGATCCTCAGATTGATTGTATTGAGCTTTAACTATCTCCTGCGTGTCCTGGCCCTGAGTTCTCTTGGGTTTTTTCCTATGTCTTTTCCGCTTTCTTGGTCTATCGCACGTGTCTGAATATTGCGTTTGCTTCTTCTTCAGTCTTGCCCCGTCCCTCCGTTTTCTCTAAAAAAGTGACAGATTTCCCTAGGTGTTCACTATCACTATCTGTTGATAAATGAAATTGGGTATTGGGGGTCTGTGTTTTCTTCCTCTTCCCCTACGGGACCTGCTTCTGCCCCTCTGGACTATTATATCAAAAATGTCCTCCCTTTCCCAGTCTAGGATATTTTGTTTAAACTTTCCTTGTTTATTAGTTCTTAGATTTTTTTGAGTCCTCTATCCTATTTATAGGGTTGTATCTCACCTAGCTGTACTTGTTCTTCTTCAACAATAAGTCGCATCATTTCTAGACCACGATCAATTCAGCTTTTTTTCCAAGTCTCTAGGAGTCTGGGAGTGTGTAGGTGGCCAGCCAAAACCACCCTCTCCCTCAGACCCCTAGGGATAACCAGGTGTTCAATATGTGATTTTAATGAGGAAATGCCCCATTTCCTATTAAGGTATTTGATAGTAAGTTTTTTAATGATTGCTAAAAAGTTTTTTTTTTTGGGTGTCATCATGCCTCCCCCCGGGGCCTGAGCAGGCTGATGCAGACTGTATTGCTAACTCAATTTGTTCACCAAGTAAATAGGCCATTAATATAAATAAATGGAGGCAACAAACAGAAATGCACTCAGAGCCTCAGTGGGTGTCCCCAAGTCTGAATATAAGAGACGGTGGAGGAGACAAGAGAATACAAAAATTATATATTAGTTATTGGTAATACAGGGGAGCTCGTGACAAGAAGGGACAATGAGAGTTAATCCCATGGATTCATAAATTAAATAGAAAGATAAAAACTGTCACTTGAGCCGTACCCAAAGTAGATAATGTATAGGGAGGAGTTCAGTAGGAACAATTTCTCTACCTAGTTAGACATACCAGCACCAGTTGAAAATAATGGATGGAGGTGTGTTCCTCTGAATCAAAACAGCATATAAACAAAAAGGACTAACATAACCCTTGGTAGTTGCAAGATTAATGGGCAGACTCCGAGACTTCAATAGGAGGACAGCCATGCAGGGAAAGGCATCAAGCAAGACGCTATCAGTTCCTTCACTTTCACTGCAATCGCTCCTTGAAGTTCTTCAGCACACTGAGCTCCCGGTCTCTCACTAGACCCATTAATTGGTTGGTGAGAATGCTGCTCCGGTACTTCAGTTACTCACTGTGGTCCCTGGTAATTAGGAGGATAGTCCCTTACTGGCGACAGCTTCCCCTCTACCTCCGACCATGACAGATTCTCTGGCCAGCAGAACCGGCACTTCTGGTTGGATTGCAAGCTGCAGTCCCAACCCTGTGCTCTCTTGCTTCTGGATAGGCCCTCAGACAGTCTAGCAGCCAGATGTGCCTGGGATAGGCCCCATCTCTGGCCTAGCAGCCTGGGCAGT
The DNA here is from genome assembly GCF_042186555.1 of Aquarana catesbeiana. Lineage (NCBI taxonomy): Eukaryota > Metazoa > Chordata > Amphibia > Anura > Ranidae > Aquarana > Aquarana catesbeiana. Next base: position 236,668,941 of record NC_133328.1, read on the forward strand.
ACAACATACGTCCACCCAGACAGCCGTCCAGGTGGCACAGAACACAGATCACCTGATTCCACCCAAATATACAGGCCAAGGGATTCAAGAAAACCCCTGCCCATTGGCTGAGATGCCCCATATACCCATAATCTGACCTTGCATTGCCCTTCTCATATCTAGTACCACCAAGTACCCGGCCACCTAGTGGTAGAAGAGAAAAATGCCACAAGGCCAAACTTAGGAGAAGTCAATAGATCTCTTATGCCCCGTACACACGATTGGAATTTCCATAAGAAAAACCTTGGATGGTTTTTCCAATGGAATTCCGCTCAAGCTTGCCTTGCATACACACGGCCACACAAAAGTTCTCTGAACTTTCAACCGTCAAGACGCGGTGACGTACAACACTATGACAAGCCAAGAAAATGAAGTTCAATGCTTCCGAGCATGCGTCAAATTGTTTCCGAGCATGCATAGGAATTTTGCGTGTCGGAATTGCTACAGATGATTGGAATTTCCAATAGGAACTTTTTCCTTCGGAAAAATAGAGAACCTGCTCTCAATCTTTTGCTGGCGGAAATTCCACCAGCAAAAGTCCGATGGAGCATACACACAGTCGGAATTTCCGACCAAAAGCTCACATCGGACTTTTGCTGGCGGAATTTACAATTGTGTATACGGGGCATAACAATTAACCAGGATAATTATTCCTGGCAAGCAAATTTGTGAGGAGCAACCCTGCCTAAACTCCAGGGTGCTACAAGTATATAACAAGTCAGTTGCTTTTATATAATATAAAAACAATGCATGGATGCTGGTTTTGAGTACTTAATGATTTGAATCTGCATTTTACTGTAATTGCTGCACTATTATAGATTGTATAATCTCTGCTCTATACAGACACCTGTCTCTCTACATCATGGTTACAATTTTTGTCAAGCAGCACCAAATCGTTGCAGGTATTCACTTCCAGCTAAATGGCTTGATCCAGGACAAATCCAAGTTAGGGCAAATATATCAATTCATTACTACTCAAATTCTTTACTTTTAATACATCTACTTTTCTAGGCTTCTCTGGCACATAGCTGACTCCCTTTGAACACAACTTGCTTGGTCCACTTTAATGAAAAGAAGTGCAATTCAGCTATATTCCTGTCACATAACGGTTGGGGGCTGAGGTGTTGAGAGGTCTCCCCTTTTGGCTAAGTGCAACACAACCCTGGAGATGGCACAGGGAGTGTAGTGCCCAAAGGAGCATGGTTTGCCAGATGCTGCTGTAGTCAGAAGAGCTGATCACCAGGAGATGGCTGTAGCAGACTGGAAACACTTGAGGAGCAGGTATGCTGAGGTGCTTGGTGGAGAGGAAACTGAGTCAGGCCAAAAGTCATACGCAGGAGACAGGAGAAACGGAGTCAGTGAGCCAAGCCGGGGTCAAAAACTGGGAAGCAAGCAGGAGCAGAGTCAGAAGTACAAGCCAGTTAGCCAGAGGTTAAACCAGGATACCAGGAAACAGGGTCAAGGCAAGTTGGGTCACATAGTTACATAGTAGGTGAGGTTGAAAAAAGACACAAGTCCATCAAGTGCAACCTACAGTGGGGACGGAAAGTATTAAGACCTCCTTACATTTTTCACTCTTTGTTATATTGCAGCCATTTGCTAAAATCATTAAAGTTTATTTTTTTCCTCATTAATGTACACACAGCACCCCATATTGACAGAAAAACACAGAATTGTTGACATTTTTGCAGATTTATTAAAGAAAAACTGAAATATCAAATGGTCCTAAGTATTGAGACCCTTTGCTCAGTATTTAGTAGAAGCACCCTTTTGATCTAATACAGCCATGAGTCTTTTTGGGAAAGATGCAACAAGTTTTTCACACCTGGATTTGGGGATCCTCTGCCATTCCTCCTTGCAGATCCTCTCCAGTTCTTTCAGGTTGCATGGTAAACGTTGGACAGCCATTTTTAGGTCTCTCCAGAGATGCTCAATTGGGTTTAAGTCAGGGCTCTGGCTGGGCCATTCAAGAACATTCATGGAGTTGTTGTGAAGCCACTCCTTCGTTATTTTAGCTGTGTACTTAGGGTCATTGTCTTGTTGGAAGGTAAACCTTCAGCCCAGTCTGAGGTCCTGAGCACTCTGGAGAAGGTTTTCATCCAGGATATCCCTGTACTTGGCCGCATTCATCTTTCCCTCGATTGCAACCAGTCGTCCTGATGCTGAAAAACACCCCCACAACATGATGCTACCACCACCATGCTTCACTGTTGGGACTGTATATTGGACAGGTGATGAGCAGTGTCTGGTTTTCTCCACACATACCGCTTAGAATTAAGGCCAAAAAGTTCTATCTTGGTCTCATCAGACCAAAGAATCTTATTTCTCACCATCTTAGAGTCCTTCAGGTGTTTTTTAGCAAACTCCATGCTGGCTTTCATGTTTCTTGCATTGAGGAGAGGCTTCCGTCGGGACACTCTGCCATAAAGCCCCGACTAGTGGAGGGCTGCAGTGATGGTTGACTTTCAACAACTTTCTCCCATCTCCCGACTGCATCTCTGGAGCTCAGCTACAGTGATCTTTGGGTTCTTCTTTACCTCTCTCACCAAGGCTCTTCTCCCCCAATAGCTCAGTTTGGCAGGACGGCCAGCTCCAAGAAGAGTTCTGGTCGTCCCAAACGTCTTCTATTTAAGGATTATGGAGGCCACTGTGCTCTTAGGAACCTTAAGTGCAGCAGAAATTTTTTGTAACCTTGGTCAGATCTGTGCCTTGCCACAATTCTGTCTCTGAGCTCTTCAGGCAGTTCCTTTTGACCTCATGATTCTCATTTGCTCTGACATGCACTGTGAGCTGTAAGGTCTTATATAGACAGGTGTGTGGCTTTCCTAATCAAGTCCAATCAGTATACTCAAACACAGCTGGACTCAAATGAAGGTGTAGAACCATCTCAAGGATGATCAGAAGAAATGGACAGCACCTGAGTTAAATATGAGTGTCACAGCAAAGGATCTGAATACTTAGGACCATGTGATATTTCAGTTTCTCTTTTTTAATAAATCTTCAAAAATGTCAACAATTCTGTGTTTTTCTGTCAATATGGGGTGCTGTGTGTACCTTAATGAGGAAAAAAATTAACTTAAAAGGTTTTAGCAAATGGCTGCAATATAACAGAGTGAAAAATGTAAGGGGGTCTGAATACATTCCGTCCCCACTGTATATATAATGTGTGTGTGTGTGTGTATGTATGTATGTATGTATGTATGTGTATATATATATATATATATATATATATATATATATATATATATATATATATATATACTCTGCACATTCAGTGTAGCCTATATCTACAGTGTAATCGGTGGTGTACTGTTTCTAATACACTTCAGGCAGTGTATTAATATATATAGTCTAGTATGTACAGTATCTCACAGAAGTGAGTACACCCCTCACATTTTTGTAAACATTTTATTATATCTTTTCATGTGATAACACTGAAGAAATGACACTTTGCTACAATATAAAGTAGTGACTGTACAGCTTGTATAACAGTATAAATTTGCTGTCCCCACAAAATAACTCAATACACAGCCATAGATGTTTAAACCGCTGGCAACAAAAGTGAGTACACCCCTAAGTGAAAATGTCCAAATTGGGCCCAATTAGCCATTTCCCTCTCCGGTGTCATGTGACTCGTTAGTGATACAAAGTCTCAGGTGGGAATTGGGAGCAGGTGTGTTAAATTTTGTGTTATCGCTCTCACTCTCTCATATGTGTCACTGGAAGTTCAACATGGTACCTCATGGCAAAGAACTCTCTAAGGATCTGAAAAAAAGAATTGTTGCTCTACATAAAGATGGTCTAGGCTATAAGAAGATTGCCAAGACCCTGAAACTGAGCTGCAGCATCGTGGCCAAGACCATACAGTGGTTTAACAGGACAGGTTCCACTCAGAACAGGCCTCGCCATGGTCGACCAAAGAAGTTGAGTGCACGTGCTAAGCGTCAAATCCAGAGGTTGTCTTTGGGAAATAGACGTATGAGTGCTGCTAGCATTGCTGCAGAGGTTGAAGGGGTGGGGGGTCAGCCTGTCAGTGCTCAGACGATATGCCGCACACTGCATCAAATTGGTCTGCATGGCTGTAGTCCCAGAAGAAATCCTCTTCTAAAGATGATGCACAAGGAAGCCCGCAAACAGTTTGCTGAAGACAAGCAGACTAAGGACATGGATGTCAGAAACCATGAACCAGACCGAGACAGAAGTACAGTAAAATCACACTTGTTTATTAAAAAAATAAAAAGGTAAATAGAGTAAGCATAGTCAAAGCATAGCCAGAGTTCAGTAACCAGATCGGGTAATCAGCCAAGCCAGAGTTCAGTAACCAGATCGGGTAATCAGCCAGGCCAGAAGTCAGGGATCCAAGTAGAGGAACAGCAAGCAGGATAAGGAGCCAGAAGGGATGTCAGCAAAGCCAGTCTTTAAACAGGAACGCAGGAGAGGGTTTCTTGTGATGTGACCAAGGCAAAGGCAGGAATGAAGTGAGCTGGAGATCTTTAAGTAGGCGGGACTGACGAGCAGATCCACAACAGCTGGTTAACTGTGGAGAGAGATGAGAGCTGGCAATTAGCCGACAGCTGAGCAGCCAGCTCAGAGAAGGAAGGGCTGAGCCAGCCCTGACAGTACCCCCCTCCTCAACAATCCCTCCCCCTCGGAGGACCACCGGGCTTGAGGGGAAAACGTGTATGGAAATCGCGGAGGAGGGCAGAAGCATGTACGTCTGAGGATGAGACCCAGGAGCGTTCCTCCGGACCGAGGAACAGCTGATTAACTGTGGAGGGAGATGAGAGCTGGCAGTTAGCCGACAGCTGAGCAGCCAGCTCAGAGAAGGAAGGGCTGAGCCAGCCCTGACAGTACCCTCCTCAACGACCCCTCCCCCTCGGAGGACCACTGGGCTTGAGGGGAAAACATCTATGGAAATCACGGAGGAGGGCAGGAGCATGTACGTCCGAGGATGAGACCCAGGAGCGTTCCTCCGGACCGTACCCCTTCCAATGCACCAGGTACTGTATGCGCCCATGGAACCTATGGGAGTCAACAATGGATTGTACCGCATACTCCTCATGGTTCTCAACCTGTATAGAGTGAGGACGTGGCACCGAGGTGGTAAAGCGGTTGCAGACCAACGGTATCAATATGGAGACATGAAATACATTTGAGATGTGCATACTAGGAGGAAGGTCCAACGTGTAAGCCACTGGTTTAATCCTGTGAAGGATACAGAAAAGACCAATAAATCGTGGTGTGAACTTCAGTGAGGGAACACGAAGTCGGAGGTTGTGAGATGACAGCCAGACCCTGTCCCCAACCTGGTAGAAAGGCACAGGCAGGAGTCTGCGGTCAGAATGGAGTCTGTACCTATCATTAGCATGACGCAAAGCCTCCTGAACTTGTGCCCAAGTGGGATAAAGACCATGGAGATGCTCCTCTAGCGCAGAAATACTCTGCGGAACAAATGAGTCAGACAACATTGAAGGTTGGAGACCATAATTCGCCATAAACGGAGACAATCGGGAAGCAGAATTCAAGGCACTGTTGTGAGCAAACTCTGCCCATGGTAATAGGTCTGACCAGTTGTGATGGTCAGAAATATAGCAACGTAGGAATTGGTCCAAGGACTGATGGGCCGCAGAACGAGCCACATTAGACTGCGGGTGATACGCAGAGGAGAAAGCAAGCTGAATTCCCAGCTGTGCACAAAAGGCTCGCCAGAACCGGGACACAAACTGACTACGCCGTCCGAGACAATCGCCTTGGGTAACCCATGTAAACGAAAGATCTCCCAAGCAAAAATGGAAGCCAGTTCCTTTGAAGTGGGCAACTTCTTAAGTGAAATACAATGACACATCTTTGAGAACCGGTCAACCACCTTAAGGATAACTGTGTTGCCTTGGAAGTTGGGCAACTCCACAATGAAATCCATAGACAGGTGGGTCCAGGGCCTCTCTCCATTGGGTATAGGTTGTAGGAGGCCCACTGGAAGGTGTCGTGGAGTCCTCCTCTTAGCACACACAGAACAGGCAGCTACGAAGGCAGTTACATCAGCACGTAGACTAGGCCACCAGAATTGTTGGGAAATGGCCCAAACGAGTTTATTTTTGCCAGGGTGGCCAGCTGCCTTGGGAGAATGGTAAATCTGGAGCACGGCAGTACGGAGACACTCTGGGACAAAGCAGCGGTCACAAGGTTTCTCGGGAAGAGCATTGACCAGAGCAGCAAGAATTTTGTCACCCAAAGGAGAAGTAAGACTGGTGCGAACCGTAGCCAGACTACGATCAGGAGGAATCATAGGAACCGGAACCGACTCCAACTTGGAAATGGAGGAAAACTGTTGTGACAAGGCGTCAGCCCTTACATTCTTAGTACTGGGTAAGAATGAGACAATGTAATTGAAACTTGACAAGAAAAGAGTCCGTCCACGCCCTTCTGGGAGAGAGGCATTTAGCCTCAGACAAGAATGTGAGATTCTTATTGTCAGTAAGAATGAGAACTGGCACAGTGGTACCTTCGAGGAGATGTCTTCATTTTTTTCAGGGCTCAAATGATTGCCAACAGCTCTGTCACCAATCTCATAATTGCACTCGGCAGGTGACAATTTATTGGAAAAGCAAGCCACAAGGATGCATAGCACTCTCAGAGGTAGGACATTGAGACAGAAGGGTGCCAACATCAGTCTCAGAAGCATCAACCTCAAGGATAAAAGGTAACGTAGGATCAGGATGTGCCAACACAGGAGCAGAAACAAAGGCAGCCTTGAGACTTTCAAAGGCCTTAATGGACTCCGGAGACGAACTCTGTGGGTTACCGTTCTTTTTGGTCATATCGGTCAGGGGCTTGACCAGAGACGAGAAGTTACGAATAAACTTCTGATAATAGTTGCCAAAACCCAGGAAACGCTGCAAAGGACGTAACCCCATGGATCGAGGCCACTCTAGGACTGCCAAAAGTTTCTCTGGGTCCATCGAAAAACCAGCAGTGGAAAAGCCCAGGAGTTTAACCTGTTCCAGATGGAACTCACACTTCTCCAGTTTACAATAGAGATTGTTCTCTCTTAATTTCTGAAGCACACAACAGACATCTGTGTGGTGGCTCTTCGTGGACTTGGAAAATATAGGGATATCATTGAGCTAAACCACCACACATAACTGCAACAAATCATGGAGGACATTGCTAATAAATTCCTGGAAAACTGCCGGGGCGTTACAAAGGCCAAAAGGCATTACGAGATACTCATAATGGCCTGTTCTGGTATTAAACGCAGTTTTCCACTCGTCGTCCTCCTTAATCCTCACAAGAAAATGCAAATAGTTGCCTCACATCCAATATAAGTATTGGCACTACATCCCTGAAGTATACAATATACAAAACATAGGGAAAAACTGGGATTTTAAAGGTGCAAAAGTGTGACACAAAATTTGAGTAAAAATTTCACATATTATTTAGAAAAGTTGGTAAAAACATATTTGTAAAAAGAGTTTACATTCAATGTACTGAAACAGTCTTTACATTGTGCAACCGAAGGATTTATTTCTCAACATGTTTCACCACATGCCGTGGCTTCTTCAGGAGAGTAGTATCTATCAGGCACTGAGAAACCTGAGTCACCACAATGCAGTGAGACATGATTCCAGAAGGTAGCCAAGGTGCTGTGTACTTCTTCACTCTCCTCCCTGCCAGAGGAGTACCATGATTTTAGCGATGTCTTTGACAAAGGTCAAGCCGGTAGTTTGCCTCCACACCGCCGTATGATTGCGCAATTGACTTTCAACCTGGTGCCACTCCCCCTTGTGGCTGGGTTTATCCTTTGTCGGTCTTGGAGGATAAAGCCATGGAGGAGTGTGTTGCAGATGCACTTTCTAGGAGTTTCATATGCAAATCCTCGTCTCCTGCTGGTGCTGGTTTCTTCTTTGTGAAGAAGAGGAGCAATGAACTGAGACCTTGTATTGATTATAGGGGTCTCAATAGTTTCACGATTAAGAATGCCTACTCGATCCCATCGATTACAGAGTTTTTTGACCTCCTCAAGGGAGCAACGGTTTTCAATAAGCTTGATCTGAGAGGGGCTTACAATCTCATGAGGATTAAGATACAAAACATAGGGAAAACTGGGATTTTAAAGGTGCAAAAGGGTGACACAAAATTTGAGTAAAAATTTCACAATTTATTTAGAAAAGTTGGTAAAAACATATTTTTTTAAAAAGTTTACATTCAATGTACTGAAACAGTCTTTACATGCGTGCAACCAAAGGATTTATTTCTCAACATGTTTCACCACATGCCGTGGCTTCTTCAGGAGAGTAGTATCTATCAGGCACTGAGAAAACAATACAGTAAATTACAAAATAAACATTAAAGGGACAATCAAGAAATCAGTAAAAATACAAAGCAAAAATCATACCACACATCCAATCTGCCAATACAATACTTAAGCCAAAAAAAGGGGATTTTTTTACCTGTATGCAGGTCTTTCAAAAAATTGAATAGCGAATTAAATATAAACTCAACTGATTAAGCTACTTAAATCAGGAAGCAAACTCAGCCGGAGGATCAACTGATGACCACAGAGAGTAAGTAAAATCACATTTTTAACTGATGGAAGAGGTCCTAGAATGTGAGTGGAGAAAGGAATAAGGAATTTTTTTTTTTTTTTTACTTTAAACCTTGTTGCAGTCTTTAATTTGAATCTCTTAATTCTTTATTTCATTTTTTATTTTTTATTTTCTTAAAAAAAAAAAAAAAAAGGAATCTGTACCTGTAATGAAGGACTGGCTTAAAACCAAAAGTCCAAGTTGCTGGGCTGCATTAATTTGTGTTCTTTCCAAGTCAAAACCCCAAAAAGGGGGGGAATGACAGCAAAAAAACTAAAAACAGCAAGATTTGAAATCGGTCAGAAGACCCTCAAACAAAGCAAGGGTTCCTCAAGGATTGGTCTAGGATTTCCTCAAAATAGCATAAAATACCTGGGTCAGATGATATGTGAAAAAAATAACATCCTCCTCCTCTCAGGCTGGATCTCTATTGAATCACCACCAGAGAGTTTAAATACCCTCCCCCTCTCCCTAGTTTGGCACCAAAAAACGGCGCCAAAATCTAGGGGAGGAGGGACGCTGCAGGGGCATCTACCCACAGGCAGTAAAACTGGAAGTGACACTTCTGGCTAAATCAGGAAGAGAAATACATCAATCAAATCAGTATAGTCAATGGTGTTGGGCACACCGGAAGTGACAATAGGTGGCGCACCGGAAGTGACAAAGCAACACCTCTGAGACTGTCAGCAATGATGTAAATGACCAAAAAAGGCCAAAAACACATCAGAATTGATATGTATAGAAAATGTTGGTAAAGGAGGAAGTGTAACCAGGAAAGGTGAAAAAATAACCGCAATCATTTGTGTGGACAAGGTTCACACAAAGGTTAGGGAAAATTGCAGTTGGTGCCAGCCAGTGGAAACAAGGTGGTAAGTTTGTTTCCACTGGCTGGCGCCAACTGCATCATTCCCTAACCTTTGTGTGAACCTTGTCCACACAAATGTTTGCAGTTATTTTTTCACCTTTCCCGGTTACACTTCCTCCTTTACCAATATTTTCTATACATATCAATATTGATTTGTGTTTGGCCTTTTTTGGTCATTTACATCATTGCTGACAGTCTCAGAGGTGTGGCTTTGTCACTTCCGGTGCGCCACCTAGTGTCACTTCCGGTGTGCCCAGCACCATGTGACTATACTGATTTGATTGATGTATTTCTCTTCCTGATTTAGCCAGAAATATCACTTCCGGTTTTACTGCCTATGGGTAGATGCCCCTGCAGGGTCCGCCCCTCCCCTAGATTTTGGCGCCGTTTTTTGGTGCCAAACTGGGAGAGGGGGAGGGTATTTACACACTCTGGTGGTGATTCAATAGAGATCCAGCCTGAGAGGAGGAGGATGTTATTCTTTTCACATATCATCTGACCCAGGTATTTTATGCTATTTTGAGGAAATCCTTTTTGGGGTTTTGTCTTGGAAAGAACACAAATTAATGCAGCCCAGCAACTTGGACTTTTGGTTTTAAGCTAGTCCTTCATTACAGGTACAGATTCCTTTTTTTTTTTTTTAAGAAAATAAAAAATGAAACAAAGAATTAAGAGATTCAAATTAAAGATTGCAGCAAGGTTTAAAATAAAAAAAAAAATTCTTTATTCCTTTCTCCACTCACATTCTAGGACCTCTTCCATCAGTTAAAAATGCAATTTTACTTACTCTCTGTGGTCATCAGCTGACCCTCCGACTGGGTTTGCTTCCTGATCTAAGTAGCTTAATCAGTTGAGTTTATATTCCATTCGCTATTCAATTTTTTGAAAGACCTGCATACAGGTAAACAAATCCCCTTTTTTTGGCTTAAGTATTGTATTGGCAGATTGGATGTGTGGTATGATTTTTGCTTTGTATTTTTACTGATTTCTTGATTGTCCCTTTTAATGTTTATTTTGTAATTTACTGTATTGTTTTCTCAGTGCCTGATAGATACTACTCTCCTGAAGAAGCCACGACATGTGGTGAAACATGTTGAGAAATAAATTCTTCGGTTGCACTATGTAAAGACTGTTTCAGTACATTGAATGTAAACTCTTTTTACAAATATGTTTTTACCAACTTTTCTAAATAAAATGTGAAATTTTTACTCAAATTTTGTCACCCTTTTGCACCTTTAAAATCCCAGTTTTCCCTATGTTTTGTATCTTAATCCTCACGAGATTGTAAGCCCCTCTCAGATCAAGCTTAGGTAGCCAGGACCTTGGCTACCTTCGGGAATCATGTCTCACTGCATTGTGGTGACCAGGAGAGAACCTCAGCACAGAGCCAATCAAAAGAGGGGTTGTGCCTCTGTAACCAAGGATAACCAATAACCAGCGGAAACTTAGGAGAGGAAATCACTTGGAATTGGATTATCTCATGGTGAAGAGCCCCTACGGCCATGGACAACGGAACCTTCTCATGAGTCACATGGGCAGGCTGTAGAGGTCTCCCGTCAAGAGCCTCAATGGCAATTGGAGTGTCAAGCAGCTGCAGTGGAATTGAGTGCTTTGATACAAAGGAACAGGCCTGCAGCCCCAGACTCGATTAGAGCCTGTATCTCGATAAACGACTTAGCCCAAGAAAGGGTGACAAAAACCAGGAGCTTTTCCTTCTGGATAACTGGGGACGACACAACACCACCTAAGGTCTGTCCATGACAGGACCTCAAGGTTCGGGTGTTCCCAGGACGGGTAGGACAAGACTTCAAAAACTGACCTGTCTGGCCACAATAAAGGCACAATCTCTCCCTCCTCTTAAAAGCTCTCTCATCCACAGAGAGACGCGTGAAGCCCAAGTGCATAGGTTCATCTTCACTGACCGACACGGTACCAGGAGGCATGGAAGGTGAGGGAGGCACGGGTAGGACTGCAAAGCTCGAAGGCAAATGTACAGGAGGCTTCCGCAAGCGCTCCTTAAAAAGTCTTTCTCTGAGTCTGGAGTCAATGAGGATGGCAAACGACATCAAGCTCTCCAGCTCAGTGGGTATATCTCGGGCTGCTATATCATCCTTGATGGAATCCGAGAGACCTTGAGAAAAAGCAGCAATTGTTCCAAGCAACTTCTGCTGCCAGAGTACGGAACTCTGTGGCGTAGTCGGCAACAGTTCTCGTACTCTGTTTGATGGACATGAGGCACTTGGCAGCAGAAGCAGAGCGTGCGGGAACGTCAAATACCCTTTTAAAGGAGTCCACAAACTCAGGATAACTCAAGACAACAGGTTTTTGCGTCTCCCATAGAGGGTTAGCCCAGGCCAAGGCTCTCTCAGAAAGCAAAGATATCACGAATAGGGATGAGCTTCGAGTTTGAGGCGAACCCATGTTCGACTCAAACATCGCCTGTTCAACCATTCGTCGAATTGCGAACGTTATGGGCCGTTTGCGCCAAATTCGAGTGGCGTGTCACGGCCTATAATTCACTGCGGCATCGCAGTGTATTGCTGGCTGATGATTGGCCAAGCATGCACTATGCATGCACTATGACCCACATGCTTGATCAATCACAGCGCCGTCTGTACAGAGAGCCGTAATTGGCCAATTATGGCTCAGGGGGTTTAGTACACGCCCCACATTATATAAGGCCGCCTGCGTGGTGGCCTTGTGTAGTGTGTTGCGGTGGCGGAGAGAGATAGACAGAGAGACAGTGTCATTTGATTTAATTCAGAGTAGGCAGGCGAGTCAGTTAGCTGCACTTACAGTGTATTGTGTGTGTGTGTGTGTGTGTGTGTGTGTGTGTGTGTGTGTGTGTGTATATATATATATATATATATATATATATATATATATATATATATATATATATATATATATGCATCCCAGGTGTTGTGTGTGTGTGTATGTGTGTGTATGTGTATATGTATATGTATATGTATATGTGTGTATATATATATATATATATACTGTATTCAGTTTAGCTAGATCCATTCCTGTTATTCTCTTCCTACTAACAGGCAGGCAGGTGTTTTTACAGTATTTACAGTTGGTGTACTGTGTTCTCTGCACAGTGTGCACCTAAAGCTACCTGAAGACAATTGCTGGTGTTCTGATCCTATTAATACCACAGGTAGGCAGCTGCAGTATTTACAGTTAGTGTACTGTGTCCTCTGCACAGTGTGCACCTAAAGCTACCTGAAGACAATTGCTGGTGTTCTCATACTAATACTACAGGCAGGCAGTTGATTCTGCTAGCTGCAGTATAATCAGTATAAATATACACATCCCAGCTTTGTGCAGCTACATCTCACTGCAGGCCATTAGTAAGTCTGGAAGACCAACAAGGAGAGGCAGACAGTCACAAGCCAATAAAAGAGGGCAAGCAGGCTCTGTGTCTAGAGGTAACAGTGCTAGTCGTGGACATGGTGCATCCTCATCAGCACGTGGCCGTGGGACACGCTTGTCCTTTTTTTTCAGCAGCTGGCCATGTTGAGCCGCAACATGCCGAAGACTTGGTAGAGTGGATGTCCAAGCTGTCCTCATCCTCCTCATCCTCTCTCACCCAGGCTCAGGGTACTTTGTCTGGCAAAGCAGCTGCCAACGTGACCTCTTCCCTTGGCTGAATGGCATCAGTCACTCCTTCCCTAGGCCCACCATGTTCTCCTGAGGAGTCCCTCGAACTGTTTGACCACAGTGTTAGGTACATGCTCCAGGAGGATGCCCAGTGTTTTGAAGGCTCCGATGATGGTACCCAGCTAGAGGAAGGCAGTAACGTGAGCCCAGAGAGAGGGAGTGCCCAAGAAGGACAGCAATCTGACAGTCATGTTCCCCCAGCTGCAGCATACTGCCAGCTTTGCTCCAGTAAATAGGAGGGAGGGGATGACGAGGAAGTCAGTGACTCCATGTGGGTGCCTCATAGGAGAGAGGAGGAGGAAGAGGAGGAGGAGGCACATCTCCAACGAGGCAGGATGCTATCCAGGGGCCAGCTTAAGGGCAGTACACCGACTGCATCACACCGCAGAGCTCCACATGTGCAGGGCGCTGCTGTCTCTGCGCGTTATTCTAAAAGTTCTTTGGTGTGGGCCGTTTTTGAGACGAGTGCATCAGATCGCACCGCTGCTATTTGCAACATATGTCTCAAGCGTATCTCACGTGGCCAAAACATCACCCGCTTGGGCACCACATGCTTGACCAGACATATGTCGAACTGCCATGCAGTTCGTTGGCAAGCGTACCTAAAAGACCTACACCAAAGAAAAAAGCGGACCTCTCCTTGCTCCTCATCAGCTGGGATCTCCAACCCCACTATACCTTCAGTCCTCTCTGAAACCTGCACTGAGAGGAATGAAGGTGTAAAATTAGGTGTGTCACAGCCAAGTACTTGTGGGCAATCTGCTATCGGTACACCGACGTCAGATTGTACCAGGCAAATTTCCCTGCCCCAGCTCCTGCACCGCCGAAAGGAGTTCACCCCCAGCCATCCACATGCCCAGCGGTTGAATGCTAGCTTGGCTAAATTGCTAGCACTTCAACTGCTGCCTTTTCAGTTGGTAGACTCTGCCCCCTTCCGTGAGTTTTTGCAATGTGCGGTTCCTCAGTGGCAGGTTCCCAAATGCCACTTTTTCTCACGTAAGGCGATTTCGGCTCTCTACCAGCATGTGGAAGGCAATGTCTTGGCCTTGCTGGACAGGGCGGTCAGCGGTAAGGTGCATATTACCGCTGACTCATGGTCCAGCAGGCATGGACAGGAACGTTACCTATCTGTCACCGTGCACTGGGTGACTCTTCTGGCAGCTGGGAAGGATACAGGACAGGGTGCAGTAGTGTTGGAGGTTGTTCCACCACCACGCCTCCAAAATTCTACTAGTGGTGATTCTGCCACACCTCTCTCCTCCACCCCCTCCTCTTCTTCTTCCTCCATGGCCTCTTCCTGTGCTGATTTGTCCTCGGAAACATTGGTGCTCCGTAGGCGTTCAAGGGGCTACACAAGCACGCAGGCAAAAAGATGCCATGCGGTGCTTGAGCTGATGTGCTTGGGGGACAGGAGCCACACTGGGGCAGAGATTCTGTCAGCTCTGCTGGGGCCGGTTCAGAGGTGGTTGACACCACGCCAGCTTAAGCCAGGTATGGTTGTTTGTGACAATGGCACCAACCTCCTCTCTGCCCTCCGACAGGGACACTTGACCTATGTCCCATGTTTGGCTCACGTCCTTAACTTGGTGCTGCAGTGGTCCTTGAGCAGGTACCCAGGCTTACAAGATCTCCTGAGGCAGGCCAGAAAAATCTGTGGTCATTTCCGCAGATCATACAATGCCAGGGCTCGGCTGGCTGACATTCAAAGAGAAAGCAACCTGCCCAACAACTGCCTCATTTGTGACATGCCCACCAAGTGGAAATCAACATTGGCAATGCTGCAGCAGTTGCACACACAGCAGAGGGCCATTAATGAGTACCTGTGCGAGTATGGCACCAGGATAGGGTCAGGGCAGCTTGGTTTCTTTTCGTCTCGCCAGTGGCTAGTGATCAAGGATGCATGCACTGTCCTGTCACTATTTGAGGAGGCCACATGGATAGTGAGCAGCGACAATGCATGCATCAGTGGCACTGTCCCTGCTGGAGTCTTCCTGCTGGAGCACAAACTTCTTGAAATCATGGACAGGGCACTTGAGGCAGAACAGCGGGAGGAAGAGGAGGACTTCCTTTCCTCCCAAGGCCTCCTTTATCCAGATAGCATTCCTGCAGACTCGTCAAAAACACAGGAAGAAGAGGAGGGGGAGGATTGTGTCAGCATGGCTGTAGATAACACTCAGCATCAGTCTTCAAGGGATGGTTTTCAGTCCCCAGAAACCCAAGGTGTTGGGAGGAGGTAGTTATGTATAATGTGATCCTTGATGACCCAGAGGACTCAGAATCGAACGCCTCTGCAAACTTATGCTGCATGGCCTCCCAGATTCTGCAAAGCCTGCAAAAGGACCCTAGGATTCGTGGTATCAAGGAGAGGGATCATTACTGGCTGGCAACCCTTCTTGATCCACGTTACAAGGGTAAAGTTGCAGAACTCATCTTGCCTTCACAGAGGGAGCAGAAGATGAAACCTCTTCAGGAGGCCTTAAAGAATGGTTTGTGTAACGCATTTTCAGACCCTGGGAGGTTACCATTTCCTGGTGCTGGACAACGTGTTGCTGAAGCTTCATTCAGTCAGAAGAGCGGTGGAGAAGGTGGCCGGCTGACCGATGCCTTTAAACAATTTTTCAGTCCTCAGCGCCAAGGTCTGATCGGTTCAAGCAACCATCCCCAGCGTCTGCATTATATGGTGCAGGAATATCTAGGGGCAAAAGCAGACTTGGAGACCTTTCCAACAGAGCATCCACTGGGTTACTGGGTCTTGAGGATGGACCACTGGCCAGAACTTGCTCAATATGCAATTGAGCTACTGGCCTGTCCTGCATCCAGCGTGATTTCTGAATGCACATTCAGTGCTGCTGGAGGGTTTGTAATGGATCAAAGAGTGCGCCTGCCCACAGACTCCATTCATAGGCTCACATTCATAAAAATGAATCAGTCTTGGTTCAGCAGCACTTGATGCTGATGTAACTGATCAAATTTGTTATAGATCTGGGATCCCTTAAAGACTGCCTATGCTGACTATTCTATTCCTTCTCAATCTTGATGATGCTAG
Organism: Aquarana catesbeiana; assembly: GCF_042186555.1. Lineage (NCBI taxonomy): Eukaryota > Metazoa > Chordata > Amphibia > Anura > Ranidae > Aquarana > Aquarana catesbeiana. Next base: position 236,685,142 of record NC_133328.1, read on the forward strand.
CTTCCAACAATATTTTTGGTTTAGGGCACCACCACCCAAGGCCCAATTTTTCTGTCCCTGTTTAACAGGGGCATGTACAATTTTTGATATAATATTTCACAGCAGGGCCCATTCCTGCGCCCAACAAGAGTAACTGTGAGGGCTTACAGTGTTCTGGCATCACCAAAACCTAAGGCCCAATTTTTCTGCAGTATATATAGGGCAGGCTGTATAGTATATATATTGCTGTTCAGAGTAGTGCCTAGTGGTCTGGGGGACTTGGTATTTTTGGTGCGGTGTTCCCCTTAATATTCATACCAGACTCAAAGGGCCTGGTAATGGAGTGGGGGGGGGGACCGGGGAGGGGGGGCACGCTCTTCTTTTTTTTTTCAATGATTTTTATCTATTTTGCCGGGATCAGAAAATACATTACAGCAGCGAGCAGTTTTAAATGACATTTTTTCCTTTTAGAAATGTCATTTTGCTGTGGTAAGGTTATAAACATGGGAAAGATGTGCTACTTTACAGGCAGACTAAGGAGACCCCTGGGCACGATATTTAAAGGAATATTTCATTTTTCTTGTTTCACTTTAAGCATTATTAAAATCACTGCTCCCGAAAAAATGTCTGTTTTTGAAAACCTTTTTTTTGCATTGATACATGTCCCCTGGGGCAGGACCCGGATCCCCAAACAATTTTTATGGCAATAACTTGCATATAATCTTTAAAAAAATGAGCACTTTTGATTTTTCACATTCCCATCCCATAGACTTTAACAGTGTTTGTGTGCTCACACAAATTTTTTGACTGTTTGCGTGCTCTTCTGCGACCCGAACTGGGGGGTCTTCGGCTCATCCCTAATGGGCACTGATAAGGAGGCACTAATATCCAGCACAGATAGACCCTGATAGTTGGCACTGATATGCAGAACTGATGGGCACTAATAGGTGGCACTGATAGGTCACACAGATAGGCGGCACCAATGGGCACTGATAGGCGGCACTGATAGATGGCACTGATGAGGAGGTACTAATAGGGACTGATTGGCAGCACTGGTGGACACTGATGGGGCTTGCGTGATCATCAGGGCACTCATGGTCAGTGCCCTGATTGTCAGTGCAGATGTCTCTGCTGAGGAATGCCATTTACCGACTCTCCTCACATGCTGTTAGTGTGAGGAGAGGAATGCCGATAACCGGCATTTCCTATTTACTTTGTGATCAGCTGTGATTGGACACAGTTGATAGCATAGTGCAAAGTCTACATCATAGGTTCTTTACCATGGTCGGTGATGCACTGTGTCTGAGGGGCACAACGCTCCACGATCGCCATGCGCCCCCACGGGCACATATGCGCAGCAAGAATGGGAGGGCATCATATGACATCCTCCCAGAACGAGATCCTTGGAAGTTGGATACTTTTAGTGCTGCAACTTTTTCCTATTCATTTTGGTTTTCACAGAGTGGGTTCAGTGAGTGAGGTGAGTGCAAAAAGAATCCTTGATCTATTGCTGTATATGTTTTTCCTATATAACTTATGTAGGTTTTTATAAATTATTATTATTATTATTATTATTATATATTTTATGTCTGCTAATAATAATATTGAATTTAAAAATATCTATTCCTTGACTTTAAGAATGTTGCAGGATACCTCTTTATCTATTCCTTCTCTATGCTTATTGCCTAAGGCCTTCACATTCATAAAAATGCCACAATAGAAAGAAAAATGTGAATTACTGACCTAATCAGATTTAATGAAGTGAAGATCGATCGGTAGCTAGTACCTCTATTTCCTCTTATGACATAACAAATATGGTTGTAGATAAATGGATCCTTGTAAGCTAATCGAACTTGAATGGTTTGACCTTTATCGTGTTATACTAGGATATATAAATAACCTGCTATAAAGAGCATCTTGCTAGGAGCAAAATAAAAATGTTGGTCTATAGTAATTATTCTGCAACCCCAGTGCCATATGCGAGGATATGAATAAGGCCAGATAGCTTAAAGTAATTGTAAAGGCTTGATTTTTTAAAATAACAAACATATCATACTTCCCTTCACTGTGCAGCTTGTTTTGCACAGAGTGGCCCCGAACCTCTTCTTCTGGGGTCCCCCGGCGGCTCTCGCGGCTCCTCCCCACATCAGATAACAGCCTAGGAGAAAGCGCTCTGCCGGGGGGGGGGGTAACCTTGTGGGCGCTCTCCTGAGTCCAGCATTTATGTCCATAGACAGGAATGCCGGACTCGGCCCTGCCCCCCCGACGCCCGCGTCATTGGACTTGATTGACAGCAGCGGTAGCCAATTGAAGAGGGAGAGCGCATCTCCGCCAATGGAAATAAGGGACTAAGTAAAACGGGGGAGGGGCTGGGGGGCCAGTCACTGTCAGGTGTTTTTTCACCTTAATGCATCCGATGCATTAAGGTGAAAAAACACAAGGGTTTACAACCCCTTTAACTTGCACAACAAAGTCCTTTTTAACTTTCTTAACTTTATTTGTAAAATAAAATAACAGCAGAGAGTTTGTAGATGTTGTAGAGTGTTGAGCTTCTCTATGTGGACTGCTTATTCAGGAAGGAGGTAAAAAACAGAATGCTTATTGCAAGATTTGTCAGGATGTACTTACAGAGTCTTCCATGAGTAAAAAAAACAGGGGACAGGGCTAAACAAGAAAAGGAACAGGGAGAAACTACCTAATGGGTTTAGACAGGGAGAGTGGGCTAATCCATTGTCTCTACCAGGGAATTGAAAAAGGTACTATGGCAACCAGATTCTAGTAGATTAGAAAGGTAAACACTGCAAAAAGAGACAGGACAGGGCAAACAAACTATGCACTCTTGTTCCATGATACTCCCTGTCTGGTATCTGGAGATACCAATATTACTAACTGTGGTACATATGTGAAAACAAAAACAACAGTGCATACATAGTTGCCAACATTGAAAAAAAAAAATTTGGGAGACTTTTTTGCATGTAGGCGGAGCTTTGCTATAATTAGGGGGCGTGACATTCTTTTGTAGGCGGGGCACACTGTAACAGAAAAAATGCGAAGCTCGCCGCGGCAAAAAATGGGCGTGGTTTGAGCGGAATAGTGGGCGTGTTTTAAAGGGGTGTGGCTCGGAAGGGGTGTGATATGAGATGAATGAGGGATGGAGGGAGAGAGAAAGAAAGAGGGAGAGAGAGAGAAAAAGAGAAAGAATGAGGGATGAAGTGACAGCAGGCCCAGATCCTACACAACAGTAGAAATATGTGTATTCCAGAAAGTTTAACAAATCAGTAGATAAAGATACTCCAAACACCTGGTGTTGGCGCTTCAATCATCCCGGCACCAAGGTTGTTATGGTGTCAGGATGATTGAAGTGCATTATTTCTATTATTACATCGTAATATAGAATGAAATTATTTAACTAACCATAATACAGAATCAGTGGAAGCCCTGGGCGTGTCACCTGTCACGCCGCCTGCCACCAGATGCCATCAGGTGTCCCCAGCGGAGTCCCCCCTTACATCAGGCATTTCCAGCTGACTCCTCCCTTACATCAGGCATTACCAGCGTAGTCCCCCCTTACATCAGGCATTGCCAGCAGAGTCCTCCCTTACATCAGTTCAAAAAAACTCAAAAGAATGGGGGAAGTCCCCAAAGGTATTCTTCAGAAAGGACACAAAAGTGTTTAGGACTTATAATCTTTATTAATTATCCATCTTTACCAAGACAAAAATAGAAAAACCACTGATGATAAACATCTAGAAAAATAAATTACAAATACCCTCCTCCAAAAACATTTCATAAAAATTAAGACAAGAAAGTCTTAATGGAACACCGGTGTCCACAAAAAGGCCAGCCATACACAACAGTCATCCATCCCATGCACACGAATCAACCCTGTTATAGAATATTCACTTCAAATTGGCCGATCAGTCTGTTGAGACAATGGTCACAGTTAACTAGATTAAAGTCGCCAGCAGTGAATCTATATGGGAAGTTCATGAGTTGCGTTCAGAAAAAAGATGCAAATCAATTAAACTTCACTCAAGCATATTAAGGAAAATGCAGTAAAAAGTTCAATTGCAGGTTGTATCCCACTGATGAGTTTATCCTGATACCCTATGGTTCGCCTGTATGAGTTTTACACATGTAAGGAATGCAAGTACAGGGAACAAGACGTCAGAACGGTGAGCTGTATTGGAAAACCAATTGCCTTAATACCGTTTTTTTGTTTTCCTTGACCGATACTATCCCTGATCAATCTAATTGCGATCCACAACTACACATAGGATAAACCATCGAATTGGTGTTCCTCTGCCGAGTAACCTGCAATTGAACTTTTTACTGCATTTTCCTTAATATGCTTGAGTGAAGTTTAATTGATTTGCATCTTTTTTCTGAACGTAACTTATGAACTTCCCATATAGAGTCACTGCTGGTGACTTTAATCTAGTTAACTGTGACCATTGTCTCAACAGACTGATTGGCCAATTTGAAGTGAATATTCTTTTTTTTTTTTTCCTTGTCAAAAGAAGTTTATTGAGTATACAATGTTATAAAGATACATAAAGTAAGTTTACAAGGATCTATAAAGTAAGCTCATTGTTTTACAGTAGGGTTTATATAGGTAAATATCATGAAATTTCAAATATTAAACATTGGGTTCACGTAAACCTAAATTAAAGATATATATCATTTCCTTAGTTACTTTTGTAGGTATTTAAATGATTTATACCTACTATACATATTGTTTACAAGTAGAGTGTATATAGGTCAAATAAATTCTGATAATGAGCTTTAATCGTAAGGTGGAGAAAAGGAAAGAGAAAGAAGAAAAAGGGTTGAAAGGTAGAGGTATGGTCCACAAGGTTGTCCCGCTCGTCAGTTTATTATTCTTTTTAGTTCTCTTTGAAGCTTTAGAATGGGCGTCTCTGTAAGTCTTTTAATCTGTTACCATGGCAACAGGACAGAGTCATTGAAGTTTGACAGGAACTGTTGTTTTATCCAAGGATGCCAAAGTTTTTCAAATTTTGGAATTTGATTTTGATCGATGGCTACCATCTTAGCATGGGACATTGTATTATTCATTCTGTGAATTGTTTCTGCTAGTACCAATGTAGGAGATTTCCATGCCTTGGCCACTGTTTGTTTTGCAGCCGTTATTAGTTGGATCATAAGTTTGAATTGAGAGAGTGTTAACCATTACGGTTTTAGATTAAGTAAAGTTAAATATGGATCTGGTTGTATTATTTTTTTAAATATTTTAGATGCAATCACGAAGACTTCCTTCCAGAAGGTTTGGATTACTGGGCACGTCCACCATATGTGTAAATATGTGCCTATTTCTGGGCATCCTCGAAAACAAAGAGTTGAGGTATTAGGTGAATATTTTGCCACTCTAGCGGGTACAAGGTACCAGCGAGTTAGGACTTTATAATTTGTCTCCAGTGCTAAGATGTTGGGTGAAGATGACTTAGATGTGAGCCATATGTTAGACCAGTCCGTGTCTTCTAAAGTTCGTCCCAGGTCCTCCTCCCACCTCTGAACGTAAGAGGGTCTATTAAGATTTGCTACTCCATATAATTGATTATAAAGTGATGAAATTGTACCTTTTTAGCAAATGGATCTTTTGTACAGATTGATTCAAAAATGGAAAATTGGGATAATGGTGTATCCCCCTTTAGGAATGGTGTATAGAAATTTTTGATTTGGAGATATCTAAATATCTCAGAGTTTGGTAGATCATATTTTTCTCTAAGCGATGGGAATGAAAGGAATGATTTAGATGCTATGAAGTCATTTAGTGTCTGAATGCCTGATGTTGTCCAAGCTTTAAAAGAATTTGGGTAGATCCATGCCGGATAAAAGGCCGGATTTCTGATAAAAGAAAGGAGAGGATTGTGTGGAGATTGTAACTGATATTTGGTTTTTAGTTTATCCCAGAGAGATAAGAAGTGTTTAGTTATGGGATTATGAATTTTAAAGCGGTCTTTAGGATCAAGCCATAATTTGATATTAATAGAGGGTCATTTTCTGAAGCCTCTATAAATACCCATAATGGGATTTCCTGTTTTGCATGGTATTTGGACAGACTGGCCAAATGTGCTGCTCTGTAGTAGTTAGTAAAATTAGGGTATCCCAGGCCTCCTTTTATTTTTGGGAAGATGTAGTGTGTGTGTATAGGTATACGTGGTTTAGAAGAGCCCCATATAAACGAAGTTGCTCTTTTTTGTACTATTCTCAAAAAATAGGAAGGAATTGGAATAGGGAGGACTCTGAATAGATAAAGCAATTTGGGTAGAATAGTCATTTTGATTGCATTAATCTTCCCTATCCAGGATAAAGGAAGTTGCGACCATTGTTTTATTAGATTTGTGATCTGTCTTAATACAGGAGGATAATTGGTTGAGAATAAGTCAGAATGAGATGCTGTTAAATGAGTTCCAAGATATGGGATTGATTTTTCTGCCCATGTGAATGGGAGTGCAGCCCTAGCCAGGATCAATTCCATGTTTGTGAGTGAAATATTAAGCACTAGGCATTTCTTAGGATTAATCATAAGGCCGGATAGGGCTGCAAATCCATCAAGAGCTGGTATTAAGTTAGGACCAGAGACCTGTGGTGATGATAGAAAAAGTAATATATCGTCTGCAAATATACATAATTTGTGTGTAATACCTCCTACTTCAATGCCAGTTATAGTTTGGTTTGTTCTGATGTATTGGGCCATGGGTTCGAGTATAAGGGCAAATAATAAGGGAGATAATGGGCAACCCTGTCGGGTAACCTCTTTCGATATTATAGGCTTCAGATTTGTATCCAGCATATTTTATATAGGCTTTGGGTTTATTATATAATGCTTTGATCCATGTTAAAAAGTGGGGTCCAAAACCCCATTTTTGTAATGAATATTGCCAGGATACTGTGTCAAATGCCCTCTTAATATCGAGAGATAGAAAACATAAAGGGATTTTCCGTTTTTTAGCAATATGTGCCAATAACACTGCCCTGCGTATATTATCGCCTGCCTGTCTATTTGGCATGAAGCCTACTTGATCTCTATGTATTAATTTTCCTATAATGCTATTGAGGCGTTTTGCTATTATTTTTGCTAATAATTTAATATCAAGGTTTAACAGAGAGGCCGATAATTCACACAGGAAGTATCATCAGAAAGGGGTTTTGGGATCATACAAACAATTGCCATTAGTGTTTCTTGCCGCAAAGAATGTCCATCTAGAAGTTTGTTAAAAGTTTCAGTGAGAATGGGAGAGAGTATTTCTGAGAATGTTTTATAGTATAAAGCCGAGTAGCCGTCTGGGCCTGGTCTTTTGTTAAGTTTTAGGTCTTTTATGGCGTTAGCAACTTCATCTATAGTTATAGGCTCATCCAAACTGCTTTTTTGATTCTGAGATAACTCAGGTAAGGTTATTTTTGAGAAGAAGGATTCAGCTTCTGTAGGATTAAATTCATTGTTTGTCTTGTATAAAGTTGCGAGATGTGAGTGAAATTTATGGACTATTTTTAACTGGATTACAAGTGTAAACATTTTTTGATAATTTCAAACGTATAGGTTTGAAAGATTTGTTCGTTGAATTTAATGCCCGAGCCAAATATGTACCTGGTTTGTTTGTATTCATGTAGAAATTGTGTTTGGAGCGTTTGAGGGATTTATCAACTGACTCAGTGAGAAATAGATCGTATTCCAATCTAGATTTTTCCAGATGAGATTTTGTACTCTGAGATGGATTATCTTGAAATGATATGTAGGCTGCATTAAAATTGAGTTCTAGTTTTTTTGCTAGATTTTTGCGTTCCCGTTTAAATAGTGCCATTTGTCTTTGTATTGTACCACGCAAGACAGGCTTATGAGCTTCCCACAGTGTTATTGGGGAGATGTCTGTTGTATTATTAATTGATATATATTCCTTTAAAGCTTGTTCAATGGCCATCTGATGTAGTGGGTGTTTGAGCACTATGTCCGGTAAGTACCACGTTGGGTCATGCGCTTTTGGTATGGCTGAGGCTATAGTAGTGTATACTGCATTATGGTCAGACCACGGAATCGGAATTATATCTGATGCAATAATTTCTGGTATCATTCCTATTGTTAGAAAAATATGATCTATTCTGGTGAAGGTTTGATGAGGGTGCGAGAAATAAGTGAATTTCTTTTTCATTGGGTTACTTTCTCTCCACGAATCTACCAGATTGTATTTGGAGAGAAGTTGAGAAATCTAGAGGTTATTTTGGATGGTGTAAAAGGTGATTTATCTAGAAATGGGAGGAGGACCTGGTTCGAATCCCCACACATTATCACTGTTCCTATTTTGTGTGTATTAATCACTTGTAATATATGTGAGAGGAATGGTGTAGGTTGTTTGTTGTTTGTTAGGAGTGTAGTAGGAAATCACCGTGATTGCTGTATCCATCATATAACCCATGAGTATCAGGTATCTACCTTCTGGGTCTTTAATTTCTGATGATAAGGTGAATGGTGTGGATTGGTGAAATGCAATTAGAGTTCCCCTTTGCTTGGTACAGGCAGAAGCTGTGTAAATTTGTTGATAAAAAGGAGAAATATATTTTGGAGTAGAATCTTTGGTGAAGTGTGTTTCTTGGAGGCATACTATGTGAGCCTTCTTGTTATGGAAAGTAAGGAAGGCTTTGGTCCTTTTTTGAGGGACATTTATTCCCTGAACATTCAGGGAAAGTATATTCAGTGGTGCCATGGCAACAGATCAAATAGTTTTGACTTTTTTTTGTTATGCAGAGCTGACTGCGCAGATCAACCTGTGTGGACTGAAGAGATGAATAGATAGAAAAGAAACCAGTGAATTCTGGAGTAAAGAGTAAACAAAAATCATATGAGATTAGATGATACATTGTATAAATTATTTTTTGCAAGTAATCACAATTTACCCGTGAAAGAGAATAAATATCTCTCTCAGGGGAATAAGTGCCTTCGTCACACTCCCACATAATATGGTTGGGAGAATGAGGAGGGCTAATGGGGGTACACGGATCTTTCGCTTACAGGAGAGAAGTGCTATGTCAAAAGACATCAAAATGATGTTTCATTAATTGGAGTGCAGAATATAGTTTTTGTTGAAATTATTTATTCCAGGGTGGTTGTATATGGTTAGTCTTGCCCTAGGCTAAATAATTCAGTTAGAAAGGTACTGTTAATAACTTTGGTATTGATGAAGATAGTTTGAATTATTTTGGGATTTTAACCCTTTTAGAGTAAACAATTACATATTTTATTCATATGTAACTGTTTAGATATGTTAACTCATAAAATTGAGGTTGTATTGCTTCAGATTAGAATAAACAAAAACATAATTCTAGGAACTAGTTAGGTAATAATATATTTGTTTTAAGAAAAGAAAGAAAAGGCTTCCATTACTTCTGGATTATTGAACATATTTGTCCTAAAAAGTAATAAATCTATTGTTATTACCTGATAATATATAACTGAACAAGAATTTCCTTATTTCACTTATATATTCTAAGGCTATATGAATCAGAAGTAATAAGAAATATAACTGGAATGTAACATGATCCCACACAGTGTGTGACTATCAGAATGCAGTTACATTCAGTTATAAATACAGGTTTTTTTTTATAGAGAACCGTCTGTTAGTATAATAAATGAAGAGATATCAGGAATTAGGATGTCAGTCCATTGAATCTTCTTGGTCCATGGATGATGTGGCATAACGGCCTCTTTTGTGAGACTGATGATTCCCATTTTGTTCTGAAATTTTCTGAGTGCTGCCTGAAGGTGAAGATGATGCCATTCTTCTGCGTGTGGGAGAGTTGCTGCTTGTGGGTTCTGTCAGATTTAATTTTAAAAGGGTTTGTTGTAGTTCATCTGCTGATCTGCTTCTGTAAATTGTACCTTGGTAGTTAAATCTGACTGAAAAGGGGAAGCCCCATTGATACATAATGTTGTGGCGTTGCAGTTCCATTAGTTGGGGTTTCATGGATCGTCTTTTAGTAATAGTAAGTTGGGATAGGTCAGCAAAAATTTGATAATTGTGTCCTTGAAAATTAAGTTCCTTTTTTTCTCTTGCAGCAATTAGTATTTGTTCTTTCGTTCTGTAATAATGAAATTTTGTGATTATATCACGTGGGGGTCCATCTTTCTTTTTGGCTGTGAGGGCTCTGTGTACTCTGTCCAGTTCTAAACGTTCAATAGGGATATCTGGCTTTAGTTCTTGTAATAGAGCAGTAATAGTAGATTGCAGGTCTGTCACAGTTTCAGGTATTCCCCTTATGCGCAAGTTTGAACGTCTGGCTCTATTTTCGTAATCTTCGAGCTTAGTTTGAAGTATTAAATTCTCTTCTTTTAATTGTTCCAATTCTGTTATATTTACTTGGGTTGTAATTTCAATTTCATCCATTTTTATTTCTAGGGCTGCGGTGCGGTTTCCCAGCTCTTATTTCTTTGGTTAGGCTTTTTGTTATTTGGTCTGAGGTTTGTTTTAAAGCCTTATGAAGCATCTTTTCAAATTGTAATAATATTACTGGGGATGCTGAGGAGGCTTGTGGAGAAGTTTGTGAGAGGATTTGTTCTGTATCTGACTCAAGTGGAGAGTCTTGCTGTGACATTTTCTGTCTGTGAGAGCGCCCTGATGCTGTATCTTGTGAGGTGACTGGAGCTGCTTTAGTTGCAGTGAGTGCCTGTGAGCTCTTTGTGAGGTGATTTTTATTTCTGCCACGGTTTCCTCCCAGTACCATATTTCCTGCCCAAACTTTCACAGTTTGTTCCCTGGGGCAAAAAGGTTCAAATGGATACCTTTTGAGTCTGCAGGCTCCGCTTTGTCCTTCTCTTCTCTCCTCAGCGGTGCGGAGCTCTAACAATGCATGTCTGCTCCGCTAGGCTCCGCCTCCTGCCCCCCCTGAAGTGAATATTCTATAACAGGGTTGATTCATGTGCATGGGATGGATGACTGTTGTGTATGGCTGGCCCTTTTGTGGACACCGGTATTCCATTAAGACTTTCTTGTCTTATTTTTTATTAAATGTTTTTGGAGGAGGGTATTTGTAAATTATTTTTCTAGATGTTTATCATCAGTGGTTTTTCTATTTTTGTCTTGGTAAAGATGGATAATTAATAAAGATTATAAGTCCTAAACACTTTTGTATCCTTTCTGAAGAATACCTTTGGGGACTTCTCCCCCCATTTTTTTGAATTTATGCTGTTGTATTCAGAGGATCACCACCGTGAAGCGGTGGCTCCACCCACAGGGAATGGTTTTTAAGTAACTCTCATATTGGTCATTATGTTCACCGATGTAGGCAATATACTATATCTACTTCCCTGAGACCTGTCTAAGAAGGACTTCTTCTTTAGATGAGCTATAGAATCCATTTTCTTTGTTTTTTTTTTTTTTATCCTCCCTTACATCAGGCATTGCCAGCGGAGTCCCCCTTACATCAGGCATTGCCAGCAGAGTCCTCCCTTACATCAGGTATTACTAGCAGCGTCCTCCCTTACATCAGGCATTGCCAGCGGAGTCCCCCCTTACATCAGGCATTGCCAGCGGAGTCCCCCCTTACATCAGGCATTGCCAGCGGAGTCCCCCCCTTACATCAGGCATTGCCAGCGGAGTCCCCCCCTTACATCAGGCATTGCCAGCGGAGTCCCCCCCTTACATCAGGCATTGCCAGCGGAGTCCCCCCCTTACATCAGGCATTGCCAGCGGAGTCCCCCCCTTACATCAGGCATTGCCAGCGGAGTCCCCCCCTTACATCAGGCATTGCCTGCGGAGTCCCCCCCTTACATCAGGCATTGCCTGCGGAGTCCCCCCCTTACATCAGGCATTGCCTGCGGAGTCCCCCCCTTACATCAGGCATTGCCTGCGGAGTCCCCCCCCTTACATCAGGCATTGCCTGCGGAGTCCCCCCCCTTACATCAGGCATTGCCTGCGGAGTCCCCCCCCTTACATCAGGCATTGCCTGCGGAGTCCCCCCCCTTACATCAGGCATTGCCTGCGGAGTCCCCCCCCTTACATCAGGCATTGCCTGCGGAGTCCCCCCCCTTACATCAGGCATTGCCTGCGGAGTCCCCCCCCTTACATCAGGCATTGCCTGCGGAGTCCCCCCCCTTACATCAGGCATTGCCTGCGGAGTCCCCCCCCTTACATCAGGCATTGCCTGCGGAGTCCCCCCCCTTACATCAGGCATTGCCTGCGGAGTCCCCCCCCTTACATCAGGCATTGCCTGCGGAGTCCCCCCCCCTTACATCAGGCATTGCCTGCGGAGTCCCCCCCCCTTACATCAGGCATTGCCTGCGGAGTCCCCCCCCTTACATCAGGCATTGCCTGCGGAGTCCCCCCCCTTACATCAGGCATTGCCTGCGGAGTCCCCCCCCTTACATCAGGCATTGCCTGCGGAGTCCCCCCCCCTTACATCAGGCATTGCCTGCGGAGTCCCCCCCCCCTTACATCAGGCATTGCCTGCGGAGTCCCCCCCCCTTACATCAGGCATTGCCTGCGGAGTCCCCCCCCCTTACATCAGGCATTGCCTGCGGAGTCCCCCCCCCTTACATCAGGCATTGCCTGCGGAGTCCCCCCCCCTTACATCAGGCATTGCCTGCGGAGTCCCCCCCCCTTACATCAGGCATTGCCTGCGGAGTCCCCCCCCCTTACATCAGGCATTGCCTGCGGAGTCCCCCCCCCTTACATCAGGCATTGCCTGCGGAGTCCCCCCCCCTTACATCAGGCATTGCCTGCGGAGTCCCCCCCCCTTACATCAGGCATTGCCTGCGGAGTCCCCCCCCCTTACATCAGGCATTGCCTGCGGAGTCCCCCCCCCTTACATCAGGCATTGCCTGCGGAGTCCCCCCCCCTTACATCAGGCATTGCCTGCGGAGTCCCCCCCCCTTACATCAGGCATTGCCTGCGGAGTCCCCCCCCCTTACATCAGGCATTGCCTGCGGAGTCCCCCCCCCTTACATCAGGCATTGCCTGCGGAGTCCCCCCCCCTTACATCAGGCATTGCCTGCGGAGTCCCCCCCCCTTACATCAGGCATTGCCTGCGGAGTCCCCCCCCCCTTACATCAGGCATTGCCTGCGGAGTCCCCCCCCCCTTACATCAGGCATTGCCTGCGGAGTCCCCCCCCCTTACATCAGGCATTGCCTGCGGAGTCCCCCCCCTTACATCAGGCATTGCCTGCGGAGTCCCCCCCCTTACATCAGGCATTGCCTGCGGAGTCCCCCCCCTTACATCAGGCATTGCCTGCGGAGTCCCCCCCTTACATCAGGCATTGTCTCCGTCGGCCAAAAAAAAAAAAAAAAAAAAAGATTGGTAAAATAAGAATTTCCCGGGACATAATCCGCGAAAAGGGTCTAAATCCCGGGAATGTCCTGGGAAATTCGTGACAGTTGGTAAGTATGTGCATAACATCATGTACACATAATAATGTGATATCAAGTCTGCACCTCTGTCTCCAAAGTCCCTTCCAGCAATTGATGCCAGCGAGGTGCACTGTTCAGGATGGTTAAGTGCACCACAATGTCTTTGAAGATTCCCAGAATGGGTGTTCAGTCCTTTTCTTTGTTATAGTTCGCTTTGGACATTAAAAGGATGGTTTCTGTAATGGGCCTTGTAAAGATTTTCACAGTCCCTTGTCTGACAATTTTTACTTCGACCTTGCGACCTTCCCATCTGCGCTAGGGATGGATTTAACACGCGGCACCTGCTTTTCTCTTAACTAATCTAATTGAATGTTCTGTTTGACGTTTTGCCATTTGCGATGTTCCTGAAGGGTCACAAGATATTCATGCCTCCAACACTCCCAAAAGGGGCTAGCGAGGCACTGCACCTGTCTCCATTGGTGTTTTTACAGGTTTTTTGAATTGAAGATCCCGACTGGAGTGGGAATGTCTCCTGTCTTCTGTGTAAGGAGCATTGCTGGGGTCAGAATGCTTGGTAAATATGGATCTGTTGATACTGGAATCAAAGGCCTTGCATTGACAATGGCTGACACTTCGTCCATAAATGTGGTTAGCACTTCATGGGTGAGTCGAGCTAAACTAGTAGTTATCATCATAAAGTCTAAAATGCATCGAGTCAATCCGATCATGCGTTCTGATGCTCCACCCATGTGAGAGGAATGAGGAGAATTGAATATCCACATGCACCTTTGATCATGCAGATACTTTTGGATGCTGTTATCTTCAATGTCTTCAGTGTCTATTTGTAGTTCCTTACATACTCCTTACATGTTCCAATGAAATTGGTTCCATGGTCAGATGTATTTGTTTGACTGGTCCCCTGATTGCAACAAATCTTCTGAGAGCTTTTATAAAACTGGATGTATCCATTGATTCTGTGACCTCAATGTGAATGGCCCGTGTACTCGTACAGGTGAAAAGCACCGCCCATCGTTTGCAGCCAGCTTGCCCACCCCTAGTTTTACGTGAGAGGATCATCCATGGTCCAAAAACATCAAGTCCTATGTAAGTAAATGGGGGTTCTGTGCTAAGTCTGTCTGATGGCAAGTCCGCCATCCTTTTGTTCTTGGCTTTTTCCCCTCAACATGCGGCACCTAACACAGTTGTGGAGAATTCTGACTATGCACCTCTTGGTGCCAATGATCCATATTCCCGTTGCTCTAATAGCTCTTTCAGTAAAGTGTCATCCTTGATGCATGACTTGTTCATGATAGTGCCGAACTAATAGAGTAGCGATGTGATGTTGACTAAGAACAACATCACATTGTTCTTTCTTCTCTGCAAATGGGACTTACGAAGGTGACCTCCTATTCTCATGAGGCCATCTTCGTCAATGATACGATTTAACTTTCAAAGGAGGCTTTTTTTAGAAATGCTTCTCTCGGGGCGTGGCTAAGCAGTGGATGTAATAGGACTTGTTTGTCTCCCGCTCCGCCGAATATCCTGACATTGATCCTGTTGACCGCGTTATCGGACCGAACCCGTAAATCAAAGCACCAGTACCCTGGGGATATCGCCGCTCCATCGATACCCCTTGCCTGCTGCTGTGATGTCTAGAAAGCCCAGGGAAAAGAGGGGAGCTGTGGATGAAGCGTGCCAAGATGGCGCTGGCCTGCGGCGCTCCTCCAGGGAGAAATACAAAGAGGCCGCTCAGAAACTCCTGTTTGGGGGGAGATCATACAAAGATGCCCTGGGTACTGCACCTGGCTCAGGGGAGGCTCCTGGGGGCCTTTCGGAAGCGGATGACATCGTTCCCTTGGAGGATGCAGGCGGATTGTCCCCGGAGTGGAACACAGTGAGTACTCCTAGAGACATTTTTACTGGGCCTCAAGCATCCTCCCCCCTAATAGTGAGGAGCCAGAGCCCATGCTTAGAGACATTTTCTCAGCTGTAACGACATGTAATTTGTCCATCACGGCACTGATGAGATTGAAGGAGTGAAGGCAGAGATCTCTTATGTATGCCATGATATGCAAAAACTGAGAGAGAGGACATCTGCTCTAGAAGGCAGAATGGGCACAATAGAAGACGACATAGCTCCTATGCAAAGGGACTTAAACTTTAATTGTCATCTCACTGAACTACATGCTGCACGTTTAAATGATTTAGAAAATCGCTTGAGACGCAATAATGTGCGCGTCCTGGGCATTCCTGAGAGAGGGGAGGGTAAAAACCCTGTAGCCTTTATAGAGCAATGGCTTATCTCCACATTTGGCAAAGATACCTTCTCCTCACTATTCGCTGTTGAAAGGTCGCATAGGGTGCCGTCACGCCCTCTACCGCCAGGCAATCACCCCTGCACCTGTCTTTTCAAGTTGCTAAATTATAAAGATAGAGATGCAATCCTATCTAAGGCCAGAACCATGAGTGGGAACATGGCGATCGATAACACCAAAGTGTCCCTATTCCTGGACTTTTCTGCAGAGCTGCAAAAACAACGGGCAAAATTTACTGATGTTAAAAAAAGGCTTAGAGAGCATAATCTGCAATACACAATGTTATACCCTGCACGCCTCAGAGTGGTCGCACTGAGAGAAGTACATTTCTTTGATCGCCCTAATGCGGCCGCACAATGGCTGGATTGTGAGGATAGAGCACTCAAAGCTGCCAGACTGCAACGCCCGGCTCCAGCATGAGGGTCCTTCATCCTGACATGTGAGGGGTTTGGAGGGGGGTGGAGGTAGAGACGGTGCTCCCCCCCCTCACCACTTCTTTTTCACCAACTGTTCCATCTAGGGCAGGCGGGGAAAAAGGAGAACTTTCCATACTCCACTGTATGATTTATGCTAATCACCCTGCAGTAGGGAAACCCCACTCACCATCCAGAGACTTGTTCTTCTGCGGGTGTTTCCAATGCATACCCCCCCCCCCCCCGAAAGCCTGTTGGCTGAGAGTCCTGTTGGTTCTACTCTTTAATTTGCTTTTGATTTTTTTGTTTCTTTTTTCTTTAAGCACATGCTCCCATCTGTGTTCACCATCTGACCCACCAGGCCTCCAGCCATGGACTTCCACACACACAGACAATGTCATACCACCTACATGTGATGCAGGTAATGTTTGCCAGGTACGTTCTACATGCACTCTATGACGCCAGAATGGAGAGTGTTGTGCGCCACTCTCCCAAGTCTCGCAAGACCACATTTTTGTTCTCTACTAACTCAAATGACGGATAAAGTAACAATAGTGTCCTGGAATGTAAGAGGACTTAACAACCCTGTGAAAAAATTGGCAGTCCTCAGACACCTTAAGTCTACAGGGGCCAATATAGTGTGCCTGCAAAAGACTCATTTTTCATCAGATCCAGTTTCTAGCTTTAGCCCTCGGGTGTATTGTACCCAATTCCATTCCACGCACTCGGCTTATTCCAGGGGAGTGAGTGTCCTCCGGACACTCAGTTCCACTGTATACAAAGACTTGTGGATCAGGAGGGTAGATATATTTTTCTGTTATGTAATGTTTCGGCTTTATCTTGTTTACTGGCTGCAATCTACAGTTGCAATAAAAAGTATGTGAACCCTTTTGGAATGATATGGATTTCTGCACAAATTGGTCATAAAATTTGATCTGATCTTCATCTAAGTCACAACAATAGACAATAACAGTCTGCTTAAACTAATAACACACAAAGAATTAAATGTTACCATGTTTTTATTGAACACACCATGTAAACATTCACAGTGCAGGTGGAAAAAGTATGTGAACACTTGGATTTAATAACTGGTTGAACCTCCTTTGGCAGCAATAACAACCAAACGTTGTCTGTGAAGATCACAGGATCAGATCACATTTTATGACCAATTTGTGCAGAAATCCATATCATTCCAAAAGGGTTCACATACTTTTTATTGCAACTGTACATCCCACCTCCCTACTCATCCGAGGTCCTCAAACGCCTTGCGCATTTTATGGCCCAGTTCCCCAATGTGCCACTCTTTGCAGTGGGCGATTATAATAACTATATGAATCATCAACTAGATAAACTACCTTTTCCATCTAATGTACCCCTAAGTAAAGGAGGACAGACTTCCTTCGTGGGCCTACTTGAGGAACTTGGATTAACAGATTTATGGAGATTGTGGCATCCTTTGATAAAACAGTACTCATGCTGCTCGGCCTCCTACAGGAGTCTATCCAGAATAGATCTAGGTCTGGGTAACGATCTTATAATCCCATTGTTAGTGGATGCGGGATATAATGTTAGACATGTATCTGATCATTCCTCAACTGTGGATTTCGATATCATTACCTAATGTGACCAAACGTAAAGGTTGGAAACTTAACCCCTTCTGGCTTTCACGGCTTCCCGAACCGGACCCATAAGGGAACAATTAAAATTCTTTCTTCAGGACAACATTCATTCAACGCATCTGAATGTGGTCTGGGATGCAGCCAAAGCATTTATGAGAGGGCAATTTATTACCGTAATTAATCAGAACAAAACCAATACAAAAGCTTGGGAGGCTGAGGTTTGCAGGACACTTAGGGATTCTGAAGATAATTATATTGCCAGCCCTAGAGAAGATACAAAAAGAATTTTGGTTAGGTGCACAATCTATGTCCAGACAACTGGCATTGCAGTTGGCTGAAAACAAACGTTTTTTTCCTGCAGCAGGCACATTTTGAGGGGGGGGGAGTCTACTGGGCACATGCTGGCTATTCTGGCGCGTGTGCAGAATTCTACCTCCACAATCTTGGCCATACGTGATGCACAAGGTATCCTTCAGACACAGACACAGTGGTACAAACCTTTAGAACATTCTATATGGATATTTACTCATCCAAAGTGCAACCTACAGAGGGGGAGCTAGAGGGCGTCTTAGAAAAGTGCACATGACCTCGTTCATTGGCCTTGGATGCAGCCTTACTTAATGCTCCACTAACGGAAGAGGAATTAGCTACTGCAATCGCACAAACTCACAATAACAAATCCCCGGGAGCTGATGGCCTTCCATCTGAGGTCTATAAACGATATGCAGACACACTGTTACCCACGCTACTGAAGGTTTACAATGAGGCACTGAAAGAGGGCACACTCCCCAATTCTATGAGTGAAGCTATCATTATCCTACTATTGAAACCAGGCAAAGACGCGACTCTTCCAGACTCTTATAGGCCCATTTCCCTTCTCACGACTGATGTCAAGCTACTGGCCACTAGAGTGGCACAAGTGATACACAAGATTATACATAGAGACCAGTCAGGGTTTATGCCCACTAGATCTACAGCCCAAAATACAAGGAAACTCTTTCTAAATTTATAGATCCCTACCTGCAATACAGGTAATAGTGCGATTTTCTGACTGGATGCAGCTAAGGCCTTCGACAGTGTCGAGTGGCCTTACCTGTGGAAAGTGTTGGACCATTTAGGGCTAGGCACCGCTTTTATTAACTGGGTTAAACTGTTTTATGCCCAACCTTTTGGCCCCGGATTAGGGTAAATGGGGAACTTTCTGAGCCTTTTCCATTGTTTCGGGGCACCAGGCAGGGGTGCCCACTGTCGCCCCTGCTATTTGCCCTGGCCCTGGAACCTCTTGCGTCCAGAATAAGGGGTGACAGTGAAATAGTGGGATTTCAGTGTGCGACGGGTACTGAGGTAGTATCATTATATGCAGATGACACATTGCTTTATCTAGGTGACACGCAGAACTCCCTGAGTGCTGTGATGGCTCTCATCAAAGCCTTTGGTACTCTGTCTGGCTTTTCCATTAATTGGAACAAGTCGGTACTAATGCCAGTAGACCCCATTACAGTCCCTCTGCCAGAATGCGCGGCAACGATACAGGTTGTGTCCTCCTTTTGGTATTTGGGTATCCAGATATCCCCGGATGTTTCCCAATACTTATCCCTTAATTTGCTTCCTCTGCTTGCCAAATTCAGGGATAAGGCTAAGGCCTGGTGCAAACTGCCTTTATCTGTAGTGGGAAGAATTAATCTCATAAAAATGGTGTGGGCACCCCAATTACTGTATATTTTTAATAATTCCCCAGTCTGGATTCCTCAGTATTGCTTTGATAGGATTGATCCCCAGTTTCGGGAACTAATATGGCGTAAAAAAAACAGCAAGAATTAGCTTATCGACATTGCAATACAATAAAGATGAAGGGGATCTGGCAACACCTCACTCTAGAGCATATTACCTAGCTCGCAGCTGCAACAGCTGGGAGGCTGGGGAATAATGAATACATCGGATCCGATCCGCAGGCTCCTTCATGTCACAGCCGATGATGATATTACAGCTCTGGCGTACCTGGAGGCGGGTTATTCGCATTTAGACCCTGGGGCTCCAACTATACTCCTTTTAAAAACACTATAGTCTTATGTTAAAAGGCTGTTGGGGATAAGGGGTTATTTGTCCCATACTCCCTTGTGGCGAAACTTGAACTACAGAGAACTGTACAAACTAAGAGGATTTGGGAACTGGGAAAAGATACAATCACAGGGGAGTTGGGTGAGGGCAGACTCCTGAAACAGGTAGCGATGTACGGGTAAACTGCGGTTATTATAGCTGCAGCCCCGTCGCAGTATATTTATGTAACCTCATGTACCTGATCCCACCAGGAAGACGACACACCGATCTGTGCAGCCGCAGACCGGGAAATATCTCACTGCCTGTGATTAGCACTGCGCAGTGTCAGCTTCCTGGCGGGATCAGGCACGTGGGGTTTTGAAACGCCCAAGCCCATCCGAAGTGGTTAATTACCAATTGTATCAGTAATATGCAGCATGAAGGGGGTTAATGTGTTGCCACTGGTCACTAATGCATTAGTGACAAGTGTCAGTTAACCCCTTTGTGCTGCATTAGTGACACAAGTATTAGTGCTATACTGCAGCATAAAGGGGTTAATGAACACTGATACTTGTGCCAATAATGCAGCACAAAGGGGTTAATTGACAATGGTCACTAATGCATTAGTGACCAGTGGCAACACACTAACCCCCTTCATGCTGCATATTACTGATACAATTATCACCTCTCCCCTCCCCCCAGAGTTAGCCGGTTCATCTGTACTGTACATGTTCATCTGCTTACTACTGATGCACTGTCTGGTTGGTTCCTCCTCTGGGTCGCACTCACTGCGGTGCCCGGCAGCTCTCTACGGTCCTCTCTCTCTTCCCGCCTCCCAGTGACGTCACACCGGGACACGGAAGTGCCTGTCGGGCGGAGATCACTCCACAGCTCCGCCTGACAGGGAAGGGAAGACCGGGTCCTATTCTTGTGCCGGGTGCAGGAGCGCACTCGGTACATCCTTGCAGGCAGCTGTGCCGGATTGTAGCGCGGCTGGTTGGCGGTAATCACAGTATGCCCAAAACATTTTTAGCAGCACACTGCCACCACTGCGCCCCCCTTCCCATGGTAATTTGTTCCTCCCAGGGCACCCGGCCCTTCTGCCCCCCCCCCCCCCCTTGTACCGGCCCTGCTAGGCGCCAATGGGTTGAGCAGGTTAATCAAATGTAAATCAGGGGAAAATTGACATATCAACACAGAAATGCACCCCGCAAACTTTTTACGATGTGGCAGGCCTGGCTGGAGGTACCTGGATTAGCACCACATCAATTAGTTAAAGATAGACTTTTACAGATTTAAACGGTGGGAAAAATACTTACTTAAATGTGAATTGTGATGGCATTCCTGAGATCTGATGGGACGGATAGCATGTTGGGGAGAGGCTTGTCCTCAGGGACCTGGGGGCCTGCGGACCCAGTCCAAAATATTTAAATGTTTTACTGAAAAAAAAAGAAAAACATTTTTTTTTTTTCTTTTTGTATTAATCATCCAAATGGGTTGCTCCTTTGTACTTATCATGCTTCTACTTCTGCATTATTTTACACTACTTATAAGTTCTGCCATAAATTTAGAATCTCTATTGCAAAGCTTAACTAAATATGTATTAATAATTGTATTTTCTATTACGTCATGTACCATTTTTTATATTATGTATTTGACATAATGAACAAACAAAATAAAACTTTTTTTTCTGATTTAAAAAAAGAAATGCTTCTCTCTTCGTAGATGAAACAGATCTCTGCATACGTTTCTCTCTGAAAGTGATGGAGGACAATTTCTTTTGCTTTCTTGACTTCCTCTACAGTATGTCGTTTTTGGCAGATATGCCAACTGTGGCAGTTGGTTGTTTTCTCACCAGCGTTTGACGGAAGGAGATGGCTATGTGTCTAAGGTGCGCTATTGCTCGCAGGAGATCGGTCCACCTTGAGAAGCGATGAAAACGATGAGAACAAAATATATTTTCATGCTGTGCGTTGGCAAGTAGGACAGACACTTGGGGCCTTAATTCAAGGTCTCTTTCAGGATATACGAGATCAAAGTCATTAATTAGGGTTGATGGTATACCATCTACCTGTGTTAGGAATGTTGGTCCTATGAGCCACAACGTATCCTGTAGATTTGCTGCAGGCACTGATCTGGTCGCAATATTTGCAGGGTTCTGGTCTGTGGGCACATAGTGCCATCATTTTGATTGGATAGACTTCCTGATCCTCTCCACCCGACCCCACCCCAAATATGTTTTTGTATATTGTAAAAGACCCTGACCAGTTTTTTTTGGGGCTGGAGCACCCCTCCCCCTCCTCATTACCTCTTTATTAGTGGTCTCCAGTGCATAGGAGGAATCCCTTCAGTTCTCCCACATAGAGGAGTTTGGCTCCCATGGTTGAGACGCCGGATCTTTCATTCTATTACTAGGGTTGGAACCACTAATTCGGGGTACTTTGTTGCAGTAAGTGGGCTTAGCACTATATGACCATATAGTGTGACCAAACCCCCGTATTTTTTTGAATATGTTCCAGGTGTTTTTAACTAGCCTCGCAGGATAAATGTCATTCTTGAATTTGTGCGCTGTAATCTGTTTTGTACTGTTTGTTGGTCTTATAGCAGCACCATCTTGAATTTAAATGCATTTTAGGGTGTGCGCCCCAAATATATTTTTGTATATTGTAATAGACCCTGACCAGGTTTTTTTTGGGCTGGAGCACCCCTCCCCTTCCTCATTACTTACTTTATTTGTGGTCACCAGTGCATAGGAGGAATCCCTTCAGTTCTCCCACATAGAAGAGTTTGGCTCCCATGATTGAGACTAGGGATGAGCCGAACACGGTTCGTACCAGAACCTGTGAACGGACCGAAAATTCGCACGAACGTTAGAACCCCATTGACATCTATGGGACTCGAATGTTCGAAATCAAAAGTGCTAATTTTAAAGGCTAATTTGCATGGTATTGTCCTAAAAAGGGTTTGGGGACCCGGGTCTTGCCTCAGGGGACATGTACCAATGCAAAAAAAACTTTTAAAAACGGCCGTTTTTTCGGGAGCAGTGATTTTAATGAAGCTAAAAGTAAAAAAAAAAAAAAATGAAATATTCCTTTAAATATCGTACCTGGGGGGGTGTCTATAGTATGCCTGTAAAGTGGCGCGTGTTTCCCGTGCTTAGAACAGTCCCTGCACAAAATGACATTTTTTTTTTTGTAATTACATGCCCTTGTTAAACAGGGGCTTAAAAATTGGGCCTTAGGGACTGGTGGCGGCGCCCAGAACCAAAAATGTTCTTACAAGGTATCAGCATGATCATTGAGGAGGAAGAGGATAATTACTCAGCATAACAGGATAGTCACTCAGCATCAGCATAGGCAGTCTTTGAAGGGATCTGACATTTCAAAAAAAATTATTCGGTTAGATCAGACTCAGGTGCTTGGTAGCTGGTGGTGATCCACGACTGATTCATTTTTATGAAGGTCAGTGGATCGACCGAAGCAGTGGACAGACGCACCCTGTGATCGGTTACAAAGCCTCCAGCAGCACTGAATGTGCGTTCCGAAAGAACGCTGGATGCAGGACAGGCCAGTAGCTCAATTGCATACTGTGCAAGCTCTGGCCAGTGATCCATCCTCAAGACCCAGTAACCCAGAGGATTTTTGGTGGGAAAGGTGTCCAAGTCAGATCTTGCCCCTAGGTATTCCTGCACCATGTAAAACAGACGCTGGCGATGGTTGCTGGAACCGATCATACCTTGGGGCTGCGGACTAAAAAATTGTCTGAATGCATCGGTCAGACGGCCACCTTCTCCACCGCTCCTTCTTTGACTGACCGAAGCCTCAGCAACACGTTGTCCAGAAACAGGAGTTTGTAACCTCCCAGTCTCTGGGAAAGCGTTGCACAGACCTTTCTGCAAGGTGAATCAAGGAGGGTTGCCAGCCAGTATTGGTCCTTCTCCTTGATACCACAAATATGAGGATCCTTATGCAGGCTTTGCAGGATCAGGGAGGCCATGCAGCATAGGTTTGCTGAGGCATTCGGTCCAGAGTCCTCTGGGTCACTAAGGACGACATGGTCCGCAGCCACCTCTTCCCAGCAACGTACAAGTCCATGTGTTTTTGGGACTGATCCCTTAAAGACTGCTGCTGATGCTGAGTGCCAGGCTCTACCTCCATACTGACACAATCCTCCTCCTCCCTCCTCCTCCTCGTCCTCTTCCTGTGTGATCGACGGGCACGCAGGAACACTATCTGGATAAAGGGGGCCTTGAGAGCTAAGGAAGTCCTCCTCCTCTTGCCTCTGTTCTGCCTCAAGTGCCCTGTCCATTATTCCACGCAGCGTGTGCTCCAACAGGTGGACAAGGGGGACAGTGTCACTGATGCATGCACTGCCACTGCTAACCATCTTCGTGGCCTCCTCAAATTGTGACAGGACAGTGCATGCATCCCTGATCATGGCCCACTGGCGTGGGGAAAAAAAAACAAGCTCCCCTGACCCTGTCCTGGTGCCATAGTCGCACAGGTACTCATTGATGGCCCTCTGCTGCGTGTGCAGCCGCTGCAGCATGGCCAACGTTGAGTATCCACCTGGTGGGCATGTCACAGATTAGGCGGTTCTTGGACAGGTTAAACTCCTTTTGGAGGTCTGCCAGCCGAGCACTGGCATTATATGACAGGCGGAAATGCACACAGACTTTCCTGGCCTGCCTCAGGACATCCTGTAAGCCCGGATACCTACCCAAGAACCGCTGCACCACCAAGTTAAGGACGTGAGCCAAACAGGGCACATGGGTCAGTTGTCCCTGTCGGAGGACGGAGAGGAGGTTGGTGCCATTGTCGCAAACCACCATTCCTGCCTTAAGTTGGCGTGGCGTCAACCACCTCTGAACCTGCCCCTGCAGAGCTGACAGAACCTGTGCCCCAGTGTGGCTCCTGTCCCCCAAGCACACCATGGCATCTTTTGGCCTGCATACTTGCGTAGCCCCTTGAATGCCTACGAACCACCGCTGCTTCCGATGACAAAGCACAGGAAGAGGCCATGGAGGAAGAAGAAGAAGAGGAGGGGGTGGAGGACAGAAGTGTGTCACAATCATTAGTAGTGACATTTTGGAGGCGTGGTGGCGGAACAACCTCCAGCACTACTGCACCTTGTCCTGCATCCTTTCCAGCTGCCAGCAGAGTGACCCAATGCGCCGTGAAACTTATGTAACCTTCCTGTCCATACCTGCTGGACCATGAGTCAGCGGTAATATGCACCTTACCGCTGACCGCCCTGTCCAGCGAGGCCAAGACATTGCCTTCCACATGCCGGTAGAGAGCCAGAATCGCCTTCCATGAGAAAAAGTGGTGTTTGGGTACCTGCCACTGAGGAACCACACATTCCACAAACTCACGGAAGGGGGCAGAGTCTACCAACTGAAAAGGCAGCAGTTGAAGTGCTAGCAATTTTGCCAAGCTAGCATTCAACCGCTGGGCATGTGGATAGCTGGGAGCAAACTTCTTTTGGCGGTGCAGCAGCTGGGGCAGAGAAATTTGCCTGGTACAATCTGACGTTGGTGTATCGAAAGCAGATTGCCCACAAGTACTTGGCTGTGACACACCTAATTCTACATTTTCATTCCTCTCAGTGCAGGTCTCAGAGAGGACTGAAGGTATAGTGGGGTTGGAGATCTCAGCTGATGTGGAGCAAGGAGAGGTCCTCTTTGTTCTTTGGTGTGGGTCTTTTAGATAGGCTTGCCAACGAACTGCATGGCAGGTCAACATATGTCTGGTCAAGCATGTGGTGCCCAAGCGGGAGATGTTTTGGCCACGCGAGATACGCTTGAGACATATGTTACAAATAGCAGCGGTGCGATCTGATGCACTCGTCTCAAAAAAGGCCCACACCAAAGAACTTTTGGAATAATGCGCAGAGACAGCAGTGCCCTGCACATGCGAAGCTTTGCGGTGTGATGCAGTCAGTGTGCTGCCCCTAGGCTGGCCCCTGGAGGGCATCCTGCCTCGCTGGTGATGTGCCTCCTCCTCCTCTCTTCTATCAGGCACCCACGTTGAGTCAGTGATCTCATCATCCCCTCCCTCCTCATCACTGGATCAAACCTCGCAGTATGCTGCAGCAGGGGCAACATGACTGCCAGATTGCTGTCCTTCTTGGGCACCCCCTCTGTCCGTGCTCACGTTACTGCCTTCATCTAGCTCAGTATCATCATCAGAGCCTTCTAAACACTGGGCATCCTCCTGGAGCATGTACCCAACACTGTGGTCAAACAGTTCGAGGGACTCCTCAGGAGGACATGGTGGGGCTAGGGAAGGAGTCACCGGTGCCATTGAGTTGAGGGAAGAGGCCGCGTTGGCAGCTGCTTTGCCAGACAAAGTACCCTGAGCATGGGTGAGGGAGGATGAGGAGGATGAGGACGGCTTGGTCATCCACTCGACCAAGTCTTCCGCATGTTGCGGCTCAACGCGGCCAGCTGCCGAAAAAAAGGCCAAGCGTGTCCCACGGCCACCTGCTGATGAGGATGCACCATCTCCACGACCAGCACCGTTGCCTCTAGACACAGAGCCTGCTTGCCCTCTTTTATTAGCTTGTGACTGTCTGCCTCTCCTTGTTGGTCCAGACATACTAATGGCCTGTAGCTGCACTAAGCTGGAATATATATATATATATATATATATATATATATATATATATATATATATATATATATATATATATAGTAATGGTGAGAGTCCTTGTCACTATGAAAATGGGGTTAAAGTGGACTGGAGAAAACTGCTTTCGCAGCTTTCTCCAGATTTTGAGATCCACCAGCATATTGACTGGTCAGGTGTGTGTTGGGCTATTTGTAGACACCTGACCATAGTTCTTGGCTCCACCCTCCCGAGGAGTCCAGGCAAGCAAGGGAGAAGTGTGCATGTCTGCACAGGTCTGTCAGAGTAGACAGAGGGTCCAAGCCTGTGGGCTGGAAAAGGAAGCTGAAAAAGAGTGCTGAGGTACTGGGTGTACAGGAACTCTGTTATAGAGCCGAGAGGGCAGAAGCATAAGTCTGAGCAGCAGTGCTGCTAAAGAGACCCAGGTGGCTTGGTATTTTTTGATTGAACTTACATTATTGCTGTGGAAAGCTGAAACCCCTGTGTGGGCAACTCTTCTGTTATTGGACATTTTCTTTCTTTAATAAAAGTGGGCCTACAAGCCCTTAAAACTGCATATCTGGCGTGGACTCAGCTCACTGGTAAGCTCTACCTTTAAGCTAAACCAACCCCCGATGTTAATATAAATATATATATATATATATATATATATATATATATATATATATATATATATATATATACTGATACTGCAGCTAGCAAAATCAACTGCCTGCCTACAGTATGAGAACACCACCAACCTTCTACAGGTAGCTTTACCTGAACACTGTGCAGAGGTCGCACTACACTAACGTGTAAATAATTTAGCTTTCTGCGGTAGTGATAGGATCAGGAAAACACCACCAACCTTCTACAGGTAGCTTTAGCTGAACAGTGCAGAGGTCGCACTACACTAATGTGTAAATAATTTAGCTGCCTGTGATAGTGATAGGATCAGGAAAATGCCACCAACCTTCTACAGGTAGCTTTAGCTAAACAGTGCAGAGGTCGCACTACACTAACGTGTAAATACTTTAGCTGCCTGCGGTAGTGATAGGATCAGGAAAACACCACCAACCTTCTACAGGTAGCTTTAGCTGAACACTGTGCAAAGGTGTCACGTACCTGGTAAGTAGAGCCCGGAATGCAGGGAACGGCCTCTCGTATACCTCCGACTCGGGAACCCCTGGTAGTGATGACAGGGGCTCGAGAGTGCGAAGAGGCACAAGTGCCTGTCTGGAAGGCTGGAGCAGGGAGCTGAATCAGGTAGTCAGCTGGAAGGTGTCCTATAGTCCGGCAGCAGGATGTAGGCAGCAAGGAGGTGACCTGTAGTCCAGCAGCGGGATGTAGACAGCAGGGAGGTGTCTTGTAGTACAGCAGCAGGATGAAGACAGCAGGGAGGTGTCTTGTAGTCCAGCAGCAGGATGTAGACAGCAGGGAGGTGTCTTGTAGTCCAGCAACAGGAATGAAGACAGCAGGGAGGTGTCTTGTAGTCCAGCAGCAGGATGCAGACAGCAAGGGTACAGGCAAGCCGGGTCAGACACTGGCGGGCAGAGCAGGTACAGAAGGTAAATCCAGGAGAGTAGTCAAGTCCAAAAGCCGGGATCAGGGCGGGCAGCAAATGGAGTAGTCAGAAACAGTCCAACAGGTATCAGGTAGCAAATGCAAAGTAACAGGGCAGTAGGAGTCTTCAGGAACGCTGTAGACCCCACAGCAAGGCAGCAGTGGAACAGTCCCCTTTAAATAGCCTCCTTTGGCGCCAAGTGCTGTTACAGGGGGCGCGCGCGCGAGCGCCGGATGGCGCTTTTATGCACAGGCATTCCTTTAAACTTTAGTTTGCTGGGGTATTTGCAAGAGGGCTTTCCCTGACAAAAGGTCACACTACACTAACTGGTAGCTTTAGCTGAACACTGTGCAGAGGTCACACTACACTAACTTGTAGCTTTAGCTGAACACTGTTCAGAGGACGCACTACACTAACTGGTAGCTTCAAATGAACACTGTGCAGAGGTCACACTAAACTAACCTGTAGCTTTAGCTGAACACTGTTCAGAGCATGCACTACACTAACTTGTAGCTTTAACTGAACACTGTGCAGAGGTCGCACTACACTAACTTGTAGTTTTAGCTGAACACTGTGAGGAGGACGCACTACACTAACTTGTAGCTTTAGCTGAACACTGTGCAGAGGTCACACTAAACTAACTTGTAGCTTTAGCTGAACACTGTGAGGAGGACGCACTACACTAACTGTAAATAGTCTAGCTGCCTGACTGTGGTACTAATAGGATCAAAAGAACACCAGCAATTTTCTTCAGGTAGCTATAAATACTGTAACAAGACAAGGCTGCCTGTCAGTAGGAAGATAACAGGAACGGATCTAGCTAAACTGAATACAGTGTGTGTGTATATATATATATATATATATATATATATGTGTGTGTGTGTGTGTGTGTGTGTGTGTGTGTGTGTGTGTGTGTGTGTGTATATATATATATATATATATATATATATATATATATATATATATATATATATATATATATATATATACACACACACACACAACACCTGGGATGCATATATATACACTGTAAGTGCAGCTAACTGACTGACTGTCCTGCCTAATCTATCTAACTCAAATGAAATGACACTCTCTCTCTCTCTCTCTATCTCTCAGCACGCCGGGAACACACTACACAGGGCCGCCATGCAGGCGGCCTTATATAGTATGGGGCGTGTTCTAAAACCCCTGAGCCATAATTGGCCAAAGCCACCCTGGCTTTGGCCAATTACATCTCTCTCTACTGACGGCACTGTGATTGGCCAAGCATGCGGGTCATAGTGCATGCTTGGCCAATCATCAGTCAGCAATGCACTGCAATGCCGCAGTGAATTATGGGCCGTGATGCGCCACACGAATTTGGCACGAACGGCCCATATTGTTCGCAATTCGACGAACGGTCGAACAGACGATGTTCGAGGCGAACATGGGTTCGCCTCGAACATGAAGCTCATCCCTAATTGAGACGCAGGCTCTTTCTATTACTAGGGAAGGACCCACTAATTCAGGGTACTTTGAAGCAGTAAGTGGGCTTAGCACTATATGACCATATAGTGTGACCAAACTCCCGCATTTTTTTTTTTGAATATATTCAGGTGTTTTTAACTAGCCTTGCAGGATAAATGTCATTCTTGAATGTGTAAGCTGTAATCTGTTTTGTACTGTTTGTTGGTCTTATAGCAGCACCATCTTGAATTTAAACGCATTTTAGGGTGTACCCCCCCAATATGTTTTTGTAGATTTTTTGCCCTCACTGCACTGAGAGTGCACCGGTGTTGAAACGGAGAAGGCTCCTCACATAATCTGCCGTACGACTGCCTGGACCCTCTGGTGGCGTCAGGTCATACTTTTGCTCCCCGCTGTCAAGTTGCACAGCTGCTTCCAAGACTTCAGCCTGGTCTATGGCGGCTGCTGCATCCTCATCCTTACTTGGGGCTTCTAAGACTGCATCCAATTCAGCCTTTTTACGCGCAGTGGCTGCAGCTGTTTGGCGGCTGTCTGCTCCTCCTCTTCTATGCATGCTCTGTCAACTCTTATGGTTGCCTCTTTCTGGCCATATTTGCCCAAGCATGTGCAGCTTCTGCGGTGGCTCAAGCCTTGATAGCATTTGTGCTTGCACTGGATGCATTTGACTGCACTGATTTGCCTGACCTTGAGGAGTGTCTGGATGTACTAGAGCGCAGTGACACCGTCTCCAGGAGGAGCTCCTTTCTTTCTTTTTGCGCTTTCGTGATGGCGGTCTCCACAATGCCTT
This sequence comes from Aquarana catesbeiana, assembly GCF_042186555.1. Lineage (NCBI taxonomy): Eukaryota > Metazoa > Chordata > Amphibia > Anura > Ranidae > Aquarana > Aquarana catesbeiana. The sequence goes on from NC_133328.1 coordinate 236,715,286, forward strand.
CTCACTCCAGATTAATAGTTTTTTGCAGGTCACGTTATTGCAGGCTGTCGTTTTGTGTTCGTTCTAGTCAGTTAGGTGAAGTAAGTCTGTGACAGCACTATGTAACGTCCATGGCATGACTTAATCTTAGTTATGGCTTGCATAATCTGTACTTCTTGACTGCTAACACCTGTGGCATTACATATTTCAAGTACTGTGTCTTCCCAAGTCCTTTCTAACTTGGCGTGGTGGGCGTCAATGTTAGCTTCATAATTTTCGCAGGCCTTTTGTATATGAGTGATTGTTCATTTAGGCAATGCGCCTTCCTGCGTTGCTCGCAATTGTGTAATGGTCTCGGTGTTATCACTGTCCTGTGCGGTGTCTAGTGAGGGCCTGCATTCTGCCATGCTGCCTGTGTGGCGTGCAGTCTGTTACCTAGTCAGTGATGGGCGACAGTCTCAGATGTTGCCGTTCGGTGTCCTGCAATGGTCAGCATAGAGGTAGCTGAACTTGCAGGTATCCTGGTGCTTGACCCTTTTCCTGGCAGCTAAATGGTGGCATGCGCAGTGGTAGGTAAGATGGCTGCTCCTCACTGTAACGCTATGCAGAGAGAGGCTTCCGGAAAGACAGAATTGTCGTAAGGTTGCTTGCAGTCCCTTTGTCAGAGAGCTGTCACTGTTGCTTGTTCCTAGCATAAGGACTATGTGAAGCTGGAGCTTTCTGTGCCATTTTTCAAAGCAGAGCAATCTGTTTCTTGCTATTCTGCAACCCCAGTGTCATATGCGAGGATATGAATAAGGCCAGACACGCCTTCCTATCAAAGCACAACAGTCCTTTAACTTTCTTAGCTTTATTTGTAAAATAACAGCAGAGAGTTTGTAGATGTTGTAGAGTGTTGAGCATCTCTATGTGGACTGCTTATCTAGGAAGGAGGTAAAAAACAGAATGCTTATTGCAAGATTTGTCAGGATCAGTGTTAATTTTGTCGACTAAAACATTTTAGTTGACAAAATGAATACTATTTTAGTCGACAAAAATACAACTAAAACAATTGAGATGAGCAAAATACATCTAAAACTAAAATGGTATTTTAGTCAAAAGACTAAAATGGTACTAAAACTAAAATGGCATTTTAGTCAAAAGACTAAGACTAAAACTAAATTGATATTTGACTTCAAAATTAATACTGGTCTGTAGTGCATGTTCATACCTCAATACCTTAAATAATATTGATTTTTCACTCCAGCAGTATATAATGAGTTTGGAAATTGTAGAGAAATGTTAACTAATGCATTACACTTTAATTACACCCATTAGATTTTAGACGACTAAAATGAGTTTTAGTGGACTAAAATGTACTGGAGATTTAGTTGACTAAATACGACTAAAACTAAAACAATTGCAGAAGACTAAAATAGGACTAAAACTAAAATGCCATTTTAGTCCTGAGACTAATGCCCCGTACACACGGTCGGACATTGATCGGACATTCCGACAACAAAATCCTAGGATTTTTTCCGACGGATGTTGGCTCAAACTTGTCTTGCATACACACGGTCACACAAAGTTGTCGGAAAATCCGATCATTCTGAACGCGGTGACGTAAAACACGTACGTCGGGACTATAAACGGGGCAGTAGCCAATAGCTTTCGTCTCTTAATTTATTCTGAGCATGCTTGGCACTTTGTGCGTCGGATTTGTGTACACACGATCGGAAATTCCGACAACGGATTTTGTTGTCGGAAAATTTTATAGCCTGCTCTCAAACTTTGTGTCAGAAAATCCGATGGAAAATGTGTGATGGAGCCCACACACGATCGGAATTTCCGACAACAAGGTCCTATCACACATTTTCCATCGGAAAATTCGACCGTGTGTACAGGGCATAAGACTAAAACCGAAATGAAATTTTCTACCAAAATTAACACTGGTCAGGATGTACTTACAGAGCCTTCCATGAGTAACAAAAGAACAGGGGACAGGGCTAAACAGGAAAAGGAACAGGGAGAAACTAACTAATGGATTTAGAGAGTGGGCTAATCCATTCTCTCTACCAGAGAATTGAAAGGTTACTATGGCAACCAGACTCTAGTAGATCAGAAAGGTAAACATTGCAAAAAGAGACAGGGCAAACAAACTAGGGACTCTTGTTCCTTGATAGTAATCACTGAATCCAGCCCAACATAACAGTGAATGTAAGGAATACCTTTAATCCATGTCTTGTTAGCATAGTATAAAGGTAATAACCTTAATAAAAATGTTCATCAACAGAGGACATATCATTGTGCCCTGTTTTACTTGGACCAATATGCAGGGCCGGTGATCATTAGGCAAACTAGGCAGCAGGGGCGTTGCTAGGTCTGCAAAAGATCTGGGGCTAGAGCCCATGGCAGCAGTCACCAACCTTCTTGCATGCCCGCGCGGGGGGGGGGACCGGTGGCAAGCAATTTTTCATGGGCAATGGCTGGTGTTGGCGCTTCAATCATCATGGCACTATGGTTGATATGGCGTCAGGGTGATTGAAGTGCATTATTTCTATTGTTACATTCTAATATATAATGAAGTGGTTCAAGTCACCATACTGCAGAATCAGTGGGAGCCCCGGGCATGTCACTTGCCACATCTCCTGCCACTAGATGCAGCGTGTCACTTGTCACCATCGCCTGTCACCAGATGCAGCGTGTTACTTCCCACTTTCACCTGGCAGCAGATGTGGATTGTCACTTGCCACGTCACCTGCCACCATTTACAGATTGCCACGTCTCCTGCCACCATTTGCAGATTGTCACTTGCCACATCTCCTGCCACCATTTGCAGATTGTCACTTGCTATGTCTCCTGGCTCCGTTTGCAGATTGCCACGTCTCCTAGCTCCATTTGCAGATTGCCACATCTCCTGCCACCATTTGCAGATTGTCACTTGCTACGTCATCGGCCACCAGTTGTGGGTTGTCACTTGCCAACTGATGTGGATTGTCACTTGCCATGCCAGCCAGTGCCACCAAATGTGCATTGATGCTGCATTGGTGGCAGGCTGACAGCACTGGTTCATTTAGTGAGAGCAGGAGAGCGGTGATGCGGGGCGGGCAGTGAGAGATGTCATCTTGCTGTTCCCCGCCGCACCTTCGACATTGAAGCAAGGGGGTCTGGCTGCAAAGTGGAGCTCCACGATGACAGGAACCACGTGACCTCCACTCCACCGTGCTGTGAGGGCGGAAGAGCACTGATGTGTGGCAGGCAGTGAGAGATGATGTCATCTCTCTGCTACTCACCACACCTCGCCCCCTGAATTGAAGACGCCCGGCTGTGAAGCGTGCTGATGTGGAGTGGGTGGAGAGAGATGTCATCTCTGCTCGTCCGCCTGCTCGCTTCTCTCCTCCACCTCTCTCATGCAGCCAGCCCGAAAGCCGCAGCAGCCACAACCCGCTGGTTAGGCAGGGACCCTGCAGCAAGAGACTTAGGGCTATGGGCCCCAGATTCGGGGCTATTGCCCCAATAGCCACCCCCTAGCAACGCCCCTGCTAGGCAGCAACCTAGGGCGCACTGCAGCCTAGGGCACCCGGCCCCTGGTGATCCTACTCCCTTTCTCCACAGAGCCAGCAACTAACTCTCAACCAGGCAGCCACTCTGGAGTCCCTCCATAAATAGTGTCAGTCTTTCAGAGGCGCAGCGGCAGCGGAGGACCTGCACTGCTGCGCTCCTCTGATCAACAGTGAGTGAACTGTGTCTGTGTCTCACCAAGTGCACTCACGTCAGCAGTCTCTGAGTGTCTGACCATCACCATGACCATCCTACAGCTTTGCCACTTTCTGCTGTGCCCAGCCCATACCCCACACGATTCCTAATCCTGGCCCGACCTCCACTCTCCCGTCATGGAGGCCACTCTCCATCCTGGCCTGTCCTTGCAGCATCACTGGAGTCTAGTCACTGAAGTGCTCCGGTGTTGGTGACAGGTGGAACCTGGAGAAGGCATTGAAGCGGGCACAGAGTTTAAAATTGTTGCGAGGAACACCAAGCACTGGCAGGGTCATGTCGTCGGATACAAAGCAGTTTGAAGAGCCAAAGACCATCACCTGGTGGTGAGTAAAAACTGTCACTGAGATTGTATTATCACATACAATTTGTAAATAAATGTATATAGATATAGTGACTGATCTGCCAAATGCCAATAAAACTGATGTGTGTGTGTGTACCGAGCCCCCCCCCCAGTGAGGCTGCATTGATTGGCATTGGTGAGGCTGCATTTGATGTCTGCTGGTGAGGCTACATTTGATGGGCATTAGTGAGGCTGCATTTGATGGGTGCTGGTGAGGCTGCATTTGATGGGTGCTGGTGAGGCTGCATTTGATGGGCACTGGTGAGGCTGCATTTGATGGGCACTGGTGAGGCTGCATTTGATGGGCGCTGGTTAGGCTGCATTAATTAGCACTGGTGAGGCTGAATTTGATGGGTGCTGGTGAGGCTGCATTGATTGGCACTGGTGAGGCTGCATTGATTGGCACTGGTGAGGCTGCATTGATTGGCACTGGTGAGGCTGCATTGATTGGCACTGGTGAGGCTGCATTGATTGGCACTGGTGAGGCTGCATTTGATGGGTGCTGGCGAGGCTGCATTGATGGGCATTGGTGAGGCTGCATGTGATGGATGCTGCTGGTGAGGCTGCATTTGATAAACACTGGTAAGGTGTTATATATAGATATAGTGACTGATCTGCCAAATGCCAATAAAACTGATGTGTGTGTGTGTACCGAGGCCCCCCCATTGAGGCTGCATTGATTGGCATTGGTGAGGCTGCATTTGATGTCTGCTGGTGAGGCTACATTTGATGGGTGCTGGTGAGGCTGCATTTGATGGGTGCTGGTGAGGCTGCATTTGATGGGTGCTGGTGAGGCTGCATTTGATGGGTGCTGGTGAGGCTGCATTTGATGGGCGCTGGTGAGGCTGCAGTTGATGGGCGCTGGTGAGGCTACATTTGATGGGCGCTGGTGAGGCTGCATTTGATGGGCGCTGGTGAGGCTGCATTTGATGGGCGCTGGTGAGGCTGCATTTGATGGGCGCTGGTGAGGCTGCATTGATGGGCGCTGGTGAGGCTGCATTTTTTATTTTGTTTTGCATAAACATTTTATTGAATGTTTTCAAAAAGATATAGAACAAGCCGAAGAGAAAAGTGCCACATACATTGCATATTCATGTAAATGAACATTGATAAACCAATAAGGTAAGAGAAGTTAACATTGTTTACCATAAGATGAGCTTAGGGTCTTATGTCCACAAGACCCCACTGCAATAATAACCCAAAGTATACAAAACTATCAAGCCTTTGGCCTCAATGTCTGAGAAACATATCCGAGCTAAAGAGGACCAAAGCCTAAAAATGTGAAGGGCCTGACTAAAAACATGGTCATCTTAAGTCCTTTGTAATTCTACTACCTCCCCTCACCGAGTTGAGAGGAAGAGAACAAAAAAAAGATGGGAAAAGAAAAACGGGGGGAAGAGGCAAGAAGGGGAAAAAAGGGAAACGCATAGGGTAAGAGTGAGGAATCGACAGGGGGTGGGGTCACCCCACCCGCTGCCCTCTCCATCTATCCTGTGTACTTAGAAAAGCTATGGACGTGCAATTGGATCCAGCACGATTCTCCATCGCGCTGGTATGCCCAGACATCAGTGAAGAGCTTACTCTAATACTTTATATGAACTTGAGGCTCGATAGGTTACCCAGGGTGTCCAGGTGTCAGAATATTTAGAGACTTTGTCAAGAGTTTTATGAATCAGCTCCTCCATCTCTGGTATGCGGTCAATATGCCAATGCCACTCCTTCATTCAAGAAGGTTCTTTGGACCCCCAACGTACTGGGATGCAGAGCCTAGCAGCATTGATCATGTGCATAACAACTGATTTGTAGTAGCGCTTTTGAGATATCTTTGAATGATGCAGAAGGTATTGTGCAGGTGAGAACTCCAATGTGAGTCAGGAGACCGCCAATATTGTATCATTAACCTTCTGCCAATAAGATTGAATTATTGGGCATTCCCACCAAATGTGGAAGAGAGTGCCTTTCTCTTTGTCACATCTCCAAGAACAGTCGGGGACAGAAGGGGTGAATTTGTAAATCAGATCTGGTGTTTTATACTACCGCGTCTTTAGCACGGAAGAGGGTGTGTGAGCTGTTGAGCATGGCAGCATAAAGCGTTGAAATCACATGACTTTGGGGGGGAAGACCGGGAGCAGAGTGGTTCAAACACCGTAGGTGTCTTGGTGAAGTCTACTCTACTGGATGGGCAGTCCATATAGTGTCGGAGTTGCATATATGACCAGAAGGGAAGGGAATATGTGTTAGATAATTCAGCCAGTTCACTGAGTCTCATAAATCGGCCTCTACAAAAAAAGTGTTTCACCAGCATTTCTGTGTACAGCCATTCTGCCACTAGAAAGGTCCCAGATAGGCCTGGAGGAAATTCTGGATTGTTTCGCACTGGAGTAATCAGGCAGATTTTTGCAGACATTGCGTACGTGGCACATGCTCTATCAAAGGCATGCAGGGTAGTCCCTATTAGGGGATGAGAATATAGTTTTGTCAGGGCCCTGTCTTTGAGCAGCCAAGGAGCATTACGTAAGTCGGAGTTCAAAGCCAGATGCTCTAGGGTTACCCAGCTTTTGCAGTTGGCGTGCACTCTCCAGTCAACCACCCGGGCTAGGTGAGCAGCCCAGTAATAACGTTGTAAGTCCGGAAGCCCAATTCCACAGCAAGATTTCATCATTACAAGTTTAGACCAACTTATTTGCGCAGATTTGTCGCACCAGAGGAAAGCTCTACACATGGACTTGTACGACGCAAAGAAGGAAGGCGTCAAGCGAATTAATGTGGTCTGTAGTTTATAAAGCAAACGTGGAAGGACCGTCATTTTTATAATGGATGCGCGCCCAAATCGCAAAATAGTGGGGACATCCCATCTTTGCAGGTCTCATCAGAGAACTTGCAATTCCGTTAGGAAGTGTCTGCTGTAGCGTTCCGATAGATCTGCCAGAATTTGTATGCCTAAATAAGTGATGGCGTCTGGTTTCTATTAAAATGGAAAACTGGTCTGGCATTGGCTGGTTAAGGCTTTCAGGAGTGAGATATTCAATGCAAAAGATTTGGAATAATTGATTTTCAAGTTTGACAGTATTTTAAATTTGTCCAGGTCTTTCATAAGGTTCGGGAGGGACGTCAGCGGGGAAGAAAGGAAGAGCAGGACATCGTCCGCAAAAGCTGCTATCTAGTAAACCCGGTTGCGTAAACTTATGCCCTTAAAGGGATTGTAAAGCTTTGTTTTTTATTTTTTTTTTAAATAACAAACATATCGTACTTACCTCCATTGCGCAGTTCGTTTTGCACAGAGTGGCCCCGAACATCCTCTTCTGGGGTCCCTTAGCAGCGCTCCTGGCTCCTCCCCGCATCGAGTGTCCACGTTGGAGAAGCTCTCTCCTACGGTGGACACCCGTGCGGGCGTGCTCCTGAGTCCTGCATTTGTGTCCATTCACAGAATGCAGGACTCGCGCCCCCCCCCCCCGGCGCCGTGTCACTGGATTTGATTGACAGCAGCGGGAGCCAATGGCTGTGCTGCTACCAATCTCCAATCAGGACATGAGACACCAGCTAGAGCTGGTGTGCTCATTCCCGGCCGGTGAAGGATCGGGTTCAAGTAAGTAAAACAGGGGCGGGGGGGGGGGGGGCTGCAGCACCTCAGGAGGTTTTTCACCTTAATGCATACAATGCATTAAGGTGAAAAACCATGAGGTTAATATCGGGGTGAGCTCAAATGCAGTGGAGAAGGGGTTCCAGTGTAAGAATGTATAGCAGAGGGGAAAGAGGGCACCCTGCCTGGTCCCATTGCGGATGGAGAAGGTGTCTGACAGGTGACCATTAACTCTAACTCTAGCTCTGGGGTTGGCATAGAGGGAAAGAATAAATGCTCTCATATGATGCCTGATACCCAGCGCCCCCAGAACTGCCTCCAAAAAGTCCCAGGCCACCCTGTCGAAAGCCTTCTCAGTGTCCATTGCAAGAAAGAAACCCTCTTGTCTGCTAGAAGTGAGCCAATGATGTAGGTTCAGGGCCTTAATGGTGTTATCCCTGGCTTTTTTGCCAGGGACAATTCCCACTTGATCCAACCCTACCCAAGCTGGGACATGATAGGACAAGCGTGTCACCAAGATCTTAGAAAACAGCTTGAGGTCCACATTGAGACGAGAGATCGGGGGATAGTTGGCAACTTCGGTAGCTTCTTTCCCCTATTTGGGAATAACCGAGATGTAGGCCTCAAGAAGGCTCTCTGAGTTACAATGCCCAGCAGATAAAGAATTAAAAGCCTTGTGAAAGCCTGGAATCAAAGGGTTGGAGAATGCTCTATAATATTGCATCGGGAATCCATCTGGGCCTGGACATTTACCTGGTTTTATGGTCTTCAAAGCTATTTTCCAATCTTCTTCCATCAGAGGGGCCTTCAAATCCTTTGCATCCTCACTAGATAAGGCAGAGGGCCCATACTATCACAGGAATTTGCTTATAAACTCTGCACGATCACTCGCCAATGTCTGACCAGACTCGCTAGATTTTAGGTCATAGAGTGCTGTAAAAGCGTTGGGCAATAGCCTCGTTTTTAGAGTGGGTCACACCCAAGGGATCTATAATGTGATGAACTGTGGAAGCAAGCGTGCGCTGCTGAGTAGCCCTAACTAAACGCTTACCTACTTATTTACTTGTTCATTGAACAATTTCTGGGATAGGATGGTCCGCTGACGCGTCTTTTTAAAGAGCTCTTCCAGTAACAGTGAGCGGGTTTCCTCCAGTTCCTGTGCTATCGCAATTGCCTGTGAGCGTTTGTGTCAGGCTTCCAGCCTACTAATCCTATCAGAGAGTTCCATCACTAGAGCTTGGCTTTCTTTTTTCTTCTGAGCTGTGACAGAGAGCAGATGTCCTCTCAGGACACATTTGTGCACTTCCCACTGCGTCATATGGGGAACGTCTGGGGTGTCATTTCGGCGAAGAAAGTCGCCAATCTCCTGTTTAGTGGATTCCAGAACACAGGGGCCTAAAAGGAGGGAAGCGTGCATTCTCCAGATCTTAGTGGAGGTGACTCTATCTGGGAACTGTAAGGTCATGGTTACCGGGTGATAGTCCGATAGGACCATATTTTCTATGGTGGCATTATGAAGATGAGAAAGGTCTGCCTGGGGAATAAATATATAGTCCAAGCTCGAGTAGCGGTTGTGTGCAGGTGAAAAGAAGGTATAATCCTTATCTCTCGGGTAGATAGTCTGCCAAGTATCGTGCAGTGTCAGAGAAGCTAATTGGAGTTTGATCTGGTGGACAGCAGAGAAGGGGAGAGCAGGGGCACCATTAGAGGTATCCAGCAGGGGATTCAGGGGAACATTGAAGTCCCCTCTGAGAATTAGGGGGCCAGTCTGGAAAAGCGTAAGTTTCATAAGAACATCTCACAAAAAAGGCACCTGTTTGGAATTGGGGTAGTACATATTCGCCAACGTCGCTGGTCTATTTTTTCAGGTACCCTTTAGGAAGATGTATCTGCCACCAGGGTCTAATAACTGATCTGTTAGATGAAATGGCAGTGATTGAGAGAGCAGAATCAAGACTCCCTTTGTCTTGGAGTCTGCGCAGGTAGCATGATACGATACAGGGAATCTGCGATTAGAAAGACGTGGAATAGAGCCCATCTTAAAGTGCGTTTCTTGCACAAAAACAATGTGTGCCCTTTGGCGATGTGCTTCTGCAAGGAGGCTGCTGCACTTCTCAGGAACATTGAGGCCTTTGGTATTGAGGGAGTAAACTTTGAGAGAGAGAGGAGCCAAACAATTTGGGGTGCGATTCATGTTTAGAAGCCTAGGCACCTGGTTGAATCTATTCACTAAAGGCCCATACACACGATCAGACTTTTTGACAACAAACATGCAAATGACCTGTTTTAAGGCAACATCCGACCATCTGTACACTCCATCGGACAAACTTTTTTGTTTTCATTGGACAAATGTTGGCTGTGTGAACAAACAAAAGTCCGACGTCGGCAAGTCTGATCGTGTGTACACAAAACCATCGGACTTTAGTACAAAGTACAAACATGCATGCTCAGAACCAATGCAAAAGATTAGACAACAATACAGAAGTTGACCAAAGGGTGGCGCTGGAGAATTGAGGTCCTCTTTTGAAACGTCGTCAGTACGTTGAAACGTCACTACGTTTGTGTTGTGAAAAAAAGTCCTGCCATGTGTATGCTTAACAAGTTCACAGCCAACGCCCTTTGTACAGAAATCCACGGAAAAGTTTCTATAATGTCAGATCGTGTGTACGAGGCTTTAGGCTATTCTCTAAATGGCCTGGATGGAGAAAGCAGCTGCCAGGATCAAAAGAAGATGTAGGAGAGGGAAGAGAAGGGGGAGAGAAAGGAAAAAAAAAAGGGGGGGTGGGGAAGGGGGGCCGGGAGGGAAAAGAGGGGAAGAAGAGGGGACGAGGAAGAGAATGAAGCAGGGATTAAGAAGTGATTACTCCAGGCCGTGTGACCCAATTAGAGTAATGGGGATATGAAGCCTCTCAAACGGGAGGGCTAAATACTTACTAAGTACTTTTAATGAATACCGGAGGTGAAAATAGACCTGCTAGTCCACTTAAAAGGAAAACTTCAGGGAGATAAGGCAAGGGAAAGGTATGCCGGAGAGGTTCAGAGGAGAGCCTGCCTCTCCGAGGTGGGAAACGGGTCTAGCACAGACGTAAACCAACAATGTCGACAACCCAGAATCTCTGCATAGTTGGTAAGCAATCATAGCAGGGAGATCAGTATCTCGGTGGGAGTAGAAGGGTGCTGACCAATTAGCCCTTGAAGTAAGGAAGTTATCTGTCCGCTGCCACCTAGGCCCTGTCCCAGGCTCACAAGACAACACTCTTTTTTACCAGGTCTGGGATGATAATAAGGTAGGTGAGGGCTCCAGCCAGAAATTGTGCACCAAAATGTGAAAGACCCCAGGCCAGAAACCTCCCTAATTCAAATGTACCCACAATAGTAAAATGCAAGGGTGCATAACGGCTGAGTCCTAATTAATAACAGACAAAACAGTTATAACAGTGGCATCTGTACGCATTAATCACAATAAACTATAGTAGGGCCTGATATCCTCATAAGCGTTTTAACTAGAGAACGGCCACAGAGAGCAGGGTGTCTGGATTCCAATCCACACTCCCATGTGTACAAGCACCCACTCCTCCCAGGCCCCCCCCCCGCCAAAAATATGTAGTAGGTAGACCCTGGATGAGCGGGCACAGTGGCTTGCAAACATTTAATTAATGATGGAGAAAGCGCCGGATTACCACGCCAGAGGTCGCAATAGCCAAATTGCTGCTCAAGATTTGCATGAATCCCCAATCATCTCCTCCTTTAGGGCTGGTCAATTTACAACAGACCCAACCCCATTTGGTGCTCTAGACAAGTAGCACTCGCAATCTTGCCATAGTTGCTGCCAACCAGGAATACCATATGAGGAGCTCTTACGTATAGGTTTATATCCACCCCCCTAGCTCCCCTGCACTAAAATAAAATGCTATAGTATAGCCATAACTCAAGCAATTTCACTCACATAATGGTGCTAGGCAGTCTTATTGTTTATGTGAAGTGAGCAGTGTGACGGACCCTGTTCTCAAAGGTCCAAGTAAGCATCTCCGGATGGTAAGTGCCCATATAACAGTAGAAGAGGAGAACAGAAAATAAACTTGCACCTCAGGATAACTAATATTGTCCCAACCCAGCTGCAGGTTCTCCGCTCAGATGGAGTTTTTTATGGGCAGCAAATGGTAGGTGATCAGGTTATCACTTAACAGGTAGCGGGATGAGGGGGAGGATCTAGAAACAAAGTGCAGATTCAGAAAGACCATACTAGGCCAAGTCCTAGGGGTAAGGACATGTCTTCAGGAGAAAAGTGGTACCATAGTTGCAGGTAGGCTGTGTGCAGCGATGAGCATTATCCTCCTGTTTAATCCCACTGCAGAGACCCCTCCATCTTAACGCTTCAATGGCAGGCAACGTGTGTTCCAGAAGGCCCGCGTCCTGAAAGGAACCGTGTTAGTGGCTCAACTCATGAACTGTGATGAGCTGTCATCAGTATTCTGTCTTGCGTCTATCCAAAGAAGGCGAGGCCTATTTCCACGATCCCCTTGGCTCCTCTGGGAAGAATTGGAGGATGATCGGCGTCGTCGTTGTCTGTTGCTCTTTGATCGTGGTGTTGGTCCAGGGTTCTGGTTATAGGAACGAACTATGCCAATCCGGGGTGGGGCTGCATATGATGGCCGCTGGGGAGGGTGCATTTGATGGGTGCTGGTGAGGCTGTATTGATGGGCATTGGTGAGGCTGTATTTATGGACACTGGTGAGGCTACATTTGATGGACGCTGCTGGGGAGGCTGCATTTGATGGACGCTGCTAGTGAGGCTGCATTTGATTGGCACTGGGGAGGTTGCATTGATTGGCACTGGTGAGGCTGCATTTGATTGGCACTGGTGAGGCTGCATTTGATTGGCACTGGTGAGGCTGCATTTGATTGGCACTGGTGAGGCTGCATTTGATTGGCACTGGTGAGGCTGCATTTGATGGGCAATGGTGAGGCTGCATTGATGGGCAGTGGTGAGGCTGCATTTGAGCGGTACCAGTAAGGCTGCATTGATGGGCATTGATGAGGCTGTATTTATGGGCACTGATGAGGCTGCATTTGATGGGCAATAGCGAAGCTGCATTTGATGGGCAATGGTGGGGCTGCATTGATGGGTCTAACAAAGTGTTGCATGCAAAATATAGCAGTCATTAAAAAGGTGGGGTATACATGGGCAGAACAAAGGGGGTGGATTCAGGGGAGGAGCTGGGGAGGAGGAAAAATGAGGTTTCGCCTAGGGTGTCAAAAATCCTTGCACCAGCCCTGCCAATATGATTATTGGGTAGGTCACTGCATGAAACTGCTTGTGGAACTACTACTGCTTTGTAATTTAAGGCATTTTGTTGCTCAAAAATAATTCAAATTATTTTAGGGAAGCCTGCATTTTTAAAATGCATTTATCCGGCGGCCATCCTGCCGGAGCCTGGGAATCCTCTCCACATGGAGCTAATGGGTTTGTCCATTTGAAGAGGTGAGTGGAAGCAATTCATTCAATGGCAATATATTTAAATCTATGGATGGAGGCAGTATGAAAAGTTATTGAGCATTTACCATTTATTTAACTTTTTTTTTTTCAATAGCTGAGAAAGCCACACAAAAATACAAATAATATGATATGCAATAACTAACAATTACAGCATTTATTAAGTGGATGCCTCACGTGAAGTACCTTTGCCTCTAATGCTATACTTATAAAAGCCTTTAGCCATAGTCCTTCCACTCCTTTTTTTGTTATGATTTACAGATCCACTTTTGGACCTTCGTATCAGTGGATGTTTTACAATTGCACCCAATTTGGGGTGTTATCATCTTCTCAGGCACATTTAACATGAATTTGATTTTAGTGAGTGTAAGGATTCTTTACTCTGTAGCACATTCAAGTGAGCCATGGACTATAAGATATATTCATTAATATAATTTATATTTTAGACTTAACTTTGTCCTGTGTTGTATGTGCCTCTTCTGTGACTGACCTAAAGCGTGGGTGAGAGGGAGCAAGTGATTTAGGGTTCCATCCTTGGCCCCCGGGGTGTGGCGCGATTACCCCTAACTCTTGGGGACACTTCCCTCTCCTTTCCATATTTAGCCCATTACTCCATCTAGGTGAAACCTTGTGGGAGCCATGGTATGTGGTGTAAACTTGATTTGTCACACTAGTTATCATTATGTATGCATCATTTACTAATTAGGTTTTAGTTTAGTTATGTTATTCGCACTTAAATACTAAAATCCGAGGGAAGACGGTGATTATTGCTAGTGGCTATAGCAACCGCTTGTGATAATCGGATCAATCAACTTGGTACATTCAGCTTGTCCATTACTGAATCTCAGCCGGTTCAGCAGGTTTGAACCGTGTATGGCCAGCCGAAGGGACTTTTCTAATCTTGTCTCCCAGTATAATGCCAGCTGTGCATGGCAACCAATTAACTTCTATCTTTCATTTTCAAAGTTTAACTGAGCAAGCTGAAGAAGCTGATTGGTTGCTATGCGCAGCTACTCCAGATTTTGTCTGCTCCAAATTTCATAAATTCCCCTCTCTATCTCTAGGACTATTAACTAACTTCAATTCTTGCAGCAATGCAAGTTCAAATTTAAAGGAGTACTGTCAAAGCTCATTTGGCTATACTTCTCCTGTGGATCAGAGGAATGTAGTTCGTTCTACACCCCTGTGACCTGTTTTCAGCAGACAGTGGGATAAAGCCTGCTGTTGGCTGACATCACAGAGTTGGTCAAAGCTGGGGAAAGATCGCAATGATATGGTCAGGATCCCCCCAGAACTCTGGACCGGCACCTGCCTCTCAGCCAGCTGCTACCGCCCCACCGCCCAGCGCTCCAGTGAGCGTGGGGGGGGGGAGAGCTGTAAGTCACCAGCTCTCTTCTCACAAAGCACTGAGAACTGAGCGATCAGTGGTGTTTGATCACTTGGTTCTCAGTGTTAGAGCCGGCGGGGGACAGATGCAGCATTGGACCGATGCTGCAGCCACCTAGGTAAGTATGAATACAAAAAAACCTTCTCTTTTAAGTTTTTATTTTCAAAATTTTGATTGCAGAACTTGAATATGAGATAAGAAGGTGGAACACCGAAATCACAAATCACCCAAATCATTGCTACATTTTCTGGATGGGGTTTGTCATCATAAGCACACAGAAAACTGAACTACCTCTCCACAAAACATGAAATTTAATTACAGTATGTATTTTATCCCAGTTTTCTAAAAGCAGCTTCTAATCTACTCTCTACTCAAAACTGTAATGTCTCGTACACACAATCGTATTGTTCGCCAACAAAACCATGGAATTTTGTCCAATGGGCGTTGGCTCAAACTTGTCTTGCATACACACAGCCACACAAATGTTGGCCAACAATTACGAATGTAGTGACATACTAGATGTACTACGAGCCAATAAAAAGGAAGTTCACTAGTCATGCGCCACCCTTTGGGCTCCTTCTGCTAATCTCGTATTAGTAGAAGTTTGGTGAGTGTCGATTCGCGCTTTTCAGCCTCCTGCGTGTCAGTATGTTTCTGTTTTTCAGGTCGTGCTTGTCGGTGTTTTCTTTTTTTCAGTGCGTGTTTGTCATTTCATTTCTGTTTTTCAGTGCGTTCTTTTTAGTTCGCTTCTGATTTTCAGGGCATGCTTGTCAGGTCGTTTTTGATTTTCAGGTCATGCTTGTCAGGACCTTTCTGATTTTCAGTGCGTTCTTGTCAGTTTGTTTCTGAACGGCCGTTCGTCTACTAACCATGTGGCGTTCCTGTGCTATTGTTGGGCTTGGAGTTATTGCTTTGACCCAAGTCCAGTCCAGGAACAGGGGGAGGAGGAGTTCTTGGACCAAGAATTGGTTGCTTAATTGTGACCAATTCTGTCAAATGCCTTTGCTGTGGGAGCTCCAGGAGAATAATCCTGATGATTTCAGGAGTTATATCTGGATGACGGACCCCTGCTTTCACCGTCTATTGGCTTTGCTTACCCCCTATATTAGTAAGCAGGACACATGCATGTGGCAAGCCATCACTGCCGAACAAAGGCTCGTCGCCACCTTGCAGTACTTGGCGACGGGGAGAAGTCTCCAGGACCTTAAGTTTACCACTGGGATCTCCTCCCAGGCTCCCCGTCCCCCACCCAAATGCTAAGTCAACCGATACCAATACTCTGCTGACTTTGCCAAACACATGCATACTATTCCTCTTTTGTGGTCATATTTATGGATGAATTCACCAAAGCATGTAGTGCAAGGGCCTGCCTGAATACATTCAAATGGTACAGTTGAAAGTTTTTGTCTCCTTTTTATCTTGATAGGTAATTTCATAATGTAAAAATGTGCTTGAATTTGGACAGTGTATCCATATTTTTGGATTATGACACTTCTTACCTGTCCAGTGGGCTGCCAATAGTGTAAGTAAGGAGGGGCTGGCCAAAGTAGCACTCATTTATGCATTCAGCTCTCATGGAAGTGGAGAGGGTTACCTGTCCAAAACATCTACCCATCCCCCCCACCATAAAATTTGTAGAATGGGCCAAAAGAGGGGGTGAGGAATCTGATAAGTTGACCTTATACTTTTGTCTTTAAATACTTATTTCAATAAATGTTATACTTATTTTGGCCAAGAATGTTTGTGTCTAATCTGCTTGCAATGTTATGTGCAAACATACTAAATTTTTTTCTTGTTTGACTCCACAGGTTCCTTCAAACCCACAGGAATGGCAGACTGTGGCTTCCCAATTCCACCATCAGTGGGATTTTCCCAACTGTGGTGGTGCTATTGATGGGAAACGTGCAGATTGTCCCACCACCTGACTCGGGCTGTTATTATTTTAATTACAAGGGCTTTTGTAGTATAGTGATGTTAGCGGCGGTGTCGGCCAATTATGAATTTCTCTACCTTGACCTTGGGAAAAACAGCCGAAACTCGGGCAGAGGAGTGACAGCCCAGACAGAATTCTACCGTTGGCTACAAAATGGCACTTTGCGTTTTCCACCTCCTGAGGAGAATGTGGAGGGCCTCAACTTCGTGTTTGTTGCAGATGAGGCCTTTGCTCTGGGGGAACATCTCATGAGGACGTTTCCCATGAGGAACCTGACCCCAGAGCAGAGGATTTTTAACTATCGGCTGTCTCATGCCCGAAGAGTTGTCGAAAATCCGTTTGGAATTATGTTGAGTCGGTTTCGACTTTCTTTTACTGCAATGAACCTGGCAGAAAACAAACGTAATCATGTGATGTTGTGCTGCTGCATTCTTCACAATTATTTAAGGAGGAATGCAGGCAGTTATCTTGCCTTAGTTTCGACTGAGGTGGACTTTGCTGTGTCCGGCCCAGCTGAATCCACAGTGCTGACGGCTCTGGAAAGCAGCCTTGCTGGGTTGCCCTCCCAAACTGTCAGAGAAGTCCGCCAAAAGTATCTGGAGTACTTTGTGGGTAAAGGGGCAGTGGCTTTATAGCCAAATTTGGCTGATGTCTACTAAAAAAAAATGTCTTAAACTAAACTCATATTTCATTAAAATTATTACTGTTTGTGTTTTTCTTATCTGTCTCCTTGGTTTTCAAATGGCCTTTTAAATTTGGACATTTTCTTCAATAGTGCAAAATTAACTTATTTGCTCCATGAGGTGACAATCTCTTCTTCAGCTAACTATTATGTTGTGCTGTGGGTCTGCAACGCACACAATGTTATTGTTGTTAATGTATGTAATGCATTGATGCTAAAAATATTCAGCCTTTTTAACTCCTTGAATTAATTGCTTGGAGTCCCTAAAATTGCCTGTGTTTGGCACATTTTACAGCACATTGTCACTGTAACTACACCAACTTAACAAATACACTGGTATTGAGCATTGAAATAAGAAGCTACACATTGTTTAGTATAAAACATTTTACTCCAAGCACATTCACATGTGCGTTATAAAAGGTTTTTGAACAAACCAACATCTTGGTGTATAACATGTATTTTTGACATTATTTAGCCTTTTTTGGGGCTAAGCAAGCATGTTTAAAACCATAACATACACATCCCCAACTCAGGAACTTGCAAAGTTCGACTTTGCTAAAGTGAAGGCTATATGAGACTTTAGTATTTTAAAAACTGTGATGTTGCCTTCCTCAGATGGGGTGATCTCACCCCTCTAAAAGACCAAATTTGAAGTCATGTACAGTAGAGGCATAACTGTTAAATGTCTCTTATGATCACCTGCCGAAAATGTGTGTAGGTACAAACAGGTTTTTTCCTCAAGCCCCAAAACACACAGTGGGGGTCATTTACTATAACTCCAGGAAGTACTGGGGACTATGGCAAATAATAGCTCCGATATAAGTGGGGAACAATCGTTGTAAATTCTAAATTGCCGCTAATTAGCGCTTCCGCGTATATACAAATGCCAATTCTTATCAAGTTGTTATATAGCACTGTACTGTAGCCATGATCCATGTATGTGAAAGAAACATTTTTATCAGAGATGTGCTCTAGTTCCCGTGCATCTATTGATTTATATTGCAATTAGTATTCCTAGTTTTTTTCCTTCTTTTGCTAAGAAATGCAGTTCTGAATGATTATTACATAGTAATGTCTGCTATTCTGTAAAGTTACATGTATTAATCATTTAGGTTACCTATTTGTTGTATGTTGTTTTTTTCATGTTTTTGATTTATTATTTATTAATTTAGTTGACTATAAAGCAGTAATTATTTATGTTCATTCTTTAATAATACTACACTGTTATGCAGGTCTTGTACTTAGCACAATGGCTTAGTGGTCTGCTTGGATATCTCCACACCACTCATGGTATGAGTTCAAACAACAGCAAACCTAGCATCCACCAGCTGTGTTTATTTTTTCAGTGCACAAGTGAATTAAAATAAACAAACAAAGAAATGTAAACTGCCCTTTAGCTAGTGTGTGGTGTTTGGAATGTCACATCATAATATAATTGAATACTTACATACCATTCCATGCATTTAAAGAGTTAATACAATAAAATCATTTACATTAAAGTGCATTGGCTATTTGGCAATTACCTATTTTCAGTGTATGTATATATATATGTATGTATATATATATGTGTATATATATATATATATATGTGTATATATATATATATATAATATAATTTATGGTCGGAGCCCTCCGTCCTGACAGATATGAAACACATAAACACGTCACAAGACTAACAACATAAATAGACCTGAAGTGTGCCCTGGCCTGCTGTATGGTAAACCCAGATCTGCTGGGCGGTATGCCAGAGAAGGGCGCATACCTTAAGAAAGTAATGGATGTTTCTGTAGAGAAATTGTTTGAAGAGAAGTACCTTGAGAATGGGAATGGGTGGGTGGGTACCGCGCACTGGAACCGACACAGACCATCCTGGATGGTCTGGTTAAATAACCTCCAGGCTCCTCCCATAACTTCAGGCCGGTAAACCGGCCTTCCTATTTATGGTCGGAGCCCTCCGTCCTGACAGATATGAAACACATAAACACGTCACAAGACTAACAACATAAATAGACCTGAAGTGTGCCCTGGCCTGCTGTATGGTAAACCCAGATCTGCTGGGCGGTATGCCAGAGAAGGGCGCAAAAAGACTTGGTTTAGGGAGGTAATGCTTTATTTAAGTTTATGGACATACTACAGGGCAAGCTTGCCAAAGGCTCATGACGTTTCTACTTGTGGATTGGGAATGTAGCGAGCAAAGCAGGTGGATTTCCACCTTCCCATTTTCCTGATCACGTGGTCC
Source organism: Aquarana catesbeiana (assembly GCF_042186555.1). Lineage (NCBI taxonomy): Eukaryota > Metazoa > Chordata > Amphibia > Anura > Ranidae > Aquarana > Aquarana catesbeiana. The sequence goes on from NC_133328.1 coordinate 236,734,676, forward strand.
GGGACTCCGTTTCGTGAGGCTGCTGATGCTGCTCCAATGCGGAAAGAATGTCCAGAATAACGGTTGGGGTCAAAGCCTAAGTTGCGCAGAAGGATTCTGACGTGAGTAGTGAACTGGTTGGTACTGAGCGGGCTGATCGGGAACGGCAGCAATGGGCTGTCCTGCGAGGGATCAGATAGATGGGCTAATAGATGATCTAGGATGGCTACGGGGCACCAGGCGTTGTGCGTTCTGAAGAGCTTGATGTCAACCCCTGGACCGGACTGTTGTGTTTTGGACACCTCGAGGTGTATTGTGAAATGACTGTGGTGACGCGTGAGGTGGCGTCTGCGTAAGGCCCTATGACTGGTGCTGCTGACTGTGAATTCGCTGGGTCGTAGAAAGCCGTAAAATGCCAGATAGATGGCTGCTTGGATGACCAAGCTGGGCAAAAAACTGAAAGGTGAGCGTGAAAGGATAGTGGACATGTCTCGAAACAAGGCACTGGTGACCGGTAAGCGTTTACCGCTAACTTGGGGCTTTTGCTTGTGGATGCCTCGGAGGATGGCCTTGACCGCATGGGTAGCGAACAAAGATGGTTTAGTAGGATCTAGTAAAGAGGTGAAATGCTGGATGCCAGCTAGGTAGAGTCTAATAGTATTTCAGGATAACTTCAGCTGAGTGTGGCAATATGATATGAAGGCCAGGATATGATGGAGATCTCCTGGTATTGCCCCGGGGTTAGCAGCTAGAAACTTGTGATAGATTTTCCAGGCAGCATGGTAGCCTTTCAGGGTATTGTGAGATAGTGACTGGTTAATCAGACTAGTGGCGTCATGAAGATGTCGCTTTAATCCAGGGTTAGCTGTGACCAATGTGGGATAGCAGACATGGTCGGGTCGGCTCCAGGTTCCTGCGAAAAGAAGGTTGTGAAGTTAAAACGAGAGAGCGCGTCGGCCGAAGTGTTACATTTACCGGGGATATGGACACAGAGGACATTAAATTGGTGCTGTAGTGAGAGTTGCACCAGCCTGCGTAGGAAGGACATGATGGCCAAGGACTTGGAGCGACCTTTATTTATAATAGAGGCTGTGGCTTGATTATCTGTGGAAAATGTGACTGTTTGTCCTACCCAGTTGTTGCCCCAAACGTGGGCTGCTGCAACAATGGGGTAGATCTCAAACATCGAGGAGGATTGACTGAACCCGGGGATCGAGAGTATTTCTGGCGGCCATGGTGCTGCAAACCAGTGGTGGCCAAAAATAGCTGCAAAGCCTGTGGAGGCTGCGGTGTCCGTGATTATTTGAGGTGACGTGGGAGACGCTGATGGAATAAACATCGAAATGCCGTTCCAATTTGTTAGAAAATCGTCCCACATGGCTAGGTCAGCTATGGCTGCCTTGTCTAGTTTAAATATTTGGTCAGGGTCTTGTACCTGGGAAAGGAACACCAGGAGACGTGAGACAAAAGATCGCCCTTGAGGGATGATCCTTATGGCAAAGTTCAGCATGCCAAGGAGGGATTGTAGTTGCTTTTTTGTGCAGCCTTGCGTATTAGTAAACGTGTGGATGACTGTCCTGATGCGGGTCAATTTGTCGGGAGGCAGGCTAGCTTGCATGGTGTGAGTGTTGAGTATGATACCCAAGAAAGTGACGATCTGTGCCGGGCCTTCCACCTTCTTATCCTCTAAAGGCACGTTAAGATTGTGGAAGATTGTTCTTAGACTGTTTAGATCGACTGGGGGCTCGTTAGGTTTCTCTATGAGTAGGAAGTCGTCTAAGTAGTGAATCACTTTCTGACAGGACGCATGCTGTGAGAGAATCCAGGAAAGGGACTGAGCAAAAGTGTCAAATAGCCACGGGCTGCTTTTGGAGCCAAACGTTAATTTGGTGGCGAAATAGTATAGGCCTTTCCATTTGATTCCGTGCCATCGCCATAGGCACGGATCAATTGGCAACAATTTGAATGCGTCCGAGATGTCTGCTTTAGACAACCAGGCGCCTGCTCCTGCGAAAATGATAGATTGAATAGCTGAGTCTACCGATGAATATTTAAGTGAAAACTCTTCTGAAGGTATTAGGGAATTTAAACTGGGTATGTGGGAACAATGAGGTGCGGACAAATCATAAACTAAACGGAGTTTATTTGAAAACTTGCCCTTCACAAGGCCAATAGGGCTGACTCTCCATACAGAAAAAGGTGATTGTGTAAAGGGGCCGATTATGTATCCCCGGTCTAGTTCTGTTTGCAGCAGGGTGGTGATGGCTTCCTCGTCGGTAGCGGCTGAAAGCAGGTTTTTGCACTCGTGAGTTGTGTTTGGGAGTGTGATAAGTCCGGTGTGAAAGCCTGTCGTGAATCCCCGGATGAGAAAGGCTGCCAGTGAAGGTGTTGGGTGTGAGGTGAGGTAAAACGCGAGCCATCCGACGTGCACTTGGCTTAGTCATTCGGGTTTGGGCTGTTTCACAGCGCAGGCGTACCTGGGGTGAGCTTTGTGGCATGTGAGACAGACATGAAGTAGTTTGCAGTGGGGGAAGTTACAACCCCCAAAGTTGAAGTTATTGCATATGGCTGCTCCCCCTAGTGCATGGACGGGTCGTCCTAATCTGTCTGCCTGAGCCGGCTGAGTAAATGCCGTTGAGTAACGAGTGACACTGGGAAAGGAGGAAAGGTTGGGGGGGCATCTGCCACCTGACTCGGAGCACCAGTTAGCCGTATGGGTGGACGACTGCCAGTTAGTACAGAGTGGGGAACGTAGGCCAGCGAAATGGCGACAGAACAGCTCTGTATCGATGGTACTCCAGTTGGTAGTTGCCTGAAACTGGGAAAGTCTGGCTGCTGCTTTTGCTGAAAATGACCTGTGATAGTCATAAAACGAGCACCCCCCATATTTATAACCTAGATCTACTATTGCGTGTAAGTATAGGTCCAGCTCCTCTCTCCTGTTGGGGTTGATCGTGCATAGCACGTCTCTGAACATGCCGAATGCTAGCACGAACTCCGCAACATTGAGATTGCGGGTAAGCCTATGATCTTTGGCCTTTAGGACGACGGAAACGTCTCCCCACGAATAGGACTTGTTTTCTGCCGGGTCGTGTACTGCGATGAGGAGGGATGCTAAGTTAATGTCCTTCCCATCCATGATGTCCTTCCTGATGCCTGCTGGAACGAGATGTGCGGGGAGGACGTAGGTACAGATGTCGGGCGTACCTGTAAGGAGAGCCATGGGGATGGCGGTGGTTACTGTAGATGGTGAGGGTGCAGCTTGATGTACCTCCAGGGTTCCCACTCTTGTCTGGACGTCGGTAACTGCTGCCGATAGTGTGGTCACCAAGGAGTGCAGCTGAGTGATTGCTGATGAGATTGACTGTAGTGACGCCTGGGTGCCTGATTGGGCTGCCACTGGTGGAGAAAATAGCAACCTGAAAAGCTCAGCTTTCCTAGCCGTCGCAGGGTAGGGTATACCCCTGCGCCGTAGTTCAGCTGTAAGCTTGGGGATGGTCCAAGCTCTGAGAGACTGTAAGTCGTCGTTTGCTGAGTCTGCCCCAGGTGACGACGGGGTGGAGGCGACGTCCTCGCTGTCGGCCTGCGACTAAAATAGGGGGGGAAATGCGTATGTTTTAGACACGTTTAAAAGGTAGGAGGGGATAGATTTTCTTTTTTTTTTTTTTTTTTTGAATTACGCACCTGTCTTGAAGCCCTAGTAGTGGAGTTTTAGTTTGGGGTCGAGACTTGGGTCGACCGGGAAGCTGAGGAAGATACTGTCCACACCTGGTGCAGGATGGATCTACTGGAGGACTCTACTGACCTGAAAAGGGGGAAGGGATAGAGAAATCGATGAGTAGCCGTGTTGCTACTGGAGATGAGTGGCTGTATGAAGCCATTTCGTAAATGTTTGCGGTGAATACAAAGTGAAAGTTTTTTTTTTTTTTTTTTTTACAGAAATTTGATTATGTAGGAAAAACCGTGCGCAGCATCGGTAAAAAATAGATGGTGTGAGTTGTGTGTTTATGGTATTTGTTGTGAGAGATCCGAACCATTGAGCCGGTGCTACGACTGGACTCGGATTGGATGGTGGGGTTTGCGGTGCCGAGGATCCTGAATCATTGAGCCGGTATGCGACTGGACTGGGATCGGTCAGTGAAAGTTGGATTGGCGAGAATCCGAATTTTTGAGCCGGTGCTATGACTAGATTCGGAATGGACGGTGGGGTTTTGTTGTGCCGAGGATCTTGAATCATTGAGCCGGTATGCGACTGGACTGGGATCGGTTGGATGAAAGAAGCACAGTGTTGGTGAGTGCTTGTGTATGCTGGAGATTCGAATCATTGGGCCGCTGTTGCGACTGGACTCGGATCGGTGGGATGAAAGAAGCACACTGTTGGTGAGTGCTTGTGTATGCTGAAGATCCGAATCATTGGGCCGCTGTTGCGACTGGTCTGGGATCGGTGGGATGAAAGAAGCACACTGTTGGTGAGTGCTTGTGTATGCTAAAGATCTGAATCATTGAGCCGCTTTTGCGACTGGACTCAGATCGGTCTGATAAAAGAAGCACGCTGTTGGTGAGTGCTTGTATGCTGAGGATCCGAATCATCGGGCCGCTGTTGCGACTGGACTCGGATCGGTCGGATGAAAGAAGCACACTGTTGGTGAGTGCTTGTGTATGCTGGAGATTCGAATCATTGGGCCGCTGTTGCGACTGGACTCGGATCGGTCGGATGAAAGAAGCACACTGTTGGTGAGTGCTTGTGTATGCTGAAGATCCGAATCATTGGGCCGCTGTTGCGACTGGACTGGGATTGGTGGAAAGAAAGAAGCACACTGCTGGTGAGTGCTTGTGTATGCTGAAGATCCGAATCATTGGGCCGCTGTTGCGACTGGACTGGGATCGGTGGGATGAAAGAAGCACACTGTTGGTGAGTGCTTGTGTATGCTAAAGATCTGAATCATTGGGCCGCTTTTGCGACTGGACTCAGATCGGTCGGATAAAAGAAGCACACTGTTGGTGAGTGCTTGTGTATGCTAAAGAAGCATATTGTGGGTGAGTGCTTGTGTGTGCTAAAGATCTGAATCATTGGGCTGCTGATTGCGACTGGACTCGGACCGGTCAGATGAAAAGAAGCACACTGTTGGTGAGTGCTAGTGTATGCTGGAGATCTGAATCATTAAGCCGCTGTTGCGACTGGACTCGGATCGGTCGAATAAAGAAGCATATTGTAGGTGAATGCTTGTGTATGCTGAAGATCCGAATCATTGAGTCGCTGTTGCGACTGGACTCGGACCGGTCGGATGAAGAGGCACTGTTAGTGAGTGCTTGTGTATGCTGAGGATGCGAATTGTTGAGCCGCTGTTGCGACTGGACTCGGATCGGTCCGATGAAAGAAGCGTACTGTTGGTGAGTGCTTTGTGAAGGTGTAGAGTCAGTTTTAGATGACAGTGGTGGGTTTTTGTAAAAGGTGTATGGTTTAGTAGTGGGGGGGGGGGGGGGGGGAGTGATGTGTGGAACAAGGTTTTGGGACTTGTGGGCGACTTGTCCCGTGCGTGGCTCCGTACGGATAAGGTAACAATACGTTCTATAACGGTAACAATACCTCCTACCTGCGACGGTGGAACGACCGAAAATCAGGGACTGCGAACGGGGAACAGCGACGCTGGAACTAGAGAGTAGGAACTTGCTAACGTGCAGTGATTTTTCTCGAAAAGTCGGCCTGGTGACGTAGGTACCGCGCACTGGAACCGACACAGACCATCGTGGATGGTCTGGTTAAATACCCTCCAGGCTCCTCCCATAACTTCAGGCCGGTAAACCGGCTATATATATATATATATATATATATATATATATATATATATATATATATATGCCCCAGTAGAAGTCTGACGACGAAACGTGCGTAGGGCGGGTTCCGAACGTCTTGCAGCACCTCTAACAAAGGGAATTCGCTAACTTTTGGCATGCTTGATTTGTTCATTTGAAATGTGAGTACATTTGTCTATTAAGTTTTAATAAAAGTCCTCCTATGGTTTTACGCGATGGGCATACCTTCTTTCCTTTACATGTAATTACTACACCACAATACGCAAGTAAAGTTTGGGGGACATCCTTGATTGCTGCACAGTGGCAGACACTGTGACCATCCATACCCCTGCAGGGGAAAGGAGAATCCGGTGAGTGCAAGCATTGTCAGAGCATGCAGACAAGGCACTAATTAAAGAAACCAGCACCTGGATAAGAAGCTTTCCTACAGATATTTGACCCTCAAAGATTGAACACTACAAAATACTCCAAAAAGAACTTGTTTTTTTCATAAACGGAACTTTTCCTATCCAACCAATACTGGTCACAGCACAAGAGTCACTATTTATGATGGATATTTTGCACAATGTTGTATGGATTTGTATGATTTAACACTGGTCACTTTAGTGATGCTGCACTATGCACTTTTGTTGAATAATTGAAGCACCTTATGTTGCAATTGTACCTTTAACAGTAAGGACTTGGCACCAGTCACATATTTATTCATTTTTGGCACACACACTTTAGGAATTATAAAGTCATTTTAAAGAGAGGTGTGTTTTTTTTTTTTTAACACTTTCCACTTAGATGATATTACATCTATATCCACAACTACTTTATTACTTAACTTAAAGGGGGCACAATGCACCTTTGTTGAACAATTGGAGCACCAGTTGTTGTATTTTCATTTTGAATAGAAATATTCACCACCAGTCAGTTTTATTCAATTTTTGAACATATACAGGTTTTAGAAGCAATTCTATAAGGATACTAGGCAATACATCCACTACAAAGAAGGAAAAATGGAAAGAGAAGAAAGAGGAAAGGGAAGAAAAAAAAAAATTTGTCTCCATAAGGGCAGCACCATACTACTCCTGCTTTTTTACTATATATATATATATATATATATATATATATATGTATGTAATGTATGTATATGTATATGTATATGTATATGTGTTGCTTTGGCTAATTGGCATTCTCCTTTTCCCACCAATGCAATCTTGTAGGATTTTTCCTGTGGGATTTGAACCCATGAGTCTTTCAATACCTGAATGTTTGAAGGTAGAGGTGCTAACTGCTAGCCTATTGGGCTGAGCACAATTATACATACAAACTACTTTTACTAGTGTTTGATGTGTTATATACTATAAAATAAAGTTTATCAAATGTAAACTGCTTGTTAGCTAGTGTGTGGTGTTTGGAGATTCACACCATAATATTAGTGAATACTTACATACCATTGCAAGCATTTGAAGAGTTAATACAATAATATCAACCACATTAAAGTGTATTGGCTACTTGGCATTCACTGTATGCTGCTTTGGCTAATTGGCTAACAGTAATTCTCCTTTTCTCCACCAATAGTAATCTTTTAGGATTCTTCTGTGGGATTTGAACCCATGAGTCTTTCAATACCTGAATTTTTGAAGGTAGAGGTGCTAACTGCTAGCCTATTGGGCTGAGCACAATTATATGTACAAAATACTTTTACTAGTGTTTGGTTTATATACCATACAATAAAGTTTATCAAATGTAAACTGCTTGTTAGCTAGTGTATTGTGTTTTGGAGATTCACACCATAATATTAGTGAAGACTTATTTATTTTTATTTAAGATACTTCTATAGTGCCATCAATTTACGCAGTGCTTTACATATACATTATACACTCACATGGGCCCCTACCCCAAGGAGCTTACAATCTAAGGTCTGTAACTCACATTCATATACTAGGGCCAATTTAGACAGAAGCCAATTAACCTACCAGCATGTCTTTGGAGTGTGGGAGGAAACCGGAGTACCCGGAGGAAACCCACGCAGGCACAGGGAGAACATGCAAACTCCAGGCAGGTAGTCTTGTGGTGTGGTTGGGAATACGAACCAGCAACCCTTTTTACTGCTAGGTAGGGATGAGCCAAACATCTCCCTGTTCGGTTCGCACCAGAACATGTGAACAGGAAAAAAGTTCGTTCGAGCACGTGAACACTGTTAAAGTCTATGGGGGTCATTTACTATAGTGCCAGGAAGTACTGGGCACTATGGCAAATAGCTCCCATTTTAGCCAAATAAAATTTCAACAGGCGAATGTGCGAATGAAAAATTAGCGCTATTAGTGAGAAACACGTGTTAGTAAATTCTAATGTGGAGCTAATTAGCTCTTCCGCGTATATGCAAATGCCAATTCCTACCAATTATAGGACTGCACTGTAACCATGATCCATGTATGTGAAAGAAACATTTTTATGTGAGATGTGCTCTACCTCCTGTGCATCTATTGATGTATGTTGCAATTAGTATTCCTAGTTTTTTCCTTCTTTTGCTAACTAATGCAGTTACATATGAATGATTATTACATAGTAATGTCTGCTATTCTGTAAAGTTACATGTATTAAACATTTAGATTACCTATTTGTTGTATGTTTTTTATTTTTTAATTTAGGTGACTATAAAGCGGTAATTATTTATATTCATTCTTTAATCATACTACACTATTATGCAGGTCTCATACTTAGCACAATGGCTTAGTAGTCTGCTCAGATGTCTCCACAGCACTCATGGTACAAGTTCAAATACCATCCCCCAGCTGTGTTTATTTTTTCAGTGCACAAGCGAATTAAAATAAACAGACAAAAAAATGTAATCTGCCCATTAGTTAGTGTGTGGTGTTTGGAATTTCACACCATAATAGTATTGAATACTTACATATCATTGCATGCATTTGAAGAGTTAATATAACAGAATCAGCCAAATTTAAAGTGCATTGGCTAATTGGCATTCACCTATTTTCAGCATATGCTGCTTTGGCTAATTGGCTAATAGTCATTTGCTTTTTTTTTCACCAATTCAATCTTTTAGTATTTCTCTGTGGGATTTGAACCCATGAGTTCTTCAAGGTAGAAGTGCTGACCGTTAGCCTATTGGGTGTAGCACAGTCATACATAGAAAATACATTCATTAGTGTTTGATGTTTCTTCTCCCCGAGCTGTCTCTCCTGCTGCCACCATCTTCTCCCACTGATGTGTTCTTCAGCGCAGCCGGTTACCCACTAATAAAAAAAAAAAGCCGCTCTTCTTGTGGCGGTCTTCTGTGGCCATCCGATAATGTCACCCGGAGAGTCCGCTCCAGACAGCGTCTGGAGAAGATGGCTCAGGGAAGAAGACAGCTCAGAGCTATTTTACAATAAAGGACTTGTCAAAAACCGGCTATTGATTTTTTTACATTTCACTGCTTTTTTTGGTGAATGGGTAGGGGTAAAATGTACCCCATACCTATTCACATAGGGGGCAGGATCTGGGAGCCCCCTTATTAAAGGGGGCTTCCAGATTCTGATAAACCCCCTGCCTGCAGATTAACAACCACCGACCAGGGTTGTCGGGAAGAGGCCCTTGTCCCCATTAACATGGGGAAAAGGTACTTTGGGGCATGTGGCCTGGTAAGGTTCAGAAGGGGAGGGTGCTCACTCGTCCCCCCCTATCCTGACCTCCAGGCTGCATGCTCAGATAAGGGTCTGGTATGGATTTTGGGGGGGCCACATCAAATTTATTTTACATTTTGGTGTGGGGTTCCCCTTAAAGTCCATACCGAAGGGCCTGGTATGTACTGGGGGGACCCTACGACATTTTTTTCCTTGAATTTTGGAATTCATACCATAATATTATTGAATAAGTACATACCATTGCATGCATTTGAAGAGGTAAAATATGGAATAAAGCAAGCTGATGTGCTTTGGCTAATTATGCTTCTGAGTACAATGCACACTTCCAGGAAGTGATGCTGTCAGTGGGATTTAAATTCATGGCTTGAACTTTTGAGGGCAGCAGGGTATACCGCTATGCTACAGCGCTGAGCACCTACCTACAGAGAAAATACATTTACTAATGTTTGATTCTATACAATAATGTTTTGCATTTCAGGCATTAATATTATAGTAAAAACCATGCTCATGCCGATGTGGCATTGGCTAATAGGCATTCGCCTCTTTCCAGCATATGCTGCTGAGTACAATGCAAACTTTCAGTAGGTGATACCATCTGTGTGATTTTCAGCCATTTGAGCAATTATATTGAGAACATACGTTTACTAGTGTTTGATGGTGGAACTACTTTATATTCTAGGTATAAAATAGTACTCGGCCCAGTGACTTAAGCACCTTTCACACTTGTGCGACCTGAAAGTTGCAAGATTTTAATGCGACTTTAAGCAATGCCTGTGTAATCTTGAGGTATATGGACACAGGAATCGCAGGGAAAGACACGCAACTTTCCCACGATTTTGCATCAGCAATTTTGCCGCAATTCCAGGGAATGCCTGTGTAAACTTGAGGTCTATGGACCTCAACTCGCATCAAAGTCAGACTAAAGTAGTACAGGGACTACGTTGAAGTCAGTGTTACTTGAAGTCGCACAGATATGGTACACATTGAAAATCATGGGGTATGACTTGTCATGCGACTCTGATGTCCAAAGTTGCACAAGTGTGACTCAGCCCGACTTTGTCAGCGATTTCAGAGACATCAGTGCACTTTCCTGCACAGATGTCTAGTGAAATCACATAGGTCCCAACTGTTCTCCTTTAAGAAGGTGTCCTATGCCTACCTACTTTTACTAATAGGTGTCCCTTATACCCATCTCAAAAAGTTGGGAGGTAAGAAATCGCCCCCTGAAGTCACCCAAAGTAGTGCAGGAACTACTTTTGGGAATCGTTGTGGCGTCGCACCAATTTGGACAGTTCCATTGCCATCAATAGGCGCCGATTTGGCCTACAATTTGACATGTCAATTCAGACCTATGTGAACATGGGTGAAGTTGCATAGATATTAGAGCTGCATGGTTCTGGCCAAAATGAGAATCACAATTTTTTTGCTTAGAATAAAAAGATCACGATTCTCGTGACGTAAAATCTTTCACATTATCCCACAAAAAATTGGGCTAACTTTTCTTTTTTTTTTTTTTTTTAATTCATTAAAGTAATTTTTTCAAAAAAAAATTGCATTTGAAAGGTGCAAATACAGTGTGACAAAATATTGTAACAACCACCATTTAATTCTCTAGGGTCTCTACTAAAAAAATATATATAATGTTGGGGGGTTTTAAGTAATTTTCTAGCAAAAAAAAAAAAAAAAAAAAAATGTTTTTAACCTGAAACTAACAAATGTCAGAAAACTGTTTAGCTTTTAAGTGGTTAAACTTTCCTCACTTACACAGAAGTCTATTTCATTGACAAATTGTTACAAGGTTTCTAATTAAGTTCACTGATAAAGAATGTTCTAATTCTTGGCAGACTTCCTGGTTTTTCGGCTGTGGCTTCAGAAGAGCAGAAAGAGTTCTTTGCATAGCAAGAATCGTGAAACGCTTTTTTCAAGATCGTAAAGGGGAAAAAAATCACGATGACGATTAATCGTGCAGCTCTAATAAATATGCATGGAAATCAAGGGGGACAACTTTTCATGTGACTCTGGGGTCCAAAGCTCCATGAAAAGTCACCCAAGTGTAATAGTAACCTAATGCGATTAATTGATAACACCTTTGAATAAGGCCCCATTTGCACTTGTGCGACCTCAAAATTGCACAGCTTTGTCATGACTTGAAGCAATGTCTGTGTAATCTTGTGGTGTATGGACCTCAAATTGCATCAAAGTCAAACCAAGGTAGTGCAGGGACGAATTTGCTACACTTTCAGGATGCACAAGTGACAATAGGGCCAAATTCAAAGGTGTTATCCTTGAATCTCATTCATACTGCTGCGACCTGAAAGTTGCACTATTTTGCTGCCACTTTGCTGCTGCAACTTGGCCCCAATTTCTGGGAATACCTGTGTAATATTGTACCCGATATACCTCAAGTCACATGAAAGTCACACCAAAGTAGTACAGGGACTACTTTGAAGTTGGTGCGACTTAACATAGCACATATATGAATGGTTATCATTGAGAATCATGGGGTACAGCTTGTCATGCAACTCAGAGGTCCAAATTTGCTGGAAAATTCGCCCAGCTGTGAAACAAGTCATATATATTTTAATAAAAGGAGCTCTCATTTATACTTGCATAGTCCTTACTGATTTACATCAGCAGAACAAATGCAGGAAGTGATGTGTGCACATGGGACGGAAGCAAATGTGTGGTGATGCCAAACAAATCAATGAACCCCACCCACACCAAATCTAACTATAACATCCACCCCCGCATTGATTAAGTACAAGTACATATCCTACACTTACCCGGCCAATGAGAAGCACCTCCTCTTTGCTAAAGAGACCTCGCCATGTCCACCTAGATGGAGATCCTGACCAGTACAGGAACTTCCGGGTGCATACAATGACTAATTTCCAGGTCAGAAGGTGAAACCACGCTTTTGATTGCAGCTGCAAATATTTGATCTCAACCATGATTAGTATTTTTTATTTTCAGATATGCAAATCTGTATTTCTACATATATTTGAAGGTAAACTTAAGGGAGTTTCATAAGAAATGGTGTCCCTGGGTTAGCAGCAGGTGAATTATAAAGACAAAAGGCCCAGTTTGAGCCCTGGTTCACACTGACAGAGGGAGGAAATCGTTCAGCTGAACTCCCACAATTTCATTCCTGCATGTCAGTCCCGACTGTGGGGGGCAACATCAGAGACATCGGCGCAATATCAATACAAATCGCACCAATTAGAACAGTGCAATTGCCACAGATTTGACATGTCAAATCACACAAATGTGAACCAGGGCTGACACATTCAAACACTGCCTATCCACCAGCTGAATTCATTACCTGCAATTCTCCACAGCTGTTATATATAAAGATTCCACCTTTATCATTAACTTGCAGTTGTGCAGAAGCCTAGATTTACATTGGAGCGATTGTTCATGCGATTTGAGAGATCAAATCGCATGACTATTAGCAATGGCACTGTTCCAATCGATGCCACATTTTTTTGTGGCGCCGCACCAATTTGCTAAAGTAGTTCCTGCACTACTTTTGCCGATTTCAGGTGCGACTTCAATAGACATTTGTGTATGAAGCCACCTGAAATCACGCTGACCTTGCTACTTTGAAATCGTGCTACTTCTATTGAAGTAGCACGATTTCAAAGTAGCATCAATGTGAACCAGGGCAAAGAGATTAGCTTTTTGGTGCACAAATACATATTGAAATAAAATATAAGCAGAAAAAAAAAATAAACTTACATTCATTTACTAGCTTCAAAACAATTTGGACAGGATATATGGTGCTACATTTAGCAATGGAATTTTAAGGGCCCTGCTCATAGGAGCTTACAATCTAAAATTAGACAAAACCTTAGAGTGGACACAGCTATAATTTCAGTGTATAGCTGGCAACACATCACATTATTATCTGCAAGATTATAGAAACATACTTAACAGTCATTCTTACAAAGCATTCCCACATAATATTACAAAAGACTTATTCAAAACACCCACCACCAGCCCACAATCCACATATACATACATTGGTGACCATGTTCTGCTGGAAGCTGCATTTCAGTGTACACGATTAAACAATGAGATCAAAAAGAGTAGGTCAGCAGATGCTTCCAAATGATGTTTGCATGATCAGACAGGAACAATACATACACAACATTGACAGCATGGCCACATAAACCCACTTTTGATTGAAAAAATGCATAAGAATTTCATCAAATCTCCCAATTTCATTCCTTCTCCCACCACAAATCACAGCAAAAAACCTGACCTTCTCAGGCCAAAGACCCCCCCTACTGCAGGCCTTTATATAAGAGAGTTTGTATCGTTAGCACACTGACACACCCAATAGAAGTACACACCCACCAGTATCTTTCAATCTGTCTCTTCATGTATGTCTAAAGTGATTGCACCTGATGAGCAGGAACACATAATACTATTTGCAACTGTGTTAGCCTTGGCTATGTGCATCAAATCTCCAACTACAGGACAAAGATCAAAGTCCATTTGCATCCACATAAACAAAGCAACAGTTTTCTAAGCATATGTACCTGTGCAGTGTAAACCCTAAAATTTGAAATGTCCAAGTCCCTGAGCATGATTAGTGCTAATAAACATTAACATCAGTCCCTAGTTGCAATGAGCTTCCAATATAAAGTCCAAAATTAACTTTCTTACATTAGAACCTATTTCGACAGGAGACAAATAACATGCCAGCATGTCTTTGGATTGTGGTGAGAAACCCACACAGGGAGAACATATAAACTTCAACACAAGGATTAGCATGTTGGGGAATTGAACCAACATCCCAGGTGCTGGTAGACAGAACTGCTACCCACTTATCCACCAGGCAGCCCCACACATGTTCTCTGCATCTCTGTGGTGTGAACCAGTCCTAAGTCCATAGCCATGCTCAGTGTCACAAGCAATATACAATATATTGGCCTAAGTATTGGGATGCCTGCCTTTAAATGCACATGAACTGTAATGGCATCCCAGTATTAGTATTGGGTTCAAAACTCATTTGGCCCACCCTTTGCAGCTATAACAACTTCAACTCTTCTTGTCCACAAGGTTTAGGAGTGTGTCTATGGGAATGTTTGACCATTCTTCCAAGTGCATTTGTGAGGTCAGGCACTGATGTTGGACGAGAAGGCCTGACCTACAGTCTCCTCTCTAATTCATCCCCAAGGTGTTCTGTTGTGTTGAGGTCAGGACTCTGTGCAGGCCAGTCAAGTTCCTCCACCCCAAAATCACTCATCCATGTCTTTATAGACCTTGCTTTGTATACTGGTCCAAATGATTTGGTGGAGGGGGATTATGGTGCGGGGTTGTTTTTCAGGGGTTGGGCTTGGCCTCTTAGTTCCAGTTAAGGGAACTCTTAAGGCGTCAGCATACCAAGACATTTTGGACAATTTCATGCTCCCAACTTTGTGGGAACAGTTTGGGGATGGTCCCTTCCTGTTCCAACATGACTGCACACCAGTGTACAAAGCAAGGTCCATAAAGACATGGATGAGCGAGTTTGGGGTGGAGAAACTTGACTGGTCTGCACAGAGTCCTGGCCTCAACCCAATAGAACACCCTTTGGCTGAATTAGAGTAGAGACTGCAAGCCAGGCCTTCTCATCCAACATCAGTGCCTGGCCTCACAAATGCACGTCTGGAAGAATGATCAAACATTCCCATAGACACACTAAACCTTGTGGACAGCCTTCCCAGAAGCTGTTCTAGCTGTAAAGGGTGGGACAAATAAAATTTTAACCCTACGGACTAAGACTGGGCTGCCATTAAAGTTCATGTGTGTGTAAAGGCAGGCGTCCCAATACGTTTGGCTAAATAGTGCATCTGGAAAAGCCTTACAATGGTGGTGGAACCCTCTTACTCATAACTACTACATTTAGACATAGCTATAGGACCTGGGAGATGAGACAACTTCTCTACATGAAGTAACATGGTTGGGATTTGAACGCAGATCCTCAGAGATACTAAGCAGAAGTTCTAACCTCTAAGCCACAGAGCTGTCACGTGTGAGACCCTCCTACACATAACTACACATAAATACACATAAAAACACATAAATACTGCATTTCTTTGGACATACAGGTGATGGAATTACATTACTCAAGAGTTATTCTTCTTGATATATTCTGTGATATTTGGTGTTTTTTTTGTGGGTGAGAGTAGAATATTACCCTCAAATTTTTGGGAATTACATTTTGATTTCTGATGTTGGTACACATATCACATTTTTTGGGCTCAAATTATGAATATTTGGAAATAATAAAAAGCACAAAAAATTGTGATTCATTTTAAATTTGCATCAGCAATGGTATTGTTTGTGGATTATAAAGACACCTGTGTGAGTTTGGGTAAAGATTGTTGTGAGATGAAGAGTAACAAGTGAAAGTGACAGAGAAAAATATATTTTACCAAAACATCAAAACATTCCACATTGTAGCATTCTTAAAATCAAAATATTTTAAGTAGAAGCTTAATGTTGCAAAGGAAAATTTATTTCACAGAAAGATACATTTCATCTCAACATTAAAAGGTTTTTTTTTGTGAAAGTTAGAATTGTTCCATTAGAATCAATGACTGAAACTTCATTTGGACTAAAATAGAGCAGATTTTAACTCCCAAAAAATGCTCTCTAATTAGCTCTCATTTTGATATTTACTATAGCTCCGGGTGAAAAAGACACTTGAGTTAAAATGAGAGTTATTTTCAGGTCTGAGCATGCTCAGTTGTGTTGGCACCTAGTTGTCCAAAACGGGGAATTTTTCACTTTTCAGACTTTTAAAGATATTTCAGCGTAGAAATCACCTTTTCACACAGTTTAAAAGCAGATTACCTTTAAATAATATACCGCATATTTTAGTACCATTTAGGCAATTATATCATGCTCTAAACATTATTTCCATGTGCAATTCTCTAGGTTTTAGCAGAGTTATGCCCCGTACACACGGTCGGATTTTCCGATGGAAAATGTCCGATCGGAGCGTGTTGTCGGAAATTCCGACCGTGTGTGGGCTCCATCGGACATTTTCCATCGGATTTTCCGACACACAAAGTTGGAGAGCAGGAGATAAAATTTTCCGACAACAAAATCCGATCACGTCAATTCCGACCGTGTGTGGCCTGTTCCGACGCACAAAGTGCCACGCATGCTCAGAAGAAATTCCAAGACGGAACAGCTCGTTCTGGTAAACTTAGCGTTCGCAATGGATACAGCACTTTCGTCACGCTGCAATGTTCAAAATGGTTTAATACAGCGCACTCTCTTCTTCTTTATAATGTGACAAGAATTAAGTATTTTTGCTGCTCATATTCACACACACTTCTCACAAACTTATTTCGTTACTATTTATCGTGATTCCCTCAATATATTTTGATTTCTCACATCTGACAACATATTTTTGTATATTTTTTATATATTATTTGGCTTTAATGTAGATTCTTTTTTTGTGTTTGTATTTTATTTTTATTTTTTTTGTGATTTTGATTTGTACTCCCGAAAATGTTTGTGTGTGTTTTTTGTGACAAGTTCCCACAACACCATTGATATGTTGTTCTATTTAATCTGTAGGAGATTGTTTGGTGTTGTTGTCCCTTGTTAATTTCACATTTTATGTTAGAAATGTACCTGAATCCTCACCAACAAACTGTCCTTTTTGGATGAAAACACACACAGGAGAGTATAATTTACCTAAAAAATTGTATTAAGGGGTCACAACTAAACAAAGAGGGAGGCAACGCTGGAGAAACTGCAGAAATGGGCGAAGCCATGGACCCCCAGGGCACACATCCATAATTTGAAAGCCAAATTGGTGGCCTGAGGAGTCCTTATCTAAGGGAGGGCAGTCTGGTCCAGAAGTCCCAGAGATCTGGAAAGCAGCAGATGACATCTGTGTACCCAGGCTGTGGTCATACAAGAGACTGCATCTTCTGTCAGACCAGACTGAACCCAGGGTCATCACTCTCTGGTCTTCTTTCCACGCCTCCTTCCACGCGGTGGCTGTGGTGGTGGAGTTGTGGCAGCAGGAGGAGGAGGAGGAGGAGGATGGTCCAACTCAACCACGTCGGTCTTGGGTGTTAGTTCTCCACTCACCCCCTTACGTAGGACTTTATAAAGCAGGTCCTCACAGAGCCTGCGTTGACCCTCCTGCATGCCCTGCAATTTGGTGGCAGCCATGCAGGCAAAGGCCTCTTCAGGAGTGGGTAAGGCTCTGAGGGACTCAGAAGCCTCCTGGATCAGCCTGAACGCTGAATCCTGCACGGGACTTGGAGTGGCCTTCCTGGCTCGTTTATATGGCAGGCGGAGGGGAGGGACCTGAGACTCAGTCAGGCTGCGACTGGTCCCAGGCTTCTCTTGGCTGACATTTAGCCCCGCCTCCTCCTGGCTGCCACTAACCCCCGCCTCCTCCTGACTGCCACATTCCTCAACCTCCTCCTGACTGCCACATTCCACAACCTCCTCCTGGCTGAGGTCTTCCTGTGTGTGAAAAAGGGACATAGTATTTTTTCAATCAATCACACACAATTTTCACCTCCTGACTGCTGCAAATTGAATGTTAACAAATATAACAGACTATCCTTCTGAGCCCAGCATTTTTCATTCTTGTCCCAATTTTGGGTGCCCACTACTGTCTATTGATATGTCAAA
Organism: Aquarana catesbeiana; assembly: GCF_042186555.1. Lineage (NCBI taxonomy): Eukaryota > Metazoa > Chordata > Amphibia > Anura > Ranidae > Aquarana > Aquarana catesbeiana. The sequence continues at coordinate 236,752,762 of NC_133328.1, forward strand.
CACTTTTTTTAATCAGCAATTAGTGATCAATAATAACATCTAGTAAACATCATTTATTTATTGACCAGAAATCTGTAGAAGAATGCTATACCTGACTCCAGCTGGGCTCCTCCACTTCTTCCTGGCTGGAAGGCCCAGGTTGGACATCGGAAGCCTCAGCTGGGGTGGAAGGAAGCGTGGAAGGAAGAGTGGAGAGGGATTCCCTGACTTCAGTGTGGTCTGACAGAAATCGCAGTCTCTCATAGTACCACAGCCTGGGAACATAAATGTCATCTGCTGCAGCTCCGGATCTCTGGGAATCTGTGACCTTCTTGCGCTCCCTAAGATAAGTGCTCCTCAGGCCACCAATTTTGGCTTTTAACCACTTCCCACCTGGCCACTGCACATATACGGCCGGGTGGGCGCTCTCTCCTTCTGAGTGGACGTTCAGGAACGTCCCTCAGAAGGAGTGGGATCACGCGCGCGTGCCCGCGCAGCGGCGCGATCCCGATGCGCTCGTGTCACCCGGACACGGCGCATCTCCGATCGGCAGGAGGGCTCTGCGATTGGCCCTCCTGATCACATGACGGCCGTGTCGAATCACAGCCATCATGTGATGTAAACACAGAGCCGGTTGCTAGGCAATCTGCTCTGCTCTCCTCACACGGAAGTTGTCAGTGAGGAGAGGAGAGCGGATCGCTGCAGCCGGCTGGTGATCAGTGAGTATGAGCTGTTTTTTACAGCTTTTTACTCACTGATCACCAGTCTAGTGACCCCACACAATGTAAAAACACAAAACAAACACTAAGTAAACACACAATGTCCCCAAAACACATGTCCCCAAAACACATGTCCCCACATAGTAAAAACACATGTCCCCCACATAAGTCCCAGTAAAATAACATGTCCCAATGATTATCTGCACACATATGTCACCTGCGCACATCTGTACATGATCATTTGCGCACGTGTCCGTGATCACACGAACCAATTATTATACACTTAATGGGATTTTTTTTACCAAAAACATGTAGTAGAATATGTTTTGGCTTAAATTTATGACAAAATTTGATTTTATTTGATTTGTTTTAAAATAGAAAGAAGAAAATATTGTTTTTTTTTCCAAATTTCCGCTCTTTTTTCGCTTATATCGCAAAAAATAAAAAACAGAGTCGTGAATAAATACCACCAAAAGAAAGCTCTATTTGTGTGAACAAAATGATAAAAATTTAATTTGGGTACAGCGTAGCATGACCGCTGACATTTAGCCCCGCCTCCTCCTGGCTGCCACTAACCCCCGCCTCCTCCTGACTGCCACATTCCTCAACCTCCTCCTGACTGCCACATTCCACAACCTCCTCCTGGCTGAGGTCTTCCTGTGTGTGAAAAAGGGACATAGTTTTAGTATTTTTTCAATCAATCACACACAATTTTCACCTCCTGACTGCTGCAAATTGAATGTTAACAAATATAACAGACTATCCTTCTGAGCCCAGCATTTTTCATTCTTGTCCCAATTTTGGGTGCCCACTACTGTCTATTGATATGTCAAACACTTTTTTTAATCAGCAATTAGTGATCAATAATAACATCTAGTAAACATCATTTATTTATTGACCAGAAATCTGTAGAAGAATGCTATACCTGACTCCAGCTGGGCTCCTCCACTTCTTCCTGGCTGGAAGGCCCAGGTTGGACATCGGAAGCCTCAGCTGGGGTGGAAGGAAGCGTGGAAGGAAGAGTGGAGAGGGATTCCCTGACTTCAGTGTGGTCTGACAGAAATTGCAGTCTCTCATAGTACCACAGCCTGGGAACATAAATGTCATCTGCTGCAGCTCCGGATCTCTGGGAATCTGTGACCTTCTTGTGCTCCCTAAGATAAGTGCTCTTCAGGCCACCAATTTTGGCTTTTAACCACTTCCCACCTGGCCACTGCACATATACGGCCGGGTGGGCGCTCTCTCCTTCTGAGTGGACGTTCAGGAACATCCCTCAGAAGGAGTGGGATCACAGCGCATGCCCGCGCAGCGGCGCGATCCCGATGCGCTCGTGTCACCCGGACACGGTGCATCTCCGATCGGCAGGAGGGCTCTGCGATTGGCCCTCCTGATCACATGACGGCCGTGTCGAATCACAGCCATCATGTGATGTAAACACAGAGCCGGTTGCTAGGCAATCTGCTCTGCTCTCCTCACACGGAAGTTGTCAGTGAGGAGAGGAGAGCGGATCGCTGCAGCCGGCTGGTGATCAGTGAGTATGAGCTGTTTTTTACAGCTTTTTACTCACTGATCACCAGTCTAGTGACCCCACACAATGTAAAAACACAAAACAAACACTAAGTAAACACACAATGTCCCCAAAACACATGTCCCCAAAACACATGTCCCCACATAGTAAAACACATGTCCCCCACATAAGTCCCAGTAAAATAACATGTCCCAATGATTATCTGCACACATATGTCACCTGCGCACATCTGTACATGATCATTTGCGCACGTGTCCGTGATCACACGAACCAATTATTATACACTTAATGGGATTTTTTTTACCAAAAACATGTAGTAGAATATGTTTTGGCTTAAATTTATGACAAAATTTGATTTTATTGGATTTGTTTTAAAATAGAAAGAAGAAAATATTGTTTTTTTTCCAAATTTCCGCTCTTTTTTCGCTTATATCGCAAAAAATAAAAAACAGAGTCGTGAATAAATACCACCAAAAGAAAGCTCTATTTGTGTGAACAAAATGATAAAAATTTAATTTGGGTACAGCGTAGCATAACCGCGCAATTGTCATTGAAAGTGTGAGAGCGCTGAAAGCTGAAAATTGGGCTGGGAAGGAGGGGGGCGAAAGTGCCCAGTATTGAGGTGGTTAAATAAGGGATGGTTGCTGTGGGGACCACCGGCATCACCAACTCCAGCAGTTTCTCCAGCGCTGCCTGCCTCTTTTGTTTATGGTTATAGTGGGGGTGTCTCACTTGCCACAGACAGGGCAGCTCCCTGTACTTGTCTATGAACAGGGGCAGGAAATTGTGGTCGTTGAACCCATCCATTTTCTCTGCAAGACACAACACAAGACAAACCCTAATGTCAGGCAAAACTCCCCTAATCTTGTTACAATATAGGCTTACATTTCGAAGCAGTATAGGCGCAAGTTTAGATCTTACCTTCGTTATCACGATCGGCGTCTCTGATGCTCCTTCCTCCGCTCACAGATCGTACGTAATACGCACGTGTGTTACGCTTTATACACACTGCGCATGCGTATAACTCCGCCCGCCCCTGACGTTCTTTCTAGTCTATTCCCTGCCCCTTTTTGTTCGGCGCAGTGGGGGAAGAGCACATGGCGGATAGACAGCAGGTGCGTGCTAATTGTAGCAACGAGGAGGAGGAGGAGGAGGAAAGGCCGGAGCCTGAAACGTCCCGATCCAGAGGGAGATTTAAGGACTCAAATATGTCCTTTGGGGAGATGTTGGAGATGGTGGACATCCTGAAGAAGGCCGACTATGATGGAAAGTATGGGCCTTACCCCAACCCCAATGTCAGAAAGGCCAAGATAATTGCGAAAGTGGTCAAGAGTCTGCACCGGAAATTCAGGGTACGACGATCGAAAGATCAGCTCAGGAAGCGGTGGTCGGACCTGAAATTACGAGAACATGAGCAGTACATAAAGATCCGGAGAGTGCTGCAAAAAAGTAAGTAGTTGTGCTGTGTTCCTATTCTTTTTGTGTTTATTACGTTCGTGCTGCTCCATGTGCTTTTAGGAACTGTTGTACAGTTTAAAATGGCAACTTTCATGTTCATGGGCACATTATTCGTTCGGATCAAACATTTTTCGTTCCAACTATAAAATACCATTGTTTAGCCCATATGCATTTGGCCACCATTTTGACGCCCTATACTTGTCTTCAAAGAATTGGGTTGTGTAGATGGCTTTGTTACTAGAATGAAATGCAAACTAGATTCTGTGTAAGGAGAGGACACTGAGCAGCTGTTTTCACATCTAGACACTGGAGCACTATAGTGTGGGACAAAAGAACACCATTTTTATTAGGGGGGCCACACAGGTGCTCCAGTGTATACTATAGGGGGGTCTCCATCTGTGAAGCTTGTACAAAACAGGTAAAGTATTACAGGTTGACAAAGGACACTAAAAAAGCTACATCTTGGAACTCTGCTAAAATAGACAATTGTACCTCACTTCCAAGCAATGTTTCCTATTTATAGTTCTGACATTAAATATCTGTGTGCTAAGTATACCATTTTTGTTTTACATAGGGGATAAAAGACTCGGAGGACACCCCTCATCTGAGGAGACCAGAGCCGCCCCCCCCTCTGGAAGAAGGGGAAATCCCCCCAACACAAGCTGAGCAGGAGGATGAAGACGTGGTGGAACTAGTCACCACAACAGGTGAGTGTCTGCAACCACAGGCTCAGCTAAGAAATGGATGGCGGCATTTTTTTTAAACCAAATTTATTTTGGGGTTCCTCTCTTTTTAGGTGATCGTGATGTTGTGGATCCAGATCCTTTCACATCCGAAAGTGCCCAGATCCTGATCGGGGAGATCATGGGGTGTAATTTACAATTGGAAATCATCAAGCAAAACATCAATGATGTTATTCCAAAATATAAAAACATCATTGATGTTTTGGGGCGAGTTTAAAACCCCTCCAAATCACTTTCTTCTTTTGTGTGCTACAATGTGCTAAATGTTTTTGTGATTTTTCCCAAAGCCAAATTTGGAGGATGCACACAGTGTGCCAACATGTGCTATCTGCCATCGTGGGAGATCAATGGACGCATTTTGGGGGTGCAACCCCTTCCTCAATAATAAAGTAGCGGTGAGGAAGGGGTTTCTCCCCCAAAACACATCCCTTGATCCCCCGTGATGGCAGCTAGCACATGTTGACATTGGGAAATTTGTGTGCATCTTCTAAATTTGGCTTTTCCAGGGGTGATTTCCCCCCATCTGAACGCAATATCAAACACAGTTCCTAAATACTCATGTCTGATATTGCCTTCAAATTCGACCAAATGTGACGTTTGTAAGTTCAAGATTTGTGTCTTTTCTTGTTGGTTTTACACAGGCCTGTTTTCTATAAAATGGACATTTTGATTTTGGATAATGACACCACAAAAATTGTTATAAAACAAACATGTTGGTTTGTTTGAAAAACCTTTGGTAAATGCACATGTGATTGTGCAGGTATTAAAAAGATTGTTAATCAAGAATGTGTGGATTATTGTCTCAACGCTACAACACTTTTGGGGTGATGTAATTGTTGTTTTATGAGAAAATGGGGGTTATTTCCTAAGGGCAAATCCACTTTGCACTACAAGTGCAGTTTCAGTGCAGTTGCAAGTGCACTTGTAGTGAAATGTGTTTTTGCATTTAGTAAATAACAGCCAACAGTACTTTGTATAAGGTTACACAATCACGCCATTTTCTGCACTCAAAACATTTCTGTCAGGGTCAGCTAAAACAAACACAAGCAGTAAATGTCCACAAAGAATTTTTTTTTTTTAGTATAAAAAGGCTTCACAGATTGTCTGGCATATTGATAGCCCCCCTACCCGCAAAGAACTCCAGGTAGCGTAACCGGACTTCACGGGCACTCAGGGAGGGCAAGCCAGGATGGCCACTTTCAAGCGCCGTCAGTGTGGTTTGATGTATGATTCCGGCCTGAGCCAGCATAGTTGGCCGAATGTTTCCTTAAAAAGTTATGGAGAACACAGCACGCAAGTATAATATGGTTCAGTTTATACTCCGCCATATGGATGGGTGTCATAAATAGGCGGAACCGGCTGGCCAGGATTGCAAATGTGTTCTCCACCACTCTTCGGGCTCTGGCCAGCCGGTAATTAAAAACCCTCTGTTCCGGGGTGAGGGTCCTCATTGGGAATGGCCGCATCAGTTGGTCCCCCAGCGCAAACGCTTCATCAGCAACGAACACAAATGGGAGTCCTTCAACATTGTCCTCTGGAGCTGGCAAGTCCAAGCTGCCATTCTGGAGACGCCTGTAGAACTCTGTCTGGGCGATAACTCCACCATTGGACATCCGGCCATTCTTCCCCACGTCCACATGCAAGAAGTCGTAATTAGCCGACACCACCGCCAACATCACTATACTATTGAACCCCTTGTAATTATAATAGTACGACCCCGAGCTGGGTGGTGGGACGATGTGGACGTGTTTCCCATCAATTGCCCCTCCGCAGTTAGGAAAGTCCCACCGCTGGGCAAAGTGGGAGGCCACAGTCTGCCATTCCTGTGGCGTGGAAGGAAACCGTTGAGGAAAAAACAATAAACATTACTATTTTTTCACAGAAACATGGCAAGCAGATTAGACACAAACATTATGGGGCAACCTCCAGATAGCATTTAGTAAGGGGAATTTAACAAGGCCAAAGTATAAGGTACACCTATCATATTCCCCCTCCCCCCTCTCATGGGCCATTTCTAACATTATAGGGGGTGTGTGGAAATCTTGGACAGGTAACCCTCTTCACTTCATTGAGAGATGAATGCCTAAATAATGGGTATTACTTGGAACAGCCCCTCCTTAGTTACACTATTGGCAGCCCACTGGACAGGTAAGAAGTGTCATAATACAAAGATATAAATACACATTGTACACATTTGAGGACATTTGGACATTCTGCTATTACCTGTCAAGATAATAATAGGATACAAAAACTTTAAACAGTACCATTTGAAAGTATTCAGGCAGGCCCTTGCACTACATGCTTTGGGGAATTCATCCATAAATCTGACCAGTAAAGAGGTGGGTATAGTGTGTATGGGTTTGGCAAAGTCAGCAGATAGATGATTGAGGATAGATGGAGAATTGGGATCAGCTGACTTAGCAGTTGGGGGAGGGAGGGTTACTAAAAATTATTTGGGGACACCACAAAAAAAAAGCCTCTGGCACTCTGCCTGAATTTAAATCAAAAATAACATTTCCAAACATTTTAGGGGGTGTTTGGGGTAAAGCACTACTATGGAGCTGATAAAATACATTGTTAAGTGACTACATGAGGTGAATATAGGGCCAGGAGACACCATGCTGGGGAGGTTAGTGAAGGGCAAATATGTATGAAGGACCTAAAATAATAATTACATAAAAATCCAGCATGCATGAGAACAAAGGGGACATTCACAGCATATTACAATCATGGTAATTAGGTAATGAGGAAAGAAATACAAGATATTATCAAACATTCAATACAATAAAATGTGATATAAAAGGATAAAAATCTTACCTTCATATACTCCTTCTGCAGGACCTGGATGATGGCAGAACAGGTCTCTGGGATGATGATACCCAGAGCCTGGGGGGAGATGCCTGTCGAGAACTTCAAGTCCTGCAGGCTTCTCCCTGTCGCCAAATACCGTAGGGTAGCGACCAACCTCTGCTCCGGAGTGATGGCTTGCCTCATGCAGGTATCCTGCCTGCTGATATAGGGGGTCAGCAAAGCCAACAAACGGTGAAACACGGGGTCCGTCATCCTGAGAAAGTTCCTGAAATCATCAGGATTATTCTCACGGATCTCACGGAGCAAAGGCATATGAGAGAACTGGTCACGCTGAAGCAACCAATTCTTGGTCCATGAACTCCTCCCCACCCTGTTCATGGACTGGACTTGTGTCAAGGTCAGGACCCCAACACCAAGCCCCCGCACAGCACGAACTCTACGAGGAGTACGCATACGAAACATGGCTAGAAAACGGTCGGCTGCTCAGAACGAAGTAACAGAACGCACTGAAGAACAGCAAGGCCTGTGAAGAGCGACCTGAAAACCAGTACCGAACGAACAAGAATACAATGACTACTTAAAGTCACGCGGAACTTGCTTGCACGCACTGAAGAGCAAATACAAACTCACAAGCACAAACTGAACGGTAGAAAACGATCTGAAAGCCACGAGTCTGAAAAAGAGCGAATCGTCTCTCACCAAACTTTTACTAACACGAGATTAGCAAAAGGAGCCCAAAGGGTGCCGCGCTTGGTTCTGAACCGGCCTTTTCTAGTCTCGTCGTACGTGGTGTACGTGACCGCGTGGTTGACGATCGGAAATTCCGACAACTTTGTGCGACCGTGTGTAGACAAAAAAAGTTTGAGCCAACATCCTTCGGAAAAAATCCTAGGATTTTGTTGTCGGAATGTCCGAACAAAGTCCGACCGTGTGTACGCCCTATAAGGGTTTGGGCACTATTTAGTTTCAGGGAGCTATAGTAAATTCGATTTTGGGAGAATTTTCTCACCAGCGCTATAGTGAATACCGTTTCACGGCTAAATTGCCGCGAGTTAGCACTAATTTGCGGCAATTTGCACGAATTAGCGCCGTGGCGCTATAGTAAATGACCCCCATATGTGTCCATGATCATCAAGCAGTCATGTTAGCAAGTGCAGTGTCATTTGAAATGTTAATGCTTGCAATCCACTAAAAATGTCAGCTTCTGCTATTTTTTGTCTGCACAAATATGACTTGATATTATTTTAATATTACACTAACAATTTAGACAAACCAATTACTTTTTCCTCTTTGTCCCAAAATATACTGCCATATGAAAATAAACCTCTTAATTGAGGAGCTCGAATTTGAGCTTTACCATTCTTATCACTTAAAAATTGTGTTTTTTTTTCATATCAGTTTAGTCAGAGGGCTTTGTTGTTAATACTTTTAGGGTAGGTTTATTGGGCTAAGCAAATTGCATAAAAGATAAATTAGGGAAAATGTACATTAAAAAAAAATTCCCCCAAACGTTTTTCTCTCCTTTTTGGCCATGGGGTAATGTAATTTCCTGCTTTGGATTCTGAACTTTAATTGTTAGGAATGCTATGAAGAGATTAGACGGTATTGCAAATTTAGGGGGATACAGTTGTAATATAAATACTAACTAGACAACCTATTGATTAGTCCCACCCGGAAGTCTAATGCTGGCCATACACTATACTAAAAATCGGCCGAACACATTTTCGAAAAACGAACGTTCGACCGTGACCGCAAACGATCGTGCCATCATGTAATGACCGATAAATTGTTCAGTGGACATGAATAAATAATTTTTTGTTTGTTTTTTTACATATACCTGGTGCAGACAGTTCGGACGGGAAACTCATTAACCGTGCAATTTATCGTACGTTCGGCAGAAATTTTCCAAACTTCCCGTTCGTTTTTTTCCCACAAAAACGTCACAAACGATTATCGATTTGTGCCCATTAACTTGCCGAAAAACGAACAAAGTGTCTATACGAACGATTTTTTGGCCGATTTTTCGTATAGTGTATGGCCAGCATAAAGCTTTCTGAGGCATTGGTGTTGTAAGCCCCAAAGGGATAAGGATAAGTTCTTATAGAGACAAGTTGCCACCCAGCTTGGCTTGTTAGCAGTAGGTTATATAGGTGAAAGAGCTGAAAGCTGTAAAAACTGCTGTGCAATAAGTACTGAGGTATCAAATTGTTTGGAGAAATATTCTTGTCTGTTGATTGGGCAAAAAGTGGAAACATAGGATTTTTGCTATTTTTTTCTTTGAAGTTGTTAACTTGTGGTCTACAATTTACATGTTGCAGATGTGCTGATTAATTTTTTTTTATGGCTTGCAAGGGAGACTGTACACTATTTAGATTTTCTTTGAATAACATGTCAATGAAGTTTAGAGTCCTTTGGTTTCAGTTTGTGAATGGGAGATTATAGGTTTCCTAAGGACATTGCTTATAGCTATGGGGTTGACTTTTGAAAAATTAATTATTAATACGGTATTTGTTAGTAAAATATTTATAGTGGTTATAAAGGTAAAAGGTTTTATACCATAATGCATTCTCTGCATTAAATGATAAGTTCACTCTTTTTGGAAAAAAAAATTGCAGGTAAAGAAATGTGCATTTATTTATTTATCTTTTTTTGGAGCCTGTAAAGCATTGCACCAGGGATCAGTAGATCACTGGTGCCATGCAGGTCTCCAGCAGATCTGCCAGTGTATCTGCTTGCCCGTACATCCTGTCCACAGCGCCATTGTAGTTAATTGAAAACTACAAGCCACCAGCCGCAAAGGCTGTCAGACCTTGTAGTTTTCCATGCACAGAGCCCTATCAATTAGTGATGCGGCCGGGCAGGTGGAGCCCTGTTCGGCCACGTTGTTTTCAAATTGTCACAGCTTAGCTGGGAGGGAGAAGAACCCAGATAGTTGTCACAGCGGGGAATTGGGAGGTGCGGGGGCCAGTCCATTCCTAACATATTACACCCTGAACATGGGTGTAACATGTAACATGTTACAGAAAGATGATCTTATCCTTTAAGGTAAAAAAAAACTTTTAGAAATAGCTCCCCCCAGCCCCCCTAAATACTCACCTGAGCTTGATCTCCATTCAGTGTTGTTCATGTCTGCAGCATCTCTTCCCCTTCTCCTGAATAGATGCAAACTGCCTGGCTCGGGATCGAGCATACACGAATGCCTCATAGGAAGGGGCACTCATGGGGGAAGGGGGGAGCCAAAAAGTGCCAGAAGAGGAGGATTGGGACTGCACTGTGCAAAGCCACTGCCCAGAGCACGCCATGTTTATTTAAAAAAAAAAAGTAAGCTTTACAACAACTTTTACTTTAGCTGGTACCTCATTCTGATTCTTTTATTCTCTGATTCCATATCTAAACATCCTATTTTTACACAGAAGTCCTGGGAGTAAGCAGGGCTTGCACTGCAAGGAGATATGTTATGACAGCAGAGCCAATGCTTTATACACTATATTACCAAAAGTATTGGGACACCCCCCTTTACATGCACGTAAACTTTAATGGCATCCCAGTCTTAGTCCGTAGGGTTCAATATTGAGTTGGCCCACTCTTTATAGCTATAACAGCTTCAACTCTTCTGGGAAGGCTGTCCACAAGGTTTAGGAGTGTGTCTATGGGAATGTTTGACTATTCTTCCAGAAGCGCATTTGTGAGGTCAGGCACTGATGTGGATAAAAATGGCTTGCTCGCAGTCTCCGCTCTAATTCATCCCAAAGGTTTTCTATGGGGTTGAGATCAGGACTCTGTGCAGGCCAGTCAAGTTCCTCCACCCCAAACTTGCTCATCCATGTCTTTATGGACCTTGCTTTGTGCACTGGTCCAAATCATTTGGTGGACGGGGGATTATGGTGTGGGGTTGCTTTTCAGGAGTTGGGCTTGGCCCCTTAGTTCCAGTGAAGGGAACTCTTAAGGCATCAGACATACCAAGACATTAGCTATGAATAAGCACCTGCTATGACGGTGTGATATATGTCAGTGGTTTTATCCTTGCTGCATGGTTTTCATTGGAGTGCGGCCATCCGGACCTTTTTGTTCAATTTTTACCAAGACATTTCATGCTCGCAACTTTGTGGGAACAGTTTGGAGATGGCACCTTCCTGTTCCAACATGACTGCTCACCAGTGCACAATGCAAGGTCCATAAGGACATAAATGAGTGAGTTTGGGGTGGAGGAACTTGACTACCCTGCACAGAGTAAAGTAGAGTGCACAGGCCTGCATGGTTTAAAGTAAAAAATATTGTTTTGTTTTTTTCCAAAATTGTTGATCTTTTTTTGTTTATAGCGCAAAAAATAAAAACACAGTGGTGATCATATACCACCAAAAGAAAGCATTATTTGTCTGAAAAAACTGACATACATTTTATTTGGGTACAGTGTCGCATGACTGCGCAATTGTCAGTTAAAGTAACACAGTGCTGTATCGCAAACAATGGCCTGGTCATGAAAGGGGGTAAATCTTCCGGAGGTGAATTGGTGAAAAGAATGCACACACACTAAATACTAAAATGTATCTTTACTGAATATTCTTAAGCTATACTAGGATAAGGTTAGATTAAACACATGGCTCCTGCACAGTTCCCCCTGGTTAGTGTTCAGTATTGTACAAAAGACTGACAAAAATGCTGTGTATATTGTTTCAAAAAGTCACTGCTTAAACCACATGTTCCAGTTTGTGGCTCTCATTTTGTAGATGCAGTTTTGTATCTATGACCGGTCTCTTGATTGCAATAATTGTAATGCTTACCAAAAGGTATAAATTATGATAATCTCACTGATATGGTACACCTCTCACATGCCATCAATGTTGCATAACAAAAGTACTTGAATGAAGACTATAGTAGTCAAAACATTGCAGCAAAGGTGGAAAACCACATGGTATGATACATTTCTTACATTACATACAAACAAATGTATCCAGTAGCAACCAGCCCATCAGCCCATCAGGTCCACAATTGTATATTATTTCATCTGATTTATTCCATAGGATATCCGATAATCAATTAATAGTATTTTGCTCAGGGCTGTCTTTAAGGCAGGGCAAAAGGGGCAGTTGTCCTGGGCCCCATCATTGTTGTGGGGCCCAAAGCAGCTGCCTCATACTTGTCCTAGTTTAAATTCCCTTGTCCCTTGAAGTTTTAGTCCCATGCTGTGTCCCGATATCTCAGTGTGAAGTCCCTTTACTAATGCTGCCTAGCTCTGCCCTATTGCCATGTACAGATGACTCACCTGCAGACTCTGTGTTTCCATGTAAATAACCTGCATTAATATGTAAATAGTGGCGCCATTAATATGTAAATAGCTGCAGACCTGGGGCATTGATATGCAAATAGAAGCAGCATTCTAATGTATATCATGCCTCCACCATCACTTCTGCTGAATGCTATCCACTGGGGAGGTAAAGGGGCATGCTTGAAAGTCCTGCCTTCAACTGTGGTCATTAAGCCTAACATCAGCCTGTTCTGCAAAGGTAAGCAAACTGAAGGTGGAACAATTTTTCAAAATAACATGGTGCCACAGCACCCTGAATTTGGTGCATGTGAATACACACATCTCAGCAGATTTGTGAGGGTGTCATTAACAATTAATGGCACTGATGTGTATCTGCTAAAGGGCAGCACGTTTCTGTGGTGTCAGGAAAGCGATTTTTCCTGACACACACAAATGTGAACGTAGTCTAAATGTCTCAGTTACATTGATGGTCAGTGTAAATTTTCTCATTACATTGGGGCTTTGTCATAAACCAGATGTGAGCAGAACTGTGTGACTGCGACAGAGTGAACCAGACATAAATAGGTGAAAATAAGCAAGTTTATTAAAATAAATGCATATAAATGTGAACACACCACCAATACAAACAGAGTGAACAAACCAAACAACCAAACAGTGATAATAAACCAACCAGCATATATAGTAAAAGGGAGTACCAGAATCATAGTCAAGCCAGGCCAGAGTCACAAACAGGAGATCAGCAGATGAGGGTCCAGGCGTAAACAGACAGGGAACAAGATGGAAGGGATCAGGCTGCAGGGCAAGGATCCAGGGATACAGAAACAGATACAAACAGGTTCAGGATACAGGATACAGGAATCAGAGTTCAGGTTCAGGATCAGGATAACAGATAAACAGGCTGCAGGTCAGGGCACAAGGACAATACTAGGGCTAGGTGTGTGTGCACTTTCCGGGTATTTATACTATTAGCTGCTATCAAACTAAGGTGATGCCTGACTGCAGAAGGTAATACCTGTTCCACACTGCCAGGATCCATCCGCTAGTGGACACCAGTAGTGCAGGCCAAAAATGGCATAATACCAGCAGGGGAAAGTTCTCCTGACATTTCCAAACTGCCAGGAGACACCTGCTGGTGGACCTCAGTACTGCACGCCAAATGATAGATGTTACCAGTGGATGGAACGTTTCCTGACAGGCTTGGTGTACAATCCTTTCACACTAGTGGCCAGTGTGAAGGCCCCCTTTACATTGGTGGTCAGTGCAAATCCCTTCTTACATTGGTTACTGTGAATGCTTCTTTTACCCTAGCGGTCAGTGTAAATTCCCGTTACATTGGTGGCCAGTGTAGAAACTCCTCTTTATGTTGGTAATTGGTAAAAAAACAAACTTGCATTTGTAGTCAGTTTAGAATCCTCCCTTACACTGGTGGCCCATGTAGAAGTCCCCTTTAAATTGGTGGGGGTGTAAAATCCCCCCTTACATTGGTGGCCAGTGTAGACATGCCCCTTTTTTGGTTGTTGATGTAGAATCCCCCATTACATTAGTTGTCGGTGTAAATTCTTCATTACATTGGTGATCAGTGTACATTTTCCTTTACATTGGTGGTAAGTGCAAAATTGCCCTTACACTTGTGGTCAGTGTAAATTCCCCTTTACATTACATTGGTAAATCCCCCCTAACAGTTGTGGTTGGTGTAGAAGTGTCACCTTACCTTGGTGGCCAGTACAAATTTCCTCGACAATGGTTGTCAGTGTAAATTCCCCCTTACATGGAGGTCATTGTATATCCCCTCTCACACTGGTGGTTGGTGTAAATGCTCCTATTATAATGGTGTCAGTGTGGAAATCCCTCTTTATATTGGTGGGTGGCGTAAAATCCCCCGTTACATGTTGGTCAGTGCAAATTTCCCCTCACATTGGTGGTCAGTGTAAATTCCCCCCGTGCATTGGTGGTTATTGTAAATTCCCTATTACATTGATGGTCAGTGTAGAATCCACCACTATGTACTTGCCAAAGATTTCCTGCTTTGCCCTACATGATTCAGAAATTGCCACAGTGTACTGACTTGTAACTAATCCCATCCCCCACCACTGCCACTGATCCCATCAACCCCCCAGCATTGCCACTGATCACATCCCCCCTCCCCCAGCATTGCCACTGATCCCAGGAGTTGTAGGATCCCTAGGAGTTTTCTGTCTATTGATGGGTCCCCTCACCTCTCCAGTCCATGGTGTGCAGGCAGTGAGGAGATGATGTGCTGTAACCTTTAGCAACCAATCAGTGAGCAGTAATGATGTGCACTAACCTCTTACAACCAATCATTGAGTGGTAAGTATATGCAATAACCTCTAGCAACCAATCAATGTGCAGTAATAATGTGCACTGACTTCTAGCAACCAATTAGTGAGTGGTAAGGATGTCCAATAACATCTAGCAACCAATCTGCGAGCAGTACTGATGTACAGTAATCTCCAGCAACCAATCAACAAGCAGACGTCATGTGCTGTAACCTCTAGCAAATAATCAGTGAGCCATAATGTGTGCTGTCACCTCTAGCAGCCAGACAGTGAGCGGTAATGATACACTGTAACCTCTAGCAATCAATCGTTGCCTGATCTGATTCAGTAAACTGCTATTTTTTGTATGTCTCAGAGCAGGCGGAGAACAAAATTGCATGGAGGGGGGGGGGTGAGAAAATGTTTGCCCAGGGTCCAATCAATATTAAAGACAACCCTTGATTGTGCAGATCATACAAATTGCCAAAAAGTCCATCCAGTAGACATCCACAAGATACGTTGACATTCATTAGTGCAACATGAAGTCAGCTCACACAAATCAATGTATGTAAATACATTAATGCTTGCATAGCATTATATCCAAAACCATCTGTGTTATAACGTAGCTTAATCAGCATGTTTATACAGAACCCTCTGTATGGACCTGTCAACATCTCAGGTGCTAATAATGGAAATGTTTATAAATGTGCATATCAATGCTGGTGCTTATCTATTAGCTTAGAAATATTCTTCCTAAAAAAAAAGTGTAATTTGAGACATTTGCTACATTAAGAACATAGGAGCATGGAGGCCTGAAAGCCCACTAGGTGATGCATAAAGCTTCTTTATTAAAAAAAGACAAAAAACTGTGGGAAAGCTCAGCAACTTTACAGTTAAATGGATGGATAATGTTTTCTTTTCCTTATATTATATTTTCGTTATGTTCAGGACTAAAAATAAAGTTTATAAATAAAGCTATGCAATATAACATTTGAATATTTATATTTTCAATTTGCAACCTGCAGATTAAGCTCTCCACATCTTTAGTGTGACTTTCATCCTTGCTGTGAGTAGTCTGTTGACTACTCAATCGACATGTGCATGATGAAAAAAATGTGTTTTGTTTCAATTCGTTAACCTAGTTATTTTGTTTTGTTAAATTCGATAAATTTTGAATCCCTCGAATCCAAAAACATTTTGTTTTTTCATTTTTTTTCGATGTGGCAAAGTGAACAAACAAAAGAAAAATCTTCATCAAATGATCACAATGACTCTCTAAATCACCTTTGGCTTAACAAAAACCGCATTATTTTGAAATGGTAGTCTAATAACACACACAGAGGATGATTTCCGTAAACCGTGCACCATCAGTAGAGGCGCACGGCGAGATGCAACGCATATTTCCATATTTACGAAATGGTGCACCGATAACAGAGCTGGAATCCCCCATTTACTATAGTGATCTCAGCGCACAGGAGAATGCAATCTGTGCGCCACTCTGGACATGGCACAGGGCATCTCCAAATCAATATTGACAGAAGATGGAAGTGCCAATATTATGGGGTGATGTGAGGAAGTTTAGTAACAATTGCCCGAGTAACAAATATACCCAAAATAGAATGAAAAAGTAACTTTTTCAGAGAAAGTTTGCTGTGCCTGCAAGTACGTTTATAACTATGTGAGATCAATGTAAGCAGTGCGCATGCGCAAGTGGCTCTTGATCACTGCGCAGCCAAAATCTTAGTAAATTTTAAGCAACGTACATGCAATTGCATGGGTTGAATGGGCGCACCCCTAAACTTGACAAATTGTTTTACGTTGGTTCACCTTTATGTATTTTTTAAGGAGATTTGCACACAGGTCATGTTAGCATGTTACATTGCCAACATGTGACATGCACCTTGTTAAAATTATGTAAACAGACTCTCTCTCCTCTAGCTCCTTCTAAAAGGGTATTTTACCTTTCCCCTCTAATGCATATGATTTCCTTGGGCTAGCTTTTGCTTTTAAAGGCGAACTCCACACTCCATTCTCCAATGCTCTTGTCTCCCCCCTCTAATCCCTTGGATTTGTTAGTGTGTGAGAGGGGCACAATATTTGTTTTGTTTGAGGTGGTATTTTTCACGTGGGGGGTTCTCATTTTAAGCCTCAACAGACCCAAATTGCCTTGTATGTATTGGGGGGGGGCAGGGAATTTTTTCTTTTGGGTTAAAATCTTGCAGCTGCAATGTAGATTTGTAAGTTTTCTCTAAAGCCATACATCTTTGAAGCAGCATTTTTGATACATGCTACAGATGCACCACTTTACAGGCAGAGTAAGCCCCCCCAGTTACTAGCTTTTAAGAAATTTTGCATTATTAAAGGCACTTCTCCTTGTTTCGTTTTGAATGTTGTCCATATTGGTGACATTGATATATGTCCTTCAGGGTGGGACCTGGGCCCCCATACCCATTTTAAGGCCAATAACCAGAATATAAGCCAGCCAAGTGGGGACTAGCAAAATTAACGTCAGTTCCCATAGACTGCCACAGCAAAAAACCAAAGTCCCTGAGCATACCCAAAACAACCCAAATGCAGCTAGCACAAAATAAGCCACCCCCTTGTCTAAAATTAAGCACATCATCCAGTATGCTACAAAATTACAGATGGGACAAACACCCCCGGTCCAGGGGGGCAAACAAAGATCCTAACATGGGCAAAAGTTATACAACAAATATATTTTTTTATGTTTATTTTATTTATATGATATTTTTTGGATTATATTTGCAAGTCGCCAAGTGTTGCTGTGCTACCAACATTCACCACTGGGACTATTCAATATACTTTGATATATATTTTGCATTCATGTATTCATTTTGTTGATACTAATTAATTTTTCGTTTCTCATGCTACCATTTTGTTAGCATATTTATACACGGTTTAAGGGATTTTATTTGATTACTTTTGGGTTTATGCACCTTTGAAGCTGATTTACATACCCATGTGCACTGCTTGCTGATATTTACTTTCAAAAATATTTTATTTGTTGCTTGATGCTAGCACCTTTTGTATGCACTACTAAGTGCTATTTTTCCTGTAGTTTACTATTCATTTGCACCGTCAGCCCTTCTTCACATATTTGACTCATGTTTTCAGGTCATCTGTTATGTTTGTTATATGCACTATAGTATAGTCCCCCTCCCCCCTTTCTTTCCCAATCCCCTCCTATCACAGCGCAACTACCACCCCCCCTACTTATACTATTGTTTTGTCTGTTTTGGAGCAGTTTTAGGTGTTGCAGCAGTGTCCCTTTAGTATAGAATTCCGCTGACAGCACAGAAGTTTTTCACCTTTTCACGTAATCTTCTTAGGCCAATATGTATTCTTCTACATATTTTTGGTAAAAAAAATCGCAATAAGCATATATTGATTGGTTTGTGCAAAAGTTATAGCGTCTACAAAATAAGGAATAGATTTATAGCATTTTTATTATTATTTTTTTCTTACTAGTAATGGTGGCGTTCTGCGATTTTTATCGTGACTGCGACATTATGGCGGACACATCGGATAATTTTGACACATTATTGGGAACATTGGCATATATACACTGATCAGTGCTATAAAAATGCATTGATTACTGTAAAAATGTCACTGGCAGTGAAGGGGTTAACACTAGGGGGCAATCAAGGGGTTAACTGTGTTCCCTGGGAGTAGGGATGAGCCGAACACCCCCCGGTTCGGTTCGCACCAGAACCCGCGAACGGACCGAAAGTTCGCACGAACGTTAGAACCCCATTGACGTCTATGGGACTCGAACGTTCGAAATCAAAAGTGCTCATTTTAAAGGCTAATTTGCATGGTATTGTCCTAAAAAGGGTTTGGGGACCCGGGTCCTACCCCAGGGGACATGTATCAATGCAAAAAAAAGTTTTAAAAACGGCCGTTTTTTCGGGAGCAGTGATTTTAATGATGCTTAAAGTAAAAAAAAAAAGTGAAATATTCCTTTAAATATCGTACCTGGGGGGTGTCTATAGTATGCCTGTAAAGTGACGCGTGTTTCCCATGTTTAGAACAGTCCCTGCACCAAATGTCATTTTTAAAGGAAAAAATCTCATTTAAAACTGCTTGCGGGTTTAATGTCATGTCGGGTCATGGCAATATGGATGAAAATCAGTGAGACAAACGGCATGGGTACCCCCCAGTCCATTACCAGTCCCTTTGGGTCTTGTATGGATATTAAGGGGAACCCCGCACCCAAATTAAAATAAGGAAAGGTGTGGGGCCACCAGGCCCTATATACTCTGAACAGCAGTATACAGGCGGTGCAAACAAGACAGGGACTGTAGGTTTGTTGTTAAGTAGAATCTGTTTGTAATTTTGAACATTTTTAACGTGTTTAGCTCCAGCCAAAAAATCTTTTCTAAGCTTTTTGGAAAACATAGGGAAGGGTTATCACCCCTGTGACATTTGTTTTGCTGTCTTTCCTCCTCTTCAGAAGATTTCACCTCACTTTTTTGTCCCAATGAAAAATGTTTTTTGAAAATTTGGGTTTTTTTGTGGAACAAGGATTGGAAAGCATCAGTGGAAAGGAGAACTTGTTTTCCCATATTAACTCTTACAGGAGAGAATTTCCCTTCCTAGGGGTAGATTTCATCTCACTTCCTGTTGTCTCCTTCCGTTTGCAAGTAGGAGTCGTTTGTAAGTTAGATGTTTGAAAGTAGGGTCCTGCCCTATATACTCAGCAGAAATTTGGGCCTTAGGTGTTGCTGTGGCCACAACACTGTAAGCCCTCACAGGGCCCTGCTGTGAAATATTAGATCAAGAATTGTAATTACATGCCCCTGTTGAACAGGAGCTGAAAAATTAGGCCTTAGGCACTGGTGCTGGTGCCACAACACTGCAACCCCTCACAGACACTCTAGTTGGAACGCAGGAACGAGCCCTGCTGCAAATTATTGCTTCAAAAATTGTAATTACACGCCCCTGTTAGACAGGGGCAGAAAAATTGGGCCTTAGGCACTGGTGCTGGTGCCACAACACTGCAACCCCTCACAGACACTCTAGTTGGAACGCAGGAACGAGCCCTGCTGCAAAGTATTGCATCAAAAATTGTAATTACACGCCCCTGTTAGACAGGGGCAGAAAAATTGGGCCTTAGGCACTGGTGCTGGTGCCACAACACTGCAACCCCTCACAGACACTCTAGTTGGAACGCAGGAACGAGCCCTGCTGCAAAGTATTGCATCAAAAATTGTAATTACACGCCCCTGTTAGACAGGGGCAGAAAAATTGGGCCCTAGGCACTGGTGCTGGTGCCACAACACTGCAACCCCTCACAGACACTCTAGTTGGAATGCAGGAACGAGCCCTGCTGCAAAGTATTACATCAAAAATTGTAATTACACGCCCCTGTTAAACAGGGGCTGAAAAATTGTGCCTTAGGCACTGGTGGTGGCGCCCAGAACCAAAAATGTTCTTACAAGCTATCAGCGTGATGATTGAGGAGGAAGAGGATAATTACTCAGGGATAGTCACTCAGCATCAGCATAGGCAGTCTTTGAAGGGATCTGAGATTTCAAAAAAAATTATTCGGTTACATCAGCATCAGGTGCTTGGTAGCTGGTGGTGATCCAAGACTCATTCATTTTTATGAAGGTCAGCCGATCGACCGAGTCGGTGGACAGACGCACCCTGTGATCGGTTACCACGCCTCCAGCAGCACTGAATGTGCGTTCCGAAAGAACGCTGGATGCAGGACAGGCCAGTAGCTCAATTGCATACTGTGCAAGCTCTGGCCAGTGATCCATCCTCAAGACCCAGTAACCCAGAGGATTTTCGGTGGGAAAGGTGTCCAAGTCTGATCTTGCCCCTAGGTATTCCTGCACCATGTAAAACAGACGCTGGCGATGGTTGCTGGAACCGATCATACCTTGGGGCTGCGGACCAAAAAATTGTCTGAACGCATCGGTCAGACGGCCACCTTCTCCACCGCTCCTTCTTTGACTGACCGAAGCCTCAGCAACACGTTGTCCAGAAACAGGAGTTTGTAACCTCCCAGTCTCTGGGAACGCGTTGCACAGACCTTTCTGCAAGGCCTCCCGAAGATGTTTCATCCTCTGCTCCCTCTGCGATGGCAAGATAAGGTCCGCAACCTTACCCTTGTAACGTGGATCAAGGAGGGTTGCCAGCCAGTATTGGTCCTTCTCCTTGATACCACGAATACGAGGATCCTTACGCAGGCTTTGCAGGATCAGGGAGGCCATGCAGCGTAGGTTTGCTGAGGCATTCGGTCCGGAGTCCTCTGGGTCACTAAGAACGACATGGTCCGCAGCCACCTCCTCCCAGCCACGTACAAGTCCATGTGTTTCTTGGGACTGATCCCTTAAAGACTGCTGCTGATGCTGAGTGCCAGGCTCCACCTCCATACTGACACAATCTTCCTCCTCCTCCTCTTCCTCCTCGTCCTCTTCCTGTGTGATCGGCGGGCACGCAGGAACACTGTCTGGATAAAGGGGGCCTTGAGAGCTAAGGAAGTCCTCCTCTTCCTGCCTCTGTTCTGCCTCAAGTGCCCTGTCCATTATTCCACGCAGCGTGTGCTCCAACAGGTGGACAAGGGGGACAGTGTCACTGATGCATGCACTGTCACTGCTCACCATCCTCGTGGCCTCCTCGAATGGTGACAGGACAGTGCATGCATCCCTGATCATGGCCCACTGGCGTGGGGAAAAAAAACCAAGCTCCCCTGACCCTGTCCTGGTGCCATAGTCGCACAGGTACTCATTGATGGCCCTCTGCTGCGTGTGCAGCCGCTGCAGCATGGCCAACGTTGAGTTCCACCTGGTGGGCATGTCACAGATTAGGCGGTTCTTGGGCAGGTTAAACTCCTTTTGGAGGTCCGCACTGGCATTATATGACCGGCGGAAATGCACACAGACTTTCCTGGCCTGCCTCAGGACATCCTGTAAGCCCGGGTACCTGCCCAAGAACCGCTGCACCACCAAGTTAAGGACGTGAGCCAAACAGGGCACATGGGTCATTTGTCCCTGTCGGAGGGCAGAGAGGAGGTTGGTGCCATTGTCGCAAACCACCATTCCTGCCTTAAGTTGGCGTGGCGTCAACCACCTCTGAACCTGCCCCTGCAGAGCTGACAGAACCTCTGCCCCAGTGTGGCTCCTGTCCCCCAAGCACACCAGCTCAAGCACCGCATGGCATCTTTTGGCCTGCGTACTTGCGTAGCCCCTTGAACGCCTACGGAGCACCGCTGGTTCCGAGGAAGAGGCCATGGAGGAAGAAGAAGAGGAGGGGGTGGAGGAGAGAGGTGTGTCACAATCAGCATTTTGGAGGCGTGGTGGCGGAACAACCTCCAACACTACTGCACCTTGTCCTGCATCCTTCCCAGCTGCCAGCAGAGTCACCCAATGCGCCGTGAAACTTAGGTAACGTCCCTGTCCATGCCTGCTGGACCATGAGTCAGCGGTAATATGCACCTTACCGCTGACCGCCCTGTCCAGCGAGGCATGGACATTGCCTTCCACATGCCGGTAGAGAGCCGGAATCGCCTTCCGTGAGAAAAAGTGGCGTTTGGGTACCTGCCACTGAGGAACCGCACATTCCACAAACTCACGGAAGGGGGCAGAGTCTACCAACTGAAAAGGCAGCAGTTGAAGTGCTAGCAATTTTGCCAAGCTAGCATTCAACCGCTGGGCATGTGGATGGCTGGGAGCAAACTTCTTTCGGCGGTGCAGCAGCTGGGGCAGGGAAATTTGCCTGGTACAATCTGACGTCGGTGTACCAAAAGAAGATTGCCCACAAGTACTTGGCTGTGACACACCTAATTCTACACCTTCATTCCTCTCACTGCAGGTCTCAGAGAGGACTGAAGGTCTAGTGGGGTTGGAAATCTCAGCTGATGAGGAGCAAGGAGAGATCCTCTTTGTTCTTTGGTGTGGGTCTTTTAAATACGCTTGCCAACGAACTGCATGGCAGGTCAACATATGTCTGGTCAAGCATGTGGTACCCAAGCGGGAGATATTTTGGCCACGCGAGATACGCTTGAGACATATGTTGCAAATAGCAGCGGTGCGATCTGATGCACTCGTCTCAAAAAAGGCCCACACCAAAGAACTTTTTGAATAACGCGCAGAGACTGCAGCGCCCTGCACATGTGGAGCTTTGGGGTGTGATGCAGTCAATGTGCTGCCCTTAGGCTGGCCCCTGGAGGGCATCCTGCCTCGTTGGTGATGTGCTGCCGCCTCCTCCTCCTCCTCCTCCTCCTCCTCCTCCTCCTCCTCCTCTCTCCTATCAGGCACCCACGTTGAGTCAGTGACCTCATCATCCCCTCCCTCCTCATCACTGGAGCAAACCTGGCAGTATGCTGCAGCAGGGGGAGCATGACTGCCAGATTGCTGTCCTTCTTGGGCACCCCCTCTGTCCGCGCTCATGTTACTGCCTTCATCGAGCTCAGTATCGTCATCAGAGCCTTCCAAACGCTGGGCATCCTCCTGGAGCATGTACCCAACACTGTGGTCAAACAGTTCGAGGGAATCCTCATGAGGACATGGTGGAGCTAGGGAAGGAGTCACTGATGACATTGAGCTGAGGGAAGAGGCCGCTGCTTTGCCAGACAAAGCACCCTGGGCATGGGTGAGAGAGGATGAGGAGGATGAGGACGGCTTGGTCATCCACTCGACCAAGTCTTCCGCATGTTGCGGCTCAACATGGCCAGCTGCCGAAAAAAAGGCCAAGCGTGTCCCATGGCCACGTGCTGATGAGGATGCACCGTCTCCACGACCAGCACTAGACACAGAGCCTGCTTGCCCTCTCTTATTGGCTTGTGACTGTCTGCCTCTCCTTCTTGGCCTTCCAGACATACTAATGGCCTGTAGCTGCACTAAGCTGGGATAGAACACCTGTAATTTTCTTCAAGTAGCTTTATATACTGTAACCAGACAAGCCTGCCTGTCAGTAGGAAGATAACAGGAACGGATCTAGCTGAACACTGTGAGCAGGACGCACTGTACTAAATGTAAATAGTCTAGCTGCCTGACCGTGGTACTAATAGGATCAAATAGAACACCTGTAATTTTCTTCAGGTAGCTTTATATACTGTAACCAGACAAGCCTGCCTGTCAGTAGGAAGATAACAGGAACGGATCTAGCTGTACACTGTGA
The DNA here is from genome assembly GCF_042186555.1 of Aquarana catesbeiana. Taxonomy (NCBI): domain Eukaryota; kingdom Metazoa; phylum Chordata; class Amphibia; order Anura; family Ranidae; genus Aquarana; species Aquarana catesbeiana. The sequence goes on from NC_133328.1 coordinate 236,776,692, forward strand.
GCAGGACGCACTGTACTAAATGTAAATAGTCTAGCTGCCTGACCGTGGTACTAATAGGATCAAATAGAACACCTGTAATTTTCTTCAGGTAGCTTTATATACTGTAACCAGACAAGCCTGCCTGTCAGTAGGAAGATAACAGGAACGGATCTAGCTGAACACTGTGAGCAGGACGCACTGTACTAAATGTAAATAGTCTAGCTGCCTGACCGTGGTACTAATAGGATCAAATAGAACACCTGTAATTTTCTTCAGGTAGCTTTATATACTGTAACCAGACAAGCCTGCCGGTCAGTAGGAATTTAACAGGAACGGATCTAGCTGAACACTGTGAGCAGGACGCACTGCACTAAATGTAAATAGCAGGAACGGATCTAGCTGAACACTGTGAGCAGGACGCACTGCACTAAATGTAAATAGTCTAGAAGATAACAGGAACGGATCTAGCTGAACACTGTGAGCAGGACGCACTGCACTAAATGTAAATAGTCTAGAAGATAACAGGAACGGATCTAGCTGAACACTGTGAGCAGGACGCACTGCACTAAATGTAAATAGCAGGAACGGATCTAGCTGAACACTGTGAGCAGGACGCACTGCACTAAATGTAAATAGTCTAGAAGATAACAGGAACGGATCTAGCTGAACACTGTGAGCAGGACGCACTGCACTAAATGTAAATAGCAGGAACGGATCTAGCTGAACACTGTGAGCAGGACGCACTGCACTAAATGTAAATAGCAGGAACGGATCTAGCTGAACACTGTGAGCAGGACGCACTGCACTAAATGTAAATAGCAGGAACGGATCTAGCTGAACACTGTGAGCAGGACGCACTGCACTAAATGTAAATAGCAGGAACGGATCTAGCTGAACACTGTGAGCAGGACGCACTGCACTAAATGTAAATAGCAGGAACGGATCTAGCTGAACACTGTGAGCAGGACGCACTGCACTAAATGTAAATAGCAGGAACGGATCTAGCTGAACACTGTGAGCAGGACGCACTGCACTAAATGTAAATTGCAGGAACGGATCTAGCTGAACACTGTGAGCAGGACGCACTGCACTAAATCTAAATAGTCTAGAAGATAACAGGAACGGATCTAGCTGAACACTGTGAGCAGGACGCACTGCACTAAATGTAAATAGCAGGAACGGATCTAGCTGAACACTGTGAGCAGGACGCACTGCATTAAATGTAAATAGTCTAGATAGAAGATAACAGGAACGGATCTAGCTAAACTGAATACAGTGTATATATATATATGCAACACCTGGGATGCATATATATATACACAATACACTGTAAGTGCAGCTAACTGACTGACTGTTCTGCCTAATCTATCTAACTCAAATCAAATGACACTGTCTCTCTCTCTCTCTATCTCTCAGCACACCGGAACACACACTACACAGGGCCGCCGTGCAGGCGGCCTTATATAGTGTGGGGTGTGTACTAAATCCCCTGAGCCATAATTGGCCAAAGCCACCCTGGCTTTGGCCAATTACAGCTCTCTCTACTGACAGCACTGTGATTGGCCAAGCATGCGGGTCATAGTGCATGCTTGGCCAATCATCAGCCAGCAATGCACTGCGATGCCGCAGTGAATTATGGGCCGTGACGCGCCACACGAATTTAGCGCGAACGGCCCATAACGTTCGCAATTCGGCGAACGATCGAACAGCCGATGTTCGAGTCGAACATGGGTTCGACTCGAACACGAAGCTCATCCCTACCTGGGAGGTGATTCTAACTGAAGGGGGAGGGGCCTGACTAGAGGAAGTGACGGATCGTGGTTCCTAGCTAATAGGAACACACGATCTGTCACTCCTCTCAGAACAGAGCAGGGAAGTTTGTGTTTACACACACTCGTCCCTGTTCTGTGTCTCCTGCTCATGATCGCTCGTGGATGGCGGTCATCATGCTCACCTGTAGGGATGAGCCGAACACCCCCTGTTCGGTTCGCACCAGAACATGCGAACAGGAAAAAAGTTCGTTCGAACATGCGAACACCGTTAAAGTCTATGGGACACGAACATGAATAATCAAAAGTGCTAATGTTAAAGGCTTATATGCAATTATTGTCATAAAAAGTGTTTGGGGACCCGGGTCCTGCCCCAGGGGACATGGATCAATGCAAAAAAAAGTTTTAAAAACGGCCGTTTTTTCAGGAGCAGTGATTTTAATAATGCTTAAAGTCAAACAATAAAAGTGTAATAACCCTTTAAATTTCGTAGCTGGGGGGTGTCTATAGTATGCCTGTAAAGGGGCGCATGTTTCCTGTGTTTAGAACAGTCTAACAGCAAAATGACATTTCGAAGGAAAAAACCCATTTAAAACTACTCGCGGCTATTGCATTGCCGGTCCGACAATACACATAGAAGTTCATTGATAAAAACGGCATAGGAATTCCCCACAGGGGAACCCCGAACCAAAATTTGAAAAAAAAATTTAGTTGGGGTCCCCCTAAATTCCATACCAGACTCTTCAGTTCTGGTAGGGATTTTAAGGGGAACCCCGCGCCAAAAAAAAAAAAAAACGGCGTGGGGTCCCCCCCAAAATCCATACCGGACCCTTATCCGAGCACACAACCTGGCAGGCCGCAGGAAAAGAGGGGGGGACGAGAGAACGCCCCCCCTTCTGAACCGTACCAGGCCACATGCCCTCAACATTGGGAGGGTGCTTTGGGGTAGCCCCCCAAAACACCTTGTCCCCATGTTGATGAGGACAAGGGCCTCATCCCCACAACCCTGGCCGGTGGATGTGGGGGTCTGCGGGCGGGGGGCTTATCGGAATTTGGAAGCCCCCTTTAACAAGGGGACCCCCAGATCCCGGCCCTCCCCCCTGTGTGAAATGGTAAGGGGGTACTTACCCCTACCATTTCACTAAAAAACTGTCAAAAATGTTAAAAATGACAAGAGACAGTTTTTGACAATTCCTTTATTTAAATGCTTCTTCTTTCTTCTATCTTCCTTCATCTTCTTCATCTGGTTCTTCTGGCTCTTCTGGTTCTTCTGGCTCTTCTGGTTCTTCTGGTTCTTCCTCCGGCGTTCTTGTCCAGCATCTCCTCCGCGGCGTCTTCTATCTTCTTCTCCTTGGGCCGCTCCGCCCCCATCGCATGGGGGGAGGCTCCCGCTCTTCTCTTCATCTTCTTCTTCTTCATCTTCTTCTTTTCTTCTCTTCTTCTCTTCTTCATTTTCTTCTCCGGGCTGCTCCGCACCCATGCTGGCATGGAGGGAGGCTCCCGCTGTGTGACGGCGTCTCCTCGTCTGACGGTTCTTAAATAATGGGGGCAGGGCCACCTGGTGACCCCGCCCCCTCTGACGCACGGTGACTTGACGGGACTTCCCTGTGACGTCACGGAGAATGCCACAGGGAAGTCCCGTCATGTCCCGTGCGTCAGAGGGGGGCGGGGTCACCGGGTGGCCCCGCCCCCCATTATTTAAGAACCGTCAGACGAGGAGACGCCGTCACACAGTGGGAGCCTCCCTCCATGCCAGCATGGATGCGGAGCGGCCCGGAGAAGAAAATGAAGAGAAGAATAGAAGAAAAGAAGAAGAGAAGAAGATGAAGAAGAAGATGAAGAGAAGAGCGGGAGCCTCCCCCCATGCCATGGGTGCGGAGCGGCCCGAGGAGAAGAAGATAGAAGACGCCGCAGAGGAGATGCTGGATGAGAATGCCGGAGGAAGAACCAGAAGAACCAGAAGAAGAAGAAGATGAAGGAAGATAGAAGAAAGAAGAAAGAAGAAGCATTTAAATAAAGGAATTGTCAAAAACTGTCTCTTGTAATTTTTAACATTTTTGACAGTTTTTTAGTGAAATGGTAGGGGTAAGTACCCCCTTACCCTTCCACACGGGGGGGGCGGGATCTGGGGGTCCCCTTGTTAAAGGGGGCTTCCAGATTCCGATAAGCCCCCCGCCCGCAGACCCCCACAACCACCGGCCAGGGTTGTGGGGATGAGGCCCTTGTCCTCATCAACATGGGGACAAGGTGTTTTGGGAGGCTACCCCAAAGCACCCTCCCAATGTTGAGGGCATGTGGCCTGGTATGGTTCAGGGGGGGGCGCACTCTCATCCCCCCCTCTTTTCCTGCGGCCTGCCAGGTTGCGTGCTCGGATAAGGGTCTGGTATGGTTTTTGGGGGGGACCCCACGCCGTTTTTTTTTTTTTTTTGGCGCGGGGTTCCCCTTAAAATCCATACCAGACCTGAAGGGTCTGGTATGGAATTTAGGGGGACCCCACGTCATTTTTTTAAAAAATTTTGGCCGGGGTTCCCCTTAATATCCATACCAGACCTGAAGGGCCTGGTATGGAATTTAGGGAGACCCCCACGTCATTTTTTTTTTTAAATTTTGGTTCGGGGTTCCCCTGTGGGGAATTCCCATGCCGTTTTTATCAATGAACTTCTATGTGTATTGTCGGATCGGCAATGCAATAGCCGCGAGCAGTTTTAAATGGGTTTTTTCCTTCGAAATGTCATTTTGCTGTCAGACTATTCTAAACACAGGAAACATGCGCCCCTTTACAGGCATACTATAGACACCCCCCAGCTATGAAATTTAAAGGGATATTACACTTTTATTGTTTGACTTTAAGCATTATTAAAATCACTGCTCCTGAAAAAACGGCCGTTTTTAAAACTTTTTTTTGCATTGATCCATGCCCCCTGGGGCAGGACCCAGGTCCCCAAACACTTTTTATGACAATAACTTGCATATAAGCCTTTAAAATTAGCACTTTTGATTTCTCCCATAGACTTTTAAATTGTGTTTTGCGGCATTTGAATTTGCCGCGAACACCCCAAATTGTTCGCTGTTCGGCGAGCTTGCGAACAGCCAATGTTCGAGTCGAACATGAGTTCGACTCGAACTCGAAGCTCATCCCTACTCACCTGCTATCTCGATCCCTCGATCTTCCTCAAGATGTTGTGACAAATAAATGTTTAAATCCTTAAGAGACTGTCCGTTTGTGGGCGCAGTCCTTTTAACTCCTGTTCATTTCCTCTGCAAAATGGTCAGACCTCAAAACCATATTCTGTTATGCCGCATACACATGATCGCACATTGCGACAACAAAATCCATGTTTTTTTTCTGACGGATATTGGCTCAAACTTGTCGTGCATACACACGGTCACACAAATCTTGCAGGAAATTCCGATCGTCAGGAACGCAGTGACGTACAGCACGTACGACGAGCCGAGAAAAATGAAGTTCAAAAGACAGTGCGGCTCTTCTGCTTGATTCCGAGCATGCATGGAATTTTGTGCGTCGGAATTGTGTACACACGATCGGAATTTCCAACAACGAATTTTGTTGTCGGAAAATTTGAGATCCAGTTCTCAAATTTTGTTTGTTGGAAATTCCAATGAAAAATGTCCAATGGAGCCTACACATGGTCAGAATTTCCAATAAAAAGCTCCCATCGAACATTTCCCATCGACCGTGTGTACGCGGCATTAGTGTCTCAAATTAACATACATGTGTTTTCTGCTTTCCTTGCTATTTTCCAAGTCCTGTTTTGTTGACCAATTTAATTTGTAGCAAATTTTTATGTTGTATGTGTTTTGTTAATAAATTGTTTTGCAGATGCATGCTCAATCCAAGTAATGCATCTTACGCTCCCCCCTAAACAATTTTCATGCAACAGATTTCTCAGCTGCAGCTTAACTAGGCTGATTGGCAAGGCAAAACAAAAAAAGGTGTGATTTGTCTAAAAGCTACTTTCCTGGTGCCTTCATTGTAGCATATGCATGGATTGTGCCTATGCTGCCATGGATAGGCACCAGGAAAGGAAAATTACAGAGAGGTAAGTATTAAATTTTCAATTTTAGCGCAGTGGTTTATTGACTGTGATTTAAAGCACCTGAGCAAGATGAAGGAAAACCTGCAAAAATGGCCTGTTGGGGGTACTTGAGGACAGGGATGAGAACCACTGATTTAGAGCACTGAGCTAAAATCTAGCTCAAGACAATCCTATTCTAATTGTGGGCATTTGAGGGAAACCAAGTGAGTGTTAGAACACCTGCTTGTCTTTTTTAGGTTGGGCTTTGTACCCCTTTTGCACTCTAGCACTTTGCTATGTACACCCCAAATTATTAGGTATTTTGGAGTTTATTAAAGGCAAATCCACTCTGCAATACACATGTACTCGCTGTAAATCTGAGGGGAAGCACTGGTTATTTTATCATCCAATCATGTAGAAGCAAAGATGCTGTTTTTTTTTATTTTCCTTGAATGTTTCCCTCGGATCTCCAGCAACTGCACTACCAAGTGCACTTGTAGTGCAAAGTGGATTTGCCTTTAGTAAATAAACCCCAAAGTCCAAGATACCTAATAATTTGGGGTGTACAGAGCAAAATGCTAGAGTGCAATTTACCTAATGGGGAAACTATTTAGTTTGACCTGTGTGTCCCCAAGGAAAGACGTTGGTAGGGTTTTACCCTTGCTTCCTGTTTGGCTATATGACAGGAAGTGAATACATTTGAAGGAGAAACTGGCAACATTTTGGAGGTGTCTTCACCCTATCAGGGGTGTATACATCCCCAAAAACTGACAAGACTTCTAATCCCCAAGCAAAAATAACAAAGGATTTTATTTAGCTTAACTTTGCAAAGACACATTCCTAAGTTCAACTGTGATGCATGTCAATGGCCCATTTAGACCTTGTTTAATAGAAAACACCAGTTGCCTTTCACTCTAAACATTTGTTAGTCCAGTCCTGGAAATCTGCATCTGCTTTACTATTAATTTCCATAAAAATTGGGTTCCTGCAGCTAGATGCACCAAATGCATCTAGATGCTCAACCGCTGTGTATGTGAGATGTGCAACTGCTGTGCGCATGGAGGTATGTACCCGTGGCACAAATCTGGTTCCTGGAAGCGGTGGCCAGCACACAGGAATGACATCACGCCTCCCAGGATGTTGCTTGTACTGCTGCTAATTTCTTCCCACCACCATGCCCCACTCACTGTTCTCTGAGGAAGAGATGATCCTTATTTGCAAATTAAGATAATTTTTAATAATTTTTACATGGGGTGGTGTTTGTGAAGGTCATGTGTGTATGTCTAAATGATTTGGGCTCAAAACACACACCTAATTTCTGTGGACAGATTCTCTTCTCGGCCAATGTATATTGCTTCCTGCTTCAGTGTGTGTATATATATAGATGTATCTATATATCTATATATATATAGATATATCTCTAGATGTAGGTTCTTGTGTCCACCAGTAGAGAGAAGTTGGATAGATGCCACACTCCCAATATTGGAGGCATAATAATGGTCTAGCACAGGGGTCTTCCAACTACGGCCCTCCAGTTGTTCAGGAACTACAATTCCCATCATGCCTAGTCATGTCTGTGAATATCAGAGTTTTACAATGCCTCATGGGATGTGTAGTTCTGCAACAGCTGGAGAGCCGTATTTTGAAGATTACTGATCACTCTAGCATGTCTTGAAAAAAGGTGTTTTTTCTTGTGCCTTGTATAATGCCCAAGAAATATTATATATACATTCCAAATTTGGCACTTAAGATGGTCATGCACTATGCAATCTGATTGGCCAATCCCTGTACAACTGGATATTTAGGCAAAATAGATAATAGGAAGACGCACTTGATCTTGCATGATCGTCCTCAACATGCTTCGTGGCCATAAACCGCTTCTTCAGGAGGAGCACAACATACAGTCTATAAATAGGATGATAAGATTGACATATTAAGCACCACTCTATACTGCTTTTATACAAAAAAAAAAAAAAAAAAACTATTGGTTGTGGAAATGTAAAAATTATATTGTTTACCAGTGAAGACCCATGGGGTATCAAAGGCCAAACAGCAGAGTCATCAGAAGGTGGGCATAGGGGAACCGGATTGGTGATAAATATAGCTAGGGCTGGTAAGCCACTATGTAAAGAATTTATACAAAAAAAACTAGCAAAATTGACATATGCACACTCATATATATACATATACACATACACAAACGTGTACATACATATATAGACACACATGTACTGTACATATACAGCCATCCAAGGACCCAGGTAGGCATAATGCTCAATAAATAATCCATATAACTAACCTGTTTGGACCAGAGTCTAAAGGCCAAGGAGCAGGGAAGGGAGAGAGTATGGAGAACCCCCCGTGATGGAGGCTCAAATAAGGTATTGTTATCTCCACATACATATACACAGCTCCAAACAGGTGCGATATAAGTGCGTCAATGCTTCAGCAAAATTAGCAGTATAGATATAAGTGATGAATACCCATGACTTAAAGATGGAAAAAAGAGGGGGGACCCCCATAAATTGGTGATGTAGCAATCAAAAACATTGAGAATAAATCCTCAAAGAGGTTACTCAAGCTGCTTTAGCAGCCAGTATGGAGCAGCCTAATAAGGAGAAAAATCTCCATGCACTGCCATAGACATTGATTAGTGTACTGTTCCTTTGCTTACCTAACAACAGAGCCTCCCTTGGATGACCGTTCACTGTCCCATCCAGTGGGCATTGCCCGCTAGATATAGTCCCCAACTCGGTGTCAGATGACACGCGGGCGATGTCACTGAGTCAGATCTCCCACAATGCACACGTGAGGAGCACAAGCGCATGCGCATAAGAGTCGCATATCAGCTATGAAAGTCTGGGTCATGTTGCAGGCGGGGCCTGCGGGTCAAACAAGGTTTGCTGGCACTGCCCCCCTGCCCGGAAGATCACATGTCCGCCACAGGGAAACAGGAGAGACAATGCTGTGTGATATGCATTTGTTTGCATATACAGTACATATGATATTATGGTTTGCTTATTTTTAATGTTTCACATTTTTGCACATTGTGTGCATTGTGTAGTGTATTGTGGTCAGTGACATGCATCTTTTTTGAGCGTTGTGTGACATGCATTTGTTTGCACATATATTATGGTTTGAGTATTTTAATTGCTATACATATTTGTATATATTTAATATTTATTCATAATCAATGTAATCATTCTTCAAATCCTAGACATTTAAAAAATACAAGATCAGAGATTCCACATCTTGGAACATTTCTGACCCAGAGAAATAGATTGCAGCTGTGTAGTGGGCAAACTGCCAGAAGAGTCTATTTTCACAAATGAATTCAATGTAATTATAAATTATATTGCCAGGAATATTACTACAAAATATTTAATTGTCACCAACAAGCTGGTATTGTGGATGCATAAAAGGTGTTATATATGTAGCACCCTCTACCAGAAGGCAGGTGTCATGGTTATGCAATAGAGTTTTGTCTATCAGCTTACCTGTCTCCATGTGTTCATCTCTAAAGACCAGCTGACTCTCACCTGACTGCTTTTATTAACTCTCCTCTAGCATGGCTCCACCCCATCTCCTATCAGAGAACTCTATATTAACCTCTGCACTGCAGGCCAGCCCTGCTGATCAACCTTTGTGTGTTTGGCTTCCTGTTCCTGCCTGCCTACGTTTGTTTCTGTTACCGACCTTGGCGTGTTCTCTACTATTCCTGTCTGCTCGTGACCCTGACCTCTGGCGTGTCCCCGACTATCCCTGTTTGCCTGTGACCCTGAACCTTGGCGGGAACTCTGTTGTCCTTGTCTGCTTGTGGCCCTGACCTTGGCTTATTTCTTTACTATGCCTATCCTCCTGTTGCCTACTGTGGGTGTGAGCTGGGGGACCCTGGGGGTCGCGACCTGGAGCCAGTTGCAGCCCAGTCCATCCTCACCACTAGAGGCTCTGGTGAACACCTGCTGGCTCTTAGACTCCGCGCCCCAGGGAATCCTACGCTCTAACCCCGGTGGGATCCGTGTTGGTGTTCCAGAGGCCCTGCCTTCCTTACCACCCGGACTCCCATCCGCAGCAGTCAGCCGTAGGGTCCACTGCCTTGTGGTGCACTCCTGATCCCAACGGTGTGCATCTGTCACCCAGCCTCAAGGTGACCTGACAGTAGATGCTAGTAAGTGTAGCAATAACCCCCGAAGGAGCTGCTGATATTGATCGGGCCTGTTCTCTACTCTCCTGCACCCCTTATAAATTTGTTTCAATCCCCTTGACACAACTGTAGTGCAGTGTTGTAATGATACTGATACGAATGTTAGCTCACAATATATATATTGCAATTATATATACTTCTACCTGGGTGTTTGTTGCTCCACCTGCAGGAGAAAAACAACACTGCACACGAAAATTTGTGATTAACCAAAATTACGTCTTTTACTAAACTGATATTTAAAGATAGTTACAATGACTATACTGTCCCACAAACGTAGCGTGACAGCACAGTGAAGATTCACAACAATCTTAGTACATATACACACAAATATATATAGTTTTCTTGAATAGACCCTCTGTTGGTGTGTCTCCAGGTGGGACCAGTGTTCAAAGTGTCAATGTCTTATCTCTGGACACCTTCCCACCTCCAGCACACTGTAGCAAAACACAAAAACACAGGAATATTAACACCCCACAGTTTTAATTCACTAGGGAGCTCCCCCTGCTTTCACGGTGCAGTCACTCTATTTTTTGATTAAATGCAAGGCCTTGCGTTGATAGAAATAGTCCTGTTATCTTCAGTCTTCTGCTAGCTAAAGAATCAATAATTGTAATCCACAGGGCTTGTGACCAGAAGAAATGGTATAGAATGATGCATGATAGTAATTGCAACCAGGTAAAATTGGTTGTATATTCCTTCTCAAGGGGAACAAATATTCCACGTCAATTCCTAGGTAATGAAGTCTAACTTAAGGTCTGTGCAAGTATGATGTTTTTCTCTCTCTACTTGTTCTGTGTGACACAAACTTCTGGGCGTTAGCCCTATCACCGCACTGAATTCAGATGAATGGATGCATCCGTTCCACAAGTCCTCAGTCTATCCGAAGTTACAGCTGCGCTGCTACGCCGTTCCGTTCACTAATGACCAGGAGTCCTAGGTTTCCACCTTCACGGGTCTCTGAAACGATCACTTCTGCTGCTCCAGCACACTGTGATCTAAGGCAGGATCACTGGCTGCTGTTCTGCTCTGCACAGGGTAGGCCGCAGCTCTGTGGGACACACACACACCCACAGAGCCCCTCTGGCAGGCCACGCGTCCCAGGAACAAGAGAGCTAAGATGGCCGCTACCAGCCTTTTTATAGTCTTCCCACAATGCAGTTCAGTTCTCCCAATGTTTTATGGGAGTTAACGGGCATCATGGGTAGGTCAAGTTAATGTCCAGAAGTAAACAATAAAACACTTCCATGTCACTCCCCAACTAATGAAATATGAAGGTGCTGCAATTATATATTTTGGCCGCTAGATGGCGCCATATACCAACTTATTAACCTTACAGCATTACATATAACTAGAAACAAATATTGTCAGTGCTACATAAGGGTTATTTTAGTAGGTTGTTCAGCACAGGCAAATTTAGGTAGGCTTATGCTGCAAGCTAGGCCTGTCTGTTTTGATCTGGGGGCTGGGAGTGGTCAGAGTAGCAGTGGGTGTGATCAGCTGGGCTCCAGTTCTGAGCTGCCTCCCCTGCTTCCAGGGAGAATGTTCTGGAAGAGGAGGCTGGGCCTAGAGCTGGAGTGACAGGCAACTCATGTGGGAGCCCTGACCAATCCCTAACTGGTGTTGGCAAGGGGCGGGCCTCCTATATAAGTTAGGGTCACATGCTGCTGGGGAGGAGTAGTCGGCTGGGTGACGTGAGGAATGAAGTGCTAGACAGCACTCCATTCCTCACGTCACGTGGGGGGGTAGCGATTGCAGGAGGAGGCCCAGGGAGAACTGTGAGGGAACATTGCCTCTACATGGGCATTGGCAATGTCTCTGTCACCACACGGTCGGTGGCAGGGTACTCCTGGAGCAGAAGGGCAGGAGAAATTGTCAGAACGCATGGTCCGGACAAGTTCCTCATCAAGGACTTAGGGCTGGAAGGTCGGTGAGTGTTACCACAGTGGATGGCTGGAGGTGCCAGGGAATCTGTGAGGGAACTCTGCTTCTACACTGTCACTAGCAGAGTCTTTATCATACACACGGTGGATGGTGAAGAGTCCTGGATCAGAGAAGAGACTGTGGGGATGTGTGTCAAATCAGTGTGGCTGGCTGGCACATGGTTTGCAAGTTGGACTGGCTGGGAGCAGTAGTCCATTTCCTAGAAGATAGACTTTACCCTACTAGTCCTCCGGGGAGAGGTCCTGCAGGCCTCAGGCTTACTAGCACTGAGTCACCAGAGCCAGTAGAGGGGCTTATTCAGAGTGAGTTCATACTACCCAATAGAAGAGGATGTATCATACTTCAATTAGGAACTACAAGATTGTGCAGGAGGAATCAAGTTTGGGCAGGAGGTGGAAGAGATCTAAGACCATTGCTTTTACACAGTCAACAGTGATGTTTCTGTCCCTCACACGGTGACGGATAGGGATGAGCCAAACACCCCCCTGTTCGGTTCGCACTAGAACATGCGAACAGGAAAAAAGTTTGTTCGAACACGCGAACACCGTTAAAGTCTATGGGACACGAACATGAATAATCAAAAGTGCAAATTTTAAAGGCTTATATGCAAGTTATTGTCATAAAAAGTGTTTGGGGACCTGGGTCCTGCCCCAGGGGACATGGATCAATGCAAAAAAACTTTTAAAAACGGCCGTTTTTTCAGGAGCAGTGATTTTAATAATGCTTAAAGTCAAACAATAAAAGTGTAATATCCCTTTAAATTTCATACTTGGGGGTGTCTATAGTATGCCTGTAAAGGGGCGCATGTTTCCCGTGTTTAGAACAGTTTGACAGCAAAATGACATTTCAAAGGAAAAAAGCCATTTAAAACTACTCGCGGCTATTGCATTGCCGGTCCGACAATACACATAGAAGTTCATTGATAAAAACGGCAAGGGAATTCCCCACAGGGGAACCTCGAACCAAAATTAAAAAAAAAAAATGACGTGGGGATCCCCCTATATTCCATACCAGGCCCTTCAGGTCTGGTATGGATATTAAGGGGAACCCCGGCCAAAATTAAGAAAAAAAAATGACGTGGGGGTCCCCCTAAATTCCATACCAGACCCTTCAGATCTGGTATGGATTTTAAGGGGAACCCCGCGCCCAAAAAAAAACGGCGTGGGGATGCGGAGCGGCCCGGAGAAGAAAATAAAGAAGAGAAGAAGATGAAGCAGAGAAGAAGATGAAGAAGAAGATGAAGAAGAGAAGAAGATGAAGAGAAGAGCGGGAGCCTCCCTCCATGCCATGGATGCGGAGCGGCCCGAGGAGAAGTAGATAGAAGACGCCGCGGAGGAGATGCTGGATGAGAACGCCGGAGGAAGAAGCAGAAGAACCAGAAGAACCAGAAGAAGAAGATGAAGGAAGATAGAAGAAAGAAGAAGCATTTAAATAAAGGAATTGTCAAAAACTGTTTCTTGTCATTTTTAACATTTTTGACAGTTTTTTAGTGAAATGGTAGGGGTAAGTACCCCCTTACCATTTCACACAGGGGGGAGGGTCGGATCTGGGGGTCCCCTTGTTAAAGGGGGCTTCCAGATTCCGATAAGCCCCCCGCCCGCAGACCCCCACAACCACCGGCCAGGGTTGTGGGGATGAGGCCCTTGTCCTCATCAACATGGGGACAAGGTGTTTTGGGGGGCTACCCCAAAGCACCCTCCCAATGTTGAGGGCATGTGGCCTGGTACGGTTCAGGAGGGGGGGCGCTCTCTCGCCCCCTCTTTTCCTGCAGCCTACCAGGTTGCGTGCTCGGATAAGGGTCTGGTACGGATTTTTGGGGGACCCCACGCCGTTTTTTTTTTTTTGCGCTGGGTTCCCCTTAAAATCCATACCAGACCTAAAGGGTCTGGTATGGAATTTAGGGGGACCCCCACGTCATTTTTTTTTTAAATTTGGCCGGGGTTCCCCTTAATATCCATACCAGACCTGAAGGGCCTGGTATGGAATTTAGGGGGACCCCCACGTAATTTTTTTTTTTAAATTTTGGTTCGGGGTTCCCCTGTGGGGAATTCCCATGCCGTTTTTATCAATGAACTTCTATGTGTATTGTCGGACCGGCAATGCAATAGCCGTGAGTAGTTTTAAATGGCTTTTTTCCTTTGAAATGTCATTTTGCTGCCAGACTGTTCTAAACACGGGAAGCATGCGCCCCTTTACAGGCATACTATAGACACCCCCCAGCTACGAAATTTAAAGGGATATTACACTTTTATTGTTTGACTTTAAGCATTATTTAAATCACTGCTCCTGAAAAAACGTCCGTTTTTAAAACTTTTTTTTGCATTGATCCATGTCCCCTGGGGCAGGACCCAGGTCCCCAAACACTTTTTATGACAATAACTTGCATATAAGCCTTTAAAATTAGCACTTTTGATTTCTCCCATAGACTTTTAAAGGGTGTTCCGCGGCATTCGAATTTGCCGCGAACACCCCAAATTGTTCGCTGTTCGGCGATGCAGGGAGCAATAGTCTGCATGGAGATGCAGAGGGAGTAAGTCTGAAGATTTATACTTAGTCAAATATACACATTCAATCTTCAGGCTCTAACTTTGTTCAAAGTATGCTGAATTCTGTAAATATGATGGCAATGATTAATTCCATGGGCATTCCATATCCCAATCCCTATCCAAGCTGTACCCCCCATAAAACAACAAAAACAAGGTTTGCAAAAGACTGTTCATTGTCTCTGGAAAGGATGCATGAAGTCTGGCAGTGGGGTGATTTGGGGGATCATTTGTCAGTAGTTCTAACACCATAGGGTAATTGGCGCTACCCTGTAAAATCAAATGAGTGTATTAAAATGGTAGGTAAGTGCCTATCTACAAAGAAAGGTGGGGTGACTTATCCCATAAAGCAAAGTGTGTATATGTGTAATTACATTGCAATTTTTGAACTTTGCCATAGTACACTATGGGAGCCCCTTTGTTTCTTCCTATGAGGATCCAGTTCTGAGACACTGTGGAACGATTTGGGAGGTCCTGACCGAAGTGCATAACCCCTGAGTTTGTGTGGACAGCTGCAAGAGCTCGATGGAGCAACTGACGGGATAGTGAGAAAACTGACTATCACCCCTGCAGGGGTAACAACGTTTGGTGAGTGGGGGCACATTGGGGGGAGCACTACGAGTCACCTTACCTGCTGAGCACCGAAGTCACCTGAATAAAAGTCACCACTGGCTATTTTGGAATCACATTCTATTTTATTTATCACTTGTGGGACTTGTACTTTTTATTTTTACTTTTTGTTTTTCTACACACACATTTTGTGTGGGACTATATATATATTTTTATATTTTTTATATATACATTTGTCCAAATATTTTGCATACATATCTTGTTATCTATATTTTTTATGTACACATTGATTTGGATTATAACACAAGATATTTGTTCTTTATTATATGGTTGGGTATTTGTGGGAGATATTTGTTTAACACTAAATATATATGCAAGGTTGTTAGGCTTAGTTCTGACTGAGAGATACATTTATACACCCTTTTCTATATATGTGATGTAATTTGGTTGATTACTTATACATATTTGGTGCACCTGTCACATACACATCTGATTAAGCAATTGCCTGCTATATCACTTTTATACCTAACACTGATGGTTACACATATACACAATTTGCTTTATGGGATAAGTCACCCCACCTTTCTTTGTAGATAGGCACTTACCTACCATTTGAATACACTCATTTGATTTTACAGGGTAGCGCCAATTACCCCATTCTTTATCTCTATTCACTGTAAGTTCCCTCGGGAACCTAATAGGGGGAGGGGCTGCAACCCGTTACTATCCTGAGCGTGGAGTCTATTACATATTTAGTGCTAACACCATGGCTACATATATGACTGAAGAAAGATGATTATAATAATTCATTGCCCAGCGGACAAGCATGAGGCAGAGATGTGACATGGTTAGTTGAATTGCTGAACACAGAAATAACCAGAGATACACGTATCACCTGCCTGTAGTGTGGTGGGGTTGTGTAAATCACAAGATTAGCTGATTTACAAAATACTTTGGCAAGCAGAAGAGTAAACATATACAGTATGTAGCGGTACTAGCTTGTATAACAGTGTAAATTTGCTGTCCCCTCAAAATAACTCACACAGCCATTAATGTTTAAACCACTGGCAACAAAAGTGAGTACACCCCTAAGTAAAAATGTCCAAATTAGGCCCAAATTGTCAATATTTTGTGTGGCCACCATTATTTTCCAGCACGGCCCTAACCCTCTTGGGCATGGAATTCACCAGAGGTTCACAGGTTGACACTGGAGTCCTCTTCCACTCCTCTATGATGCCATCAAGGAGCTGGTGGATGTTAGAGACCTTGCACTCCTCCAACTTCTGTTTAAGGTTGCCCCACAGATGCTCAATAGGGTTTAGGTCTGGATACATGCTTGGCCAGTCCATCACCTTTACCCTCGGCTTCTTTAGCTATCATCTTGGAGGTGTGCTTGGGGTCATTATCACATTGGAATACTGCCCTGCGGCCCAGTCTCCGAAGGGAGGGGATCATGCTCTGCTTCAGTATGTCACATACATGTTGTCATTCATGGTTCCCTCAATGAACTGTAACTCCCCAGTGCCGGAAGCACTCTTGCAGCCACAGACCATGACACTTCCACCCCCATGCCTGTAGGCAACAAATATAAAGTAGGCGCTTATTAAACTACATGCATCCTAAAATTGACACGTGCTAAGTAATAAAGATTACACCCACTGTGATAATCACTATTGTGCAATACCAAAAACAAAAAAAAAAATGCACAAAAAGTCGCACAAAAAAAAGTCACACAGACGCTCCTTCCCCTCAGCAGGATATACACCAATCACCCAAAACAAGATAAACATGGTGATCATGCAACACAGTTTTATTAAAAAAGTTCCCTTTTAAAACCAATCCCCAAATATATGCGCTTACAAGTCAGGGTGCCCAGACTGGCACCAGCTCGACCAGCATAAACATTTTAGTTCAAAGGATAATATCCAACACTCTGTCGTTACAATGGTGAAGCTGTAAAACGAAATGCATAGAGGTCAGATTGCCGTCGCTATTCCCGTGGACCCCATGTGACGTCACATCCGTTTGAGCAGTGGGACGCCCGCCGGAATCTGGTAAGACAGACGGTGCCTTTGTCCTGTACCATTGTAAAGGCAGTGTGTTGGATATTATCCTTTGCACCAAAACATTTATGCTGGTCAAGCTGGTGCCGGTCTGGGCACCCTGACATGTATGCGCACATATTTGGAGATTGGTTTTAATAAAATTGTGTTGCACGATCACTGTGTTTGTCTTCTTTTTGGGTGATTGGTGTATATCCTGCTGAGGGGAAGAAGCGTCTGTGAGCTGGAAAGGAGAAAACTTGGAACTTGGGAGATTGTAATAATATCATTATACACACTTTGTGGTCCAGCGAGTCTTTGGGCTCTGGTTAGTGAGCATTTGCATTATTGGTGGTGGAGCACGTTTTTTCTTGGAATCATATAAAGATGCACAGTGGATTTAATTAAAGTGCAAGCATTTGGAAATGGTCAGTTGATTAAGGACTTCAACCTGCATATTTTTACAGCACTTTTCATTTTTGATATGTATATACACTAAGCTATCAGTGATAGAACACTGGTATTAATATTTGGATTTTTTTTAACAGCATCTTTGTGAAATTTTTGTGTGATTTTATTTGTGCGATTTTTTTTTTGTGCAATTTTTTTGTGCATTTTTTGTTTTCGACATTGCACAATAGTGATTATCACATTATTTCAGTTTTTGAATGTATATGCAATAAGTTATCACTGATAGAACACTGGTATTAACATAAAAGGTTTTTTTTCACAGCATCTTTTAGGAATTTTTTGTGCAACTTTTTTGTGTGCGATTTTTGTGTGCATTTTTTGTTGTTTTTGGTATTGCACAATGGTAATCCTCACAGTGGGTGTAATCTTTATTACTTAGCACATGTCAATTTTTGGATGCGTGTTGTTTAATTAGCATCTACTTTATATTTTTTATTATTAGTGTGATTCACACTTACAGGGGCAGCTGTCACACGCATTTACATAGGGTTGGTACCTTTTATATTTTGGAATAAAATTGACTGTAGGCTAAAATCAGCCAACGATGGGAAAGTGAACTTACCCTAGACCTACCCAAGGAAAAGTGGGAACGTATATACAACCACATCCATAAGGGTTCCATTAACATTTCAACACAAGAAAATTTACTCTAGATGGTACAGGACACCCCATAAGATCCACAAATATCACCCCAGCGTCTCCCCACTCCCTGATCCACATATGGTGGGAATGCCCACTCATACAACCTTTCTGGAAAGAAGTTCACCGCATAACCGCTCAAATTACAACCTATACCCCAGACTTTACCCTGGCTCAATACCTTCACCACACATCCCTACCCTACTCAGCATACAAAAAATCTCTCACCTTACACCTCATCAACGCTGCCAAACAATGTGTACCTGTCCACTGGAGAAGCACCAACCC
Organism: Aquarana catesbeiana; assembly: GCF_042186555.1. Classification (NCBI taxonomy): domain Eukaryota; kingdom Metazoa; phylum Chordata; class Amphibia; order Anura; family Ranidae; genus Aquarana; species Aquarana catesbeiana. Next base: position 236,795,175 of record NC_133328.1, read on the forward strand.
CCCTAACATTTTCAAATTGCTTCACTGCATAGAGAAAACGACTGAAATGGAGAACTTAATCTACCCAGCTAAAGACACCCCAACAAAATATCAAAAAACTTGGGTTTGTTGGCTACACTTTAGGGACTCCACAGATGTCCACAATCTTCTAAGTAACTCATAATTGCCTACATGATAAATACAAACTCGAGCAGAGTCTCCACCCCCTTTACCCCCCTCTTCTCTCCTACCCTCCCAAAAACAATGATCAACGCCTCACAGGCAAACTTACAACTCTACAAGCCTTCCAACATAGGGACATAATGGATGTTATCCTGGTGAACACCCCTGGAGGGAACTAGCCACACATAAAACCCTAAAGACATGGTGGGGCTCAACTAGGCTTCTTAGTAAACCAATACTGATGGAAAAACTATTGCCAGCAACCAATGCCCCCACCCACTCACAGTAAGCTCCCAATAGGGGTGTCTGGGTGCCATGTTGGCATGTTTTGGTTTACCTGTATTTCCCATGATAGACCCCCAAACACAGCACTCCAATCCCCAACAGTATAGACACCTGTGAAACCATTTGTTTACACTCTATACTGACCGGTTTACTGTTTATTACTGTTTATTTCGCATTGCAATGTACTATATCTTGATACCATTTATGCACTGCCTTTGGTATCATGTAACCGTTTCACTTGTGTTTCTTTATCTTTTCTCTGTAAACTTGAAAATTCTAATAAAAACATTGAAACATAAAAAAAAAAAATTCACTGTAGGCAAGACACACTTGTCTTTGCACTCCTCACCTGGTTGCCGCAACACACACTTGACACCATCTGAACCAAATAAGTTTATCTTGGTCTCATCAGACCACAGGACATGGTTCTAGTAATCCAAGTCCTTAGTCTGCTTGTCTTCAGCAAACTGTTTGCCGGCGTTCATGTGCATCATCTTTAGAAGAGGCTTCCTTCTAGGATGACAGCCATGCAGACCAATTTGATGCAGTGTGCGGCATATGGTCTGAGCACTGACAGGTTGACCCCCCACCCCTTCAACCTCTGCAGCAATGCTGGTAGCACTCATATGTCTATTTCCCAAAGACAACCTCTGGATATGACGCTGAGCATGTGCACTTAACTTCTTTGGTCGACCATGGTGAGACCTGTTCTGAGTAGAACCTGTCCTGTTAAAACACTATATGGTCTTGGCCAGCATGCTGCAGCTCAGTTTCAGGGTCTTGGCAATCTTCTTATAGCCTAGGCCATCTTTATGTAATGCAACAATTCTTTTTTTCAGATCCTCAGAGAGCTCTTTGCCATGAAGTGCCATGTTGAACTTCCAGTGACCAGTATGAGAGAGTAAGAGTGATAACACCAAATTTAACACACCTGCTCCCCATTCACACCTGAGACCTTGTAACACTAACGAGTCACATGACAGAGGGAAAATGGCTAATTGGGCCTAATTTGGACATTTTCACTTAGGGGTGTACTCACTTTTGTTGCCAGCGGTTTAGACATTAATGTCTGTGTGTTAAAGTTATTTTGAGGGGACAGAAAATGTACACTGTTATACAAGCTGTTTACTACTTTACTACTGTTTACTACTCACTGCTTTACATTGTAGCAAAGTGTCATTTCTTTAGTGTTGTCTCTTGAAAAGATGTAATAAAATATTTCTAAAAATGTGCGGGGTGTACTCACTTTCGTGAGATACTGTAAGTATAGATCACTATTTTGACTTTATACCCATTGATATGGTGTTTATGTCTTTGGAAGTTCTGTGATCGGGTCTAATTCTTTATGAGATAGTGGCTTTGCAATGATTTCTCCTTTGCCACTTGCTTTCTTACCTTTGGTTTTTAACCTATTTTGATAGATAATATATTTGTGAAATCCTGATAGGCTACAATCAGTTCAAATCATCATTTGGGTCCAGCTATACTAACTCACATGTTTTTAAATAATTTTTGTAAATTTTTGTAAAATTTTTTGTAATATTTAGATTTTTTTTAGATAATAATTAACAGTTTTGTTTTTTTAATATGTTATACATTTTGATTATTGAGCAGTAATGAAAACACGGTATTGAACTGGTGAAACAGCTGATCACTGTCATGTAAGGTGATTTGGCTGATATAAATGACCAGTTCACAGAGTTAACAATTGGGCTTTGATAAAGCACAGTTTATGTGTGAAACGCGTTAGCCGTTCCTCTCCTGCTTGTACTTATTGTACTCTCGATGTCGTACATAATTTTATATAAATAAAGGCATTTTGGATCTCAGTATTGGTGTGCAGCCACCTGGATTTCTGTTCTCCTAATTGCTACAGCTGCGACTGGGTGAGCACCCTGCATGGAGGAAATCATGCCAATGGAGCCGGCTCACCTGTGAGCAGTGTGAACTTTTGTCTACACAATTTTGTACATGAGCATGATGGGTTGGTTTTTGAAGAAGCTTTGATGCACACAATGGAAAAGGCCCATTGGAAGGGGGGCCATAGCAGTGCAAGTGCTGCATATGCGGAATGATTTTGCATCTTTCTTTATGTCTCCCACAGGACAGGTTTAATGGCAGCTTAATGCTATTTAACAGCTTTGAAATAAAGACATCAGCTATGCAGAGTTGTTGTTATGTATATTCACCTCTTTTGCTTTTAATAATAAAATGCTTTTGAACTTTAACCACTTCAGCCCCGGAATGTTCTACCCCCTTAATGACAGGCCGTTTTTTGTGATACGACACTGCGTTACTTTAACTGACAATCAATAAAAAAAATGTAAAAAATCCAATTTCTTCATCAATTTAGGCTAATATGCATTCTGCTACATTTTTTGGTAAAGAAATCCCAATAAGCGTATATTGATTGGTTTGCACAAATGTTATTGCATCTACAAACTATGGGATATTTTTATAGCATTTTTACTTCTTATATTTATTTTTACTAGTAATGGCAGAGATCAGCGATTTTTTGCAGGACTGCGACTTTGCAGCAGACAAATCAAACGCCTAACTGACACTTTTGACACTTTTTTGGGGACCAGTGACTAATACAGTGATCAGTGCTAAAAATATGCACTGTTACTGTACTAATGACACTGACAGGGAAGGGGTTAACATTGGGGGTGATCAAAGGGCTAAATGTGTCCCTAGAGGGTGCTTGCTAACTGTGTGGGGGTTGCACTGATTGAGTGAAAACAGAGATCTTTGTTTCTGCTTAGCAGGAACATAGGATCTCCATCTTCTCCCCTGTCAGAATGGTGATCTGCCTTGTTTACATGGGCAGACCACCGTTCTGCCTTTTTTGGGAACAATCCTGGGTGGCCGAAGATATTGGGTCCGCCGGACCCGCTGATTGGCTCCCCCTCTGTCCAATCAGCAAGCGATTGCACCTCTGGCAGCGCGCGTGTGCGCCACCCAGTGTCTAATGCACAAAAAAAAGTACAGGTACAAGATTACGCACAATAGAGCCGTCCTGCTGCAGTACATGTACATTAGGCGGTCGGCAAGTGGTTAAAAGATCTTCTGTAAAGTGCAATTCATTTTATGTGAGATAGGCTTTGCGTCAGCTAGCAATAACAGGCAATTAAAAATAGTTTACTAAGGTTGCAATATGCTGAATCTAAATAATGACAATGCTTCCTTTTTTTACATAAATTATACAAAATATTCATACATTTATTCATCCTCAATACATAAATAAAACTCCCCCCCCCCCCTCTTATTTATGTATCTCTCCTTCTTCTTTCCCTCCACCCCTTTACTTGGTCTATTTAGCTTTTATTCCTCAAATCCGTGTATCTTCTTGTGCTCTTAAATTCTGTCCAACCTTTTCATATATTTACACATTTTTCAGTTTATTTTTAATTTTTTTTTCCCCAGCATGATATAGCTCTTCCATATTATGTGTTAATCCTATCTTTTTAACCCATTCTCCTAATGTTGGGCATTCTGGATTTAATCAATATCTTGGGATTAAGCTTTTTGCGGCATTTATCAAATGGGGTATCACAGTTTTTTTATATTCTTTGATTGTTAGTTTACTGTTGTGCAAAAGATAGGTTTCGGATTTTTTGGCATTTCCATTCCTGATATTTCCTGAATCATTTGGATAGTCTCCTGACAGAATTTCTGTATTTTTGGGCATTCCCACCAACTGTGTATCATTGTTCCTCTTAACCCACATCCCCTCCAGCATAAAGATTTTTCTGGTTGGAATTTGTGAGTTTTGGTGGGTGTTAAGTACCATCTTGATAAGCACTTATAGTTCATCTCTCTCGTATTAATATCTATCGCTTCTGCCAATTTCAATATTTCTCCTTTTTCTTCTTCGCTCCATTTTACGCCAAGTTCGGCCGAGCTTTCTTTCCAAGAAAGGTGGAACTACTGGTTCCAGCATTCCATTAATAATCTTATAAACTCGAGAAGTACAGTGCTTCGGCGCAATCTGCGAGCTAAGAATTTTCTCTAATGGCAGTAAATTTTCATTTGACCTTATTGATTTAGGTAATGTCTCTATAAAGTGTGTTAGTTGTCTATATCTCAGCTCATTTATCCATAAGATGTCCCTCTTGTGTCTTAGTTCCTGTATAGTGCAAATCACCCCTTCTTTCATAATATCTTTTAGTAGTGCATTTTTCTTCCCAATCCAAACCCCAAATACACTGTAAAAAATTTTATGCTGTGTCTACTCAAAAAAATTGAGGCAACTATTTGCATCAGCTTTTTAAGTACTGTCAACTATACTTATTTTTGTTTGACTCATTAGACTTTTCATGTTTTCAACTTTGTTGTTTTAAGTAAAGCCAGCTCAATTTTTTTCAGTTTATAGACCATAGAGTTTTAAGTTAGGAATACTTACCTTAACTTGTCTGGAACTATAGTTTTAAGTAAAGCCAGCTAAATGTTTCCAGTTTATAGACCATGGGTTCAAGTAAAGCCAACTAATTTTTTCCAGGTTCTAGAAAAGTTTAAGTTAGGAACACATACATTAACTTATTTATTTTAAGTATATAGCACTGTTAATTTATGGAGCACTTTACATATATATGTAGATTCAGTCCCTGCCCTCAAGGAGCTTTCAATCTAAGATCCCTAACTCACATTCATACGAGGGTCAATTTACACAGGAGCCAATTACCCTACCAGCATGTCTTTTGAGTGTGGGAGGAAACCTACACAGGCACAGGTAGTGCTGTGGTCCGAACCAGCGACCCTTTTGCTGCTAGGCAAAAGTGCTAACCACTACACCACTGTGCTAAGTTACTTGGTAACTTAGTTACTTAGTTTTAAGTGATATTAACTTGCAACTTACTCATTTTTTTTAGGTTGGTAAAACTTGTTTTCCAAATGTATTTGATATATGTTTGAAGGTTTTTATGTAAAAATAATACAATAATATGTTTTTTAAAAGGGATAGTCTCATGAAACAGGCTTTCAAAACAAATTACCATTTATTATTTATAAAGTGTTACAAATGTAATATTATTAAAGCAGCATCAAATGTAAATGTAAACATTTAAAAAAAAAGAAAAAAGAAAAAAATGCCTCTTTCTCAGCTAACAAATCAAACTGAAACACATGTATATACAGTAAATCTATTAAGAACATAGAATACAGAATGTATTAACTTTTTTTAGCCTTTTAGGAACATAATTTGCACTTTAACCACTTCAGCCCTGGAAGGATTTGCCCCTTTAATGACCAGGCCATTTTTTGCGACACTGCACTGCATCGCTTTAACTGACAATTGCATGGTCGTGCAACGTTATACCCAAACAAAAAATTGATGTCCTTTTTTCCCACAAATAGAGCTTTCTTTTGGTGGTATTTGATCACCTCTGTGGGGTGGGAAGGAGGTATACATATCTCCGTCCAGTCTCGCCACCCCCGTCGGGGGAAACATGCAAGGTCGATGTATCGTTGGGGGTTAAACCATAAGCTCATTGTATTCCGCAGAGTATACAAATTCGTGCCACCAAAACCATTTTTTTGAGAATTGTTCACTAAGGCCCTTCTCTGTGGCCACCAAGTCTTCCATTGCCCTTATCTCTGACACCTTTCTCAACCAAATGACCACCGATGGGGGCTGCGCCCGCTTCCAAAGCAGGGGGATGCAACTCTTCGCCGCCGTGATGAGGAGAGGGACAATTGATTTCTTATAGACTTTGGTGGGAATCTCATGGTGATGAAGAAGAAAGGATTCAGGGGTCTCAGGTATCTCTCGATCTGTGAATTTTTGCACTATGCGCCGTACTTCCATCCAAAAAGGACGGAGGGTTCGACAGGACCAGAAGACATGGAGCAGGGAGCTGGTCTCCTCTCCACATCTCCAACACAGGTTTGAACTCTGGGGGAACATCTGATGTATTTTTTCCGGGGTGTAGTACCACCGAGCTAGTAGCTTGTATCCCGCCTCTTGATGTCTGGCGCATATGGATATCTTATGAGCAAAAAGAAAGAGCCGATCTATTTGTTTCTCTGTAAATTTCACCCCTAGGTCCCTCTCCCACTTGGATATGTAAGGAGGTCTGGAGTCCTGGGGTTGAGCAAGTAGTAGTTGGTAAGTCAGGGAGATAGCATGTCTCAGTGGGGTTTGTTCCACACACATCAGTTCAAAGGTGGTTAATTGCCTCTCAAACAACTCAGGCGTAGGCAGAGAGCCAATAAAATGAGTAAGTTGAATCTTCTGCCAAAACGACAAACCCGCCAGGGCTGGATCCTCTGTGATTTGTTGCCTGTTCTTCCACTGGCCGTTGGTAAGGAAATGTCTTGCTTGAGATCGCTCAACCTCCAGCAGCTGCAAGAATCTGGGGTCTTCAAGACCTGGAGCAAACGCTGGGTTTCCAATAATGGGTGTAAGCGGGGACGGAAGCGGTGCAACCAAAAAATTGTGGAAAACTTTGCGGGTCGTTTGCCACGTTTCCCCCACTGTCGGGTGTTTAATTATTCGGTTAGGCATGGGCTTATGACACCAAGGCAACGATTCCAGTCTGGTTCCTGCTAAGGCGTATTCTATTTGCACCCACTGCTTCAAGGTACTGTGCCGGCACCAGTCTAGTACCCTGGTTAGATGGCAGGCCATTAAGTAGAGATTTGCATCCGGTAAGGCAATACCCCCTCTTAGCTTCGATATTCTAAGGGTGGTCTGGGCCAAACGTGGTGGTTTTTGAGCCCAAACGAACCTCACAAAGGTTTTGTTGACCGCTTTAAGGAAGGACGCAGGAATACGTACAGGGAGAGCCTGGAAATGGTACAGTAAACGAGGCATAATGTTCATTTTTATTATGGCACACCGTCCAAACCAGGAAAACATTCCTTTCTGCCAGGTCTGGAGATCCTTTTTTATAGCTGTTAAGAGGGGAGGGAAGTTGAGAGAGAAGACCTCTTCTATTCTGCTTGGCAAATAAATGCCCAAGTATTTAATGTGGGATGAGGCCCATCTAAAAGGGAAGCCTGCTCTAATCAACCCAGCTAAGGGTGGTAGCAGAGCGATCTCCAGAGCCTCGGATTTCTGGTAATTAATGCGGAAAAAAGACAGTTTTTCGTACGCCTTCAGTTCTGCAAGCAGATTTGGGATGGATGTCAATGGGCTGGTCAGGAAGAAAAGCAGATCGTCTGCAAAGGCAGCTATTTTTGGGGAGAGGGTGTCATTCAATCTAAGCCCCTTGATATTCGGGTTATCCCTGATAAATCTTAGGAAAGGTTCGAGGGTCAGGATAAATATCAGAGGCGATAGGGGACACCCCTGTCTTGTCCCATTTGTTATCAGAAATGGTGAAGAAAGGTGGCCGTTCACCTTGACCTATGCTGAAGGGCAGGAGTAAATTGCTTGCACCCAGTTCATCATGCGCTCTCTGAGACCCAAACTCCGGAGGGTTTCGAAGAGAAAGGGACAGCTTACCCTGTCAAACGCTTTCTCCGCGTCTGTTGACAGGAGCACCATCCGATTTTTCAGTTTCTGTGCCGCATATATTAGGTTGATTGCTTTAGTTGTATTATCACGTGCCTCCCTTGAGGGAACAAATCCCACTTGGTCGGAGTGAATCAATTGAGGGATCAGGTCTATCAGCTGAATGGAGAGAATTTTTGTGAACATTTTCAAATCAATGTTTAGTAATGAGATCGGCCTGTAGCTTTGGCATAGTAGGGGGTCTTTGCCCTCCTTTGGGATAACCGTGATGTGTGCGCGTAGTGCGTCTCTGGGAAGGGCACAGCCCTCACCCACAGCGTTGTATGCCGAGATGAAATGTCCTGTAGTATAGCAAGGAGTACCCATCTGGACCCGGGGCTTTACCCAATTGCATGCTCGCCATCACTCGGGTTACTTAGTACGCCGAGATGGGTTTCTCCAGTTCTGTTAAATCCTCATCTGATAGTTGAGGCAAACCAGATCTTTGTAGGTAATCTTGTATATTACCCTGTTCCACTTGCGACGCCCCTTCAGAGGATGAACGTGACAGGTTGTATAAAGAGGTGTAATACTTTTGAAACTGTTCAGCTATGGCTTCTGTGGTGTGGACCTTATGGTGAGTTTCAGTATATATTTCGGGGATAAATGTTCATGCTCGCTGGGCACTAAGAGCTCGGGCCAGCAGTTTACCGCTTTTGTTACTGTGCATGTAGAACATTTTCCTGCATTTGGCTATCACCTCTTTTGCCCTATGTAGAGCCATGGTATGCAATTGATTCCGCAAGGCTGTTAAATCCGCCAATGCTTGTTCAGGGAGCGACTGTTTGTGGGTGGCCTCCAAGGACCGGATTTTGCCTAATGCCCAGTACACACGGTCGGACTTTGTTCGGAAATTCCAACAACAAAATCCTAGGATTTTTTCCGACGGATGTTGGCTCAAACTTGTCTTGCATACACACGGTCACACAAAGTTGTCGGAAAATCCGATCGTTCTGAACGCGGTGACGTAAAACACGTACGTCGGGACTATAAACGGGGCAGTGGCCAATAGCTTTCATCTCTTTATTTATTCTGAGCATGCGTGGCACTTTGTCCATCGGATTTGTGTACACACGATCGGAATTTCCGACAACGGATTTTGTTGTCGGAAAATTTTATCTCCTGCTCTCCAACTTTGTGTGTCGGAAAATCCGATGGAAAATGTCCGATGGAGCCCACACACGGTCGGAATTTCCGACAACACGCTCCGATCGGACATTTTCCATCGGAAAATCCGACCGTGTGTACGGGGCATAAGAGTTCAAAGATCTGTTGCTCTCTGGCCTTCTTGATGCGGGACCCTATTTTTATTAAGATACCCCTGATGTAGCTTTTGTGGGCTTCCCACACCATTGTTGAGGCTGTTTCTGAGTTTGTGTTTTCGGCAAAAAACTGCCTCAAGTCCTTGGACACCTCTGCAACTACCTCAGGCATTTGGATCAATGAGTCATTGATCTTCCACATCCACTGCTTGGTTGTGGGTGTCAGGAGGTCTATATCCACCATGACCGGGGCATGATCTGAGAATGTAATAGACCCGATCGATGCTGACGTAACCCTAGACAGAAGGGATTGGGGCATCATAATTAGATCAGTTCAGGTGTATGAGTCGTGTGGGTGCGAATAGAAAGTGTAATCTCGTTGGTTCCGATGAAGAATCCACCATACGTCTACTAGGTGGAAAGCATAAAAGCTTTTCTTTAGGCATTTCAGCGCCGCATAGGAGAGCTGAGAGGTGGTCCTGGATGAGTCTAAAGTGAGGTCCATGATGAAATTCATGTCACCACCCAGTATCACTGCCCCTTCAACAAACTCTCCCAGCTTGGTCAAGACAGGTTCTAGGAAAATGATCTGGTTTGTGTTTGGGAGATAAAGGTTCACTAGGGTGACCATAGAGCCCCCCAGTGTCCCTTTCACAAACAATGCCCTACCCTCCGTGTCATTCCACTTATCTTTCTCCTGCCACGGAGTAGTACTGCACATCAGAATGCTCACCCCCTAGACGCACACCCATGGTAAGCCACCGGAAAGAGACGATTCTTGAGACCTGGTATTTTGTCAGCACGTAAATGCGTCTCCTGCAGAAAAGAAATGTGAGCCCCCATGTTAAAATTTTAATAAAACTGAGTGCAAAGTGGGCGGGGCTTGATGTTACATAATCTGAATTTGAATTCCGGTATCTCAAAAACCAAACTGGCTGAAACATTCATTTTTGTGGCACAAATTCGTTTTTAAGCCTAACAGCTGGCGGTCCTTCACCCTGCATCTTGGTTGCATTCTGCCGCATGCAGTAAGTGCAAACTTTGCGTGCGCATAAGTGAGTTGTCTCAATAGGTGTATACAACGGAGGTATGTCCATTTATTATAAGTATATTAATCTACAAATAAAATAAACATTTTGGATGGTATGTTAACATTTAAAGCATGTGAATGATAGTTTGTTCAAAGCATGTGAATGATAATTTGTTTAATGTTCACTCTTACCTTTCAGTGGCATTGCATGGCTTTGTAGTGACTTGGAAAAATTCTTGTCACTGGTGGTGCTCTTTTGTCCTGATGGGCCTCAAACGTATGGGAACTTCTGCAGGCTTTCAAAGTTCCAAAAGACGTCAAGCTCTTTAAAATATACAGTATCAAATCTCATGCGGTTGCACGTTTGGCAAACATATGCATCCCACAATTTCAGATATTTTTTTTAAGTAAATGTAACTTAATTAGAATATGGAAATGCACATACCTTAAAGTGGTTGTAAACCTATTAAGAAAAAAAAAAAAAAACTAACATCTGCAAGACATAGGCATAATGAGCTAGTATGCATAGCATACTAGCTCATTATGTAATACTCACCTGAGATTGAAGCCCTCGCTGCGGTGCCTGTAGACCGCACTGGCCAGTGACATCACTCCCAGGGGTTACTTCCAAGTATTGTGGCTCCGGCACTGTGATTGGCCAGAAACGTGATGACGTCATTCCCGCACATGCATGCGTACAGGTACGCCCATTTGCCCAGACGTGCCATTCTGCCGATGTACATCGGCGTGCGCCGGTCGGGAATCGGTTAAAGCAATCTCCTTGAGATTTTTCTTACTTCTTCCTTAATTTCATTTTAGTAACAGATGTCATTCGTTTGATATGAGTCTTTCCATTATATTAGGTAATGTTGTTCTCAGGTTAGAAACATAGAACAGGGAATCATCCACGTATGCTGCCACCTTATATTCCTCATCTCCTATTTTCACCCCTTTTATATCTAAGTTGTTTCTGTTAGTTGCAAGTAAATGCTCTAATATTAGTATAAATAATAAGGGAGGTAGGGGACATCCCTGTCTCGTCCCATTGCCCAAGTCAAAGGGGCGAGACAAGGTCCTATTTACCCTCACCGCTGCCGACGGTTGTTTATATAACACTTTAATCCATTGAATCATTCTTGGACCAGTTTTGCTTTTTGATGCTTTTTCGGCATCTATTGATGGGGTCCATCTTTATTCATTTTTTGTAGGAGCAATGCTGATTTCACCCAATTATCTCTTCCTTCCCTCTCAGGGATGAATCCAACCTGAACCATATGTATCCATTCCTGCATTAATACCTTGAATCTATTGGCTAAGACTTTACCCTTTCAATAACGATATTGGCCTATAGCTGGAACAGTGTGCTACATCTTTATCCTACTTTGGTATTACTGTAATATATGCTTTATAATAGATGGCTGAGAAGCCATCCAGTCCTGGGCTCTTTCCTGTCGCGACCCCTTTTAATGCTAATAGAATTTCTTCTTGAATTATGGGTCTTTCCAGATCTGAGAGTTTTTCTTATTATTATTTAGGTAATTTGGCTTCTTTTAGGTACCTTTGCATTTTTTACTATCTATATCTTTTATTTGTTCCTTTACTGTTTTAATTGAGTATAATGCTTTATAAAACTTTTGAAATACTCCTGCAATTTCTGATGTTAAATGAACTAGATTTATTTTTCCTATGTAATTTTTTTCTTTTAGTATTCTTGCCAAGTATTTTCCTGGTTTGTTTCCCCATTGATATCTTTCTTTATTTTTTTATTGAAAGTTTGTCTTATTTCCTGTTCCATTAGACTATTCAGTTCATCTTTATTTAGCACTATCAGGTGTTGTATATCATTTCCCTTTTCCTTCTTCTGTTTTTGTTCTTGTTATAGTTCTTTTAATATACAATTTCTTTTGTTTGTTCTTTCTTTCTTTTTTTGTGACTATGGCTATCAGGATGCCCCTAATGTAAGCTTTATGAGCTTTCCATATCGTGGCTTCCGCGGCATCCTGTGACTTACTTGTTATAAAATATTGCTGTATTTTTTTCTTTATTTTTCTTTCAACCTCCCAATCCTGTATTAGTGTGTCATTTAATCTCCAGTTGTTTACTTTATTTTGATCCTCCCCCTATTTTAATTTCTGCTGTTACGGGTGCATGGTCTGATGTTGTTATTGTCTCTATAGATGTTTTACCTATTTCCTCCAATAATCGATGTTCTACCAATATATAATCCAGTCTTGAGTATGTCCCGTGTACGGCGGAATAGAACGTATAGTCTCTTTCTTTAGAGTGTTGGATTCTCCAAATATCTATCAGTTGATTTTGATATAGTGTTTTCCTCATTAACTTCTGCTGACATTCCTCCTTTCTCCCTGCGCGGGATGATACGTCAAAGGATCCATAGCGCAATTGAAGTCTCCTGCCACAATTACTTTACGCCCTTTAAATTCCATCAGTTCACCTATAATCTGCCTTAAGTATAGTATTGAATTCTTATTCGGAGAGCATATATTTCCCACCGTACATTCCATTCCACTTAATTCCCCTTGAGAAAACAGGTACTTCCCATCCGGATCCACTTTCCTTTCCCTTACATTAAATCTTATATCTTTCCCTAATCCTTTTGCTACCCCCTTTGATCTATTTGTTGTTGAATCTCCGTAATACCATGTTGGGTGTTGTCTTGAATATAGCATAACTTTTGTGTTTCTTATAAAAACGAACTATGCTGGCAGCATAGCGTTGTATCTTTTAGGATCTTATGTCTCTTTAATGGGGTATTTAAACCCTTTACATTATAAGTCAACAATTAGGAGGGAGGAGTCTAGTAATGGCACCGGCCAGGTGTGCGCCATAGGAGCTCCTGGCCCACATCTCCTTTAATAGAGTGTTACTAAACTTCCCCTGCTCCCTTACCCCATACGTTGGCCTCATGTGTCCTGGATAGAATCCCTGTCTCACAGAGAATCACCTTGGGTCTGTGTGCCGTGCCAAGACCTTCGAGGCAGTGGACGAAGGAGGTGGCCTTCTACATCGGTGGTGCCCGGGCGTTCATCCTCGTCGACACAGTATCATCTTGTGGCTTCCCCGTTTTCCCTCTCCATATTGGAGCACACTGGGTGCTGTAGAAGGAGGACGGAGAAGCTTGGGCTCCGTGCATCTCCCCCTCCCCTCCCTCCCTCCTCCCAGTTGGCCTGAAGTGGAGATCATGGATGTTTGGCGAGACTCGGCTGGACCCGGAAACAAGGTGAGGTGGAGGAGGCATTTGGAGTGCTTGGAGATTGGCATTCGGCCGCTCGGAGGAAGCCGGAGGTGACCGCCAAAGAATGAGCGGCGGGCTCGACAGCAGCTGAGTGGAGCTGAGTGGAATCCAGCAGAGCCGAGAGGAGGCTCAAGTGCCTGCCTGGAGAGATTCTGTGGGATAGGGGGTAAGGTCCCCCCCTCAAATAAGTAGAAATATGAGACCTGATGTGACACTATAACTATTCCTGAAATGTAAAGTGGAAGGGAAACCCAGTCTGATAATAGCTCTTGTATATAAGAATATTTGAAATTGTGTGGTTAAAAAAAAAGTATAAGTGGAGATTTAATTGGATCAAAAGCGCCAACAATAATATACACTTGTATACATTTATACACACTGAGTAATCTGGCGGTAATCTGGAGGAACTGCATTTGAGATACTTTTTTTATTGTTGTGCTGCCCTTTTTTTTGGCAAGTTCATAAGCACAACGTGCATTAAAGCCATCCGAGATGAGGGGCAAGTCAGCAAGAGGAGGTGGGACAGTGGCCAATTCTCCCCGAGTAAGTTTAAGACCCAGTGCTTGCCCAATGAGCAAATATGTAACCCAAGGAGGGGACAGGGAAGGAGAATGCCAAAAAGCAGAAAACAAAGCACTAAGGGGCACCAAATGGAGACCAGGCAAGGGAAGGAAAAAAGGGGTCAAAATGAAACACTGTTATGCCCTGTACACACGATCGGACATTGATCGGACATTCCGACAACAAAATCCATCAGATTTTTTCAGACGGATGTTGGCTCAAACTTGTCTTGCATACACACGGTCGCACAAAGTTGTCAGAATTTCAAGAACACGGTGATGTACACCACGTACGAGGGGACTATAAAAGGGTAGTTCAATATAAAGCGCGCCACCCTTTGGGCTCTTTTTGCTAATCTCATGTTAGTAAAAGTTTGGTGAGAGATGATTCGCGCTTTTCAGACTCATGGTTTTCAGATCGTTTTTCTGCTGTTCAGTTTGTGCTTGTGGGTTTGTATCTGGTCTTCAGTGCGTGTAATGAGTTCTCACTGATTTATCAGTGTGTTCTTGTCCGCTCGTTGCTGATTTTCAGGTCGCTCTTCACAGGCCTTGCTGTTCTTCAGTGCGTTCTGTTACTGCGTTCTGACCAGCCCACCGTTTTGAAGCCATGTTGCGTGTACGTACTCATTGTAGAGTTTGTGCTGTGCGGGGGCTTGGTGTTGGGGTTCTTACTTTGACACAAGCCCAGTCCATGAACAGGGTGAGGAGGAGTTCATGGATGAAGAATTGGTTGCTCCAGCGTGACCAATTCTGTCACATGCCTTTGCTCCGTGAGATCCGTGAGAATAATCCTGAGGATTTCAGGAACTTTCTCATGATAACAGACCCCATTTTTCACTGTTTTTTGGTTTTGCTGACCCCTTATATCAGCAGGCAGGATACCTGAATGCGGCAAGCCATCACTCCAGGGCAGAGGCTAGTCACCACGTGTCGGTACTTGGCGATGGGGAGAAGCCTGCAGGACCTCAAGTTCTCGACAGGCATCACCCCCCAGGCTCTGGGGATCATTATCCCAGAGACCTGTTCTACCATCATCCAGGTCCTGCAGAAGGACTATATTAAGGTAAGATTTTTATCCTTTAACATCACATTTTATTGTATTTAATGTTTGCTAATATATTGTATGATTGTAATATGCTCTGAATGTTCCCTTTGTCCTCATGCATGCTGGAATTTTTAAAAGTTTGTTTTTTGTCCTTCATGCATATTTGCCTTCACTTACCTCCCCAGCATGCTATGCTGGGCCCATATCCACCTAGTCTAGTCACTTATCAATGTATTTTGTCAGCTCCATGCTTTACCCTAAACACCCTCTAAAATGTTTAAAAATGTTATTTGTGTCCTTAAATTCATGCAGAGTTCCAGAGGCTTTTTTTTCTGCTGACTTTGCCAAACCCATACACACTATACCTACCTCTTTTGGGGTCATATTTATGGATGAATTCCCCAAAGCATGTAGTGCAAGGGCCTGCCTGAATACTTTCAAATGGTACTCTTTAACGTTTTTGTATGCTATTATTATCTTGATAGGTAATAGCAGAATGTAAAAATGTGCTTCTATTTGTACAGTCTGTATTCATATTTTTGTATTATGACACTTCTTACCTGTCCAGTGGGCTGCCAATAGTGTAAATAAGGAGGGGCTGGCCAAAGTAACACACATTATTATGTATGCATTCATCTCTCAATGAAGTGGAGACGGTTACCTGTCCAAAACATACCCCCCTAAAATTTTTTCAATGGGCCATCAGAGGGGGTGAGGGATCTGATAGGTGGACCTTATACTTTTGTCTTTAAATACTCCCTAAAATAAATGTTATAGTGATTTTGGCCAAGAATATTTGTGTCTAATCTGCTTTCAATGTTTCTGTGCAAAATTACTAAATTTTTTTTCTTGTTTGATTCTACAGTTTCCTTCCACGCCACAGGAATGGCAGACTGTGGCCTCCCACTTTTCCCCAGCGTAGGGGCTTTCCCAACTGTGGAGGGGCAATTAATGGGAAACACGTCCACATCATCCCACCCCCCAGCATTGTGATGTTGGCGGTGGTGTTGGCTACTTACGAGTTCCTGTATGTGGACGTGGGGAGGAATGGCCAGATGTGGGATGGTGGAGTCATCACCCAGACCGAGTTCTACAGGCGTCTCCAGAATGGCAGCTTGGGCTTGCCACCTCCAGAAGACAATGCAGAAGGACTCCTATTCGTCTTCATTACGGATGAAGCGTTTGCGCTGGGGGACCATCTTATGCGGCCATTCCCTATGAGGACCCTCACCCCGGACCAGAGGGTTTTTAATTACTGGCTGGCCAGAGCCAGAAAAGTGGTGGAGAACACGTTTGAAATAATGGCCAGCCGGTTCCTCCTATTTCTTACACCGATACACATGTCGGAATATAAACTAAATCACATCATCCTGTCTTTCTGTGTTCTCCACAAATTTTTAAGGAGAAATTCTGTGAACTATACTGCCTCAGTTGGGCCTGAAGCCGGAATTTTGAATGAACCAACCCGGACGGCGCTGGAAACTGGTTGTCCTGGCTTGCCCCCCCAGAGTGCCCGCGGGGTCCGTTTAAGATACCTGGAATACTTTGCGGGTAGGGGGGCCATCGATATGCCAGACAATGTCTGAGATATTTTTTAAATAAAAATATATTTGAAACTGAACAAAAATTTGCTTTGATTTCCTGCTTGGCTTTCTTTTATCTGTCTCCTCGGTTATCTTTTAATGCTATTTTTTTTGCCTTTTTCTTCAACAGTGCAAATGAAATTTCTTTGAGACATGAGGTGACAATCTCTTCTTCGGCTAACTATTATTATTATGTTGTGGGTCTGCTACACACACACCTTGTTTTTGTTGTTAATGTATGTAATGCATTACTGACAAAAATATTCATCATTTTCAGCACCATGACCGAAATTTGGGGAGTCATGAAAATGGCGTGATTGTGTAAAATTATAAAGCACTGTTGGGTGTTATTTACTAAAGGAAAATCCACTTTGCACTACAAGTGCACTTGAGACTGCACTGAAACTGCACTTGTAGTGCATAGTGAATTTGCCTTTAGTAAATAACACCCATTGTCACTGAAAAAAAACAACTTTACTCCAAAAACTGCTTTTGAGCATTGAAAGAAGAAGCCACACATTGTTGATTATCAAACTTTTTACTTAAAGCACAATCACATGTGCGTTTATAAAAGGGTTTTTGAACAAACCAACATGTTTGTTGTATAACAATTTTTAAGTCACATTAAGTAGAAATTGCCTTTTATAGGTAAAACAGGCATGTTTAAACCCAAACAGTACACAACTCTGGAACTTACAAAGTTCAACTATAAAGTGAAGGCAATATCAGACATGAGTATGTACAAACTGTGTTTGATATTGCCTTCATCACATGAGGTGATGTCACCCCTGTAAAAGCCAAATTTTGAAGATGCACACAAATTGGGATTCAAAATGGAGATTTCTCTCCCGATCCCATGGCTAATGTCAACATGTGCTAGCTCCCATCATGGGGATCAATGGACCTGTTTTGGGGGTGCAACCCCTTCCTCTCAGCTACTTTATTATCAAGGAAGGGGTTGAACCCACAAAACGCGTACATTGATCTTCCATTATGGCAGATAGCACATGTTGACACACTGTGTGCATCTTCAAAATTTGGCTTTTCAAATATGTAAAAAAATAGTCATAAAAAAAATATGAGAAAAAAGTTAGGGATTTCTGGGTGTTTTAGATTCTCCCTAAAACATCAATGATGTTCTTCATTTTGTTTTGAACATCATTGATGTTTTGCTTTAGGTTTTCTAAATCCCTGTTGCACCCCATTATCTCCCTGATGAGGATCTGGGCACTTTCACTGGTGAAATTACCTTCTTTCACAACATCCCCATCACCTAAAAAAAAAACCACACCATGTATTATAAATATGCAGGCATCCATCTCTTACCTGAAGCTGTGGTCTCAGACACTCACTTGTTGTGGTGACAATTTTGCCAATTTCAACAACATCTCCCTCCTCCTCCTCTGGTTGGGTTTGGGGGATTTCCCCTTCTTCCTGAGGTGGGGAGTCCCTGGTCTCCTCTGATGAGTGGTGTCCTCCGAGTTTTTTCTCCCCTATGTGAAAAAAAATACTTAGCACACAGATATTTGAGGGCAGAAATAGGAATATGAAACATTGCTTGGAAGTGTTGTACAATTGTCTGTTTTGGCCGAGTTCCAAGCTGAAGAATTTATTTTTTTACCTTTGTAAAGCTGGAATACTTACCTGTTTTGTGCAAGCTTCACAGATGGAGACACCCATATATTTTTCACTGGACCACCTGTGTGGGACCCCCTAATAAAAAGTTTATTCTGGTGTCCCACACTAGTGCACCTGCGTCCAGATGTGTAAACAGCTGCTGAGTGTCCTCTCCTTACACAGAATATGGTTTGCATTTCATTCTAGTTACAAACCCATCTAGACAACAAACTTTTTTAATAGAAGTAGGCCAGAAAAAATGTATTGAACTGCATCTGGCCAAAACATCGTATTTTAGTGGCCGAACGAACAATGTTTCCTATGAACGAGTAATGTGCCCATGAACATGAAAGTTGCCATTTTAAACTGTACAACAGTAATAAAAAAAAAAGAAAAGTATATGGAGCAGCACGAACGTAATAAAAAGAAGGAATAGGAACACAGGACAACTACTTACTTTTTTACAGCACTCTGCTGATCCTTCCAAACTGATTGTGCTCGTTTAATTAAAGGTCCGACCACCATTTCCTCTGTTGATCCTTGGATCATCGTACAACAAAATTCCTGTGCAGACTCTTCACAACTTTAGCCATGATGTTGGCTTTTCTCACATTTGGGTTGGGGTAAGGTCCATACTTCCCATCATAGTAGGCCCTTTTCAATATGTCCACCATTTCCACCATCTCTACAAAGGACATATTTGAGGCCTTAAATCTTCTCCTCCGGGATCGTGACGTTTCTGGCTCCAGGCTTTCCTCCTCCTTGTTGCTGCTATTATCATGCACCTGCTGTGTCTCCGCCATGTGCTCTCCCCCACTGCGCCGAAAGAGAAGGGGTGGGAAATAGACTAGAAAGAACGTCAGGGGCGGGCGGAGTTTCACACATGCGCAGTGTATGTAAAGCGTAACACATGTGCGTAGTGCATTCGATCTGTGAGCGGAGGAAGGAGTATCGGAAGTGCCGATCGTGATAACGAAGGTACAATTTTAACTTGGGCCTATATTGCTTATAGATTGAGGCCTATATTGGAACAAGATTCGGAGAGTTTAGCCTGACATTAGGGTTTGTCTTGTGTTGTGTCTTGCAGAGAAAAGGGATGGTTTCAATGATCACAACGTTCTCCCCCTGTTCCTAGACAAATACAGGGAGCTGCCCTGTCTGTGGCAGGTCAAACACCCGCATTATAATCATAAACAAAAGAGGCAGGCAGCGCTGGAGAAACTGCTGGAGTTGGTGAAGCCGGTGGTCCCCACGGCAACCATCCCTTATTTAAAAGCCAAAATTGGTGCCCTGAGGAGCACTTTTGTTAGGGAGTGCAAGAAGGTCCAGGATTCCTAGAGATCAGGAGCTGCAGCAGATGATGTTTATGTCCCCAGGCTGTGGTACTATGAGATACTTAGTTTTCTGACAGAGCAGACTGAAGTCAGGGAATCCCTCTCAACCCTACCTTCCACTCTTCCTTCCACCCCAGCTGAGGCTTCTGATGTCCAACCTGGGACTTCCAGCCAGGAAGAAGTGGAGGAGCCCAGCTTGAGTCAGGTATAGCATTGTTCTACGGATTTCTGGTCCAAAAATAAATGATGTTTACTAGATGGTATTATTGATCACTAATTTCTGATTTAATAAAGGCCTTTACATAGCAATAGACAATAGTGGGCAAAAATAATTGGGACAAGAATGAAAAAGGCTGGGGTCAGAATGATAGTCTTTTATATTTATTAACATTCTACAAAAAGAATGGAATAAGAGAGGATTCCAAAAAAGGTATTCTTTAGAAAGGATTCATAAGTAAGTGGGACCAACAATTTTTATTAATTGCCCATACAATTTTTTTTTTTATATTTATTAACATTCTATTTACAGTCATGAGCTGAAAATTGTGTGTGATTGATGAACCAAAAACTAAAACTATGTCCCTTTTTCATACACAGGAAGACCTCAGCCAGGAGGAGGCTGTGGAATGTGGCACACAGGAGGAGGCTGTGGAATGTGGCAGCCAGGAGGAGGCCGGGGTTAGTGGCAGCCAGGAGGTGGCCGGGGTTAATGGCAGCCAGGAGGTGGCCAGGGTTAGTGGCAGCCAGGAGGTGGCTGGGCCCAGTAGGAGCCTCACAGAATCGCAGGTTCCTCCCCTCTGTCTTCCAACCAATATACCCATGAAGGGGAGGAACGTGGAGGAGTCATCGCTCAGGCTGATTCAGGAGGCTTCTGCAGCCCTCAGAGCCACCCCCACTCATGAAGAGGCCTTTGCCTCTATGGCTGCCACCAAACTGCAGGACATGCAGGAGGGCCAACACCTCATGTGTGAGGAAATAATTTATAAATCATTAAATAGGGGGTTGAGGGGCAAAATTACACCTAATACCCACCTGTGTGAGTTGCATCATCCTCCTCCTCCTCCTCCTGCCACACCTCCAACACCACAGCCACAGGCTGGAAGGAAGAGTAGAAGGAAGACAAGAAAGTGATGGCCTGGGTTCAGTCTGGTCTGACAAAAGATGCAGGCTGTTGTATGACCACAGCCTGGGGACATGTATGTCATCTGCTGGTGTTCATGATCTCTTGGACTTCTGGACCAGATTGTACTCCCTTATATAAGGACTCCTCAGTTTTGCCATAAAATAGTTGATGTCTGCCCTGGGATCCTCCACAAACTGCGGGATGTTACTGGCCTGAACAGCTACTTGATCTGATTCACTCTCATGTCATCTATCAATATATACACCTATGAACATCAACTTTTGAGCCACCTTCAGGATTTGCCTCTCGGCCTCAGTGGAGCCTCAAGCATTTAGTTTACACCCATATTTCTTGGGATTTTCTTTTCTCTTTGAAGAGAACAACATATATATACTCTTGGTGGAGTACAAAAATCCCACTTCTACCTGTTTACATCATCTCCAACACATAGATGTTTGTTCAATTTGGAATCAAGAGCATACTGGGCAGACAGATTTTGTCACTGTTGCTGTTTTTAATCACAAATTTTATGGAATGTCAAGTCAGCCAATACAGTGTTTAATAACTATCTAAAGCATACACTATCCCTGAGGAAGGAGTATAATTGACTCCGAAACGCATCGGGTGAATAAGTATTGCTTCGAAACTCTGTATATACACGATTGTAATACTGATGGATTTACATTCCTAAACAATAGATGTTACAGTTGTTGTTATATTTTATTATGTTAATTCAATAAATTATATTTGTACCAAGTATACCTCTTTTTTGATTGCTACATGTGCCTGAAAAGTCCACCACTAGGGGACCCCCTTTGCTGCATTGGGGTGCAAAGGCTTCGCCAATTTCAGCAGTTTCTCCAGCGTTGACTTCCTCTTTATTTGGTTATGACCCCTTAATAAAGGGTTTTTTTTAACTAATACTTGCCTATGTGTGTTTTCCTTCAAAAAGGACAGTTTGTGAGTATGCAGGTACATTTCCAAAATACAGTGTGAAATTAACAAGGGACACCAACACCAACCAATCTCCTTGAGATTAAAAAAGACAAGATAATAATGGTGTTGTGGTAACTTGACACACATAACACAACAAAAAAAATTATGGAGATCTTAAAAAAAAACAAAAAAAAAAATAAACAGGAGATCTTGATTAAAAAAACAAACAACAAATAATACAAAATATAAAAACATAAAACCAAAATATTTTTTTGGTAGATCTGACAAATAAAAATATCATATTCATGAAATCACGAGAAATAATCAAAAAATATGTTTGTGAGAACTCTGTGTGAATATGAGCAGCAAAACAACTTCATTCTTCTAGCATTATAAAGAAGAAAAGAGTGCGCTGCATTAACCTCCCTGGCGGTATGATTATTTCAGATTTTAGGTACTGAAAGCGGTACCATTATTTTGCACAGAAATTTGGCGTTCTATATTGTAGGCCTGTAATTCTTAGGAATAATTCACTTAAATCTGTCCAAACCAGAGTCTAGTAGACATCCTGGGTATGATAAAGTTTGAAAAACGAAATAAAAAATTATAATATAATAAATAACTATAAATAATTATAACAAATAATAATAATATAATAATAAAAATTATTCAATAATGTAATCAAATCAAAAACACTGAAATTTGCTCAGTTGTAGAATTGTCGCTTTCGTTACTTTTAGTGTTTGATGACGGATTTTCCCACAAATCACTATCGCTCAATTCTGCAAGTGATTCTAATTTATTATCGCTGTTTTCTAGCTGCTCTAAAGCCACTTTTGATGTAAAGGGACAGTTTTGGTTGCTATGGACAATCTCCAGTTTCCAGGCAGCAAGAACAGTGTTTATAATATAAAAGTGCATGCAGGACACTGGGCAGACCACTAGGGACAAAGGGGATGTGTAATTATTTGATACAGTACTGTAATCTGTAAGATTACAGTATACTGTATCTGTACTGTGTGTTTCACTTTTTGAATTTGCCGCCGAACTCCGTCCCCGTGCGTTGCAACGCTCTCAGGGAACGGAGCTCGGCACTGTGAATCGAGCGAGACACAGCAGCTCGCCGATCACAGCGGGGAGACATCGCAGGATCCAGGGGACAAGTTAAGTAAACTCATCCTGGATCCTGCGTTGCGATCCCGAGTCTGGCTCGGGGATACCGTTTTTGGCATTGAAAAGCCACCAGGGAATACCGCTAGGGGGGTTAAACAATTTAAAACATTGCAGCGTGACAAAAGTGCTATATCAATTACGAACGCTAATTTTACCAGACCGAGCATTTCTATCTCGGAATTTATTCTGAGCACGTGTGGCACTTTGTGCATCGGAATTGTCTACATGCGGTCGGAATTTATGCGAATGGATTTTGTTGTCGAAAAATTTTATAGCCAGCTCTCAAACTTTGTGTGTCGAAAATTTCGACGGAATTTCCAACAACAAGCTCCGATCGCACATTTTCCGTCGGAAAGTCTGATCGTGTGTACAGGGCATTAGGCAAAAGAAAGGAAGAGGAACAACTGCAGACAGCCCAACTGCCAACAAAAACAGACATGGAAGCAATGTTTGTGGACCTGGAAGATTCTTTATAAACAGAAATGGCAATAATCCATAAAGATCTGGGCCACATGCTTTCAAGAGTAGAGGAAGTAGAAAAAAAAATGGACTCCCACACAAGCATAATAAAACAGCTAAAAGGAGAAATGAAAATTTTGAAAAAAGATCAACAGGAACAGGCTTATAGAAGTGAAGATCAAGAAAAGAGGGATAGAAGGAAAAATGTAAGAATAAAAGGCCTCCCGGAATCTTGCCAGACAGAAAATTTAACAGATATAATAAGGAAGATTTTTAATCCAATCCTTGGAAAAGAAGAATCTAATCCAATAAAAATTGAAAGAGTACATAGATTAAGAAGACTGCAAGGGCTTCTGACGGAAAGTAGAAGAGATATAATAGATTCGAAAACTGGGAAGAAAGAAAACAAATTTGGAGAAATCTGAGGGTAAAGACACCAATTGAATATGAGGGAAAGACGATACAAATTTTCCAGGATGTTTCACAAGAAACCCCAAGAAGCAGAAGAACATTAAAACCTTTATTGAAAATCTTACAGGAGGGGCGTGGCTTGATGGTGAAGAGAGCAGTCGCATAGACTCACAGCTCCGGCTCTCAACGACCATCCTTCCTTTATCCTTGGTCCTATCTCCTAGTGGAAGGTTTTGTTCCCTACGGCTGTGGACATCTTCCAGGCTGGCAGCAATGGTGAAATACGGCCACCCCGGCCCTCACACATGGCGGAACAACTGGCGCGGTTCCAGAGGCAAGATGGCTCCGAGACACATGCAGAGCATACAGGCATGCTGCAGGCTTCCTCCTCTGCTGTCCAGGGCTCTGCAACAGGGGTGAGTGCTTCAATTCCTGCTATATTTGCCACACAAACAGACCCCCTACAAACACAAGAATCACAGCAATCTGTTGAGCATAGTCAGTCTGCGGACTCTCCCCCTGCTGAGCCTACACTGTCCTCCATTATGCTGGCTATTCAGGACTGCAAAGCCTCCCTATCTACCCAGATAGCCTCTATCCGCATGGACTTTTCATTATTAAAACAAGATGTCCAGAACCTCCGTGACCGAACCGGAGACGCTGAGGAACATATTAGTACTTTAGAGGACACTGTGAACCCCATGTCTGTAACTATGTGTGATACTACTAGCGAAATGGTGGCCCTTCGCGCCAAGATTGACGATTTGGAAAATTGTTCTCGCAGGAACAATCTTAGATTTGTGGGTTTCCCAGAACGCGCGGAAGGCCCCCCATCCTAAAACATTTCTTTATTGGTTGCGAGACATTTTTGGTAAAGATGCACCCTCATTCTCACATGTCATAGAGCGTGCGCACCGCACCCCTCCTCACCCCCCTCCAGTGGGTGCCCCACCATGCTCCATTATTGCGCGCATCCTCAATTTCCAGGATAAAGTGGCCATCCTACGCCTTGCATGAGAAAAAGGCCCGCTTAAGTTTAACGGTAACAATATTTCTGTTTATCCAGACTTTTCTGCTGAAGTTCAACATCAACGGATCTCCTTCACGGTGGTGAAACCTCGCCTGTGCATGGAAGGCCTGTCCTATGCCATGCTCTTCCCTGCCAAATTGCGCATTATTCACGATGGCAGGGCCCACTTCTACACCAGTCCCAAGGAAGCTATGGCGTGGCTGAATGATCAATATGGAGCAGTCCATAGACGCAGAGATGATTGAAGTTACCATTAATCTGTGCTGATAATTACCAGTTGCCTTAATTCAGACCCCCGTGCACCCCTGTATAACTTAGTGCCTTTGCGGCCTTCATCTCTAAATTTTCTCCTGCATTTGTATTGTCTGCCATCCTGACTTGTCTGGAGTGAAGGCGATTGGATTTTGCACTTTCTTCCGCACGGACGACTAGGCCATGTATTTTACACCAGGACATGTTTACATTTTTTTTTCATCAGTTGAGAGCCTCACCCGATCTCACGTTACCCTCCTACCTATTAGTGGCAAGGCCACGGAACAGTTTTTGACCTCCATGGTTTTATTGTTAGGAAGGTCTTCTAGTTTGGGATCCGAAGCTCGCTAAGTTTGGGATGGCCGAGCAGGGTGGGGGGCAAGGGGTTTTTAGGGACTTTGCTGGTACTTTTTTTTTCATGTTTTTTTTTCTTTTTCTTTCTTTTTATCCCTTTTCCAGCTCATCGCTGCAACTTTTACTCGAGAGACTTTTTTTTCTTAGGTTACTGCCTATGGCAGATTGTTAATGCTTCTGTTTTTTATTTTTTTCTTCTAATTTTGGATTGTATTACCCTGCTGGCAGATCCAGGCACTTTTTTTGCTCATGTGCTTGTATGTGCTTCAGGTGGCGCGGCCTGTCTGGTCATATATGTATTGGCTCAAGTGTTTACCTGTGATTACTCATTATTATATATTCTATTATGGCAAAGCCCCTAAGGATAGTCTCATGGAATACTAGAGGTCTGAATGCACCCCAGAAAAGATCCTTGGTTTTTTTCTGTGTTAAAAAAATTCATCCTCATATTATATGCCTCTAGGAGACTCACCTTACAGGCTCTAAGACAAGGGCCCTAAAGCGTCCGTGGCTATCTAATTCATACCATGCTACTCACACTAACTATTCCAGGGGGGTATCTATCCTACTGGCCAAATCTCTCCCAGCTGAGATGATAAAAGTTAAAACAGACCCAGAAGGGAGGTTTATTGTTCTTACTTTACAGATCTCCACTGTGACCTTTACACTGGTGAACATTTATATTGCCCCCCCCCATTTTCAGTAGAGGTACTCTCCAAATTGTCACTCCAACTACTGAATAGACCTCCCGGCCCCCTGCTATATGTGGGAGATTTTAATGCGGTCTTGGATCCAGCAATGGACCCTCTGGAAGGGGGAGGTAGGTCCTTTCCCTCATTTGTAGACTGGGTTCAGGTGCACGGCCTAACAGAGGTGTGTCATTGGAAACATCCGGATGAGCACCACTTTTCCTGCCATTCAGATTCTTTTCATACCTTGTCTAGACTAGACTTGGCGTTTGCTCCAGCGGAGACCCTTCCTGTGGTTTCTGCCATTTCATATTTGCCCAGAGGAGTTTCAGATCATGTGCGTCTCTCTGTGAACCTCCTCCTCCTCCCAGGTTCGGGACCTGCCCTGTGGCGTCTAAACTCATACTGGATGGAGGACGAGGTAGTGCCGGGGGAATGTAAGACAGGCATTTCTAATTACTGGAAAGATAATCTGGGTAAAGTAGACCCCTCCATAGAATGGGACGCATTCAAGACTACTCTGAGGGGCACCTTTATGTCTATCATGGGGATCTTACGGAAAAATAATCAGATGCTTAATGAGGAACTTGAGACTGTTATGGTGCATGCAGAGTCTGCTTATGCCTCTAACCCTGCTTCTGACACGAGAGAGGCTTGGTTACAGAGCCGCAGGGAGTATGAACTCCGTCTGCTAGATCTCACAAAGCACATGTTGCATGTTTCTCAGAAATCGTTTGAACATGGTAATAAAGCCGGACGTCTCTTGGCATATCTGACCAGACCTGATTATTCCCCCATTTCCATACCACATATCATTACTGCCCAAGGTACCATTAGCGATAACCCAGGGGATATCTTAGATTCCTTTTTATGTTTTTACAAAAAGCTGTATACCTCTAGAGCTGACTATGATGAATCTCAGTTGACTGACTACCTAGCTAACATATCTCTTCCCTCCTTATCAGATGAGGGACGTGATATGCTGGAGGCACCTATCTCAGCAAAAGAGATTGCTACAGCAATTTCCCAAATGCCTGCGCATAAGACTCCTGGACCTGACGGCTTCCCGACTGAGTGGTATGCCAAATTCAAAGATCTCTTGTCCCCGTTTCTTTTGCGGACATATAACAAAGCCTTAGATGTTGGGATCCTCCCCCCAACGATGAGGGAGGCCCTGATAATACTCCTATTAAAACCCCGAAAGGATCCACTTAATTGTGAATCTTACCGTCCAATTTCTCTTATCAATGTGGACGTTAAGATTCTGGCCAAAATATTAGCAAATCATTTGAATAATGTAGTCACATCCCTGGTCAATAGCGACCAGGGAGGCTTTATACCCAGCAGGTCTACTAGAATGAACATTTGCAGGTTGTTTCACAATCTGCAATATTCACACGACTGTCCCCCCACCCGCGCCATAGTGTCCTTGGACACTTGTAAAGCATTTGATAGTGTGGAGTGGCCATACCTTTTCCGAGTGTTACAGAAATATGGATTTGGCCCCCGTGTTGTAGCATGCATAAAACTTCTTTATACCTCCCCGGTAGCTCGGGTTCGGGTCAATTCCTCTATCACTGATCTCTTCCCGATCACTAGGGGCACTCGACAGGGGTGCCCGTTGTCGCCCCTGTTGTTTGCCCTGGCCATGGAGCTGCTTGCAATTCGCATTGGCTCCTCCCCCTTAATTAAAGGACTTCCGATTGCTAATATAGAGGAGCGCATTTCACTTTATGCGGATGACACATTGGTGTATCTGGCTGATACGAATGAGTCACTGCGGGCCTTGTTGGAGGAGGTCACTACCTTTGGGGATTACTCTGGATTCCGGGTTAACTGGGACAAGTCTAGTCTCTTTCCCTTAGATGTGGTGGATCCTCTCCAGATTCACTCGGCTTCCAAACTTCAGGTGGTGTCCACCTTTAGATATCTAGGAGCTTTGGTTCAGACCCCCTTATCTTTATATGTTACCAATAATCTAGATCCCTTGTTGGTCCGCCTTCAGGAACAGACTAAACAGTGGATGGATTTACCTTTGGACCTTATGGGAAGGGCCAATATTCTTAAGATGATTTACTTACCAAGATTGCTCTATATCCTTTCTAACTCCCCATGTAAAATACCTAAAGCTATCTTTAAACGCATTGACACGATATGTACTACTTTCCTGTGGAGGGGCGGATCCCCCCCAAGGTGGCACTCGAAACACTGAGGTTACCAGCTCATTTGGCAGGCCTAGCATTTCCTAATTTTTTTCTATACTATTTGGCATCCCAGCTGGTGCACATACATGATTGGCTATGCCCAGTTCCGGCTAATGCCTGTACATCCACGGAGGGGGCCATCGCATCTTCCCTGGAAACCCTACATAATATAATTTATAAAGGCCGGGTCCCCGACCGCCCTGGTACCTCCATACTCTCCACTTCCCTTTCATTACTCAAATTTATTACTAAAAAGATTTCTAAACACTCATGGCTGAAGTCCCCTAACAACCCCCTGTGGTTTAACCCTAACCTGCAGGAGTTGTGCTCCCTTCCGGATGCCAACCGTTGGTATTGCAAGGAGGTTAAATATTTATGCCACCTGTACAACGCCCAGGGCTTTAAAACTTTTTCACAGCTATGTTTGGACTTTGACCTACCAAAATCGTACTTATTTTACTACTACCAGCTAAGACATGTTATACATGCCCAAATTGGTTCCTTGGATGATCCCACTGACCTGTCCCCATTGAAAAAATTGCTTAGACAGCCAGACCCCACTAAACTTGTATCCACTTACTATGCAGCCTTAATGTCTGACTTTAACCCTAGGTTTCATAAAGCACAAGTGAAGTGGACATCGATGGATATTTCCATGGTAGATGAGGACTGGTCAGAATTTAGTGATACGTATAAAACTGCTGTTATTGCTTCCCGAGACTGTATCATACAGGTAAAAATTTTCCATCAGACCCACCTTACTCCAGCTAGACTACATAGGATGGGTCACTTGCCCTCGGCTATCTGTTTCTGTGGCTGTGGCCAAGAGGCCGACTTCCTACACTGTTTCTGGTCATGCCCGATAGTTCGGGACTTCTGGGAGGAAGTGGGTGCTTTCATCTCGACAGTGTTGGGCCTCCCCAACATAATTCACCCCAAAAATTGCCTGTTGGGCGTTTTTTGGTGACTTACACATACCGCCCCATGCTAAGAGACTGCTCCGCATACTTATTTTTATGTTAAAAAGTCTATCTTACTGTCCTGGAAGGGTGCACAGACCTCTCTGAAATCCCTCTGGTTAAAACTTATTAATGATTCTATACAAACTGACTTTTGAAATCCGGAAACGGAATAAAACTTTTCATAAAATATGGGGTAAATGGTTGGCTAGGCCGTTAACCCTTTCTTAACCTTGATTTTGATGTACTTGATTGACCACTGATGGGCCGCGCCCAAGGAAATTTTTTTTTGATACCTGGTCCTTTATTACTGTTATGCCATTCCAGTATATCTATATCCCTTATTATTATAATTATCTCAATCCCCTTGCAATGATTTCTGCTTATTTCTATATGCTAAAATAAGAGGCATTTCGGCTCCGATTTCTATATGACCTGATTGCCAGATGCTTTCGTTTTTTTGTTTTCTTTTCTTCTGTATGTTTTTTTTGTGTTTGTTGGTTTGTTTCCAACATAAACCAATAAAAATATTTTTATTAAAAAAAGAAGAAAATCTTACAGGATCAAGAAATCCAATATAATTGGGGCTTCCCCGCATGTGTGATTGCTAGACGAAATGGACGTACTACTAAACTTAGGTTCATAGAAGAAACTATTGATTTTTGCAGAAAATTGGAAGTTCCAGTACCAGAAAACATTGGGTGAATTGGCACCAAGGCAAGAAAGAATGATACAGGATGAACAATGGCAGTGGGTCCATAGGAAATAGAGAATTAGAGGAACTACAGCAAACTGGCCTAATACTCATTATTCAATAGAAAAGAAAAAGGGAAAAGGGTGGAGGAAGGTGAACAGAAGAATAGAAGGAATGTGGAGGAGATGGAGACCTGGAGTACCCTGAGGTCACCCGTTCAATCCCAGGAGAGGTTGACCCAGGGCACCAAACAGAAGTCCATCTCGGGCCAAAAGAGCAAAGGGACAAAGGTCTTCTTAAAAAGATTAGTTATCTGCTCTAGGACTCAGGGAGAAGCAGGCAGAGAATACTCTTCTCCCTGAGTCCTGAGCTCTGTTGACCTTCACACTGTGCTCTGTGTGTCCTATAATCTGAAATGAATGCATGTTGTGGTGCTACTGCTGGAAGAAGTGGCTAACATTTATGTTCCCAATGTGGATCAAGCTTGGTTCCTCTCATTGGTTCTCACTAGATTATCCTCCTTCGGGGGTCCCTGCTTCATCATCGGTGGAGATCTCAATGTCACCTTGTCCCCACCCGCAGACACATCCTCAGGTCAAACGTATGTCTCTGTCATCAGATGGAGGCCGCGTCCCAGAGCATACACTAAGGCATGATACCTATGCCCTCAAGGTGAGAGTTCTGTGAGCACTTGGTGAGCGGTGGTGTGGATATCACAAAGTCACGAGATCAACAATCAACACTGTGATTACATACATTATTGGACTTTTTTCACTAATATAGTCACCACTGGGATATTTTGTGTTTTCACTTTAATGTATGTATTCATTATTTTTTGACACTACACATTATTTCAATCGTTTTATTTATTGAAGTTTTGCTCAGGATCACATATATATTTATTTATATATTATTTCAGTTTGTTTGCAGTGAGTGGTGTTCACTTTTGATTCTGCAGTAATTCCATTTTCACTGACCATTAATTTTTAATTTTTAATAGCGCAGAAGTCCTTCTATGCATTATTTTATGGTACTATGGAGACTTTCCAATCAGAAGGGCAAAAGGAGTAGCAATAGGCTCTGGGAAAAATGTTCATTTTGTAATAGACAAGAGAAAAGTCGACCCAGAGGGCCGTTTCCTCTTTTTAGTAGGTATACGCTTGCAAATGTATACTGCCCCAATAAGAACCCCAAGAAAATATTTGGTAAGAATATTAAAAGATTTGATGGAATTTAAACAAGATAAATTTATATTGGCTGTAGACTTCGATTCCTCCATGGACCATAAATTAGATAGTATGTCAGTTGCACAGGATCAAAAAAAAAAACCAAAATAACATCAGTTAGTGGATATCTGGAGTATCCAACACCCGAGTACAAAAGACTATACATTTCACTCAGCTGTCCACGGAACATACTCCAGGCTGGATTATATCCTGGTGTTGCATAGAGATTTGGAAGTAGTAATGGAAACAACAATAGGAATAACAACAGTGTCAGATCATGCTCCGGTGATGATGAAGATGAAATTATATGGGGAATCCCCTGGGAAAGGCCCATGGAGATTAAATGAAGATTTAATAGAAGATTAATAAGGAATAAGGAAACAGAAAAAACCATAATAGAAGAGATTGAACAATATTTTTTGAAGAATGAGATGCCAGAATTAACAAAAGCAACTATATGGGAAACACATAAGACTGTTATGAGGGGAAAATTGATTTCTATTAAAGCAAGCGGAAGCGGAAACCCATCGAACCCTAATTATAAAAAGAGACCAATTAAAAGAGCTGATAGAACAGGAAACCAGAAGGGAGTTCAACAGAGTGTCACACGAGAGATTTAAATGGGGCAATAAGCCTGGGAAGCACCTTGCAAAAATCTTAAGAAATAAGAAGACCTTAAATTATATAGAGAAGATAAAAAACAAGACAGAAGTAATAGTAAATAAGACAACAGATATTGCAATGGCCTTTCAACAATATTACAGTGCACTATATGCAATAAAGAATCAAGAGACACAACAAGAAAAAGAAATAAGAAAAAGAAATACACAAGACTATTTAATAAAGGCTAAATTGCCAAAAATTCAAGCAGAACAATTGAAAGAGCTGGAAAAATTAATCACGCAGGAAGAAATTAAAATGGCATTGAAAGAAACCCCTTCTGGGAAAAGCCCAGGACCAGATGGGTTCACGATTAAATACTACAAAAAATGTAAAAATCAACTTATCCCAAAGCTGTGTGACTACCTGAACAAGATAGGCGAAGATGAAGAAATAAGGCGAGAGTCATTATTAGCCCATATCACAATAATACCCAAAGAGGGAAAAGATAAACCCATCTGCTCTAGTTACAGGCCTATAGCCTTATTAAATGCCGATACGATGATCTATGCAAAAATCTTGCCATCGAGATTAAAAAAATTGATACCACTGTGGATGGATCCAGACCAGACAGGGTTTGTTTCTGGCACAGAGGGCAGGGATAATAGTATAAAAACACTGTTAATGCTGTGAAAGGGGAAAAACAGGGGATCCCCAGCGCTACTCATGTCAAACGACGCAGAAAAAGCATTTGACAGGGTAGACAGGGGATTCATAATGAGCACACTTCAACACCTAGGACTGGGACCTAAAATTACGCGATGGATTAAAAATCTATATAACAGGCCCACAGCGATGGTTAAAGTTAACAGGAAACTATCGTCGGCTTTTGAGATGTACAACGGAACAAGGCAGGGGTGCTCACTCTCACCACTCCTATATGTACGGTCAATAGAACCCTTTCTTGCGACACTACAGAATAACCGGGATATACGAGGGGTGAGAGTGGGACAAGAGGAACACAAAATTGCAGCATACGCAGATGATATCCTGATGTACGTGACTAACCCAAGGGTGAAACTGCCAAATATAATCAGGGAGATAAAGTAAATATGGTGAACTCTCGAACTTTAAAATAAATCCCATAAAAACAGAAATACTAAATATAGGAGTAGAAAAAAAGGAAGAACTCGCACTACAAAGGGAATACCCATTTACGTGGGTAAGAAGAGAACTGTCATATCTAGGAATTAAATTGACACCTCCTGTTTAGAAGTTATACCTGGCAAATTACATCCCATTACTGAATGAGATCAAAGTTGAATTAAGGAAGAGCTCATTGCATTCAACATCATGGATGGGAAAGATAAATACGTTTAAGATGATAATCCTCCCAAAAATAATGTACAAATTCCAGATGCTGCCAATAGCTATATCACAGAGTTTTTTTCAGAATAATAAAAACAATGATGATAAAATATATATATATAAGTAAAAAGCCGAGAGTAAAATTTGCACTAATCACTAGGAAAAAAAAAAAAAAACACGGACGGTTAACAGTACTAGATATAAATAGATATTACAAGTCAGTAATTATCTAATGAATGGTAGAATGGGTTAATGAAAAAAGTGAAAAAAAGTGGATTAAGATGGAAAACACGTTGAGTAAAATAATATTGCACAAAAACATATAGGTACCACGTAAGTTTAGAATATTAGATTTGGACGCACACGATTTGACTAGAAATGTTTTTAAAATTTGGGATGCATTATATCAACAAAAAAATTGGGTGTATAACTCACCATTAATTGCACTCACCGGAACAAATTTTTTTGCCCCAGGGAAGGAGACACCTTTTGATGTTAGAATGGGGAACGCACAAATAAGGGATATTACTACATATGGGAAGATGAAATTACTATGGGAATTAGAGGAAATAAATGGGTGGAAGATAAGTGAATGGGAATATTTTCAATTAAAACACTTGGTAAGTACATTGCCTCAACCAATTAGAGATGGAAAGAATTTAAATCCACTGGAAAAACTCTGTGGTGTACAAACTCCACTGAAACACGGCATATCTAAAGTGTACAGAATATTGACAGATTTGGAAATGGGAAAAAAGAAATGGGTATGAAACTAGACAATCAACAAGTCGAGAGAATGATAGGAGCAGTGTATAACCACACAGCGGATATTAATACGATAGAAATGAACTATAAGTTCCTGGTAAGATGGTACCTGACACCGGATAAAATTCATAAATACCCTCCGGACAAATCCCCACAGTGCTGAAGGGAATGTAAACAGAGGGCCACATCTGATGGGAGTGTCCAAAAATGAAAGAATATTGGCAGAAAATCCTGGAATTTATAGAAGAGATGACTGGAGAAAAGATAATCAATAGCCTGCAGACATGTTCTAAAGCTCCAAATAAGCAATATGGAAAAACATTAATTCCAATAATACTGAATGCTGCAAAAGGACTAATTCCAAAAAAGTGGTTAAGTGCAGAAAAACCAGGTATAAGGGACTGGCTTGAGCGAATAGAATACTATAGTAAGGTTCAAAAATAAAAAGAAAAACTGCGCTGCAGAGCAAAAAAGGTCAAAGGTAAAAGCTGCACACAAAATACACCAATATCTGTGTATACCATGAAAAATAAAAAATAAATAAAGTGCGCTAATTATATGAAAATACACACATAGATGTGAATACATGTGGGTAGTAGTAAAAACCACAATCTACTGAGAGCAAGTAAATGACTCCATGAGTGGTAAAAATATATAAGTGCAAAACATAAAAACTCAAATAAAAAGAAGAAACAAAAAATGTGTACATGTGAAATACAATGATATTAATAGCGTGAAAAGCTGAAATTCAAACAAACTCAGTCCATGGGTTCAAATATAAAAAGTTCATCAGTGAAAAAAAGCTTCCATCCACTATACAGCTCAGCAGCAACTAATCCCCCTATGAGTGGATTGACAAAGGAGAGAGATGTGCAGGATGGTGCAAATCCACTGGCGGTGACTCCAATAAGTGAGAAAGTGATAAAGGTGGACTCTTACCCTCCGTGTTGGAGGGGGTCCAACACGGAGGGTAAGAGTCCACCTTTATCACTTTCTCACTTATTGGAGTCACCGCCAGTGGATTTGCACCATCCTGCACATCTCTCTCCTTTGTCAATCCACTCATAGGGGGATTAGTTGCTGCTGAGCTGTATAGTGGATGGAAGCTTTTTTTCACTGATGAACTTTTTATATTTGAACCCATGGACTGAGTTTGTTTGAATTTCAGATTTTCACGCTATTAATATCATTGTATTTCACATGTACACATTTTTTGTTTCTTCTTCTTATTTGAGTTTTTATGTTTTGCACTTATATATTTTTACCACTCATGGAGTCATTTACTTGCTCTCAGTAGATTGTGGTTTTTACTACTACCCACATGTATTCACATCTATGTGTGTATTTTCATATAATTA
This sequence comes from Aquarana catesbeiana, assembly GCF_042186555.1. Lineage (NCBI taxonomy): Eukaryota > Metazoa > Chordata > Amphibia > Anura > Ranidae > Aquarana > Aquarana catesbeiana. Next base: position 236,830,405 of record NC_133328.1, read on the forward strand.
GCGCACTTTATTTATTTTTTAGAATACTATAGTAGAATAGAATACTTATGTAGTAGAGAAAAAGGGCATTCAGAAAAATACAACAGTATATGGAGTAGATGGAGAATTTTTAAAACCTCAGAGAAATACCTGGTAAAGATGATGGAGGGCAACAGGGCCTGAGTAGATCTAGAAATAGGAAAGAGGGCAAGAAAACAAACCAAATTGGGGGGGAGGGAGTGGGAGAGTAACGTTAGCAATTAAGATCCTAATTTTAATTTTTTTTTTAGAAATCTTTTTCCTTTTTTTGTTTTGGTAATAAAATGTCTAGGAATGATACCACAATGATGTGAAACCGAGAAGGAGACAGAGAATAAACGTAAAAGTTGAAAAGTCTCTCAATAGAGTTTTCTGATGTGGTAAAAAAAAAAAATAAGAAAAAAAAAATTAAAAAGAAAAAAAAAAGGGGAAAAAAAAAGTCAACAATTCTATTTTTGCCATGTCCGATATTTTTCCTTTTTTTCTATCACCCATTCAGGTGGAAATCCTTTTACCATACTAAGAGACACATTATCACAAAATAGGCACCTTATAGAGAAGCAGAGACTCCTATTAATTGGAAATTCACTCCCCCCCTTTCCAACCTCCCCCCTCCCAGACATTTTAGCCCTATTCTGGCCTTAGAATCGCTGGTGGCTCTATACACCATTCTTCCACTAGCGACTCTCCTTCCCTGCGTTAAGACTCTGATCACATTCCCCCTCTAATCTCTCCCCTCCAGAGAGGGGAGGGGATGGGTCAGGAGTGTGTCAGCAATCCGAGTGACCCATCATTCAAAACGCTGCTTTGTCTACTTGATCCTCATTTATGTCTGCCAATTTTAATCACCCAAACCTGATTTCTGCCAACTACTTTCCCCTATCTCATTTAGGCTCTATTTAACTCTTCATTCTCTTATATATAATATTTCTAGAATTTTCTTTATTTTTGACTTTTTCTTGCAGTTCTTTGCAATTTCTGCCATTGTGCATTGTTCATTGTTCATTTTGTCTTCTGTCCATCCTGGTATGGTCGGAACTTGCAAATCAAGTCTATTACAGAATTCCTATAAGTCCTCTGGGAACCTTAACCTCACAGATCTGCCATCTTTCTGACCTATCAACCACTTCATTGCTTGAAGAAGGAACCAATTAGCTGTTCCAAAATGCATCGCATGTTGATGAAATCACTTCCGGTTTGCTGTCCATGTTGGTTGTTGGTCCCTTCCCGCTAGGTCACTTCCTGGATTCGGCTTCTATGCTGTCTCAGACAGCCTAGCTGTCTCCCCAGTTTCCAGGAGAGTCGTGGCTTCCATCTCCAGCCACTTCAGAATATGCTACCATAGAATTACACCTCCGGATATCCCTGAGACTCCTTGGGACTACCAGAACACCGGACCACCTGCCATATTACTAATAAGATGTGCTCCTACCCACCCACCCTTTTGTAAGTGTTTTTAACCCTTTTGGGAAGTATAAAGTTTTACTTCTGCACTTAGAGGCGCCTTTTTTTTCTTTTCTTAAGGACCGGGCCTATTTTTCAGACTGATGTTTACAAGTTAAAATCCTTTTTTTTGCTAGAAAATTACTTAGAACCCCCAAACATTATATATATTTTTTTCTAACACCCTAGAGAATACAATGGTGGTCATTGCAATACTTTATGTCACACTGTATTTGAACAGTGGTCTTACAAGTGCACTTTTTTTTTGGAAAAAATACACTATTTTGACTTAAAAAATAAGACAACAGTAAAGTTAGCCCAATTTCTTTTATATTGTAAAAGATAATCTTATGCCAAGTAAATTGATACCCAACATGTTAAGCTTCAAAATTGCGCCCGCTCGTGGAATGGCAAACTTTTACCCTTAAAAATCTCCATAGGCGTGGTTTAAAATATTCTACAGGTTACATGTTTTCAGTTACAGAGGCGGTCTAGATCTAGAATTATTGCTCTCACTCTAACAATTGCGGTGATACCTCACATGTGTGGTTTGAACACCATTTTCATATGTGGGCACGACTCACATATGTGGGGCAGGGCGCTTTACTTTTTTTTTTTTTCTTATTTATTTTAATTTTAATTTTAATTTTTTACACTGTCTTTAAGAAAAAAAAAATGGGTCACTTTTATTCATATTACAAGGAATGTAAACATCCCTTGTAATAGAAAAAAAGCATGGCAAGACCTCTTAAATATGAGATCTGGAGCTAAAAAGACCTCAGATCTCATATTTACACTAAAATGCAAAATAAAAAAAATTGTCAATTAAAAAAAGTAAAAAAAAAAAAAAAGTCCTCCTTTAAGAGCAAGCCACCTTGCCCTCACTTGGCTCCAGGCAGTGGACATGAGAGGACGCAATAGTCTCCGCCCCTATCGGCGGCTTTGGTAAGCGGCGGAGGCCACCGGAGCACGGCGGGAAGGGGGGCCCTCCCTCGCTCCGATAAAAGTGATCTTGCGGCGAATCAGCCGCAGAGACCACTTTTATCTGATATGTATGGGACCTTTTTGGGACTATTTATTTTTATTCACATTATCATTTTAAACACACCTGTTTGAAGTGTTGCTTGTTAGGATATGTTTTCTAATTAAGTTCTAACTGATGTTGCACTTAATGTTGTGCTTCACTTGTTACACTTATCTGTCTAATAGTTAATTATTTCTAGACCTTATTGATGCTGCACTGATTGTTTTATTTGCATTTACCTACCTTTTAGGCAATTGTTTTCTCTCATGATTTATTTTGATGCATCATTGTTGGAGTGTTTCATTTTGAATATTTAAATTAGAATCTATGCTGCACTGTGTGTGGATTTGGTTATCTTGACATATTTTTCCAGAGGATTATTTATCTGTTATAATTTTTGTGTTGTTCACGCTACACATGTGTATTGGTACTTTTATTTATTAATATGTTCTCCTGTTATCCACCTATATTGAGAAACAATTACTGATTGGAAACATTTCTCTTTGATAATTATTATTTGGAGGCTTTGCTTCAGCTTGAAAGTAGTTATATTTTGATTCATTTTTTGATGCAATACTGGTTTGTCGTGACCTTTGGTTGCATTCTCCTGGTATGGTTGATAGTTTTACATATTTTATTTAGCTTTCTATTAGTGCCTTTATTATTTAGTAAGCGTCACATATTTTTATTGTTCTATTTGTAGAGAGAAAAGATACTCTGCCGTGTATTTTAGCAGGGTCATCCGTCCATCAATCTATCATGCATCAAGTGGGCGCGTCAAGCAGGCTATCAGCAGGGGTTCGTAGCACTGTGTCTCTAAACATGGATCTCCTTGGAGCACTTACTAGACGCTCCCTCCCGGCGCCATGATCAAGCCCCTCCTCCCACGTGAGTGTGTCACATCAGCATCCCAGGATGTCCAAGTTAAGGACAATGCTTCCTAAACTACTGGAATCACGTATTTGAAAAAACAGTGTATGCTGCAGCAAAGGCTGAAGATAGTTGGATAATACATGGCTAGCACATGTCTACAAAAAATAACAGCAAGCAAGACACGAGGCTAGATATAATGATAAAGCACATAAATTAGCTGTCACACGTCTGCAACAAGTGCAGCATGCATTATTGCATAAAAGTACAGGCAGCATAACAACAATGATAAGATGAAACAGAACATAGTGGGAGAAATTACATGGCTGGCTCAGACGTATGCAACAAATGATAATAAAACGTTGCAGTCATATGAGTAGAGCTTAGAACAGGCAAACCATGGCTGTTGTACACAGAGATAACTTCCCTTTTTCACTTCTCTGAGTGGCAGTTAACCCGAACCAGTTTGGAATTAGTAGGGATGATATACTGTATCTTCCCAAGACTGATTCTTACGTCCATGATTCTTATAGACTGAGTCTTTCTGGTCATGCACACATGGATGGGCATGTACCAGGGAGATAAAGCTTTCTGCTTTAAAAAGCAGAATGCTGTCCTCCATCTTGCTTGGCATATGCTTAAAAAGGGGTGGAGTGTTGCTGATTATGGGTGGAGAGCTTCTGTTTGAGCTGAAAATGTGTGACAAATGCTTGTAAAACACTCATGTTGCAAATTTTCAGGCATTCGCCAATGAAGTCTATGGGGCCAAAAACTCCTCAAGTCTACCAAAAAGACACTACTGTACTTCAGATGTGAATGGGACCTAAACTACAGGCTATTAGTGCTTGATGTTAGATAATAAATATACATAGACTACGGGGGCACCCGAGCAGAGCTGCAGCTCCCAGTGTCGATTGAGACATTGAGCTCTGGTTCAGCCTTGCCCCCTCTCTCTCCTCATTGGCTAACTGACTTTGATTGACAGAAGCAGGAGCCAATGGCACTGCTGCTGTGTCTCAGCCAATCAAGAGGGAGAGTCCCGGATGGCCGAGACACTCGTGGACATCGCTGGACAGAGATGGGGCTCACATAAGTATTAGAGGGGCTGAGGGGGCTGCTGCAGACAGAAGGCTTTTTGGCTTAATGCATAGAATGCATTAAGATGAAAAACTTTCTGACTTTAAACACCTTTGACTGCTTATATGACATCCTCCCCAGATTACACCTTGTGTGGGCCTCACAGGGGCGTGCAGAGGTGCGATCTGTCACCCGCTGTGTCCACAGAACAAAATGTTTGGTCTGTTTCATTTATTTAGCACAAAATAAAAAACCCAGCGGTAGTTAAATACCAACAAAAGAAAGCTCTATTTGTGTGGGCAAAATGATAAAAATTGAATTTGGTAGTGTTGCATGACCTCGCAATTGTCATTCAAAGTGTGAAAATGCAAAAAGCTGAAAATTGGCCTGGGCAGGAAGGTGGTGAAAGTGCCCGACATTGAATTGGTTTAATAAGTTGAATGCCTTTGAGGGAGAAAATACACATACTAAAACAACTACATTTATGAGAGACAAACAAGATAATAATGATTCCAACTTTTACAATTGGAACAGTGGGAGTGATAGAAAGTAGTGATAGAAAGAGAAAATTGATAGATATATTCTCAAAGGATGGGGAACAGAAAGAATCAGAAAAGTCCAAGCTTCACAAAGATACAAAAAATAAAATTGAGGCCAAGTGGTAGGAAGAAAAAGCAACATTGATTTTTACAGGTTTACATATCACAAATATTTTGAATTATTCAGACTATGATTTAACACATCAGGAAGTGGAGGTTTTATTATTAGAGGGTTTAAATTTTACATCATTATGTTGCTTTGATTTGTTTGCCATGTTGGTTGATATAAATCTTATGCCTCGTACACACGATCGGACTTTCTGACAACAAAACCGTGAAATTTTGTCCAAAGGGTGTTGGCTAAAACTCATCTTGCATACACACGGTCACACAAATGTTGGCCTACAATTACGAACTTAATGATGTGCTAGACGTACTACAAGCCGATAAAAAGGAAGTTCACTAGTTATGCGCCACCCTTTGGGCTCCTTCTGCTAATCTCGTGTTAGTAGAAGTATGGTGAGTGTCGAGTCACACTTTTCAGCCTCGTGCTTGTCAGTTTGTTTCTGTTTTTCAGGTTGTGCTTGTCAGTTCGTTTTTGTTTTTCAGTGTGTGCTTGTCAGTTCGGTTCTGTTTTTCAGTGCGTTCTTTTTGGTTCGCTTCTGATTTTCAGTGCGTGCTTGTCAGGTCGTTTCTGATTTTCAGGTTGTGGTTGTCAGGTCCTTTCTGATTTTCAGTGCTTTCTGTCAGTTTGTTCTGAATGGCCGTTCGTATACTAGCCATGTGATGTTCTCGTCAGAGAGATTGTGCTACTATTGTTGGGCTTGGAGTTATTGCTTTGACTCAAGTCCGGTCCAGGAACAGGAGGAGGAAGAGTTCTTGGACCAAGAATTGGTTGCTTAATCATGACTAATTCTCTCATATGCCTTTGCTGCGGGAGCTCCAGGAGAATAATCCTGATGATTTCAGGGATTATCTCCGGATGATGGACCCCTGCTTTCACCGTCTATTGGCTTTGCTGTCCCCCTATATTAATAAGCAGGACACATGCATGCGGCAAGCCATCACTCCCGAGCAAAGGCTCATCGCCACCTTGTAGTACTTGGCAATGGGGAGAAGTCTCCAGGACATCAAGTTGACGAATGGGATCTCCCCTCAGGCTCTGGGAATCATTATTCCAGAGACCTGTTCTGCCATCATTCAAGACCCTGCAGAAGGACTACATTCGGGTAAGTTTTATCCTTTTACATCACATTCTATGTATTTAATCATTGCTAATGTATTGTATGAATTTCTTCATTCCATAATTACCATTATTGTAATATGCTGTGAATGTCCTCTTTGTCCTCATGCATGCTGTAAGCTTATAATGCTCCTTTTTTTGTTCTTCATGCATATTTGCCTTCAGTAACCTCCCCAGCATGCTATCCTGGGCCCATACACACCTAGCCTAGTAACTTAACAATGTATTTTGTCAGCTCCAATTGTTATTGTTGTCCTTAAATTCAGGCAGAGTGCAAGAGGCTTTTTTTGGGGGCCCAAACTCATTTGGAACCCCCCCAACCACTAAGTCAACCAATACCAATACTCTATCTGCTGACTTTGCCAAACACATACACACTAAAACTCTTTAGTGGTCATATTTATGGATGAATTCACCAAAGCATGTAGCGCAAGGGCCTCCCTGAATACTTTCAAATGGTACTGTTGAACGTTTTGGTCTCCTATTATCTTGATAGGTAATAAAAGAATGTAAAAATGTGCTTTAATTTTGACAGTGTGTATCCATATTTTTGTACAACCCCTGGCAAAAATTATGGAATCACCAGTCCCTGAGGATGTTCCTTCAGTTGTTTATTGTTGTAGAAAAAAAGCAGATCACAGACATGGCCAAAAACTAAAGGCATTTCAAATGGCAACTTTCTGGCTTTAGGAAACACTAAAAGAAATCAAGAAAAATAATTGTGGTGGCCAGTAACAGTTAGATTTATAGAACAAGCACAGGGAATAAATTATGGAATCACTCAATTCTGAGGAAAAAATTATGGAATCACCCTGCAAATTTTCATTACAAACATTAACACCTGCATCAGATTAAATCTGCTTGTTAGTATGTAGGTAAAGAGGGTAAATCATCACGCAGCGTTGCACAAGATGTTGGTTGTTCACGGTCGGCTGTGTCTAAAACATGGACCAAATTCAAACAACATTGGAAGGTGGTTAAAGGCAAGCATACTGGTAGACCAAGGAAGACATCAAAGCATCAAGACAGAAAACTTAAAGCAATATGCCTTGAAAACAGAAAATGTACAACAAAACAAATGAGGAACAAATAGGAGGAAACTGGAGTCAACATCTGTGACCGAACTGTAAGAAACCGCCTAAAGGAAATGGGATTTACATACAGAAAAGCTAAAAGAAAGCCATCTCTAACACCTAAACACAAAAAAACAAGGTTACAATGGGCTAAGGAAAGGCAATCGTGGACTGTGGATGATTGGATGAAAGTCATATTCAGTGATGAATCTCAAATCTGCATTGGGCAAGGTGATGATGCTGGAACTTTTGTTTGGTGCCGTTCCAATGAGATTTATGCAGACGACTGTCTGAAGAAAACATGCAAATTTCCACAGTCAATTATGATATGGGGCTGCATGTCAGGTAAAGGCACTGGGGAGATGGCTGTCATTAAATCTTCAATAAATGCACAGGTTTACATTGAAATTTTGGACACTTTTTTATCCCACCTATTGAAAGCATGTTTGGGGATGATGAAATCATTTATCAAGATGATAATGCATCTTGCCATAGAGCAAAAACTGTGAAAAAATTCCTTGAAGAAAGGCACATAAGGTCAATGTCATGGCCTGCAAACAGTCCGAATCTCAATCCAATTGAAAATCTGTGGTGGAAGTTAAAGAAAATGGTCCATGACAAGGCTCCAACCTGCAAAGATGATTTGGCAACAGCAATCAGAGAAGGCTGGAGCCAGATTGATGAAGAGTACTGTTTATCACTCATTAAGTCAATGCCTCAGAGACTGCAAGCAGTTATAAAAGCCAGAGGTGGTACAACAAAGTACTAGCGATGTGTTGGAGTGTTATTTTGTTCGTTTGTTTTTCATGATTCCATAATTTTTTCCTCGGAATTGAGTGATTCCATAATTTATTCCCTGTGCTTGTTCTATAAATCTAACTGTTACTGGCCACCACAATTATTTTTCTTGATTTCTTTTAGTGTTTCTTAAAGCCAGAAAGTTGCCATTTGAAATGCCTTTAGTTTTTGGCCATGTCTGTGATCTGCTTTTTTTCTACAACAAAAAAACAACTGAAGGAACATCCTCGGGGACTGGTGATTCCATAATTTTTGCCAGGGGTTGTATTATGACACTTCTTACCTGTTCAGTGGACTGCCAATAGTGTAAGTAAGGAGGCGCTGGCCAAAGTAACACATATTATTTATGCATCAGCTCTCAAAGAAGTGGAGAGGGTTACCTGTCCAAAATATCTACCCATCCCCCCCCCATTAAATTTTTCAAATGGGCCACCAGAGGGGGTGAGGAATCTGAAAAGTTAACCTTATACTTTTGTCTTTACTCAATTTAATAAATGTTATACTTATGTTGGCCAGGATGTTTGTGTCTAATCTGCTTGCAATGTTATGTGCAAAAGTACTAATTATTTTTTTCTTGTTTGACTCCACAGTTTCCTTCAAACCCACAGGAATGGCAGACTGTGGCTTCCCAGTTTCACCACCAGTAGGATTTTCCCAATTGTGGTGGTGCTATTGATGGGAAACATGTGAAGATCGTCCCACCATCCAACTATGGTTCCTATTACTACAACTACAAGGGCTTTTATAGTATTGTCATGTTGACGGTTGTGTCGGCCAATTATGAGTTTCTCTACTTGGACGTTGAGAAGAATGGCAGAAACTCTGACAGAGGAGTGATCGACCAGACCGAGTTCTACTGGCGGCTACAAAATGGCACATTGAGGTTGTCACCTCTGGAGGAGAATGTGGAGGGCCTCAATTTAATTTTTGTTGCAGATGAGGCCTTTGCTCTGGTGGAACATCGCATGAGGCCGTTCCCCATGAGGAACTTGACTCCAGAGCAGAGGGTTTTCAATTACCAGCTGTCAAGTGCCAGAAGAGTGGTGGAGAATGCCTTTGGCATAATGGCAAGCCAATTCCATCTCGTCCTAACTGTCATTAATGTGGCTGAATATAAACTGAAACATGTCGTTTTGTGCTGCTGCATTCTACACAACTTCTTAAGGAAGAATGCAGCCAGCTATCTGGCCTCAGTTTCAACTAAGGCTGACTTTTCATCTGAAACTGAAGTGATGGTGGCTCTTGAAAGTGGCCATGCTGGCTTACCTGCCCAAAGCGCCCACGAAGTCAGGCAAAAATATGTTGAATACTTTGTGGGTAGAGGGGCAATTGCTTTACAGGAAAATGTGGCGGATGTGCAATAAAAATTTTTGAAAAAACTAAACTCATATTTCATTTGAATTACTGTTTGCGTTTCTTATCTGTCTCCTAGGTTTTCAAATGGCCTTTTAATTTTTGCCATTTTCTTCAATAGTGCAAACGTAACATATTGGATACATGAGGTGACAATCTCTTCTTCAGCTAACTATTATGTTGTGCTGCTGGTCTGCTACACACACACAATGTTATTGTTGGTAAAGTATGTAATGCATTAATGATAAAAATATTCATCCTTTTCAACTGCTTGAAATAATTGCTTGGAGTCCCTTAACTGGCCTGATTTTGAAGATGCACACAAATTGGGACTCCAAATTTGGATTTCCCTCATGATCCCATGTGCTATCTCCCATCATGGGATATCAATGTACGCGTTTTGTGGGTTCAACCCCTTCCTCCAAACTAAAGTAGGTGAGAGGAAGGGGTTGCACCCCCTAAACACGTCCATTGATCCCCCATGATGGGAGCTAGCACATGTTGACACACTGGGGCTTATTTCAGAAAGGCGATCCACTTTCCCTACAAATGCATTTTTTAAGTGCACTTGCATTGCACTTGTAGTGCAAAGTGGTTTTGCCTTTTTGAAATAAGCCCCAGTGTGTCAACATGTGCTAGCTCCCATCATGGGGGATCAATGGACCTGTTTCAGGGGTGCAACCCCCTCCTCTCACCTACTTTAGTTTGGAGGAAGGGGTTGCACCCACAAAACACGTACATTGATATCCCATGATGGGAGATAGCACATGTTGACACACTGTGTGCATCTTCAAAATTTGGCTTTGCAATTCATTTAAAACTGTAAAAACATGTACAACATGACAACTATAAAACGTTTTGTTTAGATTTTCCCTAAAATATCGATGATGTTGCTCAGTCTTTTTTGAACATCATGGATGTTTTGTTTCATTTGTTCTAAATCACGACTACAAACCATGATATCCCTGATCAGGATTTGTGCACTTGCACTGCTGAAGTGAGTTTCTTCTTCCACAACATCCACATCACCTAAAAATAGAAAACACACCATGTATTAAAAATATGCAGGCATCGGGGGCGTGGCCTGGACTCCACCGAGATGGTGGTGTGACTCCTGAGCTCCAGCACACAACGGGAAGAAATAGCGGCTCACAGCGACTAGAGGCACACTAAAAACCTCTAATACCGGCGGATCACTCCCCCAACCTTCCGGGAACATGCCCAGAAAACGGCAGGCGGAACACCGCCCGAAAAAGCTGACGGACTATTATACACAGCCACAGCGGCCTCATGGACAAGATGGCGCCGGCTCCTCTTCATCACAGCGCGCGGCTCACAAACACTCACAGAGCCGCGACTCCCAGGACTACAGGCGTGCTTTCAACATGGAAGACTCCTCACAACCCTCATCACCACTAAACAGAAGTCCGGCCAAAGCACGCTTCAGAATGGATGAATCTGGGACACAGAATTGTGAGGTAAGATCTAATGCAGACTCACAAGAGGACACAAGAGAGCTCCCAGACTCCATAGTCTCCTTCCCCACGCTGAACCAGCCAGTGTCAGACACCACACTAAAAGACATGCTTATATCTTTAAGAAGCACATTGCACACCGACATGATGGCATGCATGAGGAAGTTTAACACAGAACTAACTGCAGTGGGAGAAAGAGTAGATCATATTGAGACCAGAATGGGGGACTATGCCACCACCATTAACGACCTAGTAGACGCACACGATACAGCGGAAGAAGAACAAACATGGATCAAAGCTAAATTAGCAGATTTAGAAGACAGATCCAGACGCAATAATGTTAAGATCCGTGGAATACCGGAAAATGTGCAACCTTCAGATCTGCGCACCTATGCAACTGCAATGCTAACCACCCTTATGCCCGAAATACCGGCCATAGAACTATCCATAGATAGGATACATAGACTGCCTAAACCCTCATTTATCCCAGAAAATGTACCTAGAGATGTATTATTCAGAATGCACTTCTACCAATCAAAAGAGCGCCTGATGACAATTACACGCAAAGGGGAGCACCGTGACACAGAATACGCCGCATTACAATTCTATGCAGATTTGTCACAATTTACCTTGCAGCTGCGCAAGAATTTGAATAACATTACCAAAGCATTAAGGAACCATAGCATTACCTACAAATGGGGCTATCCAACTAAACTGCTAATCACTAAAGATGGAGTGAACCATGTAATCACATCCCCATCTACGGGATACCAACTGCTGCAAAAGTGGAAAATCATCTCAGATGAACGTACCCCCTCCTCTGACGATAGGAACCTCAACAAAGTCCCTCCAGATTGGCAGCAAGACGCAGATTACAAATGATAGCAGGCACCCTAAGCCTTTAATGGTAGGCCTCATATCATTAGCCCAACACAGGGCCCCGCTTATTGGAGCTTATACCACACCACAAGCTCCCAAAGCCTGAGCAGACATGGTCTGCACAAGGGTTAACATAACCCTCCTTTTAAGTTTTAGTTTATTTGGTTTTCTTCTTTTGTTTTGCTTTCCACTTTTCCCTATTTTACAGGAACTATTCCCACCATTCTATCCAGAAGAATTCAGCGACTACCCTTACCACGTTCAAGATACTCACGAAATCAACATGAATGTCCACAAGAAGAACAAAAGAACAACGCCAAGAATTATACAACCTTCCACTACTCCTAACTGTGAGTACGTTTATCATCAGACACAAACACACCACTTAAAATACCAAGATGCCAATTAACATTCTCTCAGTAAACGCCCACGGCTTAAACCACCCAGCTAAGAGAGCATCTCTATGGAGAGAAGCAGATACATCTAAATGCGATATACTATGCGTCCAAGAGACCCACTTCCACCAAAAGGCACCACCTAAATGTTCGCATAAATCCTTCCAACATTTTTTCTTCTCTAACATGCCAGCAAAAAAAAGAGGAGTGATGATTGCAGTAAAGGATACAATCGCTTTTAACCTAATCTCCACTACGACGGACACAGCAGGTCGCTATCTCATTATAATATGCGATATCAACAACATCCGATACACCCTACTCAATGTTTACGTACCCAATAAACGGCAAATCAAATTCTTACATGGGCTCATGAGGAAAGTAAAGAACTTACACCAAGGCTCTCTCATAATGTGTGGGGACTTTAACATTGTTCCGGATCCACAAATGGACTCTACTACAGCCCCTACTAAAAGAACATATTCTCTAAATAATTTTTTACGGTCACATGACTTATTCGATACTTGGCGTTGTCTACACGCCAGTAAAAGGGATTATTCTTTCTTTTCACATAGACACTGTACATATACAAGAATTGACCTGATCCTAACAGACAAGTGGCTATTGCAAAAAGTGACTCAGGTAAAAATAGGAACAATAGCGTGGTCAGACCATGCTCCTGTTCTACTTACACTTAAGAACTCTTACCCTACCACCGCCGCTTATATGTGGCGTGCTAACTCCCACATCATCCAAAACCCTAAAACTAAAAAATTATTGGAAGACCACTTGTCCAGTTATTTTCGGGTCAATTCACCATCTACGAATGATGCCTATCTAGTATGGAATGCCCATAAGGCATATATAAGGGGAATATTTATACAAATAGGAGCAAGGCTCAGGAAGCAGCGGCAGCAAAAAATCGCGAATTTACTAAAGGAAATTGACACTTTAGAAGCTTTTAATAAAAACAACCCCACCCCCTCTATAAGCACTAAACTTACTGAATTAAGACATAATCTCAGAATAGTATTAATTCAAACATACGAACAAACAGAAAAACAATCAAAAACGTCCTTTTATTCCACTAGCAATAAAGCTGGTAAAGCATTGGCAAGGAGGATACAAGGACAACGCTTTAAGACCAAAGTAGCCCACATTATACATCCGAATACAAAGCAAAAAATATATGATCCACAAGGTATCGCAGACGCATTTAGCGACTATTACGGATTTCTATATAACCTAAACAAAGATGATAAAACACCGCAACCCACACCAGAAACAATAAATGACTTTCTAGATCTCCCCACACTCACACCATCTCAACTACAAACGCTCAACTTACCATTTTCCATGACAGAATTACTAAACACTATAAAAACACTCCCAAACAACAAATCACCAGGACCAGATGGTCTAACAGGCGAGTACTATAGGAACTTCCAGTCGATTTTAAGTCCGCACCTCCTTAAAGTTTATGATAAAGCTGCTGCCTCTGCTTCCTTCCCTCCTGAAATGCTCGAAGCAATTATTGTGACATCACCTAAACCTGGGAAGACGCCGGATCAACCCCAAAATTTCCGACCAATTTCATTACTAAACAATGATTTGAAAATCTACGCCAAAATGATAGCACTTAGAATGATAAATATACTCCCTACCTTAATTGACTCAGACCAATCAGGTTTTACAAAAGGAAGACAAGCACCAGATGCGACCAGACGCCTAATAAATATAATCCACATAGCTAGGAGAACTCGAACGCCCTCTCTGCTTCTAGCATTGGATGCGGAGAAGGCGTTTGATAGGGTGCATTGGCTATACTTGTCACAAACCCTATCCGCCATCCTGGCCTTGTACACTGTTACGTCAGCAAGAGTATACACATCAGGCATGTTATCTAGATCCTTCGGGATATCAAATGGCACGAGGCAGGGGTGCCCCTTGTCCCCCCTCATTTTCAATTTACTCATGGAACCACTAGCAGCCAAAATTAGACAATCACCTCAAATACAAGGCTTTATGATCAATAAAAGAAAACACGTCATAAGTCTTTTCGCTGATGATGTGATCTTGATGCTTACTGATCCGGTGTCTTCCTTGGAGAAAGTATGCTCCCTACTCAGGGACTACGGCAAAGTGTCATATTATAAAGTGAATGATACCAAATCGTACATACTAGATCTAGGAGTATCCCAACAAAACAAAATAGAATTACAAGCTAAATACCCATATATATGGAACAATCACATGATCAATTATTTGGGGATTAACCTTACCTCACATCCTGAACAACTGTTTAAAGCAAACTATCTACCACTTGAAGGGAAGGTAAGAGAAGGAACACAAAAACTTAGCAAACTTATACTATCATGGTCAGGTAGACTCGCAGCATTTAAGATGTTATATTACCTCAAATATTGTATATTTTTAGAACAATTCCCATACCAGTACCAAAAACCTTTTTTAAAAATCTACAACGTATACTAACTACCTTTTTATGGGAGGGTAAAAAAGCACGTAGCTCCTTCTCTAAACTCAGCAAATCAAAAAAAGCAGGAGGAGTGGGAGCTCCAATTTTTGGGGACTACCACACGGCGGCAGTATTAGCGCAGATCAGAGGGTGGTTTCCTAATCATGCAACACCACTCTGGGGAACCCTAGAACAATCTCAAATACCAGGGGGGAACCTATACTACTTCATTCTGGCCTCACCTTTCCAAGTCCAAAAATATAACTATTTATCCCCCACAATACTAGCGACACAAGCTTGCTGGAAAAAATTAACAGCAATCAATCCTATACCAACACCCACTATTCATCTAGATATACCTATTGAAGCAATAGCAATAACTGTCCCTAACTTATGCTTAACCAAGTGGTCTTCTACAGGAATAAAATGGATATCCAACCTATTCAAAGATGATAAATGAAAATCATTCATACAACTACAATCAGAATTTGACCTTCCAGCCTCTGAACAATTTAACTACATACGTATATCCTCATTCCTCAGGAATAACAAACTCCTACAATGCAAGCTATTTTGGAAAATACATATCTATCTTACCTCCACAGCGAATCACAAGGGAGGAATTTCACTATTCTATGATTTTTTTGGCAACAAATCTATCCTAGAAAAATCTAACCCTATGATAGCATGGGAAAGAGACCTAGAAACATCATATACTGAAAACCAGTGGCACAAAGCATTACAATACATATACTCAGCCACCAAAAGTACAAACATGTGGGAACTATCCCATAAAATTACACAAAGGTGGTATTTAACGCCATACAGATTAGCAAAATTTGATCCCTCAACACCTCCGTTATGCTGGAGAAATTGCTCACAAACAGGAACCCTGTTCCACATACTGTGGACATGTGGGAAGTTAGCAGCATTTTGGCCCAAAGTATTCATAATTCTTCAACAAGTCATAGGAACAACCATCCAACTTTCACCAGAATTGGCCATTTTAAATTTAGGCATTGAAAACATCCCCTACCTATTCAGATCATTTACTACACACTTATTCCTAGCAGCCAAGTTGGTGATACTTAGACTCTGGAGATCCCCTAATCTCCCGGACATCGTAGATGTAGTTCGCACACTCACAACTCACTTTACCTATGAAAGCATGCTAGCCTATAGAGAAGGGAAATATGCAGAATTCATTAAACATTGGGAACCATGGATAGAATGGTATAAAAACTATAATAAAACTACAAAACAACATTTTTAAGTGGACATAAAATGGGAAAATAAAACCATAAATTATAAATGAAAAAAATTTTTTTTACGTAAGTAAAAATCAACATAGAAATCCATCCTCAGGAAATTAGTTCCTACTCCCCTCTTTCCCCACCTTTTTGATTCCTTTTTAATTTTTATTTTAATTTTACAATTCCCCAGTTTCAAGTTAAATCCTCTAACAGTTTATTTCTAATTACATAAGAAGATGACAGTACGTACTTCTGGAAATATACACTTACTTTACAATAAAGGGAATGGTAGAGGATACACAACAGGCGGATCCTCACTCCCGATCGCAGTTAGTTCCCAGAGGGGCGATCGGGATGGAAGGACAGACCAAAGGTTAAGAGGAATGATAAGTGTTGTTATAGATAACGTTTTATAGAACAAATATATGTATAAGAATGATGAGAAAACAAAAAAAGTCAGACTTTCTCCATACATTTCTTTCTTTTTTCTTTGAAATATGTACTTGTAATGTACTAACTTTTAAAGGCTTTTCATCTTCTGTAATACTGAAAAATGAATAAAAACTATTGTTGAAAAAAGAAAAAAAAAAAAATATGCAGGCATCCATCTATTACCTGAAGCTGTGGTCTCAGACACTGACCTGTGGTCGATACCATTTCTACCACTTCACCCAGCACGTCCTGAAAATCTGCATCCACATCTTTAGAGTGTGTGGTGAGTTGCCTTTCTTCATTAGGTGTGGGGTTACTGGTGTCCTCAGATGTCCCTCTTCTTTTCTCCCTTATGTGAATACAAAAAAGGTATATTTAGCAGACAGATATGTTAGGCCAGAAATAGTAATATGAAACATTGCTTGGAAGTGTCTTCCAATTGTCTGTTTTGGCAGAGTTCCAATCTGAATACATGATTTTTTCACATTCAAAAGCTGGAATACTTATCTGTTTTGTGCAAGTTTCACACATGGAGAGACCTCTGGTATCCACTGGAGCACTTGCCTGGGACACAATAACAAGGGTGTTATGGTGTCCCACACTAGTGCTCCTGCATCCAGATGTGTAAACAGCTGCTAAGTGTCCTCTCCTGATGCTGAATAAAATTGTCATTTCATTAAAGTTTCAAACACATCTAGACAACAATGTAATAAACTTATTTTATTCAAAATAGGCCTGAACAAATGTAGCTAACCTGCATCTCCCAAAAACGGCGTATTAGTGGTCGAATGAACAATGTTTAATACGAATGATTCCGGTGTCCACGAACCTCAAACTTGGCGTGGAATACACTAGAAAGAAGGACAGGGGCAGTGTTTGACGCATGCGCAGTGTATAAAAAGCATAATGAGCGGTCGCTGTAACGGGTACGATCTGTGAGTGGAGGATGGAAGGTCGTTTTCGTGCAAAGGAACATTGAAACAAAGGTACAATTTTAAATTGGGGCATCAGTGGTTAGTGGCCTATACTGCTTATAGATTGAGGCCTATATTGGGACAAGATTATGAGAGTTTAGCCTGACATTAAGGTTTGTGTTGTGTCTTGCAAACAAAATGGTGGATAAATTTACTGCCCCTGACTTCCTCCCTGACTTTATCCAGCAATACGGGGAGCTGCCATGTCTATGGCAAGTTAAATAAAAGGATTACTCCAATAAGATCAAGAGGAAGGCAGCGATGGAGAAACTGTTGGAATTGGTGAAGCCTGTGTAACCCACGGCAGGCATCAATTATTTGAAGGCCAAAATTTGTAGCCTGTGGAGCACATATAATAGGAAGCGCAAGAAGGTCCAGGTTTCCCAGAGATCCGGAGCATCAACAGATGACGTATATGTCCCCAGGCTGTGGTACTACCAGATACACGTATATGTCCCCAGGCTGTGGTACTACCAGGTACTACCACAGCCTGCGTTTTTTGTCAGATCAGATCGAACACAGGCCATCGCTCTCAACACTTCCTTCCACATCAGCTGAGACTCCTGAGGTCCACCCTGGGCCTTCAACACAGGAAGAAGATGTGGAGGAGCCCAGCTTGACCCAGGTATAGCAGTGTTGAACATATTTGTGGGCAAAAATTGAATGATGGTAACTAGATGTCATTGACCCCAAATTTCTGCTTTAACAAAGTGGTTTACATATCAATAGTGGCAAAAAATTATTGGGACAAGAATGAAAAATTTGTTAACATTCCATTTGCAACAGTCATGAGCTCAAAATTGTGTGTGATTGATGAACAAAAACCTAACACTATGTACCATTCTCAGCCTCAGCCAAAGCCAAGAGGAGGCCGTGCCAAGCAACCTGGCTGAATGCCAGGTTCCTCCCCTCTGCCCTCCAACAAAAAGGGCCAGGAAAAATAAAAAACTGGATAATGCCATGGCTGCATTGCTCCGCCATGAAACAACTGCCATTAGCTCAGTCCCTGATTCCCAGGAGGCTTTTGGCCGCATGACAGCAAATAAATTAAAAGAAATGGAGGAGGACCAGTGCATTATGTGTGAGGAAATCATCCTCAAGGCCCTGAACAAGGGGAAGAAGGGCCTAATCACCCGTAAAATGCACCTCTGCGAATTTGATCATCCTCCCCCACCACCTCCACCAACAACACAGCCACCCCCCCACCACAGCAGCATGGCGGACTGTGGCCAATGCAGCAACACCCTCAATTATAAATGAACTAGAATAAAGAGCTGAGTGTATGGGATTATTACGGTGCCAAAAAATGCAGCAATACAATTTATAAAAAATATAATTAAGTTTATTGCAAAAAGTTAAAAATACAATTCATACAGGGTACAGCATACAAAATGGAACATAGGCAGATCAATACAACCAGTTGATGGAAATGGTAGAAATATCCCTACTAGTTTCGCCAAAACATTGGCTTCCTCAGGGGATATGATAGGTTGTAGTTCTACAGAAAAAGGAGTCTTTTATTAGTATAACAGATTATAAATAGTAAATAACATTGTGCATATCACTAGATGACCGTAGAGAGACTGGACAAGTGCGGTCTCCCCCATCCAAATAATCCCAACCAACAAGATGGAAAGCAGTCTAAAGGACATAACATCAATCACGTATCATCATAACATACCCATGGAGCCCCACAGGGCAAGATGGACAATGTCCAACGTGAGGGGAGAGGTCGTCCTTCACTGCCTATAGTGTGGATGCAGGGGGCTTGATAAAATAAACCTTGGAAATAGCTATAAAAATGCATACGTGTAAGGCTATAAAAAGCTCAACTATCAGCAATAAAAAAGAGAAAACAGTCCTAAATACTCACCAATTACAAGGTATACTAAAGAACAACCGGGACGCTGGAAAGATCAATAATGATTGATCAAATCGAACAAATAGGTTGGTACGTTGGCTAGCTCCACTGGATGAAAAATAGAGAAACAGATATAGTTTACCAATAATTCAGATGGTTTTCGTTATGCAGCAAGGATTGATGAAAAGGCTTAATTAAAAAAATCCTACCTGCAGAGGAGAATTGGGAAACAAGCCCAGCAATAAAAAAGTGATCAGAAGCAGCAAGATAGCTGCAAGTTGAGGCACAGACTGGGGTAGGTGCACAGAGTATCCACACCAATTGTCCATGAGCCTATTGGACAAAAACAAAACCCCCCCAGTAAATAAACATGGTAGTAAATGTTGCTGGGGTCAATTATAGAAGCATATGACAATAATATGGTTACCAGAAGAGCAAGTTTACCTATGTAGTGACTTCAACTCAGCAGCGTCCCGGCGATTCCGCAAAAACAGACAAATAGCTAGCCCATTTAAAGCCCCCCCACCTGATTGGCATCTGTAATTCGCCAATCAGGAGTGGACAAGAATCGGCCCGTGCGCCTGCGCACTCACCACCGCATAGAGCCTACAATCCCCATAATGCCTAGCGCCCGCTGAATGCGTTCTGAGGACAGCGGCCATCTGATGCAATCAAGCAAGGGCATGGCTTAGCTGTGGGTCAACCCGAGGGGCAGGGATAACCCAAAGCCAGGGGAAAATATCGTAATAGGGTGAATGGAAAAGGCCCTTGGGTGTCCATACAGCCACCGGCTGTGACTTGGAAAACCAACCCAAAACATCAGAAAAGCCAAAGGCCACATGGGGACCAAGGCATGTGGGAAGATAACAATGAGATGACAGAGGCAGGGAAACAGGAGGGGGAGGACCTGACAAGGGAGTGCAAGGCATGCTCCTAAGGCCGGGCAGTTCAATCAACTGCACAGTCGCCGAGTGACAAAATACACAATGTTATAAATCAAGATCACAATGCATACTGATGTGAAAACAAATATAAACGGGAAAGAAACAAAAATAGAAACAAAAATATAAGCAAATCATATGTATGTGTATATAAATATATCCAACTGGTATGTTGGTTCACAAAAAAGGGGGGGGGGGAAGAAAAATAAGAAATGTTTTAATAAAAAGAAGGAAAATAAGAAAAAAAGAAAACAAAAAGAATGGTGTCAAAGAAAGGATAAGGAAAATATATAATGAAATATAAAAAAAAACAAAAAATGGAAAAAAGGGGGGGGGCACTAGCACATGTGTTAGGCCTAAGAATGTAAAGAGGCCAGTGGAACAGCGACAATCAAGGCAATAGGAGGGAGGGAAAAAGAGGGAGGGACCAGATATAAAGACCAAATCAGGCTACAGGGGAACCCAAAAAGGGACTAAACAAATAGTTATAGTTATAGTATTAATTAATTATAATTTAATAAACGTATCTATTATAAAAAAGGTTTGAAACTTATATACTCATTCAGGCCGGGATATTTAGTAGCATCTAAGCAGTGTATCCATCTGGTTTCTAGTTGTAGGAGGGCAATGTCAATACTGCCTCTTCGAACATGTGGGGGCACGTGCTCAAGCACCGTGAATCGCACAACATTTGGATCGCAATTGTGTTGAGTAACAATGTGTCTATTTAAGGCAGTAGTGGCAAGTCGTTTATGAAGTGGCATAATGTGATCCCTGATACGTTTGAAAAATGGACGTTTCGTCTTACCGATGTAAAAACATCCACAAATGCACAGGGCCAAGTAGACCACTCCAATAGTACTACAAGTAATTTGATGTTTGACAGACTGGATTTGACCATTAGGAAGGATAACTGTTTTAGAGTTGCTTACAAAGGAGCAGATATCACAGCGCCCACATGGAAAAGTACCAGTGTTAACAACATTAACCACTTGAGCCCCGGACCATTATGCTGCCTAAGGACCAGAGGTCTTTTTCCAATTTGGCACTGCGTCGCTTTAACTGCTAATTGCGCGGTCATGCAATGCTGTACCCAAACGAAATTTGCGTCCTTTTCTTCCCACAAATAGAGCTTTCTTTTGATGGTATTTGATCACCTCTGCAGTTTTTATTTTTTGCGCTATAAACGGAAAAAGACCGAAAATTTTGAAAAAAAATGATATTTTCTACTTTTTGTTATAAAAAAAATCCAATAAACTAAATTTTAGTCATACATTTAGGCCAAAATGTATTCGGCCACATGTCTTTGGTAAAAAAAATGTCAATAAGCATATATTTATTGGTTTGCGCAAAAGTTATAGCGTCTACAAACTAGGGTACATTTTCTGTAATTTACACAGCTTTTAGTTTATGACTGCCTATGTCATTTCTTGAGGTGCTAAAATGGCAGGGCAGTACAAACCCCCCCCAAATGACCCCATTTTGGAAAGTAGACACCCCAAGGAAATTGCTGAGAGGCATGTTGAACCCATTGAATATTTATTTTTTTTGTCCCAAGTGATTGAATAATGACAAAAAAAAAAAAAAATAATAAATATTTACAAAAAGTTGTCACTAAATGATATATTGCTCACACAGGCCATGGGCCTATGTGGAATTGCACCCCAAAATACATTCAGCTGCTTCTCCTGAGTATGGGGATACCACATGTGTGGGACTTTTTGGGAGCTTAGCCGCGTACGGGGCCCCGAAAACCAAGCACCACCTTCAGGATTTCTAAGGGTGTAAATTTTTGATTTCACTCTTCACTGCCTATCACAGTTTCGGAGGCCATGGAATGCCCAGGTGGTTCAAAACCCCCCCAAATGACCCCATTTTGGAAAGTAGACACCCCAAGCTATTTGCTGAGAGGCATGGTGAGTATTTTGCAGCTCTCATTTGTTTTTGAAAATGAAGAAAAACAAGAAAAAACTTTTTTTTTTTTCTTTTTTCAATTTTCAAAACTTTGTGACAAAAAGTGAGGTCTGCAAAATACTCACTATACCTCTCAGCAAATAGCTTTTGGTGTCTACTTTCCAAAATGGGGTCATTTGGGGGGGTTTTGTGCCACCTGGGCTTTCCATGGCCTCCGAAACTGTGATAGGCAGTGAAGAGTGAAATCAAAAATTCACGCCCTTAGAAAGCCTGAAGGCGGTGCTTGGTTTTCGGGGTCCCGTACGCGGCTAGGCTCCCAAAAAGTCTCACACATGTAGTATCCCCGTACTCAGGAGAAGCAGCAGAATGTATTTTGGGGTGTAATTTCACATATTCCCATGGCATGTTTGAGCAATATATCATTTAGTGACAACTTTGTGCAAAAAAAAAAAAAAAAAAAAAATTTGTCTCTTTCCTGCAACTTGTGTCACAATATAAAATATTCCATGGACTCGACATGCCTCTCAGCAAATAGCTTGGGGTGTCTACTTTCCAAAATGGGGTCATTTGGGGGGGTTTTGAACTGTCCTGGCATTTTCTGCACAACATTTAGAAGCTTATGTCACACATCACCAACTCTTCTAACCACTTGAAGACAAAGCCCTTTCTGACACTCATTGTTTACATGAAAAAGTTATTTTTTTTTTGCAAAAAAATTACTTTGAACCCCCAAACATTATATATTTTTTGAAAGCAAATGCCCTACAGATTAAAATGGTGGGTGTTTCATTTTTTTTTTTTTCACACAGTATTTGCGCAGCGATTTTTCAAACGCATTTTTTGGGGAAAAAACACACTTTTTTAAATTTTAATGCACTAAAACACACTATATTGCCCAAATGTTTGATGAAATAAAAAAGATGATCTTAGGCCGAGTACATGGATACCAAACATGACATGCTTTAAAATTGCGCACAAACGTGCAGTGGCAACAAAATAAATACATTTTTAAAAGCCTTTAAAAGCCTTTACAGGTTACCACTTTAGATTTACAGAGGAGGTCTACTGCAAAAATTACTGCCCTCGATCTGACCTTCGCGGCGATACCTCACATGCATGGTGCAATTGCTGTTTACGTTTGACGACAGACCGCCGCTTGCGTTCGCCTTAGCGCGAGAGCAGGGGGCGACAGGGGTGCTTTTTTTTTTTTTTTCTTTATTATTTTTTTGCTTTTTTATCTTATTTTTAAACTGTTCCTTTCATTTTTTTTTTTTTAATCATTTTTATTGTTATCTCGGGGAATGTAAATATCCCCTATGATAGCAATAGGTAGTGACAGGTACTCTTTTTTGAAAAAATTGGGGTCTATTAGACCCTAGATCTCTCCTCTGCCCTCAAAGCATCTGATGACACCAAGATCGGTGTGATAAAATGCTTCCCCAATTTCCCAATGGCGCTATTTACATCCGGCGAAATCTAAGTCATAAAATGCTCGTAGCTTCCGGTTTCTTAGGCCATAGAGATGTTTGGAGCCACTCTGGTCTCTGATCAGCTCTATGGTCAGCTGGCTGAATCACCGGCTGCATTCTCAGGTTCCCTGTTGAGACAGGAGAGCCAGAGAAAAACACGGAAGACGGTGGAGCATTCCCTCCCACGGCTTGTAAAAGCAGTCTAGAGGCTAATTAGCCACTAGGATTGCTTTTATATGAAAGCCGACCGCTGGCTGAAAAGAATGATACCAAGATGATACCTAAACCTGCAGGCATCATTCTGGTATAACCATTCAAAGTCGTGAATGGCGTACCTGAAGACAAAAAAATGGTTAACAATAAAGCACAGTAAACGGTAAAGTATAAAAAATTGCATACCTGAAAAGCAAACATGATAAAACATAATAACAATAAAACATTGCAGAATAGAATACAGTAAAAAAGAGCAGAACAAGAGAGAGAGAATAGAGAGAGAGAGAACAATAAAACGACAACTATTTTTTTTTATTTTATATATTTTTTTTTTTTTACACTTTTTTTGTAACTAACTTTTATAACGGTAACCGGTTCCAGGTTCGGGTCTCTCAAAATGCGATGGCATCTTGGGAGACCCTGTGAAAGTGTGCCTAGTCTGTGCAATGCTGTATCCTACACTAATACTCAACTAGTGAATGGTAGCGTTCAAAACATTCACCAATGCAAAGACCAGGATTGTCAGGACAGGAGGGACAATAATAGCGGGTGTCACGCCTATATTCACGCTTGCTGCAGACACGACATCTTTTTTGGGGGTTCGTTGGGTAGGGGTACTCGGGAGGACATAAAGAAAATGCCTCTCATGCAGCCGACTGCATTTGGTTGGGGATGTGAATGGGGGAAGTAAGGGCGCTGCAGAAGCGGTGGGTTCCCAATTAGGATTGGCGAATGCAGCAGGAAGGGCACTATGGGCACGACGGGCCTGTGTTTGTCTTCTTGGTGGCAGCGGGACACTACTTGTGCTTGCCACCTCACCAGCTTGAACTGCACTTATGGGACTCGCCACGTCACCAAGTGTTACTGCAGTGCTGGTTTGACTACGACCGGGGTGTACTAGGCCGCTGGCGCTTGCCAGTTCAATAAAAAGCTACCAAAAAAACTGTTAGCGATCGCAGGGATCAGGCCTGACTCTGCGAATGCTGCAGTTATGCGTTAAGTGTTTTGTAAGTGACAGTGATCGATCGATACTGCACTTGGGTGGGCTGGGCCGGGAGGAGGGGCAAAATGCAGGTGCTAGCAGGTATCTGGGCTGATCCCGCTAACACTGCATTTTTGGGAACCCTAAACTGCTGGGGACGCCAGTATAGATCTGATCGGATCAGATATTGATCCGTTCAGATACTATACCACTAAGGGAGGTGTACGGTGCGTGCGTGGGTGTTAGCGGTACTGGCGCTAATCTGACGCTGCTTGGGGCTGGTGCTTGCCAGTTCACCAAAATACTACCAAAAAAACTGTTAGCGATCGCAGGGATCAGGCCTGACTCTGCGAACGCTGCAGTTATTTGTTTAGTGTTTTGTAAGTGACAGTGATCAATCGATACTGCACTTGGGCTGGGCCGGGCGGAGGGGCAAAACGCAGGTGCTAGCGGGTATCTGGGCTGATCCCGCTAACACTGTGTTTTTGGGAACCCTAAACTGCTGGGGACGCCAGTATAGATCTGATCGGATCAGATATTGATCCGTTCAGATACTATACCACTAAGGGAGGTGTACGGTGCGTGCGTGGGTGTTAGCGGTACTGGCGCTAATCTGACGCTGCTTGGGGCTGGTGCTTGCCAGTTCACCAAAATACTACCAAAAAAACTGTTAGCGATCGCAGGGATCAGGCCTGACTCTGCGAACGCTGCAGTTATTTGTTTAGTGTTTTGTAAGTGACAGTGATCAATCGATACTGCACTTGGGCTGGGCCGGGCGGAGGGGCAAAACGCAGGTGCTAGCGGGTATCTGGGCTGATCCCGCTAACACTGTGTTTTTGGGAACCCTAAACTGCTGGGGACGCTAGTATAGATCTGATCGGATCAGATATTGATCCGATCAGATACTATACCACTAAGGGAGGCGTATGCTGCGTGCGTGGGTGTTAGCGGTACTGGCGCTAATCTGATGCTGCCTGGGGCGACGCATATCACCGCCGGGCGATCAGGGGGCTAAACCTTTATTCGGTAATAAACGGCGGGTGCCCTGACACTATAAAAAATAAACAAACTAACCAGCGTCACCCGTAACAGTTATACGGTGATCAGTGGTGAAAGGGTTAACTAGGGGGCCATCAAGGGGTTAAAACATTTATTCGGTAGTATATGGGGGTCCCTGTCGCTATAAAACGCTGACGGCGAACCTAAATATTTAGGTCCCTAACTAGCGTCACCAGCGACACTAATACAGCGATCAGAAAAATGATCGCTTAGCGACACTGGTGACAGGGGGTGATCAAGGGGTTAAAACTTTATTAGGGGGGGTTAGGGGGGTATCCTAGACCTACAGGGGGGTAATACTAACTGTCCCAACACTGTAACTGTCACAAACTGACACCAATGCAGTAATCAGAAAAACAAAAAAAAACAAAAAAACTGCTGGTGTCAGTTTGGGACGGGGGGGTGATTGGGGGGGGGTCGGGGGGCGATCGGGGGGGGATTGGGGTGTTTTGTGTGCCTGGCATGTTCTACTGTGTGTGTGTAGTGTTGTGCACTCACATACCTGTCTTCTCTCCTCGGGCCGGAACGGAAATTACCGAGCCGAGGAGAGATGACATAATTTCCTTTGCTGCTGTTTAGCATACAGCAGCAAAGGAATGATGTGATTGGCCGGCGGCGATCGCGAGGGGGGGCCACGAACGTATGGCCTCCCCCTCATCTCCGATCGCCGTGGGACAAAAGACGACCGCCTCGGGCACCGGGGGGGGGTCCGATCGGACCCCCCACCCGCGGAAGGCAAATCACGTATATGTACGTGATTTTGCCTGTCCGTGCCACCTTGCCGACGTAAATCGGCGTGAGGCGGTCGTCAAGTGGTTAACTGGGTGTTTTCGCGTTTGATGGCTCATGACCAGTCGATCGCTCATATCTTGTTTAGAAAACTGGGTTATAATTCAAACTGATCGATCAGATTTGGAGGATTGTTTAGAGTGGATAAGATCTTGCCTGTTAAGTTTAACTACTCTACTAAAAGCCCGTTTGAGTAAAGATCGACTATAACCTCTTTTTGAAGTCTTTCAGAAAATCTCTGGATGCCTGATAAAAATCTTGATCCAAGATGCAATTTCTCCTAAGTCGGAGAAATTGATTGTAAGGAATACTGTCTAGAAGGGGTTGCGGGTGTGCACTGGTGGCATGTAATAGTGTGTTGCCCGCACAAGGACGTATGAAGAGTTCCGTCAGACTAAACATGGATCTGCAGGTCCAAGAAACTAATCCTTGACTGACTGCATTCCATGGTAAAAGTAAGGTTGTAATCGTTGGTGGCCAGTTGGTCAGTCAGTTGTGTAAGTTCATGCCGAGTTCCAGACCAGAATATTAAAATGTCATCCATATACCTGTGCCAGGCGATGACATATTTCAATAGTTCAGATAAATGGTCATTAGAAAAAAGATTCCTCTCCCACCCCCCCAGGTACAGGTTGGCATATGAGGGCGCGCACTTGGTCCCCATAGCCACACCCTGCACCTGGAGGTAGTGGGAGGAACCGAGCATGAATACATTTCTTGTTAGTATAAACTCTAACAATTGAAGAACAAACTAGCTGTATGAACTGAACGATGGTCCACGTTCGTTTAATTGTTCACGAATAACATCCAAACCTTTAATGTTTGGAATGCAGTTGTGTAAGCTTTCCACATCCAGGGCTACCAACCAAGTGTGAGGGGGCAGTTGTTTACCATCTATGATTCTGAGTAAGTCAATGGTATCTTGAACATAGGAAAATAAAGACGTGACATGTGGATTTAAATACTTGTCTACTAGGGCCCTAGCGTTTTCGGTTAAGCTGGAACAGCCCAATACAATCAGTCGTCCAGGGGGATGATGTAAAGACTTATGCACTTTAGGAAGAGAGTAGAAAGTGGGTATCTTCGGATCCTTGACATTCAAATAATTCCAAGTGTTCAAATCGATAGTGCCTAATTGGTAAGCTTTAAAGATTACACTATAGTATTCATGAGTAAAGTTCTGAATGAGAGTTTTAGAAATGGGCCGGTACCAATGTCGATTGTCGAGGATGTCCAGGCACATGCGCTCATAAGCCTGGACATCCATGAGAATGACATTGCCACCTTTGTCGGCCAGCTTAATGATTAAATCAGGATGGCACTGAAGATCCCTGAGAGCTTTGCGATGCTTAAAGGATAAATTATGTCCCTCAGAGTTGTCCAAATTAAGCAGTTTTATCTCCTGGGTAGTTTGTTGAACAAACGCCCAGATATTGGGGTTAGATTGAAGTGATGGAAATGCTCGGGACTTTGCCTTAAAGGAGGTTAGGTGGGGAAAGGATACACCAGGCTCGACGACACCAAGCAACGTAATGTTGGATGGCTCGTCGTCACCAATGTGGCCCTCCTCTCATAATGACATAAGATCATCCATAGTCTGCCGTTCAGTTAGAGAAAGTTCAAGTGAGAAAGGGTTGGAAGATTCAATGGCCATGGGTTTATCATAAATGACTTTGAACATCAAACGTCGAGCAAACAGGTGTATATCTTTGATTAATTGAAATCTGTCAAGATCAGTGGAAGGGCAAAACGTAAGTCCAAGTTTGAGTATATGGATTTGTTCCTCAGTTAAAGGGATAAATAATCCCCAATATCATTTATAATTTGATTTTTGTTTAATTTAAGTTTATTTTTTTTGGTTTTTTTTGGGTGCAGAGAATGCATTTTTTATTTATCTTTTTTCATTTGTGTAGAAGGAAGTGTTGAGGGACACCAACATAGTTTTATTTTTGAGATTAAAAAATACAAGATAATAATGGTGTTATGGTATTCTATTCTATTCTGGAGATCACTAATAAACAAAAAAAAATATTATTCTGGAGATCACTAGAAAACAAAACAAAAAAAATAATATTATTCTGGAGATCACTGGAAAACGAAAATATATATATATATATATATATATATATATATATATATATATATATATATATATATATATATTATTCTAGAGATCACTAGAAAACAAAACAAAAAATACTATACTGGAGATCACTAGAAAAAAAAATATATTATTTTGGAGATCACTAGAAAAAAGATATAATAATAGATATGTTTATGAATATCACCAGCAAAGCAGCTTCATTATTATACCATTATAAAGTAGAAGAGAATAGGCTGCATTAAGAGATTTCATAATTTGCCACGTCACGAATGTGATATTTCCATTACGAACGCTAGTTTTACAAGACAGAGCGCTTCTGGCTTGTCCTTGCTTTCGAGCATGCGTGTTTGTACTTTGGACTTTTGTCTGACGGACTTGTGTACACACGATCAGAAAATCCGACAACATACATTTGTTGGCGGAAAATTTGAAGACATGCTAATAACATTTGTTGGCGGAAAGTCCGACAACAATTGTCTGATGGAGCATACACATGGTCAGATTTTCCGCCAACAGCCTGACATCCAACATTTCCCATCGGAAAATCCGATCATGTGTATGGGGCTTTACTCTAAAGCCTCGTACACACGATCGGATTGTTGGCCAACAGTGCGTCAGACTTTTGTCTGATGGGCGTGTGCCAGGAACTTGTCTTGCATATTAATGGCACACAATTGTTGGCCAACAAACACGAACGTAGTGACGTACTACTTGGAATGTCAGCTCTTGGGCACCACCCTTTGGGCACCTTCTGCTAATGTCGTGTTTGGTGAGCATTGATTCCAAGTAGGGATGAGCCAAACACCCCCCTGTTCGGTTTGCACCAGAACATGCGAACAGGCAAAAGATTTGTTCGAACACGCGAACACCGTTAAAGTCTATGGGACACGAACATGAATAATCAAAAATGCTAATTTTAAAGGCTTATACGCAAGTTATTGTCATAAAAAGTGTTTGGGGACCTGGGTCCTGCCCCAGGGGAGCAGTGATTTTAATAATGCTTAAAGTGAAACAATAAAAGTGTAATATTCCTTGAAATTTCCCGTGTTTAGAACAGTCTGACAGCAAAATGACATTTCAAAGGAAAAAAGTCATTTAAAACTACTCGTGGCTATTAATGAACTGCCGGTCCGACAATACACATAAAAGTTCATTGATAAAAACGGCATGGGAATTCCCCATAGGGGAACCCAGAACCAAAATTTAAAAAAAAAATGACGTGGGGGGCCCCCCTAAATTCCATACCAGGCCCTTCAGGTCTGATATGGATTTTAAGGGGAACCCAGCGCCAAAATTTATAAAGAAAATGGCGTGGGGTCCCCCCAAAAATCCATACCAGACCCTTATCCGAGTACGCAACCTGGCAGGCCACAGGAAAAGAGGGGGGGGTGAGAGAGCGCCCCCCTCCTGAACTGTACCAGGCCACATGCCCTCAACATTAGGAGGGTGCTTTGGGGTAGCCCCCCAAAACACCTTGTCCCCATGTTGATGGGGACAAGGGCCTCATCCCAACAACCCTTGCCCGGTGGTTGTGGGGGTCTGCGGGCGGGGGGCTTATCGGAATCTGGAGGCCCCCTTTAACAAGGGGACCCCCAGATCCCGGCCCCCTCCTGTGTGAAATGTAAGGGGGTACAAAAAGTACCCCTACCATTTCACAAAAAAAGTGTCAAGAATGTTAAAAATTACAAGAGACAGTTTTTGACAATTCCTTTATTTAAATGCTTCTTCTTTCTTCTATCTTCGTTCGGTTTCTTCCTCCATCTTCTTCTTCTTCTGGTTCTTCTGGTTCTTCCTCCGGTGTTCTCATCCGGCATCTTCCTCCGTGGCGTCTTCTTCCCTTCTTCTTCTCCGCCCGCTCCGCATCCACTATGATGGGAGGCTCCCGCTGTGTGACGCTTCTCGTCTTCTAACGGTTCTTATATAACGGAGGGCGGGGCCCCCCTCTGACGTCACGGGGAATGCCACAGGGAAGTCCCCGTGAAGTCCCCGTTATACACTGTTCCGGTGGAATTCACAAATATATTGTTCTCAGAGAGAACGAGAATAGAAAGCAGAAGGCACTTTCCATAGTGAATTAGCATAAAATAAACATCTTTAATGAAATAAAGCAGATATGCACTCACAGTTTAAAATCATTGGTACCAATCATAGGAATCCAACAAAGCAGGCGGATTCAAGCCAACGTGATACGTCACATCATGGCCCCTTCTTAGGCATTTCATCATAGCTGACGTCATCAGGGGACTGGCTAACCAATAATTTTAAGTTGTGACTGTACATTTGTTTTATTTATGCAAGCATTAGATCTCTTTGTGAGCCTCTGAGGGATTTTGTTTAGAGCTTTGGTTTGATTTCTTCAGCCCTCAAGATATTTATTGTAGAAGCAGCATGTTTTCTTTTGAAACACAACCAATTTTTGTTTAATGGGAAGTATTATCTCCCAAAGCATGATGCTTCAATGGGTGAAAAATTTGCATCCACTTGCACCAAAGTATATATGGGTTTGTGTGAGGATTGCCA
Source organism: Aquarana catesbeiana (assembly GCF_042186555.1). Lineage (NCBI taxonomy): Eukaryota > Metazoa > Chordata > Amphibia > Anura > Ranidae > Aquarana > Aquarana catesbeiana. The sequence goes on from NC_133328.1 coordinate 236,861,579, forward strand.
CGTCTTTGGAGATACTAACCCATTTAAAAGTCAGATAAGATTTGTTTTATGGGCCGTACACACGATCGGACATTCTGACAACAAAACCGTAGATTTTTTTCCAATGGATGTTGGCTCAAACTTGTCTTGCATACACACGGTCACACAAATGTTGTTGCAAGAATGTACAACACGTACAACGGGACTATAAAACGGAAGTTCGATATCAAGTGCACCACCCTTTGGGCTCCTTCTGCTAATCTCGTGTTAGTAGAAGTTTGGTGAGAGACGATTTGCGCTTTTCAGCCATGTGCTTTTCAGTTCGTTACTGCTCTTCAGTTTGTGCTTGTGGGTTCGTATCTGTTTTTCAGTGCATGTTGTCAGTTCGTATCCATTTTCCAGTGCGTTCTTGTCCGCTTGTTTCTGATTTTCAGATCGTTCTTCTCAGGTTCTTTCTTATTTTCAGTGCATTCTGTTAGTTCATTCTGACCAGCCAACCATTTTCTAGCCATGTTGTGGGTACGTACTCATCGTAGAGTTCGTGCTGTGCAGGGGCTTGGTGTTGGGGTTCTTACTTTGACCCAAGCCCAGTCCATGAACAAGGTGAGGAGGAGTTCATGGACGAAGAATTGGTTGCTCCAGTGTGACCAATTCTCTCGCATGCCTTTGTTGCGGGAGATCCGTGAGAATAATCCTGATGATTTCAGGAATTATCTCCGGATGACGGACCGCGTTTTTCACCGTCTGTTGGCTCTGCTGTCCCATTATATTACCAAGCAGGACACCTGCATGCAGCAAGCCATCACTTCCGAGCAAAAGGCTCGTCGCCACCTTACGGTACTTGGCGACAGGGAGAAGTCTGCAGGACATCAAGTTCTCGACGGGCATCTCCCCCCAGGCTCTGGGAATCATTATTCCAGAGGCCTGTTCTGCCATCATACAGATCCTTCAGAAGGACTATATTAAGGTAAGTTTTATCCTTTAACATCACATTCTATGTATTTAATGTTTGCTAATGTATTGTATTTATTTCATTATTACTTAATTACCATGATTGTAATATGCTGTGAATGTCCTCTTTGTCCTCATGCATGCTGGAAGCTTTTAATGCTCCTTTTTTGTCCTTCATGCATATTTGCCTTCACTAACCTCCCCAGCATGCTATCCTGGGCCCATACACACCTAGCCTAGTCACTTAACAATGTATTTTGTCAGCTCCATTGTAGTGCTTTATCCTAAACACCCCCTAAAATGTTTACAAATGTTATTTTTGTCCTTGAATTCAGGCAGAGTGTTAGAGGCTTTTTTTGGGGGGGTCAAAACTCATTTGGAACCCTCCCCCCCAACCGCTAAGTCAGCTGATACTAATCCTCTATCTGCTGATTTTTTCAAACCCATACACATTATGGGGGTTATTTACGAAAGACCAAACCACTTTTTACTACAAGTGCAAACTACAAGTGCAAAGTGCACTTGAAATTGCATTGCAAGTGCACTTGGAAGTGCAGTCGCTGTAGATCCGAGGGGGACATGCAAGGAAAATAAAAAACAGCATTTTAGCTTGCACATGATTGGATGATAAAATCAGCAGAGCTCCCCCTCATTTCAGATCTTCCCCTCAGATTTACAGTGATTGCACTTCCAAGTGCACTTTCAGTGCAATTTCAAGTGCAGTTTGCACTTGTAGGTTGCACTTGTAGTGCAAAGTGGATTTGCCTTTCGTAAATAACCCCCACTGTTTGCATCTTCAAAATTTGGCTTTCAAATTACTTTAAAACTTGATTTAAAAGAACAAATTCCACAACAAAATGGTACAATTTTTGTGTGTTTAGATTCTGCACGGGAGGCCCGGTATCCAATCGGCTGCCTCCGGCGGCTGTGGGCGGGCTGGAACGAAGCTGTGGGCGGCTTCGTTCCAGCCTGCAAACTTCTCACAACTTTAGTCATGATTTTGGCCTTTTTCACATTTGGGTTGCTGTACGGTCCATATTTCCTGTCATAGTTGGCCCTCTTCAAGATGTCCACCATCTCCACCATCTCAACAAAGGCCATATTTGAGGCCTTAAATCTCCTCCGGGATCGGGACGTTTCTGGATCTGGGCTTTCGTCGTTGCTGCTCTCCTCTCCTCTCCGCCATGTGCTCTCTCACTGCCCCTAAAGAGAAGGAGCAGGGAATATACTAGAAAGAAGGTCGGGGCAGAGTTTCACGCATACGCAGTGTATATAAAGCATAACACACGTGCATCGTACGTATGATCTGTGAGCGGAGGACGGAGTAGCATAAGCGCCGATCGTGCTAACAAAGGTACCATTTTAACATCAGGGCATCAGTGGTTAGTGGCCTATACTCTTTATAGATTGAGGCCTATATTGGGACAAGATAAGGAGAGTTTAGCCTGACATTAGGGTTTGTTTTGTGTTGTGTCTTGCAGAGAATATGGATAAATTCAATGATCATGACTTCCTCCCCAACTTCATTGATAAGTACAGGGAGCTGCCCTGTCTGTGGCAAGTGAAACACCAATTTTATAACAACAAAATAAAAAGAAGGCAGCGCTTGATCAACTATTGGAATTGGTGAAGCCGGTGATTCCCACGGCAGACATCAACTATTTGAAGGCCAAAATTGGTGGCCTGAGGAGCACATATAATAGGGAGCACAAAAAGGTCCAGGATTCCATGAGATCCGGAGCAGCAGCAGATGACATTTATGTCCCCAGGCTGTGGTACTATGACAGACTGCGGTTTTTGTCAGACCAGACTGAAATCAGGCAATCACTCTCAACCCTTCCTTCCACTCTTACTTCCACAATTTCTTCCACATCAGATGAGGCTTCCGAAGTCCAACCTGGGCCTTCCACTCAGGAAGATGTGGAGGAGCCCAGCTTGAGTCAGGTATAGCATTGTTCAACATATTTCTTGACAAAAAATTAATGATGTTAACTAGATGTTATTATTGATCACTAATTTCAGATTTAACAAAGGGGTTTACATATCAATAGACAATACTAGCCAAAAATGATTGGGACAAGAATGAAAAATGCTGGGGTCAGAATGATAGTCTTTTCTATTTGTTAACATTCAATTTGCAACAGTCATGTGCTCTAAATTGTGTGTGATTACATGCAGGAATCAGTGCTTGGTTTGATTCGGCAGGCTACTGCGGTCCTCACAAACACCACAAATGTCCAGGAAGCCTTTGCGTGTATGACGCCAGTAAGATGCAGGAAATGGAGGTGGGTCAACATCTCTTCAGTGAGGAGCTCATATTTCAGGTCCTAAATAAGGGGGTGAGGGGCGAACTCACCAAGAAAAGTCACATATGTGAGTTGGACCATACTCCTCCTCCACCTCCTGCCACTACTCCAACACTTCAGCTACAGCCTGGAAGGAAGCGTGGAAGAAAGTGTTGAGAGTGATGACCTTGGTTCGGTGTGGTCTGGAAAAAGACACAGGCTGCTGTAAGACCACAGCCTCGAGACATATATGTCATCTGCTGCTGCTCCCGATCTCTCGGAGTCCTGGACCGTATTGTGCTCCCTATTAAATGGATTCCTCAGGTTACCAATTTGGCCTGTCAAATAATTGATGTCTGCCCTGGGGTACAAAGGCTTTGCCAATTTCAACAGTTTATCCAGCTTTGCTTTCCTCTTTATTTTTTTATGACCCCCTAATAAATTGCTTTTTTTTTTTTTTTTTTTTTTACAAATCCTTGACTATGTGTTTTAGGTCAAAAAGGGCAGTTTTTTGTGAGTAGGCAGGTACATTTCAAAAATACAATTTCAAATTAACAAGGGACACCAACACCAACCAACCTCTTTGAGGTTAAAAAATACAAGATAATAATGGTGTTATGGTAACTTGACACACAAAACAACAAAAAATATTAAGAAGATCAATAGAAAAAAAATCAGGAGATCTTGATAAAAGAAAAAGTAGATCACTAGAAAAAAAAATTATAAACATTATTATGGAGATATGAAAAAAAAAGAAGATTATGCAGGAGATCACGAGAAATAATAAAGAAATCAGTTTGTCAGAACTCTGTGTGAATATCAGCAGCAAAACAACTTCATTATTCTAGCATTATAAAGAAGAAGAGAATGCGCTGCATTGAAATGTTTCAAAATTTGCAGCGTGACGAATGTGCTATCTCCATTACGAACGCTAGTTTTACCAGACCAAGCTCTTCCATCTTGTACTTGATTCTGAGCATGCGTGGGATTTTGTGCCTCGTACTTGTGTACACACGCTCGGAATTTTTTGAGAACCTGCTTTCAAACAGTTGTTGTCGGAAATTCTGACAGCAAATGTCCGATGGAGCATACACACGGTCAGATTTTCCGACAACACACTCACATCGAGCATTTCCTGTCGGAAAATCCGATCGTGGGTATGGCCCATTACACCGATGACCTCTTGTTTATTGAAAAATAAGATCTGTCTTTTATGCCGCGTACACACAACCGGACTTTACGGCATACTTGGTCCGGCGAACCTGAGTCCGTTGGACAATTCGATTGTGTGTGGGCTCCAGTCAGTTTGATAGACCTAGAAATGAAACATGTTTCAAATCTGTCCGACGGACTCGAGTCCGGTCGAAAAGTCCGCTCATCTGTATGCTAGTCCGACGGACAAAAACCGACGCTAGGGCAGCTATTGGCTACTGGCTATGAGCTTCCTTGTTTTAGCCCGGTCGTATGTCATCACGTACGAATCCGTCGGACTTTGGTTGATCGTTTGTAGGCAAGTCCGTTCATTCGGAAAGTCCGTCGTAAAGTCCATCGAAAAGTCCGCAGGACAAAGTCTGCCGTAAAGTCCGCTCGTGTGTACGCGGCATTAGGGATTTTCTGGACCACTTAAATCACAATCAATATAATCTCAGGTTCACTGAAGAGAATCAGATTTTTCCTATCAGTTATTTGAATTTAACATTAATGACTTGAATGTGGACCACAAAATGTATGTGCAGGCCAATTTCTAGGAATTCCCTTCTCCTTGCTGATAGCTAGCTGCCACCTTGCCCACATCAAGAGCCTAAGGGTCAATTTTTCAGAACCTAGCAAAATTGATCTAGCATGGAAGGCTTTGAGATGAAGGCATTCACAGAGCGAGGAGATTCCTGGAACAGAGTCACAACTAGGGATGAGCTTCGTGCTCGAGTCAAACCCATGTTCGACTCGAACATCGTCTGTTCGCCCGTTCGCTGAATTGTGAATGATATGGGCCGTTCGCTCCAAATTTGTGTGGCTCGTCATGGCCCATAATTCACTGCGGCATTGCAGTGCATTGCTGGCTGATGATTGGCCAAGCATGCACTATGGCCCACATGCTTGGCCAATCACAGCGCCATCTGAACAGAGAGCCGTAATTGGCCAAAGCCAAGGAGGCTTTAGCCAATTATGGCTCAGGAGATTTAGCACACGCCCCACACTATATAAGGCCGCATGCACGGCGGCCCTGTGTAGTGTGTGTTCCGGCGTTCATAGATAGAGAGAGAGAGAGACAGACAGTGTCATTTGATTTGAGCTAGATAGATTAGGCAGAACAGTCAGTCAGTTAGCTGCACTTATAGTGTATTGTGTATATATATGCATCCCAGGTGTTGCATATATATATATATACACTATTCAGTTTAGCTAGATCCGTTCCTGTTATCTTCTTACTGACAGGCAGGCTTGTCTTGTTACAGTATTTACAGCTACCTGAAGAAAATTGCTGGTGTTCTTTTGATCCTATTAGTACCACAGTCAGGCAGCTAGACTATTTACAGTTAGTGCAGTGCGTCCTGCTCACAGTGTTCAGCTAAAACTACAAGTTAGTGGGGTGCGTCCTGCTCACAGTGTTCAGCTAAACCTACAAGTTAGTGGGGTGCGTCCTGCTCACAGTGTTCAGCTAAACCTACAAGTTAGTGTGGTGCGTCCACCTCACAGTGTTCAGCTAAACCTACAAGTTAGTGCGGTGCGTCCTGCTCACAGTGTTCAGCTAAAACTACAAGTTAGTGCGGTGCGTCCACCTCACAGTGTTCAGCTAAACCTAGAAGTTAGTGCGGTGCGTCCTGCTCACAGTGTTCAGCTAAAACTACAAGTTAGTGCTGTGTGTCCTCCTCACAGTGTTCAGCTAAACCTACAAGTTAGCGTAGTGAGACCTCTGCACAGTGTTCATCTAAAGCTACAAGTTAGTGCAGTGCGTCCTGCTCACAGTGTTCAGCTAGATCCATTCCGGTTATCTTCTTACTGACAGGCAGGCTTGTCTTGTTACAGTATTTACAGCTACCTGAAGAAAATTGCTGGTGTTCTTTTGATCCTATTAGTACCACAGTCAGGCAGCTAGACTATTTACAGTTAGTGCAGTGCGTCCTACTCACAGTGTTCAGCTAAAACTACAAGTTAGTGTGGTGCGTCGACCTCACAGTGTTCAGCTAAACCTAAAAGTTAGTGCGGTGCGTCCTGCTCACAGTGTTCAGCTAGATCCGTTCCTGTTATCTTCTTACTGACAGGCAGGCTTGTCTTGTTACAGTATTTACAGCTACCTGAAGAAAATTGCTGGTGTTCTTTTGATCCTATTAGTACCACAGTCAGGCAGCTAGACTATTTACAGTTAGTGCAGTGCGTCCTGCTCACAGTGTTCAGCTAAAACTACAAGTTAGTGGGGTACGTCCACCTCACAGTGTTCAGCTAAACCTAGAAGTTAGTGCGGTGCATCCTGCTCACAGTGTTCAGCTAAAACTACAAGTTAGTGCTGTGCGTCCTGCTCACAGTGTTCAGCTAAACCTACAAGTTAGTGTAGTGAGACCTCTGAACAGTGTTCATCTAAAGCTACAAGTTAGTGCAGTGCGTCCTGCTCACAGTGTTCAGCTAGATCCGTTCCTGTTATCTTCTTACTGACAGGCAGGCTTGTCTTGTTACAGTATTTACAGCTACCTGAAGAAAATTGCTGGTGTTCTTTTGATCCTATTAGTACCACAGTCAGGCAGCTAGACTATTTACAGTTAGTGCAGTGCGTCCTGCTCACAGTGTTCAGCTAAAACTACAAGTTAGTGGGGTACGTCCACCTCACAGTGTTCAGCTAAACCTACAAGTTAGTGGGGTGCGTCCTGCTCACAGTGTTCAGCTAAACCTACAAGTTAGTGTGGTGCGTCCACCTCACAGTGTTCAGCTAAACCTACAAGTTAGTGCGGTGCGTCCTGCTCACAGTGTTCAGCTAAAACTACAAGTTAGTGCGGTGCGTCCACCTCACAGTGTTCAGCTAAACCTAGAAGTTAGTGCGGTGCGTCCTGCTCACAGTGTTCAGCTAAAACTACAAATTAGTGCTGTGCGTCCTCCTCACAGTGTTCAGCTAAACCTACAAGCTAGCGTAGTGAGACCTCTGCACAGTGTTCATCTAAAGCTACAAGTTAGTGCAGTGCGTCCTGCTCACAGTGTTCAGCTAGATCCGTTTCTGTTATCTTCTTACTGACAGGCAGGCTTGTCTTGTTACAGTATTTACAGCTACCTGAAGAAAATTGCTGGTGTTCTTTTGATCCTATTAGTACCACAGTCAGGCAGCTAGACTATTTACAGTTAGTGCAGTGCATCCTGCTCACAGTGTTCAGCTAAAACTACAAGTTAGTGTGGTGCGTCCACCTCACAGTGTTCAGCTAGATCCGTTCCTGTTATCTTCTTACTGACAGGCAGGCTTGTCTTGTTACAGTATTTACAGCTACCTGAAGAAAGTTGCTGGTGTTCTTTTGATCCTACTAGTACCACAGTCATGCAGCTAGACTATTTACAGTTAGTGCAGTGCGTCCTGCTCACAGTGTTCAGCTAAAACTACAAGTTAGTGGGGTACGTCCACCTCACAGTGTTCAGCTAAACCTACAAGTTAGTGCGGTGCGTCCTGCTCACAGTGTACAGCTTAAACTACAAGTTAGTGTGGTGCGTCCACCTCACAGTGTTCAGCTAAAACTACAAGTTAGTGCGGTGCGTCCTGCTCACAGTGTTCAGCTAAAACTACAAGTTAGTGTGGTGAGTCCTCCTCACAGTGTCCAGCTAAACCTACAAGTTATTTTTTTGCGAGCTCTGCACAGTGTTCAGCTAAAGCTACCTGTAGAAGGTTGGTGGTGTTTTCCTGCTCCTATCACTACCGCAGGCAGCTAAAAAAGCTACAAGTTAGTTTTTTGCGAGCTCTGCACAGTGTTCAGCTAAAGCTACCTGTAGAAGGTTGGTGGTGTTCTCATACTATAGGCAGGCAGTTGATTTTGCTAGCTGCAGTATCAGTACATATATATATATATATATATATATATATATCCCAGCTTAGTGCAGCTACAGGCCATTAGTATGTCTGGAAGGCCAAGAAGGAGAGGCAGACAGTCACAAGCCAATAAGAGAGGGCAAGCAGGCTCTGTGTCTAGTGCTGGTCGTGGAGACGGTGCATCCTCATCAGCACGTGGCCGTGGGACACGCTTTTTTTCAGCAGCTGGCCGTGTTGAGCCGCAACATGCGGAAGACTTGGTCGAGTGGATGACCAAGCCGTCCTCATCCTCCTCATCCTCTCTCACCCATGCCCAGGGTACTTTGTCTGGCAAAGCAGCGGCCTCTTCCCTTGGCTCAATGTCATCAGTGACTCCTTCCCTAGCCCCACCATGTCCTCCTGAGGAGTCCCTCGAACTGTTTGACCACAGTGTTGGATACATGCTCCAGGAGGATGCCCAGCGTTTGGAAGGCTCTGATGATGATACTGAGCTTGATGAAGGCAGTAACGTGAGCACGGACAGAGGGGGTGCCCAAGAAGGACAGCAATCTGGCAGTCATGCTCCCCCTGCTGCAGCATACTGCCAGGTTTGCTCCAGTGATGAGGAGGGAGGGGATCATGAGATCACTGACTCAACATGGGTGCCTGATAGGAGAGAGGAGGAGGAGGAGGCGGCACATCACCAACGAGGCAGGATGCCCTCCAGGGGCCAGCCTAAGGGCAGCACCTTCACTGCATCACACCCCAAAGCTCCACATGTGCAGGGCGCTGCAGTCTCTGCGCGTTATTCAAAAAGTTCTTTGGTGTGGGCCTTTTTTGAGACGAGTGCATCAGATCGCACCGCTGCTATTTGCAACATATGTCTCAAGCGTATCTCGCGTGGCCAAAACATCTCCCACTTGGGTACCACATGCTTGACCAGACATATGTTGACCTGTCATGCAGTTCGTTGGCAAGCGTATCTAAAAGACCCACACCAAAGAACAAAGAGGACCTCTCCTTGCTCCTCATCAGCTGAGATCTCCAACCCCACTATACCTTCAGTCCTCTCTGAGACCTGCACTGAGAGGAATGAAGGTGTAGAATTAGGTGTGTCACAGCCAAGTACTTGTGAGCAATCTGCTTTTGGTACACCGACGTCAGATTGTACCAGGCAAATTTCCCTGCCCCAGCTGCTGCACCGCCGAAAGAAGTTTGCTCCCAGCCATCCACATGCCCAGCGGTTGAATGCTAGCTTGGCAAAATTGCTAGCACTTCAACTGCTGCCTTTTCAGTTGGTAGACTCTGCCCCCTTCCGTGAGTTTGTGGAATGTGCGGTTCCTCAGTGGCAGATACCCAAACGCCACTTTTTCTCACAGAAGGCGATTCCGGCTCTCTACCGGTATGTGGAAGGCAATGTCCATGCCTCGCTGGACAGGGCGGTCAGCGGTAAGGTGCATATTACCGCTGACTCATGGTCCAGCAGACATGGACAGGGACGTTACCTAAGTTTCACGCCGCATTGGGTGAGTCTGCTGGCAGCTGGGAAGGATGCAGGACAAGGTGCAGCAGTGTTGGAGGTTGTTCCGCCACCACGCCTCCAAAATGCTAATGATTGTGACACACCTCTCTCCTTCACCCCCTCCTCTTCTTCTTCCTCCATGGCCTCTTCCTGTGCTTTGTCCTCGGAACCAGCGGTGCTCCGTAGCCGTTCAAGGGGCTACGCAAGTACGCAGGCCAAAAGATGCCATGCGGTGCTTGAGCTGGTGTGCTTGGGGGACAGGAGCCACACTGGGGCAGAGGTTCTGTCAGCTCTGCAGGGGCAGGTTCAGAGGTGGTTGACGCCACGCCAACTTAAGGCAGGAATGGTGGTTTGTGACAATGGCACCAACCTCCTCTCTGCCCTCCGACAGGGACAAATGACCCATGTGCCCTGTTTGGCTCACGTCCTTAACTTGGTGGTGCAGCGGTTCTTGGGCAGGTACCCGGGCTTACAGGATGTCCTGAGGCAGGCCAGGAAAGTCTGTGTGCATTTCTGCCGGTCATATAATGCCAGTGCTCGGCTGACGGACCTCCAAAAGGAGTTTAACCTGCCCAAGAACCGCCTAATCTGTGACATGCCCACCAGGTGGAACTCAACGTTGGCCATGCTGCAGCGGCTGCACACGCAGCAGAGGGCCATCAATGAGTACCTGTGCGACTATGGCACCAGGACAGGGTCAGGGGAGCTTGTTTTTTTTTTCCCCACGCCAGTGGGCCATGATCAGGGATGCATGCATTGTCCTGTCACCATTTGAGGAGGCCACGAGGATGGTGAGCAGTGACAGTGCATGCATCAGTGACACTGTCCCCCTTGTCCACCTGTTGGAGCACACGCTGCGTGGAATAATGGACAGGGCACTTGAGGCAGAACAGAGGCAGGAAGAGGAGGACTTCCTTAGCTCTCAAGGCCCCCTTTATCCAGACAGTGTTCCTGCGTGCCCGCTGATCAAACAGGAAGAGGAGGAGGAGGAGGAGGAGGAGGAGGAGGAAGATTGTGTCAGTATGGAGGTGGAGCCTGGCACTCAGCATCAGCAGCAGTCTTTAAGGGATCAGTCCCAAGAAACACATGGACTTGTACGTGGCTGGGAGGAGGTGGCTGCGGACCATGTAGTCCTTAGTGACCCAGAGGACTCCGGACCGAATGCCTCAGCAAACCTACACTGCATGGCCTCCCTGATCCTGCAAAGCCTGCATAAGGATCCTCGTATTCGTGGTATCAAGGAGAAGGACCAATACTGGATGGCAACCCTCCTTGATCCACGTTACAAGGGTAAGGTTGCAGACCTTATCTTGCCATCGCAGAGGGAGCAGAGGATGAAACATCTTCGGGAGGCCTTGCAGAAAGGTCTGTGCAACGCGTTCCCAGAGACTGGGAGGTTACAAACTCCTGTTTCTGGACAACGTGTTGCTGAGGCTTCGGTCAGTCAAAGAAGGAGCGGTGGAGAAGGTGGCCGTCTGACCGATGCGTTCAGACAATTTTTTGGTCCGCAGCCCCAAGGTATGATTGGTTCCAGCAACCATCACCAGCGTCTGTTTTACATGGTGCAGGAATACCTAGGGGCAAGATCTGACTTGGACACCTTTCCCACCGAAAATCCTCTGGGTTACTGGGTCTTGAGGATGGATCACTGGCCAGAGCTTGCACAGTATGCAATTGAGCTACTGGCCTGTCCTGCATCCAGCATTCTTTCGGAACGCACATTCAGTGCTGCTGAAGGCTTTGTAACCGATCACAGGGTGCGTCTGTCCACCGACTCGGTCGATCGACTGACCTTCATAAAAATGAATCAGTCTTGGATCACCACCAGCTACCAAGCACCCGATGCTGATGTAACCGAATAATTTTTTTTGAAATCTCAGATCCCTTCAAAGACTGCCTATGCTGATGCTGAGTGACTATCCCTGAGTAATTATCCTCTTCCTCCTCAATCATCACGCTGATAGCTTGTAAGAACATTTTTGGTTCTGGGTGCCACCACCAGTGCCTAAGGCCCAATTTTTCAGCCCCTGTTCAACAGGGGCGTGTAATTACAATTTTTGATGCAATACTTTGCAGCAGGGCTCATTTCTGCGTTCCAACTAGAGTATCTGTGAGGGGTTGCAGTGTTGTGGCACCAGCACCAGTGCCTAAGGCCCAATTTTTCAGCCCCTGTTTAACAGGGGCGTGTTATTACAATTTTTGATGCAATACTTTGCAGCAGGGCTCATTTCTGCGTTCCAACCAGAGTATCTGTGAGGGGTTGCAGTGTTGTGGCACCAGCACCAGTGCCTAAGGCCCAATTTTTCAGCCCCTGTTTAACAGGGGCATGTTATTACAATTTTTGATGCAATACTTTGCAGCAGGGCTCATTTCTGCGTTCCAACTAGAGTATCTGTGAGGGGTTGCAGTGTTGTGGCACCAGCACCAGTGCCTAAGGCCTAATTTTTCAGCCCCTGTTCAACAGGGGCATGTAATTACAATTCTTGATCTAATATTTCACAGCAGGGCCCATTTCTGCACCCACCAAGAGCGAGTGAGGACTTACAGTGTTGTGGCACCACCACCACCAAAGGCCCAATTTTTCTGCCCTCGTTCAACAGGGGCATGTAATTACAATTCTTGATCTAATATTTCACAGCAGGGCCCTGTGAGGGCTTACAGTGTTGTGGCCACAACAACACCTAAGGCCCAAATTTCTGCTGAGTATATAGGGCAGGCCCCTACTTTCAAACATCTAACTTACAAACGACTCCTACTTGCAAACGGAAGGAGACAACAGGACGTGAGATGAAATCTACCCCTAGGAAGGAAAATTCTCTCCTGTAAGAGTTAATATGGGAAACACATTTCTCCTTTTCACTGATGCTTTCCAATCCTTGTTCCACAAAAAAACCCAAATTTTCAAAAAACATTTGTCATTGGGACAAAAAGTGAGGTGAAATCTTCTGAAGAGGAGGAAAGACAGCAAAACAAATGTCACAGGGGTGATAACCCTTCCCTATGTTTTCCAAAAAGCTTAAAAAAGATTTTTTGGCTGGAGCTAAACATGTTAAAAATGTACCCGTTAAAAATTACAAACAGATTCTACTTAACAACAAACCTACAGTCCCTGTCTTGTTTGCACCGCCTGTATACTGCTGTTCAGAGTATATAGGGCCTGGTGGCCCCAAAGGGCCTGGTAATGGTCTGGGGGGTACCCATGCCGTTTGTCTCACTGATTTCATCCATATTGCCAGGACCCGACATTACATTAAGCCCACAAGCAATTTTAAATGAGATTATTTCCTTTAAAAATGACATTTTGTGCAGGGACAGTTCTAAACACGGGAAACACGCGCCACTTTACAGGCATACTATAGACACACCCCAGGTACGATATTTAAAGGAATATTTCACTTTTTTTTTTTACTTTAAGCATCATTAAAATCACTGCTCCCGAAAAAATGGCCGTTTTTAAAAGTTTTTTTTGCATCGATACAAGTCCCCTGGGGTAGGACCCGGGTCCCCAAACCATTTTTAGGACAATACCATGCAAATTAGCCTTTAAAATGAGCACTTTTGATTTTGAACATTCGAGTCCCATAGACGTCAATGGGGTTCTAGCGTTCGTGCGAATTTTCGGTCCGTTCGCTGGTTTTGGTGCGAACCGAACCGGGGGGTGTTCGGCTCATCCCTAGTCACAACCAGCCCATTATAAGAAAAGCATAATTTAGTGCAAAGGATACCCAAAAGAAACTCTTTTAGGAGAAATGGGAGACTGGAAATGAATAAACAAAAGAGAATAGTCAACCAAGTTCATAGTCAACCAAACATTTTCTTTACCAACTATAGACTAGAATTTGAGCAGATTAAATTGATTGTGTTTGGATATTTCCTAAGCTTGCATAGAGATGAGGATCTAAGAGAGGTGTTACTTTCAAAAAATGATAAGGATATATAGTTGAACACTAGTGACAAGCCTAACATACCTGGGTTCAGTTTGGGACAGGTCCGGCGAACATTACTGAAGTTTGGATGCTAAATCCAAACCTCATTTATGTCATAGGGAGCCAGATGTTAAAAAAACATTAATGGCCATTTTCTAAGCTAATATGTAAGGGTTTATAAAACAAATGGCTTGGGGGTTGGGCACTGCCCTGGATGGCTTGTACCAAAGCATATATTTCTTTTTTCCTTTTGTAGAGGAGCAGCGATTTTAGCAATCTTTAAAGTAAAACATTACACATGCAAAATTCCTTAAGGCTGGGTTCACATATGAACACGCAGTGGCTCAAAGCAGGAGTCTGGTGCGTCCTCATTCACTGTCCCAGGTCCGATTTCAGCCTGAATTTTTGAACGATTTCGGACCTGAAACAGACCAAAAGATGCACAGCATTCCTGTGCAAATAGCACCGGAGCCGCTGCAGAGATATGTGAACTGGCTCGATAGAGAGCCAGTCACAATCTCCTGCTATTGCGAATTAGATGCGGTGAACCCGCATCCATTTCACACTAGTGTGAACCCTGCCTTAAGCAACATTCCTGAGGGATGCTCTGACCCTACCCATTAAGTGGCACATCTGTACAATATATACAACCTACTACAGCAAAACTGAAATTTACAAAGAAAAAGGCATGTTTAGAGTAAATTACCAGTAAAATTATTCTAAACAGAGTGGTAGGGATTCCATTTATCCATACCAGACACTTATCCTAGATTAGGGTCTGCTATAGAGTATATTGGAGGACCTTCACACAAAAAAACTGGTTGGAAATCCTCCCATAATTCTTACCAGACCCTTTAGGCCTCATATAACTTTGTTACAAACTCTATAGCAGACCCTTTTGGCACCCCCATGTTGAGGGCATGTGGCCTGGTATCCTTCAGGAGGAGAGGCGCATGCTTGCCCCCTCTTTGCTTGCCTGCAAAGCTGTATGATAAGATAAGAGTCTGTTGTGGATTTGGGATGACTTCATGCTTTTTCTTAAAATCCATACCAAACCAAAAGATGTTGGTTTTTGTGTGGAGAACGCCTCAAAATTCTTACTAGATCTGAAGAACCTAGTATGAATTATGTTTTTTTAAGACTATCCCTGGCTCCTTTGTTTACATAGCTGGAGATTCTGGGCCATAAATGAATGGGGCTGGGTGACATCACTAGTTGCTAAAGACTCAGTTACCTCCTGCATTGACAGTAGGAAATAAGGATGTCACATTATTCTCGGTTCTTGCTGAGTGGACTGAATGTCTGGTGTTCTGACGAATGCCCAGATAAGCTAGGTTTGGACGGGACCTGTGGTCAGACTAAATAGGGAGCTTATTCCAACACCGTGGGCATGTATAAATGTTGAAACTCCTGTTGTTCAAACTGTTCATATTTAGTAGGCTCTCATATAATTAGATCATACACCAATAGCAATTTGTGAATTGTCAAACCAGGTATGTGGTGTACATTACGTCCTACACATTTTGTTGCAACCAATATGTAGAAAGAATAAAGATAATTTTATGTGATTGCCTCAGGAATCACCCATCCAATATTAGAACAAATAAACACACAACATAGCAAGACATTTTGTGGATTTTCACAACTGCAATACTGCCTTGTTAATAGTACAAATAATAGATAGCATTGATAATCCTGTTAGCGATGGACCACTTTTCTCTTCTTAGCAAGAGAGAAGATACCTGGATCTTTAAAATAGACACTGGGAACCCCAGTGGAGTGTATTTTGTACTGCATAGCATTGTGAACTGGCTCTGAGTATTGAGGTGCACCCAAAGGGATTACAAAAGCTGCTGCTTCCACTGTTCTGCCAGCTGCCAATTTCCCTGGACCAAATCCTCCCTTGCTATCGTTCTGCCTCTCCACCAGAACTTCTTTGCAATCGTTGGTATCCTGGATGGTCTGCCGCCTCATCATCAACCCTCTTCTCATCACTGGATGCCTCTGGAACATCACTTCCTCTTGCTGCTCCTTACCTGATGTCCTCTGAATAATGTGTGACTAAACTCCCCTCTCCCTCATATAAACAGCAAAGACCCTGTTAAGTATCACATCTGTGAAAACAAGGGAGTTTTCACTGTGCCCACAGACTGAGAGTGATCATCACTCAAATGGGGTAACTCCACAGTTAACCCTTTATGCACAAAAAGAATAGTGACTACCACATGTTTAAATCTTTCGCTGCCGGGCCATAGACTCCACTCTTAACCTCAGGTGGCCAGACCACCATGTTTGCAATTTTTTTATCCCCTTAGCAGGGACCAGAGAGGACGCGCAGCGCGACTCGCGCATGCGTAGTAGGGAACCAGGAAGTGAAGCCGCACGGCTTCACTTCCTTTTTTCCTTACCGAGGATGGTGGCGGCAGCAGCCGAGAGCCGAAGGACAGATCGGCTTCAGCTGCCAACATCGCGGGCTCCCTGGACAGGTAAGTGTCTGTATATTAAAAGTCAGCAGCTGCAGTATTTGTAGCTGCTGGCTATCAATTTTTTTTTTCAGCGAACCTCCGCTTTAAAGATAACATATAGGTAGCACCCCCCCCCCTGACCTCTAGAGACATAATTTTTGTCCAACCACCTTCCATTTATTAGGTTCCAGCAAAAAAGTCATGCAGATACCTCCAGTAGGATTCTCATCTGGGATTCTCTATCCTGTATCCAGGAAGAACAGTCACAGGTCTCAGTTCCAGGCCTTAAGCACATCCAAGCCCCTTAAAGAGGAAGTAAACTTCCATCTTTAAAATTTACCTATAGGTAAAATATCTCCTAAACATGCACCTGTACATGCAGCCAGTGACATCACTGGTGCATGCACTCTGAAGGAATGGCCATCCATGCCGTTCCTTCAGAGCCCTGTGCCATGACCAGCGGCTCCCAAGTGCATGCGCGGGAGTGATGTCATTACAGCTCTGGCCAGTCACAGAGACGGAATCCATGAACCCGGAAGCAAGATGGGTGAAGATGGATGCTGTTTCCAGCGATGACATCGCATCGCTGGAAGGCTTCGTTTTCAGGTAAGTTTCACATAATGTACAAGTATGCGATACTTGCACATTATTCCTGTGCCTTGCAGGTAAGAAACAAACAAACCTAAAGAAGCAGCTTCAGTAGATGCATTCTCTCCAGGCCAGAGCCTGGGGGCAAGAGAGCTTGCATCAGCCATCCCCAAATAATTATACCCTTACTCATAATACACCACTAGTACTAGTAGAAAGTATATGACAGTGCCACCTACTGACAGAAGGGAGAACTGACAACCAGGCTGGACTTAGGGGAAACTGACAAGACACGGACTATAATTGGCATTGGCTGACTGCAGCCATGCAAAGCAGGGTAGCTACATATATTTATACACTACATTTTAAATTTAAGGTACGCAAAACTGTAAATAAGCAACTTATTCTAAAAATATAGAGGTTATAATTTTTCACTTTCAGAGTTTCTAAAAGACCCCCCAAACCATACATTTTCTAAACACATGGGGTCTATAAAATAAAAGATGGTGCCACTGATTTTGTAGTTCCTGTGATATATGCGTAAATATGACATAACTTAAAAAATTCCTACCAAATTCCTAATGAGTTTCAAAGATAAAACAGTATTGAGTTTATAAATAACAAATATTTGTACATTTTAAATGATGGCTTTTTTTGCCAAACAGGAAACATTGAAGGTACACAAAACTGTAAATAAGCAACATATGCAAAAAATGATGTGTTGTTACAATGCCCGATATGCAGTGCCACAGAGTTGAGTTGGTGTGTTGTGTTGGTGTGGTGATACAATGATGCAGGCTTACACTTAATTACAATGTAATGTGTTACACTGTGCGGCAACGCATTGCAAAGTGCTGTCATGTATAGTGTTAAACATAATTTTAAAAAAAGATAAAAAAAAAGCACTGCAATGCATTGTAACAATGCACTGCAGCACATGTTCACAATACACACAATCGGGTGCTGATTATGGGCACCAGATGGTGTGAAAGGGCCCCCAACACATACATGCTTTACCACAACTAACACACATAATGTGCATTAACACAATGTATAATTTGTGTGTTTGTGTGTCTGTGTGGAGGGCTGTACAGTGTCAAGAAGGAGTATTTTTCTGTGCCCGGTAGTCACAGATGTTTTTGTCCAGCCGCGGGCAACAACTTGTACAAAAAAATACCAGGCTGACAGACGCAGTAGCTGCACAGATGTAACCACACGTCTGAGAAGTTACATGTGTGTAGGGGGATGGAAGAGTGAACATGGAAGCAGACAGTTTGCAGTTAAGTATTTGGTTACATCTGTGCAGCCACGGCATCTGTTAGCCTATCATTGATTTGTACAGACTGCTGCCTGTGGCTGTACGAAAACACCTGTGACTTCTGGGTGCAGAAATACGCTACTTCTTGGGCCATCTAAACCACCCATAGGGAAGGGTAGCTGGAGAGGCAGTGTCAGATTCCTGAGACCAGGTTTCAGTAATGGCATGAACAGAGATTGTTACAGACTGAGCAGGCATTTCAGGGGGCATATAAGATGTAGGGGTTGGTTTTTGGAAGCAGGGAAGAAATCTCCTGGAGGGGGAGGACAGGTGCAGGGCATGTGTTAATGAGGTCAGCTGGTGAACAACTTACTGGTTTTTCCATCCCAAATACCACATACAGGACATGTAATGGAGGAGTTTTTACACTAAACTGCAGGCTGGAGTAATGCCTTTTCTAAGACATACAGTAAAATAAGCTTTTTATTTTCAGCAAAATAGGTACATTAATGGTATATTGGTACATATGGGAGCTGGAATTTGGAAAAAAAAGCCTTTAAACTTCCATGGCATGTAGAAATTGGGACTTTAGTAGAAAGTATCATGGCAAGAGTGCCTGAGACTCTGGACAGAGCGCCTTGGTCTTAAATGTATAAAGATTTGGGGTGGCAGGGCATTTGTTAATTAATTGGTTGGGAACTGAAAAGAAACATGGATGAAAGAGGAATCATTTACACCAAGACTACCAGAAAGGTCATAGTTGTAAAGAAAGCATCATTTCTCTCCCCTTTTTCTCACAATTTCTCTGATCAAACAAGAAAACAGAAAGGTAATAGATAAACAGTTAACGTTAAACAGTTGTAGGTTAAACAACGTACCATGTTACAGAGGACTGCAGGATGAGTTTCACACAGATATCCAGTAAAGCAAAAGTGGAATCAATCTACCTGTGAAGGAGCAGAGAAGAGATGATAACAAGATGAACACATGATTTACTGCTGTGTTAAAATACCACAACACTTTTGCAGACATTGACACTTCAATAAGAATTATCACGGCAAGAGTGCCTGAGCCACTATCACACATTATAGCTCTATATAACAACTAAATCTTCCTACACAGACTGTCAGCCCTACCTAAACTGCTTCAACACACACTACCAAATGGCTTCTGGGAACCCACCCTTTTGTAGGGACTGGCACATAACCCCATAGGTCAGGCAACACATTTTGGGTCCTTTTAAATATGCCCAGTAAATTCATACATAAATTCTCTGACAACACGAACATCAAAAGCCACCACAGATTTGCCACAAAACCCACTGTGTGGCAAATCTGAACCTCATCGCTACTTATTAGAATCTGAATCCTTGAAGGTATAAACGTATACACCATTAAGACCTGGTTGACACTTGTGCTATTATAGATGTGATTTGAGTCGCACGACAATGGAAATCACAATATTCTCTATCGTGCCTATTCAAATCAATGAAGCACATCGTGTTTTTGGAAAAAGATCTAGTGCTACTTTGGTGTGGTAGCAGTATGATTTTGGTCCAATAGACTTCAATAGAAATCCACCAAAAATGCATGTAAAACACGCGTGCATGAATTTTTTATGTGTTTTTGCAGGTTGTTAAAAATCCGGCATCCCCTGGTGTCCTAATAACCTGTGACTCACCCAGCTGACAGCAGAATGTAAACAAGGAGCCTGACAGTAAAATTAATAAAAAAAAAAACGGCATGTGGGTTCCTCCACAATACATACCAGGCCCTTCGGGTCTGGTATGGATTTGAACTATTTCCTGCCTAGCCACTGCACATATACATCCAGGTGGGACTAGCATCCTTGTGGAAGGATTCACCCATGTTCCCTCCCACTTTTGGCACTCATGTGTGGCTTTGGGGCCACCGGACACCACCTCATCACCACCTGCTTGAACCCTTTGGACCCTGCATAAGCACCCCTATTCACAATCATCAGGCATACAGGGGGTATAAACTCTGACACAGCTGCAAAGCATTACAGCCGCAGCATGTGCACACCCCCAGCCACTGCCTCTGCAGCTATAGGGAGTAGTGGTTGAGAAGTGGTAAAACCATGGTTCAACTGCAAGGTTTTGCTGTCCCCCAAACCCACATGTGAATGAGCCCAAATAGTGCAGCCAGTCACCACAGTTCTCTGATCACCACGACACCAGCCACCGTGTCACCAGGCCAGTGTAGCTAGAATCCATGTTCCTTACTAATTGCCACCACACCAGATCAGTGTCAGCAGACCAATGTGTGCCAGCAAAAGTATTCCTTATCACCGACAAATAAGTCCCGGTGTCACCACATCAGCATAAGCCAGCAATGGTGTCCCTGATTGTTGCCACACCAGTCCCAGTGTCACAAGACCAATGTAAGTCAGCAAAAGTGTTCCTGATTGCTGCCACACTAGTCCCTAGTGTCATCAGACCAGCCAGGGTTGCCAACTCTCAGTAAATTTACGAACAGTTTGTAAAATCCATAATTTTTGCATCTGTCCATAAATGTCCCTTACGGAATTTCCCGGGTAACAGCAGGGATGAGTTTTTAATTATTAGGATGCTGGTAGGTGCTGGCTCTTTAATAACCAGCAGCCTGTCTCTTTCCACCACCAAAAAAACTCTAGTAGTATTAAAAATGCAAACCGTAGACCAAGTCAGGCTACATAATCGCACTGAAAATTGGATCAAATTGCAGCTGCACTAGTGTGAACCAAGTCTTGGTACTTAGTAGAGTCTGCAAAAGAGAAAACAGTCCTACTTCCTTGATTGATGCATTTACAGATCTTAATGCTGCCAGCTGTTACTTAATTTTCCTTTTTTGTCAAACGTATTTTTGTCAAGAAATAGGCATGGAGTTTAAAAACTGGGTAAAGACTTTTCCAGGAAGAAAAAAAAAGTTTTACAGGAACTAAAATTTCTCTTACAATGATGCCACAATCCTAGCTATTGTAAGATACACATTACTGCCCTTCCTGTAATTTGTATTTACTGATGTAAATCTTCCTGGAAGATCATCACATTGGCAAAAAAAAGTATATAAAAAACAACAGACATCCCGTTTCTTCCCATGAGTAGGAAGAGGAGTAGCATTCCATTTAGTCACTAAAGGGAAAAAAAAAAGACTTAAGACTGAATGTCATGGAGATAAAGTAACAACATGTGCCAATCACGATGTAGCCACTATTTGTACTTAAAAGCTGAAATGTAGCCATGTAGACAATGCCATGTAGTGTAGCTAGGCAAGAATTTTTCTATGATAATTTCACCCTAGGTTAATTACTTTAATTACCTTTTACTTCATTTTACTTTTATTTCAACTTATGTTAAAAAAAAAATGTCTTTAAACTTAAGAACAAAAAAGGAATACATTTAAAGTGGAGGTCCACCCTGAAAAAAAAATTGCACAAAAAAATACCTTAACCACTTCAGCTCCGGAAGGATTTACCCCCTTCCTGACCAGAGCACTTTTTACAATTTGGCACTGCATCGCTTTAACTGCTAATTGCGCGGTCATGCAATGCTGTACCCAAACAAAATTTGCGTCCTTTTCTTCCCACAAATAGAGCTTTCTTTTGATGGTATTTGATCACCTCTGCAGTTTTTATTTTTTGCGCTATAAATGGAAAAAGACTGAAAATTTTGAAAAAAAAATGATATTTTCTATTTTTTTTATAAAAAAACCCAATAAACTCAATTTTAGTCATACATTTAGGCCAAAATGTATTCGGCCACATGTCTTTGGTAAAAAAAATGTCAATAAATGTATATTTACTGGTTTGCGCAAAAGTTATAGCGTCTACAAACTAGGGTACATTTTCTGGAATTTACACAGCTTTTAGTTTATGACTGCCTATGTCATTTCTTGAGGTGCTAAAATGGTAGGGCGGTACAAAACCCCCCTAAATGACCCCATTTTGGAAAGTAGACACCCCAAGGAAATTGCTGAGAGGCATGTTGAGGCCATTGAATATTATTTTTTTTTTGTCCCAAGTGATTGAATAATGACAAAAAAAAAAAATTACAAAAAGTTGTCACTAAATGATATATTGCTCACACAGGCCATGGGCATATGTGGAATTGCACCCCAAAATATATTCAGCTGCTTCTCCTGAGTACGGGGATACCACATGTGTGGGACTTTTTGGGAGCCTAGCCGCGTACGGGGCCCTGAAAACCAATCACCGCCTTCAGGATTTCTAAGGGTGTAAATTTTTGATTTTACTCCTCACTACCTATCACAGTTTTGAAGGCCATAAAATGCCCAGATGGCACAAACCCCCCCAAATGACCCCATTTTGGAAAGTAGACACCCCAAGCTATTTGCTTTGAGGCATGTTGAGTCCATGGAATATTTTTTATTTTGACACAAGTTGCGGGAAAGTGACAATTTTTTTTTTTTGCACAAAGTTATCACTAAATGATATATTGCTCACACAGGCCATGGGCATATGTGGAATTGCACCCCAAAATACATTTAGCTGCTTCTCCTGAGTATGGGGATACCACATGTGTGGGACTTTTTGGGAGCCTAGCCGCGTACGGGGCCCTGAAAACCAATCACCGCCTTCAGGATTTCTAAGGGTGTAAATTTTTGATTTCACTCTTCACTGCCTATAACAGTTTCGGAGGCCATGGAATGCCCAGGTGGCACAACCCCCCCAAATGACCCCATTTTGGAAAGTAGACACCCCAAACTATTTGCTGAGAGGCATGGTGAGTATTTTGCAGCTCTCATTTGTTTTTGAAAATGAAGAAAGACAAGAAAAAAACATTTTTTTTTTCTTTTTTCAATTTTCAAAATTTTGTGACAAGAAGTGAGGTCTGCAAAATACTCACTATAACTCTCAGCAAATAGCTTGGGGTGTCTTGGGGTCATTTGGGGGGGGGTTGTGCCACCTGGGCTTTCCATGGCCTCCGAAACTGTGATAGGCAGTGAAGAGTGAAATCAAAAATTTACGCCCTTAGAAAGCCTGAAGGCGGTGCTTGGTTTTCGGGGTCCCGTACGCGGCTAGGCTCCCAAAAAGTCTCACACATGTGGTATCCCTGTACTCAGGAGAAGCAACAGAATGTATTTTGGGGTGTAATTTCACATATTCCCATGGCATGTTTGAGCAATATATCATTTAGTGACAACTTTGAGCAAAAAAAAAAAAAAAAATTTGTCTCTTTCCCGCAACTTGTGTCACAATATAAAATATTCCATGGACTCGACATGCCTCTCAGCAAATAGCTTGGGGTGTCTACTTTCCAAAATGGGGTCATTTGGGGGGGTTTTGAACTGTCATGGCATTTTATGCACAACATTTAGAAGCTTATGTCACACTTTACCCACTCTTCTAACCACTTGAAGACAAAGCCCTTTCTGACACTTTTTGTTTACATGAAAAAAAATTTTTTTTTTGCAAGAAAATTACTAAATTATTAAATTTTTTAAAGCAAATGCCCTACAAATGAAAATGGTGGGTGTTTCATTTTTTTTTCACACAGTATTTGCGCAGCGATTTTTCAAACGCATTTTTGGGGGAAAAAACACACTTTTTTAAATTTTAATGCACTAAAACACACTATATTGCCCAAATGTTTGATGAAATAAAAAAGATGATCTTAGACCGAGTACATGGATACCAAACATGACATGCTTTAAAATTGCGCACAAACGTGCAGTGGCAACAAAATAAATACATTTTTAAAAGCCTTTAAAAGCCTTTACAGGTTACCACTTTAGATTTACAGAGGAGGTCTACTGCTAAAATTACTGCCCTCGATCTGACCTTCGCGGTGATACCTCACATGCATGGTGCAATTGCAGTTTACATTTGACTCCAGACCGACGCTTGCGTTCGCCTTAGCGAGAGAGCAGGGGGGGGACAGGGGTGCTTTTTTTTTTTTCTTTATTATTTTTTTGCTTTTTTATCTTATTTTTAAACTGTTCCTTTCATTTTTTTTTAAATCATTTTTATTGTTATCTCAGGAAATGTAAATATCCCCTATGATAGCAATAGGTAGTGACAGGTACTCTTTTTTGAAAAAATTGGGGTCTATTAGACCCTAGATCTCTCCTCTGCCCTCAAAGCATCTGACCACACCAAGATCAGTGTGATAAAATGCTTTCCCAATTTCCCAATGGCACTGTTCTAAAAATCTAAGTCATAAAATGCTCGTAGCTTCCCGTTTCTTAGGCCATAGAGATGTTTGGAGCCACTCTGGTCTCTGATCAGCTCTATGGTCAGCTGGCTGAATCACCGGCTGCATTCTCAAGTTCCCTGTTGAGACAGGAGAGCCAGAGAAAAACACAGAAGACAGTGGGGAGGGCATTCCCTCCCACTGCTTGTAAAAGCAGTCTAGAGGCTAATTAGCTGCTAGGATTGCTTTTACATGAAAGCCGACCGCTGGCTGAAAAGAATGATACCAAGATGATACCTAAACCTGCAGGCATCATTCTGGTATAACCACTCAAAGTCGTGAATGGCGTACCTGAAGACAAAAAAATGGTTAACAATAAAACACAGTAAATGGAAAAGCATAAAAAATTGCATACCTGAAAAGCAAACATGATAAAACATAATAACAATAAAACATTGCAGAATAGAATACAGTAAAAAAGAGCAGAACAATAGAGAGAGAATAGAGAGAGAACAATAAAACGACAACTATTTTTTTTTTATTTTATATATTTTTTTGTGTTTTTTTTTTTTTTTACACTTTTTTTTGTAACTGTAACTTTTATAACTGTAACTGGTTCCAGGTTTGGGTCTCTGAAAATGCGATGGCATCTTGGGAGACCCTGTGAAAGTGTGCCTAGTCTGTGCAATGCTGTACGCTACGCTAATACTCAACTAGTGAATAGTAGCGTTCAAAACATTCACCAATGCAAAGACCAGGATTGTCAGGACAGGAGGGACAATAATATCACACCTATATCCGCGCTTGCTGCAGACACAACATCTTTTTTGGGGGGGTTCGTTGGGTAGGGGTACTCGGGAGGACATAAAGAAAATGCCTCTCATGCAGCCGACTGCATTTAGTTGGGAATGTGAATGGGGGAAGTACGGGCGCTGCAGAAGTGGTGGGTTCCCAATTAGGATTGGCGAATGCAGCAGGAAGGGCACTATGGGCACGACGGGCCTGTGTTTGTCTTTTTGGTGGCAGCGGGACACTACTTGTGCTTGCCACCTCACCAGCTTGAACTGTATTTATGGGACTCGCCACGTCACCAAGTGTTACTGCAGTGCTGGTTTGACTACGACCGGGGTGTACTAGGCCCCTGGCGCTTGCCAGTTCACCAAAAGGCTACCAAAAAAACTGTTAGCAATCGCAGGGATCAGGCCTGACTCTGTGAATGCTGCAGTTATGCGTTTTGTGTTTTGTAAGCGACAGTGATCGATCGATACTGCACTTGGGTGGGCTGGGCCGGGCGGAGGGGCAAAACGCAGGTGCTAGCAGGTATCTGGGCTGATACTGCTAACACTGCGTTTTTGCGAACCCTAAACTGCTGGGGACGCTAGTATAGATCTGATCGGATCAGATATTGATCCATTCAGATACTATACCACTAAGGGAGGTGTACGGTGCATGCGTGGGTGTTAGCGCTACTGGCGTTAACCTGACGCTGCCTGGGGCTGGTGCTTGCCAGTTCACCAAAATGCTACCAAAAAAACTGTTAGCGATGGCAGGGATCAGGCCTGACTCTGCGAACGTTGCAGTTATGCGTTTAGTGTTTTGTAAGTGACAGTGATCGATCGATACTGCACTTGGGTGGGCTGGGCGGAGGAGCAAAACGCAGGTGCTAGCAGGCATCTGGGCTGATCCCACTAACACTGCATTTTTGGGAACTCTAAACTGCTGGGGATGCTAGTATAGATCTGATTGGATCAGATATTGATCCGTTCAGATACTATACCACTAAGCGAGGTGTACAGTGCGTGAGTGGGTGTTAGCGGTACTGGCGCTAATCTGACGCTGCCTGGGGTGACCCATATCACCGCCGGGCAATCAGGGGGCTAAACCTTTATTCGGTAATAAACGGCGGGTGCCCTGACACTATAAAAAATAAACGAACTAACCAGCTTCAACCGTACCGGTTATACGGTGATCAGTGGTGAAAGGGTTAACTAGAGACTAGACAAAGTCAGAGGCAGATGGAGTGTCCTAAAGAACAATTTTAGGGACTTAGGAGCTAAATTGAGGAAAAGGACCTCCAAGGTAGTGTTCTCAGGAATACTACCGGTACATCGAGCCACACCAGAGAGGCAGAGGGAGATTAGGGAAGTAAACAAGTGGCTGAAGAGCTGGTGTAGTAAGGAGGGGTTTGGGTTCCTGGAGGACTGGGCCGACTTCTTAGTCGGTAACCGGTACTATAGAAGGGACGGACTGCACCTAAATGAGGAGGGTGCAGATCTGCTGGGAATGAAGATGGCCAAAAAGTTAGAGGAGTTTTTAAACTAGGCGATGGGGGGAGGGTCCAGAGACAGTGATAGCCAGCGCGGAAGATATTCCAGAGGGTAGTATTGGGGGCATTAGTGGTAGGTTAACCAAAGCACAAAAACACAAGGTGAGTATAGTAGCAAGTCCAAGTTGCAATCTTGAAACACCCAATACGAGGACAATATGCGACCGGTCTAAACTATGTGGCATGTTCACCAATGCCAGGAGCCTGGCGGACAAGATGGGTGAACTACAGATACTGTTGTACAAGGAGGATTTGGATTTTGTGGGAATTTCAGAGACCTGGTTCAACAGCTCTCATGATTGGCTGGCAAACATTCAAGGGTATACCCTATACCGCAAGGATAGAGAGGGTAAAAAAGGGGGAGGGGTATGCCTATATATCAAGAATAATGTACAAGTGAATGTGAGAGATGACATCACTGAGGGGGCTAGGGAGGAGGTGGAATCTTTATGGGTAGAGCTCCAAAGGGATGAAGCTAAGGGGAAAATAATACTGGGAGTATGCTATAGGCCCCCTAACCTGAGGGAGGAAGTGGAGATGGATCTCCTATCACAAATTGGAGTAGCAGCAAGGATGGGAAGTGTTATCATAATGGGGGATTTTAATTATCCAGACATAGACTGGGCGGAGGGAACCGCGCATTCATTTAAGGCTCGCCAGTTCCTTAATGTCTTGCAGGACAATTTTATGGGTCAGATGGTAGACGCACCAACTAGAAATAAAACATTACTAGATTTACTGATTACCAACAATACAGACCTGATAACAGATGTGGAAATACGGGGCAATTTAGGTAACAGCGATCACAGGTCAATTCGTTTCAGTATAAATCACACAAATAGGAGACATGAAGGGAACACAAAGACACTGAATTTCAAAAGAGCCAACTTCCCTAAACTACAAACCTTGCTAAAAGGCATAAATTGGGATAAAATATTAGGAACAAAGAATACGGAGGAGAGATGGGTTTGCTTTAAGAGCATATTAAATAAGGGCATTAGCCAATGTACCCCATTGGGTAATAAATTTAAAAGAGCGAACAAACATCCTGGATGGCTTAACTCCAATGTAAAAATGCATATAAAAGCAAAGGAGAAGGCCTTCAAAAAATACAAGGTTGAGGGATCATCCACAGCATTCAGAATTTATAAAGAATGCAATAAGAAATGTAAGGGTGCAATTAGGATGGCTAAGATAGAACATGAAAGACACATAGCGGAGGAGAGCAAAAAAAATCCCAAGAAATTCTTTAAGTATGTAAACAGTAAAAAAGGGAGGACAGACCATATTGGCCCCATAAAGAATGAGGAAGGACATCTGGTTACAAAGGATGGGGAGATGGCAGAGGTATTGAATTTATTCTTCTCCTCAGTCTTCACGAGTGAATCGGGGGGGCTTCAGTAACCAAAACTGCAGTGATTATCCTCATGACACAACACAGGAAGCACCTACATGGTTAACAGAGGACGGAATTAAAATTAGACTTGAGAAACTTAACATTAATAAATCACCGGGACCAGATGGCTTGCATCCGAGGGTACTTAGGGAACTCAGTCAGGTGATTGCCAGACCGTTGTTCCTAATTTTCACAGACAGTCTATTGACTGGAATGGTACCAGCTGATTGGAGAAAAGCCAATGTAGCACCAATATTTAAAAAGGGCCCAAAAAACATCCCTGGGAATTACAGACCAGTTAGCCTAACATCAATAGTATGTAAATTCTTGGAGGGGATGATAAGGGACTATATACAAGATTTTAGTAATAAGAATGATATCATTAGCAGTAATCAGCATGGATTCATGAAGAATCGTTCTTGCCAAACCAATCTATTAACCTTCTATGAGGAGGTGAGTTGCCATCTAGATAAAGGAAGGCCCGTAGACGTGGTGTATCTGGATTTTGCAAAAGCATTTGACACAGTTCCCCATAAACGTTTACTGTACAAAATAAGGTGCGTTGGCATGGACCATAGGGTGAGTACATGGATTGAAAACTGGCTACAAGGGCGTGTTCAGAGGGTGGTGATAAATGAGGAGTACTCAGAATGGTCAGGGGTGGGTAGTGGGGTCCCCCAGGGTTCTGTGCTGGGACCAATCCTATTTAATTTGTTCATAAACGACTTGGAGGATGGGATAAACAGTTCCATCTCTGTATTTGCAGACGATACTAAGCTAAGCAGGGCAATAACTTCTCCGCAGGATGTGGAAATCTTGCAAAAAGACCTGAACAAATTAATGGGGTGGGGGCGACTACATGGCAAATGAGGTTCAATGTAGAAAAATGTAAAATAATGCATTTGGGTGGCAAAAATATGAATGCAATCTATACACTGGGGGGAGAACCTCTGGGGGAATCTAGGATGGAAAAGGACTTGGGGGTCCTAGTGGATGATAGGCTCAGCAATGGCATGCAATGCCAAGCTGCTGCTAATAAAGCAAACAGAATATTGGCATGCATTAAAAGGGGGATCAACTGCAGAGATAAAACGATAATTCTCCCTCTCTACAAGACTCTGGTCCGGCCGCACCTGGAGTATGCTGTCCAGTTCTGGGCACCAGTCCTCAGGAGGGACGTACTGGAAATGGAGCGAGTACAAAGAAGGGCAACAAAGCTTATAAAGGGTCTGGAGGATCTTAGTTATGAGGAAAGGTTGCGAGCACTGAACTTATTCTCTCTGGAGAAGAGACGCTTGAGAGGGGATATGATTTCAATTTACAAATACTGTACTGGTGACCCCACAATAGGGATAAAACTTTTTCGCAGAAGAGAGTTTAATAAGACTCGTGGCCACTCATTACAATTAGAAGAAAAGAGGTTTAACCTTAAACTACGTAGAGGGTTCTTTACTGTAAGAGCGGCAAGGATGTGGAATTCCCTTCCACAGGCGGTGGTCTCAGTGGGGAGCATTGATAGCTTCAAGAAACTATTAGATAATCACCTGAATGACCGCAATATACAGGGATATGTAATGTAAAACTGACACATAATCACACACATAGGTTGGACTTGATGGACTTGTGTCTTTTTTCAACCTCACCTACTATGTAACTATGTAACTATGTAGAGGGCAATCAAGGGGTTAAAACATTTATTAGGTAGTATATGGGGGTCCCTGACGCTATAAAACGCTGACGGCGAACCTAAATATTTACCTCCCTAACTAGCGTCACCAGTGACACTAATACAGCGATCAGAAAAATGATCGCTTAGCGACACTAGCGACGGGGGGTGATCAAGGGGTTAAAACTTTATTAGGGGGTGTTAGGGGAGTACCCTAGACCTAAAGAGGGCTAACACGAACTTAACTGCCCTACCACACTAACTGTCACAAACTGACACCATGCAGTAATCAGAAAAAAAAAAAAAACTGCTTGATGTCAGTGTGACGGGGGGGTGATTAGGGGGTGATCGCGGGGGATCGGGGGGTATAGGGGGGTGTATTGTGTGCTTGGCATGTTCTATTGTATGTGTGTGTGTTTTATACACTCACATTGCAGTCTTCTCTCCTCGGCGCCGGAATGGAAAATGCCGAGCCAAGGAGAGATGACATAATTTCCTCTGCCTCTGTGTACTATACAGAGGCAGGGGAATGATCTCACTGGCTAGGAGCGATTGCGAGGGGGGGCAACGAATGGATGGCCTCCCCTCATCTCTGAATGCTCCCAGACCAAAGCCGACTGCCTCAGGCACTGGGGGGCGCCTGCGGGAAGGCAATCACGTACCAGGTACGTGATTTTGCCTGCCCGTGCCATTCTGCCGCAGTATATCTGCGTGAGGCGGTCGGCAACTGGTTAAAAAGTGGAGGAAAAAAAATTTTTGTACTTACGTGAAATGGCTGTTGCTAGGCAGACTTCCTAATCTGCCTCTTCCTACACCGTGATGATCTTCAGTCTTCTGCTCCCTGCGTTGTCCTCTGGGGAATGGGGAGCAGTGTGTTATGGGAACTGTGTGTGTCCCACAACACATCGCATCTCATTCTCAAAGCGCCGCGCCGCTGCCTGTTTCCCTTACTTAGGGTGGCGGTGCCGGGACCCGAGAGCCGAGGGACGGGTCAGCCTTGGGCGGCTGACTTCGTGGGCACCCAGGACAGATAGGTCCACTTATTTAAAGTCAGCAGCTACAGTGTTTGTAGCTGCTGACTTTAAAAAAAAAAAATTTAGCTGGCCGGAATCCCGCTTTAAGCTTAGCAGTAGGGATGAGATTTGGGTTTAGGACAAATGTGGGGTTAAGGCAAACTATTTGCAATTCATGCAACCACTGAGTCAATTTGCCCAGCCAAATTATTTATTTCAGGTACTTATACTGTAAAGCAACATCAATTTACACAGTGCTTTCCATATATTAAATCGTAAGCTTCTTGAGGGTAGGGACCGATGTGAATGTACAATGTATATGTAAAGCGCTGTGTAAATTGACGGCACTATATATATAGTACCTTAAATAATAATATTGTAATAATATTGTAATATTGTACATTTATACTAGTCCCTGCCTTCAAGGAGCTTACAATCTAAGGTCTTTAACTTACATTTATACACATACTAGGACCAATTTACCTACTAGATTGTTTTTGGACTGTGGGAGGAATTCCACACTGGTAACATGCAAACACCAGCCAGGGTGTGCCGTGGTTGGGATTTGAACTGATGACCCTAGTGCTAACCACATATCCACTGTACAGCCTCTATATAGGGCTGCTTCTATAATGTAAATAAACAACTGGGCATACCAGGAGACGTCATTGACAAATTTAGTCATAGACAAATTTAGTCATAGACAAGATTTACCCAATGACTTTAACCGTGTTTACATTATTGCAGCACTGGGGATATGTAATTTAGTGGCAGGAGTGTGGTGGGTAAATATGGGGAAGGTGTTGGGTTGTCATGATGAATATTCACATCACTGGGATCCCTATCTGATGAATGGATTTACAATGCTGAAAATTGTGATTAATGTGGATTTACCTTGGGGGACATTTTTTATATACATTTGTTTTATTTTAATCATAGGATATTTTATGGTGTTAATGTTTTTTTTTTTCTTTTGACCCTTTTGTGCGAAAAAGTATGGGGCATAAATGTAACCTTCTGCTTATTCCCCTGGGTGGAAGGAGATACCAGGGTAGATATCCATATTCCACTACTAGTCTCCCCCATTTTACCCTTTATTTAAGGGTATATACCCTTAATATTTATTTATATTAGGCCCTTGTCTCTCAACATTGGCAAAAGGGTGCTTTGCAAAGGGGGATTTTTTGCCTTCCCTTTCTTTGCAATGTATCCTCCCAATGTTGAAAGGCATGTGGCCTGGTCTGCTATAGGGTGAGGTGCTGCGTGCTTGCTGACCTCCTTTTTTTGGCCACACAGAGTGGATACCTGGAACCCCACACTGTTTTTCCCTATTTTTTTTATGTGTATTGACAAGTTTAAATGATACATTGTATGTTTCTGTAACACTACATGCAGCTTTGAGGCATCCCCAGTGCATTTTTTTTTAAGGATTTGTTTATTTTCAATGTTGCCCTATAAGGTGCATGAAAAGACCCTCTGAACAGTATTTTTTACATTTGTTTGCATTTATGCATGTCTTCTGTGACATTGCTCAGATCCCTATGCTATTTTCTTCAACAACAGCTTGCCTATTGGCCTTGAAAATGAACAGGAAGGGGGGCAGGAGGCGGAGCCTAGCAGAGCAGACATGCATTGTTAGAGCTCCACACCACTGAGGAGAGAAGAGAAGGACAAAGCGGAGCCTGCAGGCTCAAAAGGTATCCATTTGAACCTTTTTGCCCCAGGGAACAAACTGTGAAAGTTTGGGCAGGAAATATGGTACTGGGAGGAAACCGTGGCAGAAATAAAAATCACCTCACAAAGAGCTCACAGGCACTCACTGCAGCTGAAGCAGCTCCAGTCACCTCACAAGATACAGCATCAGGGCGCTCTCACAGACAGAAAATGTCACAGCAAGACTCTCCATTTGAGTCAGATACAGAACAAATCCTCTCACAAACTTCTCCACAAGACTCCTCAGCATCCCCAATAATATTATTACAATTTGAAAAGATGCTTCATAAGGCTTTAAAACAAACCTCAGACCAAATAACAAAAAGCCTAACCAAAGAAATAAGAGAGCTAGGAAACCGCACCGCAGCCTTAGAAATAAAAATGGATGAAATTGAAATTACAACCCAAGAAAATATAACAGAATTGGAACAATTAAAAAAAGAGAATTTAATACTTCAAACTAAGCTTGAAGATTACGAAAATAGAGCCAGACGTTCAAACTTGCGCATAAGGGGAATACCTGAAACTGTGACAGACCTGCAATCTACTATTACTGCTCTATTACAAGAACTAAAGCCAGATATCCCTATTGAACGTTTAGAACTGGACAGAGTACACAGAGCCCTCACAGCCAAAAAGAAAGATGGACCCCCACGTGATATAATCACAAAATTTCATTATTACAGAACGAAAGAACAAATACTAATTGCTGCAAGAGAAAAAAAGGAACTTAATTTTCAAGGACACAATTATCAAATTTTTGCTGACCTATCCCAACTTACTATTACTAAAAGACGATCCATGAAACCCCAACTAATGGAACTGCAACGCCACAACATTATGTATCAATGGGGCTTCCCCTTTTCAGTCAGATTTAACTACCAAGGTACAATTTACAGAAGCAGATCAGCAGATGAACTACAACAAACCCTTTTAAAATTAAATCTGACAGAACCCACAAGCAGCAACACTCCCACACGCAGAAGAATGGCATCATCTTCACCTTCAGGCAGCACCCAGAAAATTTCAGAACAAAATGGGAAGCATCATTCTCACAAAAAAGGCCGTTATGCCACATCATCCATGGACCAAGAAGATTCAATGGACTGACATCCTAATTCCTGATATCTCTTCATTTATTATACTAAGAGATGGTTCTCTATAAAAAACCTATATTTATAACTGAATGTAACTGCATTCTGATAGTCACACACTGTGTGGGATCATGTTACATTCCAGTTATATTTCTTATTACTTCTGATTCATATAGCCTTAGAATATATAAGTGAAATAAGGAAATTCTTGTTCAGTTATATATTATCAGGTAATAACAATAGATTTATTACTTTTTAAGACAAATATGTTCAATAACCCAGAAGTAATGGAAGCTTTTTCTTTCTTTTCTTAAAACAAATATATTATTACCTAACTAGTTCCTAGAATTATGTTTTTGTTTATTCTAATCTGAAGCAATACAACCTCAATTTTATGAGTTAACATATCTAAACAGTTACATATGAATAAAATATGTAATTGTTTACTCTAAAAGGGTTAAAATCCCAAAATAATTCAAACTATCTTCATCAATACCAAAGTTATTAACAGTACCTTTCTAACTGAATTATTTAGCCTAGGGCAAGACTAACCATATACAACCACCCTGGAGTAAATAATTTCAACAAAAACTATATTCTGCACTCCAATTAATGAAACATCATTTTGATGTCTTTTGACATAGCACTTCTCTCCTGTAAGCGGAAGATCCGTGTACCCCCCTTAGCCCTCCTCATTCTCCCAACCATATTATGTGGGAGTGTGATGAAGGCACTTATTCCCCTGAGAGAGATATTTATTCTCTTTCACGGGTAAATTGTGATTACTTGCAAAAAATAATTTATACAATGTATCATCTAATCTCATATGTTTTTTGTTTACTCTTTACTCCAGAATTCACTGGTTTCTTTTCTATCTATTCATCTCTTCAGTCCACACAGGTTGATCTGCGCAGTCAGCTCTGCAGAACAAAAAGTAAGTCAAAACTATTTGATCTGTTGCCATGGCACCACTGAATATACTTTCCCTGAATGTTCAGGGAATAAATGTCCCTCAAAAAAGGACCAAAGCCTTCCGTGCTTTCTATAACAAGAAGGCTCACATAGTATGCCTCCAAGAAACACACTTCACCAAAGATTCTACTCCAAAATATATTTCTCCTTTTTATCAACAAATTTACACGGCTTCTGCCTGTACCAAGCAAAGGGGAACTCTAATTGCATTTCACCGATCCACACCATTCACCTTATCATCAGAAATTAAAGACCCAGAAGGTAGATACCTGATACTCATGGGTTATATAATGGATACAGCAATCACGGTGATTTCCTACTACGCTCCTAACAAACAACCTACACCATTCCTCTCACATATATTACAAGTGATTAATACACACAAAATAGGAACAGTGATAATGTGTGGGGATTCGAACCAGGTCCTCCTCCCATTTCTAGATAAATCACCTTTTACACCATCCAAAATAACCTCTAGATTACCTTTTTCTCAACTTCTTTCCAAATACAATCTGGTAGATTCGTGGAGAGAAAGTAACCCAATGAAAAAGAAATTCACTTATTTCTCGCACCCTCATCAAACCTTCACCAGAATAGATCATATTTTTCTAACAATAGGAATGATACCAGAAATTATTGCATCAGATATAATTCCGATTCCGTGGTCTGACCATAATGCAGTATACACTACTATAGCCTCAGCCATACCAAAAGCGCATGACCCAACGTGGTACTTACCGGACATAATGCTCAAACACCCACTACATCAGATGGCCATTGAACAAGCTTTAAAGGAATACATATCAATTAATAATACAACAGACATCTCCCCAATAACACTGTGGGAAGCTCATAAGCCTGTCTTAACAAATCTTTCAAACCAATACGTTTGAAATTATCAAAAAATGTTTACACTTGTAATCCAGTTAAAATAGTCCATAAATTTCACTCACATCTCGCAACTTTATACAAGACAAACAATGAATTTAATCCTACAGAGGCTGAATCCTTCTTCTCAAAAATAACCTTACCTGAGTTATCTCAGAATCAAAAAAGCAGTTTGGATGAGCCTATAACTATAGATGAAGTTGCTAACGCCATAAAAGACCTAAAACTTAACAAAAGACCAGGCCCAGACGGCTGCTCGGCTTTATACTATAAAACATTCTCAGAAATACTCTCTCCCATTCTCACTGAAACTTTTAACAAACTTCTAGATGGACATTCTTTTCGGCAAGAAACACTAATGGCAATTGTTTGTATGATCCCAAAACCCCTTTCTGATGATACTTCCTGTGTGAATTATTGGCCTATCTCTCTGTTAAACCTCGATATTAAATTATTAGCAAAAATAATAGCAAAACGCCTCAATAGCATTATAGGAAAATTAATACATAGAGATCAAGTAGGCTTCATGCCAAATAGACAGGCAGGCGATAATGTACGCAGGGCAGTGTTATTGGCACATATTGCTAAAAAACGGAAAATCCCTTTATGTTTTCTATCTCTCGATATTAAGAGGGCATTTGACACAGTATCCTGGCAATATATGCAATATTCATTACAAAAATGG
Organism: Aquarana catesbeiana; assembly: GCF_042186555.1. Lineage (NCBI taxonomy): Eukaryota > Metazoa > Chordata > Amphibia > Anura > Ranidae > Aquarana > Aquarana catesbeiana. Next base: position 236,897,438 of record NC_133328.1, read on the forward strand.
GGTTTTGGACCCCACTTTTTAACATGGATCAAAGCATTATATAATAAACCCAAAGCCTATATAAAATATGCTGGATACAAATCTGAAGCCTTTAATATCGAAAGAGGTACCCGACAGGGTTGCCCATTATCTCCCTTATTATTTGCCCTTATACTCGAACCCATGGCCCAATACATCAGAACAAACCAAACTATAACTGGCATTGAAGTAGGAGGTATTACACACAAATTATGTATATTTGCAGACGATATATTACTTTTTCTATCATCACCACAGGTCTCTGGTCCTAACTTAATACCAGCTCTTGATGGATTTGCAGCCCTATCCGGCCTTATGATTAATCCTAAGAAATGCCTAGTGCTTAATATTTCACTCACAAACATGGAATTGATCCCGGCTAGGGCTGCACTCCCATTCACATGGGCAGAAAAATCAATCCCATATCTTGGAATTCATTTAACAGCATCTCATTCTGACTTATTCTCAACCAATTATCCTCCTGTATTAAGACAGATCACAAATCTAATAAAACAATGGTCGCAACTTCCTTTATCCTGGATAGGGAAGATTAATGCAATCAAAATGACTATTCTACCCAAATTGCTTTATCTATTCAGAGTCCTCCCTATTCCAATTCCTTCCTATTTTTTGAGAATAGTACAAAAAAGAGCAACTTCGTTTATATGGGGCTCTTCTAAACCACGTATACCTATACACACACTACATCTTCCCAAAAATAAAGGAGGCCTAGGATACCCTAATTTTACTAACTACTACAGAGCAGCACATTTGGCCAGTCTGTCCAAATACCATGCAAAACAGGAAATCCCATTATGGGTATTTATAGAGGCTTCAGAAAATGACCCTCTATTAATATCAAATTTATTATGGCTTGATCCTAAAGACCGCTTTACAATTCATAATCCCATAACTAAACACTTCTTATCTCTCTGGGATAAACTAAAAACCAAATATCAGTTACAATCTCCACACAATCCTCTCCTTTCTTTTATCAGAAATCCGGCCTTTTATCCGGCATGGAACTACCCAAATTCTTTTAAAGCTTGGACAACATCAGGCATTCAGACACTAAATGACTTCATAGCATCTAAATCATTCCTTTCATTCCCATCGCTTAGAGAAAAATATGATCTACCAAACTCTGAGATATTTAGATATCTCCAAATCAAAAATTTCTATACACCATTCCTAAAGGGGGATACACCATTATCCCAATTATCCATTTTTGAATCAATCTGTACAAAAGATCCATTTGCTAAAGGTACAATTTCATCACTTTATAATCAATTATATGGAGTAGCAAATCTTAATAGACCCTCTTACGTTCAGAGGTGGGAGGAGGACCTGGGACGAACTTTAGAAGAAACGGACTGGTCTAACATATGGCTCACATCTAAGTCATCTTCACCCAACATCTTAGCACTGGAGACAAATTATAAAGTCCTAACTCGCTGGTACCTTGTACCCGCTAGAGTGGCAAAATATTCACCTAATACCTCAGCTCTTTGTTTTCGAGGATGCCCAGAAATAGGCACATATTTACACATATGGTGGACGTGCCCAGTAATCCAAACCTTCTGGAAGGAAGTCTTCGTGATTGCATCTAAAATATTTAAAAAAATAATACAACCTGATCCATATTTAACTTTACTTAATCTAAAACCGGAATGGTTAACACTCTCTCAATTCAAACTTATGATCCAACTAATAACGGCTGCAAAACAAACAGTGGCCAAGGCATGGAAATCTCCTACATTGGTACTAGCAGAAACAATTCACAGAATGAATAATACAATGTCCCATGCTAAGATGGTTGCCATCGATCAAAATAAAATTCCAAAATTTGAAAAACTTTGGCATCCTTGGATAAAACAACAGTTCCTGTCAAACTTCAATGACTCTGTCCTGTTGCCATGGTAACAGATTAAATGACTTACAGAGACACCCATTCTAAGGCTTCAAAGAGAACTAAAAAGAATAATAAACTGACGAGCGGGACAACCTTGTGGACCATACCTCTACCTTTCAACCCTTTTTCTTCTTTCTCTTTCCTTTTCTCCACCTTACGATTAAAGCTCATTATCAGAATTTATTTGACCTATATACACTCTACTTGTAAACAATATGTATAGTAGGTATAAATCATTTAAATACCTACAAAAGTAACTAAGGAAATGATATATATCTTTAATTTAGGTTTACGTGAACCCAATGTTTAATATTTGAAATTTCATGATATTTACCTATATAAACCCTACTGTAAAACAATGAGCTTACTTTATAGATCCTTGTAAACTTACTTTATGTATCTTTATAACATTGTATACTCAATAAACTTCTTTTGACAAGGAAAATGAACAGGAAAAATAACAAGCTTGGCCTACTCAAGACTTCAATGGATGTCAATGCTAGGTTCAGGGTTTGGGAATCCCTACTTACCAGTTCTTACATGTGGTGGTGTTAACTCTTTAAAGCTTTTCCCCCTTTATTTTCACCTGGTGATCCTGTCAGGAACACACTTCCTGTCCTAGAGTCACAATACTTACTCACTGTACTGTATCAATGGAAAAGCCTGAAAAAAAAAAGAAAACAAAAACAGCCACCACATCTAAAGCCTGGTACACACTAACAGTTTTCTTTTTGTTCAACCCAGCAGGCTGAACAAAAAAAAAAAACAGAAGAGCTCAGGAGGAGCCGCTGTACGATCCAATGTTAGTACAACGATGTCCCCCAGTGAGCTTTTGTGCTTTGACATCAGGATCCCCCCAACCACTAGAGCACACTGACCAGCGCTCTTAGTCACTGGATGAGAGCGCTGATTGGGTGCCTATCGGCAGACCTTTTTTGGTCATGCCCCTCCGACAGAAGTTGGCTTCTGTTGGATCGGGCCGAATGTTGGGCAGTTTCTATTGAACTGACCGATGCCACCCGATATTCGGACCGCGTGTTTGGCCCTTAAGGATTGTATGGTGCAATATATTAGCTGTGCTAGCCAAACTGTGAAAGCACAATGCTCAGTATTCTCCAATTCACTGTAGTCTTTTATTCTCATCATGATCTGTGGCTCTGGCCTTTTCAGTATGTCAGCCATATTCTTCAGGTGCAGTGTGGGCAATATGGCTGCTGAAAATATACAGGATAATGGTTATCACCTTTGCCTGGCAGGACTAGGGTCATGATTCCACCCATGACACTACCTGCATGGAGTTTGCATGTTCTACCTTTGCCTGTGTGGATTTCCTAGGAGACCTGTATCGTGTGTCGCTCAGGCTCACTGAAGGGGGTATCAATCTTATACATCCACCGCTGGGAGTGCTGAGATGGAGGGAGCCCATCCTGGCTCCTAAGATAGCTCAGTATGGAGAAAGATGTCCCTGTGACCACACATCCATAGCATCCCAAGGTATGGTGGTAAGTGGCAACCTCATCCTGGACTCTGGCCAGGCCACACCCCCAACACATTTCCCTCCACCCATTGGAGCTTAGTCATGAAGATGGAGTAAAACATTTTCCGGGTGTGGCCTGGCCGGAGTACAGGCTGAGGTTGCCACTTACCACCATACCTTGGGATGCTATGGATATGCTGTCAAAGGGACATCTTTCTCCATACTGCGTGGGTTTTCTCCCACACTCCAAAGACATAATGGTAGGTTAAATGACTCCTGTCTAAAATGGCTCTAGTATGTGTATATATGAATGTGAGTTAAGGACCTTAACATGGAAAATTTTCTGATGGAGAACATTTTTTAATGACAAACTTAAAAATGACAGAACTCCTATTAAAAACTAAGACAACCGATATTCAAACAGTATAAACATAATATACAAACACTGACATTATCTATAAAGAGTAATTTGCCTGGTTTACACTTAAGAAGTCAACACAACATGATAAATTATCAGCCCATAATATTTACAGACAGTTGTAAAAATTACTGATTTTTACAAACTGTTCATACATTTACTAACGGTTGGCAACCCTGCTTGAGGGATTTCCAACAACGGGATCCCCGTGCTTGTATCTCTTGTTGGTGAACGAATGTTTTTAGGCACTGAGGATCTTGAAGCAGGAGCAATAAGTATGTGCAGAATGAGTATCTATAGTATTGTAGAGAGCAATTAATGTACAGACAAGTAATAGTTTTAGATCCATTCTGTCCTACACCTAGATAATGGAAACAAAGCTGAGGCCAGGAAGAAACATTATATAACACTGCAACATCAATACTGACTCAAAAACACCACGATGGCTTATCCAATTATTAACACAGAACTCCATCGAAAGATAACAAGATAAAAATAAATAGCACAATAAAAGCTTTAATACGAAATCCAGCGTTTGCTAAAACATTCACCATTAATCCAGTGATTTCCCCTGCTGTACATTTACAGTATTATGCTGCTAGATGTCCTTAGTCTCATGACCAGCATCTTTTAATCCACTTCTTCTGAGCCCAATTCATTTTAGACCCACCCCCACCTGGGACTAAACAGTATAGGGAAAAGGAGCACAGTAATGAGCTCATCTGTCTGTAACTCTGATTTCTCTTTATATCAGCTTGTTTCTTGTTGGCACTTGAACGTATTGATTTCTTGTACTACTTATTCTCATGTTCCAGCCTGTGCTATAAAAAGAATGCAGAATTCTAATACCTGGTCAAATTCAGGTACTTAAAGAATACATTTAATAGTTTATTAATGATTAAAGGAGCTGTGCTACTTTGTTCCTTGTATGTCTGTTTAGAGTTCAGCTTTAAAATGCCCAAACTTTCTTTTCTAAGAGACAACATTCTTTTCAAAGCTTTTGGAAACATGGGGGCATATTTACTTTTACATTTGTCTGTCTAGAGTAGCTGACATTCACCTTGTTATTTCATGTTAGTTATAGTTGGCTATATACTTATTATATACTAATTCTACAATGGAATAATATTGATAAAATGAATGGCTTGACTTTGGGGTCAGTGGCTTTATCATTCTTTTTATCATAAATGAGAAAAATATACCTTGTTTTATCATTCTCTTGGATCAGTAGGAAATCTAGAAAAGCTGAAAATAAAATGTGATTCTATCTGTTGAGCATTTGGGTGAATCCAGCCTACTAATGGGCTTTATACCTATGACAAATATATGATAGGTTTCCAGCAGAAAATAAGCAAAATATGATCAGAGGCAAAAAAACAAATAAATAAAAAAAATACATACCGTATTTATCGGCGTATAACACGCACTTTTTTCCCCTTAAAATCAGAGGAAAATCGCGGGTGCGTGTTATACACCGATCCCCTGCGATCCTGACCTGTCAGAATTAAAAAATCGCTGACCGCGATTTAAAAATGGCGCCGCCGGCGCCGAAATACACAGTGCCGGTCCTCGGCTCTTCTCGGCGGCTTTCGGTTTCACTCGAGCGCCGCCCGAACCTAGCTGAGTATACTCGGCTAGTTTCGGATAGCTCCGCTCACTGTCCGAGTGGAACCGAAAGTAAACGAGAGCCGCCGAGAAGAGCCGAGGACCGGCTCTGTGTATTTCGGCGCCGGCGGCGCCTTTTTCAAATCGCGGTCGGTGATTTTGAAGCTCACAGGCTTCAGCAAGGCTGGACTGGGGCAAGGCTGGACTGGGGCAAGGCTGGACTGGACACTGGGGAAGGCTGCACTGACATGGCTGCACTGACATGGCTGCACTAGCAAGGCTGCACTGACATGGCTGCACTGACATGGCTGCACTAGCAAGGCTGCACTGACATGGCTGCACTGGCAAGGCTGCACTGGCAAGGCTGCACTGACATGGCTGCACTGGCAAGGCTGCACTGACATGGCTGCACTGACATGGCTGCACTGACAAGGCTGCACTGACATGGCTGCACTGACAAGGCTGCACTGACAAGGCTGCACTGGGCAAGGCTGGACTGGGGCAAGGCTGCACTGAGAAGGCTGCAATGATGGGCATTTAAATGTAAGTTTTTTTCCCTTCAACTTCCCTCCTAAAAGTTTTTTTTCCTTAAAATTCCCTCCTAAATTGAGGTGCGTGTTATACGCCGGTGCGTGTTATACGCCGATAAATACGGTAGTTATTTTATATTTCATTATTTTATAGCTATGCACCAGACAAAGAGTTTGTCGACAATTCTAACCTTAATTTTACAGTATCCCAATAACTTGGTTTTAGTTGGAGTTAGGGTTACCAACAATTACTTATTATTAGGACATCCATAATTTTTTATACAATCCTTCTCTCCCATTCTCTTATTCTTCTCCTCCATCATATATATATTGCTGCTCCATCCCTTATTATCTAGTAAGAGTGTCTATCCTAAATGAAATCTATATAAGAAATCTGCTGTGCCTCTATCTTAACCTTGTTTAAATACAATTGTACATTTTCCTGTTTTAGACCGGTAATGTTTAATGGTAGGTTTGGGTTGCTGAAACACATTTCCTGGCATTTGTTCTTCCTATGTAAACAAAGATAAAAAAAAAAAAAAAAAAAAGTGAAAAGTGTAAAGACATTATTCTGGAGGAGGAAATTCTTTGTAAAGACAATTACAGCTTTACCACTAAGACATCCTTAGGAACATGTAGTTTTACCCACCATAAAATGTTTGGTTTATCGAGGGCAATATAACACTTAACTCTATTAAAGGCACAAACTTTGGGATAAATACATTTTCAACTCTGATTATTTTTTATTTTATCAAAGGAAAATATTGTTATATGTTTTAGGCAAATTAGGGCATTTGTGTGTGTGTGGTTTTTTTTCTTTTGCAACGATATATTCAGCTTCCTATACTATAGGCTAAGTCTATCAAAAAAGTGGCCATATCAATTACTAGTTTTCTTTAGGACTCTGCACCACTCAGCCCTTACAAGTCTCACTTTACAGTATATAGATGAAGTGTGTCATTGTGTTTATCAGTCAGTGGACAGATTTAGAGGCTTCCTTTTTGTATATTGTCTGTATCATCTGAAAACTATCAAGACTCCTTTGCTTGATCTATATTAGCTAAATCAGTTCCATCTGGAGTTCCTAAGAAATACAACAATTAATTCAGTAAAACAACTCTCCTGTATAGAGTGAAAACGGAACTATTAGTTATTAGTTCAAGGTGGATTTACTCTTAAAGATATTTTCATATGTACAAAGAAGGTCATACCAGTATTAATTTTTTTAACTGTAAAGTTTTTGGCACACAAAAAAAACTCTGAAAATAAGTTTTCATAGAATTAACTGAGCATTACATGAATTTAGACGGTAACATTTATTGCCCCAGATACTTCAGTTTAATCTTACTTGAGGCCCGGACTAGGTATCAAGCCACAGGTGGAAGACAGATCCTTTTCTTTTATCACTACTCTTGGGTGTTGTGTGTGATATTTGCACAGAGGAGACCGACTATCAATCTGAATGGACTATTAATCATTCACTGTTTCATCTGTATAAGGTCACAGCATCATATGTGTCACTTTTTTAGATTACAGCGCGGCTTGATATTGGAAAATATTAAAGTGTCATCAAAGTCTGGAGGTAACCAATGTTTAACCCAAGGTAACCAAAGTTTTTCAAATTTTGCAGATCAGATCACTCTCAATTGCTTCCATTTTAGCATGAACAAGGGCTCTATTGATTCTGTGAATGTTTTTGGCTACAATCAGATTTTGAGTTTAACATGCCTTAGCTATGGTTTGTTTTGTGGCTGTTAAGAGCTGTAAAAGAAGGCAAAATTGATTCTGTGTAACTCTATCTGGTTTTAGATTAAAAAGAGCTATAGCAGGATTAGGTTGTATGGAAGTTTCGGACACATCAGAAGTTAAATCAACAACTGTCTTCCAAAATTTTTGGGCTATAGGACAATTCCACCATATATGTAGTTGGGTGCCAGGATCTGAACAGCCGCGGAAACAAGCTGCAAGGTAATCAGGAGCATATTTTGCTATCCGAGCAGGAACTAAATACCAAAGAGAAAACACCTTATAATTTATTTCCCCAGCAACAACATTAGAGGAAGCAGATTTAGTGGCTAACCTTATATCTTGTTCCCATTTAGAAACATGGGGGGGGGGGGGGGGGGCTAGTGTCAAACCTAGCTAGTATTTGTTTATAAAGAATCAAAACAAGTCATCTAATATGTGGGATATATTCTCAAAACGGGACATCTGGGAAAACAGAGTGCCTGATTGTAGGTATGGTTGGAAAAAAATGTTTAATCTGTAAATTAATTTTGATACTTTCAATACTGTTAGCTGTTTGGTTTTAAATATGACCCAGAGGAGGAGATATTGTATTGATATCAGATGTATTTGTTTATATTTAAACAATATATATTTATATGTCCTTTTGTTATTTCTAGCCCTAAAGAAGAAGGCACTTTTGGACCTCCAAAACACATTGGATACTTTTTGGATTGCCCCCCTGATTTTTTGTGCTATAAAGTTGTATCCAGACCTCTTAGTAGTGGTGTGGCCCTTCAATTTCAATTTTAGTTACATTACACTACAAGTCAAGGAGACCATGGAGATTCTCTAGGGTGTATATGCTGCCTGCTTAAAGCGGAAGTAAACCCATCCATAAAACAGTTTCATTTCCGGCACGTGCCGGAAATTTAACACTCCCATTAGTTGTGCTCTCGAACAAACTGTCAAACCATCCAATGGCTGGTGTCATAACTGACCACATGTGCAGCATCATGGCAGTTTTAGATTAAACAAAGGCAAAGATGGCAGCTTCCTTGGCTGAAGGGTTTACTTACACTTTAAGAACCAGATCATTTACATCAACATCAATACTTTAAGATAGCAATAACAGAGATAAACCTATGGGTCCAGTGCTATTTATTCGTTTTCCTCAACCATGCTGTGAAGTGTCTGCATCCAGTGCCCATGTGTACATAGTCTAATACTTTAAATCTCACAGAACCATAGCTTATAGGTGTGTTATGCAAGACTATATATAATCATTTACAGGCCCTGTGCAATACCAAATTTTGAGCTTGCGCAAGTAAAAACAATTATTTACTGTTTACTGCCGAACAGCGAACAATTTGGGGTGTTCGCGGCAAATTCGAATGCCGCGGAACACCCTTTAAAAGTCTATGGGAGAAATCAAAAGTGCTAATTTTAAAGGCTTATATGCAAGTTATTGTCATAAAAAGTGTTTGGGGACCTGGGTCCTGCCCCAGGGGACATGGATCAATGCAAAAAAAAGTTTTAAAAACGGCCGTTTTTTCAGGAGCAGTGATTTTAATAATGCTTAAAGTCAAACAATAAAAGTGTAATATCCCTTTAAATTTCGTAGCTGCGGGGTGTCTATAGTATGCCTGTAAAGGGGCGCATGTTTCCCGTGTTTAGAACAGTCTGACAGCAAAATGACATTTCAAAGGAAAAAAGCCATTTAAAACTACTCGCGCCTATTGCATTGCCGGTCCGACAATGCACATAGAATTTAAGTTTTTTTTTTTGGCGCGGGGTTCCCCTTAAAATCCATACCAGACCCTTCTGGTATGGAATTTAGGGGGACCCCCACGTCATTTTTTTTAAAAAAATTTGGCCGGGGTTCCCCTTAATATCCATACCAGACCTGAAGGGCCTGGTATGGAATTTAGGGGGACCCCCACGTCATTTTTTTTTTAAATTATCCTGTGGGGAATTCCCATGCCGTTTTTATCAATGAACTTCTATGTGTATTGTCGGACCGGCAATGCAATAGCCGCGAGTAGTTTTAAATGGCTTTTTTCCTTTGAAATGTCATTTTACTGTCAGACTGTTCTAAACACGGGAAACATGCGCCCCTTTACAGGCATACTATAGACACCCCCCAGCTATGAAATTTAAAGGGATATTACACTTTTATTGTTTGACTTTAAGCATTATTAAAATCACTGCTCCTGAAAAAACGGCCGTTTTTAAAACTTTTTTTTGCATTGATCCATGTCCCCTGGGGCAGGACCCAGGTCCCCAAACACTTTTTATGACAATAACTTGCATATAAGCCTTTAAAATTAGCACTTTTGATTATTCATGTTTGTGTCCTATAGACTTTAACGGTGTTCGCGTGTTCGAACAAACTTTTTTCCTGTTCACATGTTCTGGTGCGAACCGAACAGGGGGGGTGTTCGGCTCATCCCTAGTCAGAGTCTTCGAGTGAGAAAGTGAGAAAGTGATACTCCTAAGCACCAAGACCTGAGGTGTGCCTTGGCCTGGCTGGTCAGTATGCCTGAAAGAGGGCATACTGATTGTAGGTATGGTTGGAAAAAATGTTTAATCTGTAAATTAATTTTGATACTTTCAATACTGTTAGTGAGGAGGAGATATTGTATTGATATCAGATATATTTGTTTATATTTAAACAATATATATTTATATGTCCTTTTGTTATTTCTAGCCCTAAAGAAGAAGGCACTTTTGGACCTCTGAAACACATTGGATACTTTTTGGATTGCCCCCCTGATTTTTTGTGATATAAAGTTGTATCCAGACCTCTTAGTAGTGGTGTGGCCCTTCAATTTCAATTTTAGTTACATTACACTACAAGTCAAGGAGACCATGGAGATTCTCTAGGGTGTATATGCTGCCTGCTTAAGAACCAGATCATTTACATCAACATCAATACTTTAAGATAGCAATAACAGAGATAAACCTATGGGTCCAGTGCTATTTATTCAACCATGCTGTGAAGTGTCTGCATCCAGTGCCCATGTGTACATAGTCTAATACTTTAAATCTCACAGAACCATAGCTTATAGGTGTGTTATGCAAGACTATATATAATCATTTACAGGCCCTGTGCAATACCAAATTTTGAGCTTGCGCGAGTAAAAACAATTATTTAACGTTTATGGATTGACAGCTGGATCGAAGCAAGAAATATCCAGGTCTTCATAACACTTTGAGGGGGTTTCTGCACCTATCAGACCCCCATCTAACATAAATGACCTCCTGAAACCTAGAAGGCCCTTTTGCAGCTACAAAGTCTGCACAATTGATGTTCACCCTTGATTTTATTTGTTTATTGTTTAATGTAAATTCTTAAGTGACACAAACATCATTTAACTTATTGAAAAGCAGACTTTGCAAATTAGTGAATTGACCATGACCATACCATGCACAATAAATACCATGCAGCTAAATTCAACTGACCGTATTATGTCAGCTGAGATTGATTGAAGGTCATGCCCTTTAAAAACCTCCTGACTTTCAATATGTTATAGCTTGGTCCTGTCTTGTAGGGTATGAGTAATGAATTTAGTTGTTTTGCTGATGTATAGAGCTAAATTTAGCACACTGATATCAATCACATTCCAGCATCCAACTAGTTCTCATCTTGCAAAATGGTTTAAAATACAAACACGCTGTACCATAAACTTACATGGCTCGACTTATCTTTTTACAGACTTTTTTATGCTACACTAAAGCAGCCCCACTGCATGGGAAAATAAGGGGAAAATAAGAGGTTATTGGGTATGAATTCTATTTGACTACTTATAAAACATTGGTAGTTTTGATGCTGTGTACATTAAATGATGTTGTTTTTTTATTTTAAACTTGTGCTGTAGTATGCATGTCTATATCTAGGCAGCATTAAATTAATGCATCTTTATGTCTATACCATACAGATCAAGGGGTATCTAGCAACCGCCTAGTAGTAAAGGTGCCTACAGACAGTGGATAACTCCTGGCCATACAATGTGATCCAGCAACTAAAAAGTTCTTATACATGATCTAAAAATAGGTGTTTACATTGAGTAAAGTTGCATGATCATTTTTTTAGTGAGGAGAGGCAGGGACACTGCTTGCACCAGCTTCTCTCGATAAAAAACAATAGCAATAGTCAAAGAAAATACATTGTATAGCCCATCCAATAAATTATTCCACCAAACAGGGATTGCTAGGGAATGTCAGGGAGAGTTTACAGACATACAAATGTTTTCCATTCTGACCGTAAATGGCTTGATTGTGCAAATATTTTCTAGGATTATAGATACTTTAAGTCAAAGACAATTTGTTTTATAATCTTCAGACATTTAACCACTTATAAATAGTAAGGAATTTGCCGGTGTTTAAAGGCTAAGTTTAATTTTGAAAAAAAATAAATGCATATTCTTGCAGGTAAAAAAAAAATATTTATGTGCATTAATTATTTTTTTTCTTAGGAGTCTGTAAAGCATTGCACCCACAATCAGCAGATTGCGAGTGCAATGCCAGGCTCCTGCAGACTGTCAGTAGAGCTGTCTGCCCCTACCTCTGATATGGGCAGGCAGTTACTGAGTTGCAGGAAGATCAATCAATGCGCACCAGTGCTCTCATAGTTCACTGAGAACTACAAGCTGTTAGCTGCAATGGCTGATGCTAGTTGTGGTTCAGTCATAGAACTTTGTCAATGAATTATGTGGCCATGTGGGCAGAGCCCCGCATGACCACATTGTTTTTTAATTGTGACAGCAGATATGGTGAGAAGATCCCCAATCTGCTGTCACAATGGAGGATCAGGTTGAGGTGGTGGCTGGTGATTTAATAGCATGTTACATTTTACAACTTAAATATGGGTGTAACATTTAACATGTTACTAAAGGTGGACTTATCCTTAAGCTGTTATGGATGATCCAGTCAAAATGATTCAAATACCATAGTCCAGTTACTATAATGTTCTGTAAATTTTTGATGCAGATGATAATTGGTATAAGAGTGTTTCAACTTACAAAAACTGGACATGTGAGTTACTTTTAAAACATCTAATTTGGCAGGTCAAAAGTCAGCTAATTTACCTACACCTATTGGGCAAATGACACACTTGAGATAGGTATGGGAGTATGTGAAAATAGGTCCTGCTGAATTTTATGACATTGCTGCCATGCTTTGCGTACTATTTCCTCTTTGGTAGTGAATAAATCTATTTTCCACAAAATGTCTTGAGGTATGTTTAGGTGTTTGAAGCAATGAATCAGGGCCCTGTGAACTCTATCAAGCTCTGAGGCATTTTTTTCTAGTAGTTAGCTTGCAATGCCCAGGACTGTCTCTCTGAGGTGGACTGGTGGGGTGGCCTGTCTTCCAGATTCTTAAACTGCAGCTGGAGTTGAGGGAAGTGGGTTGTGTGGTCTCTATACTGTAGCTTTCAAACAAATATCTATGACTGTATGCTTGCTTTTATAATAAATCTATTTATTGTGCTAAAACGGAAGACTCAGGTCCAATAGAAATGTGCCAGGCAACTTGACAGGGTCAAGCTCATATCCCTCATCTGTATGTTATGCCTTCTTGAGGTGTTGGGGTATTGTGCTTTGATACATCATCCAAGAAACTGTCCTGTGAGGTGGGTCCAACATAGCAAGCCTCACTGTATAAGGTTTCTGTGGGCAGCCTGTTGATTCTGCATCATCTTTAATTTCATGTGGTCTTTGGTCTCAGTGGATTGAGAAGGTAAATCCTTGTGGATGTTAGCCTTGAAAGTATCCTATTCTACGTCCCTGTTGTTTTTGCTTGGCGACATAGCTATTTCACGGTGTGTTTGGTGGATATCAGTGCTGCAGGTAAGCTAAATGTCAAGAATATCTTGGAGCAACTGTAAGGTTGCTCCACACATGACCATGTTACAAAAATGCCTTCCTCCATTTTAAAGTGGAGTTCCACCCAAAAAATGGAACTTCCACTTTAAGTGTTGGTGACCCCCTGACATGCCACATTTGGGGGCAAGTACCCTGTTTTTACAGGCACCAAGCTCTCACTTCCTTCCCTGGTGCCGTGGCACTGGAAGGAAGATTACCTCTCCCCCTCCCTCCCTGCAATCTTCTGGGACATGTCACAGGTCTAGGAAGATTGCCCGGCTATTCACAGCGTGCAGCGCGACTTGCACATGCTCAGTGCGCGCCTGGTTGGGAAGCCTCAGCTGGGCGCCCACAATTAGAATGCCGGTGACGTGGAGAGAAGGGGTGAGGAGCGAGGTTTCCTGCACCCGCATCGCTGGACCGTGGGACAAGTGAGTGTCTGGTTATTAAAAGTCAGCAGCTACACTTTTTGTAGCTGCTGACTTTTAAATGGGTGGAACTCTGCTTTAAATAAAGAAAAAAATGACAGAAGCCACTTATGTATCATAATGGAAAAATACTTTATTGTGAAACCCACAATTATGGTGTTCATTTACCTATGCCATGGCATAGCTAATTATAGTTACATTTAACTGTACTTTTTTAACAATGTTTTTAACATTACCAAACAAGTCTAGGAAAATGTGACTGACTAAAATGAGGAGTGTCTTCAACACTTATTGCCATGACATATGCTGCACCAATATCTTTAATATCTTAATATCCTTCAGCCATTCGCACCTGAAGAATAAGCAAGCAGGTGACAAATTATGCTGCGATGCTTAAAGTGATATTAAAATATGTTGTTAAATGAGCTGCTAATGGCAGAGCTTAAATGTTCTTGTAGTCAGAGTTAGGGATGAGCTTCGAGTTTGAGTCAAAAACATGTTCGACTCGAACATTGGCTGTTCACAAGTTCGCCGAACAGCGAACAATTTGGGGTGTTCGCGGCAAATTCGAATGCCACGGAACACCCTTTAAAAGTCTATGGGAGAAATCAAAAGTGATAATTTTAAAGGCTTATATGCAAGTTATTGTCATAAAAAGTGTTTGAGGACCTGGGTCCTGCCCCAGGGGACATGGATCAATGCAAAAAAAAGTTTTAAAAACGGCCATTTTTTCAGGAGCAGTGATTTTAATAATGCTTAAAGTCAAACAATAAAAGTGTAATATCCCTTTAAATTTCGTAGCTGGGGGGTGTCTATAGTATGCCTGTAAAGGGGCGCATGTTTCCCATGTTTAGAACAGTCTGACAGCAAAATGACATTTCAAAGGAAAAAAGCCATTTAAAACTACTCGCGGCTATTGCATCGCCGGTCCGACAATACACATAGAAGTTCATTGATAAAAACGGCATGGGAATTTAAATTTTTTTTTTTTGGCAAGGGGTTCCCCTTAAAATCCATACCAGACCCTTCTGGTATGGAATTTAGGGGGACCCCCACGTCATTTTTTTTTTTAAATTTTGGCCGGGGTTCCCCTTAATATCCATACCAGACCTGAAGGGCCTGGTATGGAAATTAGGGGGACCCCCACGTCATTTTTTTTAAAATTATGGTTCGGGGTTCCCCTGTGGGGAATTCCCATGCCGTTTTTATCAATGAACTTCTATGTGTATTGTCGGACCGGCAAAGCAATAGCCGCGAGTAGTTTTAAATAAATGTCATTTTGCTGTCAGACTGTTCTAAACACGGGAAACATGCGCCCTTTTACAGGCATACTATAGACACCCCCCAGCTACGAAATTTAAAGGGATATTACACTTTTATTGTTTGACTTTAAGCATTATTAAAATCACTGCTCCTGAAAAAACGGCAGTTTTTAAAACTTTTTTTTGCATTGATCCATGTCCCCTGGGGCAGGACCCAGGTCCCCAAACACTTTTTATGACAATAACTTGCATATAAGCCTTTAAAATTAGCACTTTTGATTATTCATGTTTGTGTCCCATAGACTTTAACGGTGTTCGCGTATTCGAACAAACTTTTTCCTGTTCGCATGTTCTGGTGCGAACCAAACAGGGGGTGTTCGGCTCATCCCTAGTCAGAGTCTTCGAGTGAGAAAGTGAGAAAGTGATACTCCTAAGCACCAAGACCTGAGGTGTGCCTTGGCCTGGCTGGTCAGTATGCCTGAAAGAGGGCATACCCTGAATGTAAGAATAAGAAAAAGTATTATGAGTATGTATGAAGACTGGGGGAAACGGGTGGGTGGGAACCCAGAAATACCGACGAGCCCTGGCCTAACAGAGGAGGAGGCTTAAATAGCCCTCTCAGACTCCTCCCACAAATACAGGTTATCCTCCGGCTAGCCTTTACACTTGTAGTCAGAGTCTTCGAGTGAGAAAGTGAGAAAGTGATACTCCTAAGCACCAAGGCCTGAGGTGTGCCTTGGCCTGGCTGGTCAGTATGCCTGAAAGAGGGCAAAAAGACACAAATTTAGGTGAAGAAGGGAAGGTAACAATCCATCAAGTGGAGTAGCGTGCGCCCGGATGGCAACAGTATATGACCGAAAAGTTTCCGCTATGACAAGAGAAATCCCCCTCAACTCCTGACTTGGAGATGAGACGGAGCCCCCTATAGAACCTGCGAGGCTACCCAGAACCCAACTACACGTCCCGTGAAAGATTGGATAGAGCCTAAAGCCCGAGACAACCCAGACATGAGAATGAACTGCTTGTGAATGAGAGGATATGTGGGGGAAGGGGAGCAATAGCTGGCCTGAGGAGCCCCTGCAAAATGATGGCCAAGAAGATTGAAACTTCAAATGGACACCAGTGAAGTGCTCAGTGAAAGCCCCCCAACCCCCGGCCTACCCATGCTTGGTATGGGGAAGTGCGAGGGTGAGTGCAAAAGGACAACTGGCAGGTGTTCAAAATGCTGAATACCTGAAGGATGTGATTGATTAGGTGGATGAGGCCCATGCACTATGGCAATAAGCATTGTCAACATGGAGAAACCATGCCAGACACAGAACACTGGTCCCACCTGATTTGATCGGGTCGTGCTTCAGCCTGTGACCTGTCAACTGAGTCAGAATCCTGAACCGAGGCAGGAGGGCCAGACTCCACCCCGGGGAAATAAGTCCCATGGCATGATACAGACACACCCAAAGTAACTGAAGCCCCCATACCTGAAACAGGCTGGGGATCGGAAAAGATGACTGGACTGATGTCCCTGAGCAGTTCACCAGGCAACATCCTAGACAAGAGATCAGAGCGAGAGTGGAATCCAGAAACATGACAACGTTTGCCCAACCTACCACTTAAGGACTGTCAAGGGGACGTGGCTCAGCACACACCCTGAGAGAGACTATAAAACCCTGGCGGTGACCAGGGCCTCTAAGCAACAGGACGTCAACTGAAAGATCGACGACTGCTTCTGACCCAAGGGTGAGCCCAGTGGCGAAATTACAACTTCACCAATAAATAAGCCCCAAGCAGGGTTGATAATGGTATGGATGCCAAACAGCCCAACCTGAGAACACAAACTAGAGAAATGACAGACAAACAGACATGAGAACAACAACGCCCCTCTGTGCCTACCTAAGTATGGGAACATGAGCAGAATTGACAAAACCACTGTGCGTAAATCAACCTGATGACGGACCCCCCCACCCTCATGTAAGTAGTAAGTGAGCCAGAGTAACCTGCCGCGCAGAGACAGGTAATTAACTGAAAACTCAGGGCTGGTGTACCCACAGACCATGGTGGGTAGTCGTACAGGTGTGGTGAATGAACGTGCATCATAAGATGTATGGTATATGGGCGAGAAGATTGTGGTCAACAATCATTAAAAAATGAAACCTCAGCCCGTATGGATCTGTAGACGTGACAGATCCTGACATGTGAGCCCTAGCTAACTGACCCAGGTACAAACATTAACAAAAACGATGAGACATGACAAATAATGAAGATGAAAACAGCTACCGGAGTATATGCCATGACTGAACAACAATGCCCCTCTGAGAAATGCTGAGGCTGAAATGCTATGGCAGAAATGCTGAGACTGAACGCTGAGGCTGAAATGCTATGACAGAAATGCTGAGTCTGAACGCTGAGGCAGAAACGTTATGACAGAAATCTTGGGGCAGACACGCAAGGACAGCAACGCTATGACAGAAAATGCTATGACAGAAATGCTGAACCTGAATGCTGAGGCAGAAACGTAATGACAGAATACCTGGGGCAGAAATGCAATGACAGAAACGCTGGGACTGAAACGCTGAGGCAGAAATGCCATGACAGAAAATCCTGGTGCAGAAATGCCATGACAGAAAACCCTGGGGCAGAAATGCCATGACAGAAAATCCTGGGGCAGAAACGCTATGACAGAATGCTGAGGCAGAAATGCGATGACAGAAATCCTGGGGCAGAAACGCTGAGGCAGAAATGCCATGACAGAAATCCTGGGTAGAAACGCAATGACAGAAGCGCTGAGACTGAAATACTGATGGCAGAAATGCAAAGACAGAATCCTGGGGCAGAAATGCTATGACAGAAATGCTGAGACTGAACGCCGATCCAGAAATGCTGGGGCAGAACACTATGATAGAAAACGACATGACCGAAAAAAGAAAAACGCCATGACAGAAATCCTGGGGCAGAGACGCTATGACAGAAATCCTGGGGCAGAAACGCTATGACAGAAACCCTGGGGCAGAAAGTCTATGACAGAAATGCAGAGACTGTACGCCGAGACAGAAATGCCGGGGCAGAACGCTATGACAGAAATACCGGGGCAGAACGCTAAGACAGAAATGCTGAACGCTATGACAGAAATGCTAGGGCAGAACGCTAGGACGGAAATACTAAACGCTTATGACAGAAATGCTAGGGCAGAATGTTAAGACAGAAATGCTGAACACTATGACAGAAATGCTAGGGCAGAACGCTAATACAGAAATGGTGAACGCTATGACAGAAATGCTAGGGCAGAACGTTAAGACAGAAATGCTGAATGCTATGACAGAAATGCTGAACGCTATGACAGAAATGCTGGGCAGAACGCTACAAAAGAAATGCTGAACGCTATGACAGAAGTGCTGAACACTATGACAGAAATGCTGGGCAGAACGCTACGAAAGAAATGCTGAACGCTATGACAGAAATGCTGGGGCAGAAAGCTATGACAAAAGTGCTGAATGCTATGACAGAAATGCTGGGCAGAACATTTAAGACAGAAATGCTAAACGCTATGACAGAAACGCTGGGCAGAACGCTATGACAGAAATGCTGAATGCTATGACAAAAATGCTGAATGCTATGACAAAAATGCTGAATGCTATGACAGAAATGCTGAATGCTATGACAGAAGTGCTGAACTCTATGACAGAAATGCTGGGCAGAATGCTACAACAGAAATGCTGAATGCTATGGCAGAAGTGCTGAACGCTATGACAGAACTGCTGGGGCAGAAACAACATGACAGAAACAATTTGGCTGAACGCTACAACAGAAATGCTGAGGCAGAAACGCTATGATGGAAAAACAAACGCTATCACCAAAAAACAAACGCTGAGACTAAACGCCTAATCAGAAGCGCTATGACAGAAAACCTGTGCTGAAACACTATAACAGAAATCCTGGGGCCGAAATGCCAAGATATAAAAACTTGTGACTGAAGCCGTGGATGCCCGGGAGGCGTGCGGGGATCCCCCCCACATGATGCCCCACATGAATACCGAGAGGGAGGTGTGTGGACATCCCCTCCATGATGCACGGCGTGGTACCAGGGAGGTGAACTGGCGGGTGAGTGGCAAGTGGGTGGGTGGAGGATGGATGTATGGACAGACGCCCCCCCACTCTCCACCCGGCATGAGAGCCGGAAGAAGCGGGTGGGCAGCACCCTGGTCAGATGAAGTTGTGGGGAAAGTGGGTGTGGTTGGAGGATGGATGAATGGACAGATGGCCCCCCTCCCCCGCCCCGCCCGGCATGAGCGCCGGGAGAAGCGGGCGGGCGGGCGGCCCCCACGGCGCTGACAGGAACAGAGGGATGAAAGGGAGAAGTGGGCGGTGGCCCCCCGACCATGCGGAATTGCGCCCAGCTACGGTGATGGATGGGAGAAGCGGGCGGGCGGGCAGCAAACTGACCAGATGGAGCCGTGGGGAAAGAGGGTGGGTGGATGATGGATGGACGGCTCCTCCGCTCCCCCTGGCATAAGCGCCGGGAGAAGCGGGCGGCCCCCACAGCGCTGGCGGGCACACAAGGATGAAAGAGAGAAGCGGGCAGTGGCTAAGGTAATGGATGGATGGATGGACGCCCCCCGCTCCCCCCGGCATAAGCGCTGGGAGAAGCAGGCAGGCAGCACCCTGGCCAGATGAAGCCGAAGGGAAGGAGGGTGGGTGGAGGATGGATGGATGGCCCTCCCCCCGGCATGAGTGCCGGGAGAAGTGAGCCGGCCCCCCCCCCACGATGGTGGATGGAACATGGGGCTGAAAGGGGAGGATGTGCGGGGCAGCCCCCACAATGCTGGTAACATCTATGGATGACCGGGGAGACGGGCGGGCGGTGGAGCCCGGGAGAGGAACCAACACCATTGCTTCAGCCAACCGCCGCTTGTAAGGAGGCCGGAAGTGACGTGCGTCCACCCAGAAATACCGACGAGCCCTGGCCTGACAGAGGAGGAGGCTTAAATAGCCCTCTCAGACTCCTCCCACAAATACACTTGTTGTTACTTTTATAATTTTCCCCAATTACAGGCATGTGGGTGTTCCTTATGCTTGCCAGGACAAATGGAGTCCCTCTGCAGTCTCCACTTGATACATGCTCCTGTTCAGAACTACAAACTTATGAACAGCCATTCCCAGCACCACATACACAGGTAGAGTGGGAGGGACACAGAGTCAAAGCCATGCCTTGTCCCTCCTCCATTATGGTGATGGACAGCGGCTTGTGTGTTAACTTGGCTTTCACTCTGTATCCCTTTCAGGAATGGCTGCATGTAAGGTTGTAGTTCTAAATGGAAGCACGCACTTACAGCGTGGCTGGGAGCAGTATGAGGATGAAGCTCGGAGGAGAAAATCTTAAATTAAGAAGCCAGAACATGTAAGTTCTGCTATTAGTGTAGATGCAAATAAATAAATAAATATATATATATATACACAATAATATATATATATATATATATATATATATATATATATATATATATATATATATATATATATATATATATATATATCTCACTTCTTTAAATAGATAATATTTGTATTCACATAATCACAAAGATTTGTGAATTATAAGACAGACTGAACAGAATGATAGTTAAAAAAACTTATTTTATTTTTGTGACTTTAATTTACAGAATAGGTGCATTTTACAGTAAATATCCTGACAGTGTGAACTGTGGAGTGGTTAATGAATTTCTGTGGATGAAAATGAATGTTTTCAAGATATTATCATCTAACACCTGAAAATGTTTCAATGCATTTACAGCCATCATGAAAAAAGCACTGTTGTTTCATATCTAGGTTGTTCAACAGCCAAAACTGAGATGTGGCCAACAAGAGAATTGTTTTATATCTTTTCAGTTTTAAATGATAATAGCTTCACAGCCATCAAAGCCAGGAAACCATCATCCATTAAGTTGTTCTACTATTAGAAATGCAGTGTTATGCCACGTACACACGGTCGGACTTTTCGACTGGACTGGTCCGATAGACTTTCCAGCGGACTTTCGACAGACTTTTGACGGACTTCCGACTGACTTTTTAATGAACGGACTTGCCTACACACGATCACACCAAAGTCCGATGGATTCGTACGTGATGACGTACACCGGACTAAAATAAGGAAGTTGATAGCCAGTAGCCAATAGCTGCCCTAGCGTCGTTTTTTGTCCGTCGGACTAGCATACAGATGAGCGGATTTCTGGGTCAAGCGGAGTTACGACGTAAAGATTTAAAGCATGTTCCAAATCTAAAGTCCGGCAGATTTGCGACTGGAAAAGTCTGCTGAAGGTCCGGTGAAGCTCACACATGATCGGATTGTCCGTCGGAAAGTCCGGTCGAAAAGTCCGACCGTGTGTACGCTGCATTTCAGTCACCTCAGTTGAAATCGTTGATATGGGCTGAATCAACTTTATGATCAATGCTAGAAGTAATCTGTCTATTACTAGCTGCAGAAACAGAGCCTCTGAAGCCAACAAACCTCTCCATGCCCCAATAATGACATTTTAAAGAAAGCATTTTAAGACTTATTTCAAATTCAACCCTCTTATTGGTTTCTCTGCAATGTATTTGGATTGCTTCTGACATAATTTTACTTATAGGAACCTTTTAATATGGCATGTTTATATTGCTAACTT
Source organism: Aquarana catesbeiana (assembly GCF_042186555.1). Taxonomy (NCBI): domain Eukaryota; kingdom Metazoa; phylum Chordata; class Amphibia; order Anura; family Ranidae; genus Aquarana; species Aquarana catesbeiana. Next base: position 236,919,333 of record NC_133328.1, read on the forward strand.
TAAGTTTTATTGGTTCCCACAGCATTGTAATTTTTTTTATTAATTTTGACCACTGTAAAAAAGAAGGACATCTCAGTTATATAAGCCAAATAGTGTCACAAATTATGATAAAAGATTTAGTTCCTTTAGATATCTAACTAACCCATGCTTTTCTAGAAAGCAAAGGATATGCCTACAACCTAAAAATATAATTTGTTATGGTTTGGCCGTATAGCAGCAATTAAGATGACCTTTCTTCCCTGACTTCCTTAGCCCTTTTGGGTTCTCCCAATCCCCATTCAATGCCTATGACTTTTGTATAATACAGAAAGAGATTAACAAACGTGTCTAAAATTATTAGAAACCCAGACTTTCCCATATCCCATACCACTATGTACTTACCAAAGCTCTTTGCAGGTCTACGAGTAATGCATGTCACAATAATACTACTAGCCCTTACAACTGGTTCAACAATATATCACAAGCACGATAAAATGTAGCCCTGATGAATGCTTCTCACAGCATTCAAACCCAAAAGCCTAATGACCCCCACTTCAAAAACATAGTCCCCATTTTTTATTTTTCTAAACTCAAGGCCCCCCCCCCCTCCGCTTTGTTGCTCTCCCTGCATTTGCATGTTTATTGGAGGAAGAATTTGGATGACACCTAGTGGAAAACTGGTTGAAAATTTAGCAAACGGTAAAATGTAGATGTTCTTAATGCAAATTTCAAACTGAATTCTCAATGGTACCTCATGCTATTCCGTATAGCTAAAGTTTCCCCTGATTTCTCCCCACAAGTGCTTCTGATGCTGTGATGACGTGGGCACATTCTGCCACATATGGTGAATATGTCAAGTGGCACAAACACTTTTTTGAAGCACCTACTGAATATAAAAAATGCTCTTTCAGCACAATTTAGTGAAGATGTCATGGAAGTATTAATCCTTAAAAGACTCAATTAACTTAGTTAGTTGTGTTCATCTTCATTGCAACTAAACAGACCATAGCTAAAGCATCAAAATTCACTATCATAAAATTCACAGGAGGTTCAATCAAGAGTATCATGAATGATGACCAGTGTTAAATGACTGCAATATGACAGAATGACCTTTTTTGAAAAAGTGGGGCTCTATGGATTCAGTGCCACTTACAGATTTTAATCACCACCTCCAAGACCTCTAAACCCATTAAATGGATACTTCAGTACCTTACCTTACCTTCTAACACTGCTATGTTTGTACACCTTTTCTGGCCCACTAACTAACTTGTCCTTATCTGCACTCTGTAGCCTTTTGAAAATGTATAAAATAATGAGCAGCTGAAGAAGAACAATAATATGTACTGCAACCAATTTAGTTCTATTTTTCAATGATGGGATATCTTTTGCACTATTTTTAGGTGGACCTTTTAAAAACCTTTAAGGTGGAACTTTAACAAAAGGTATTGAACAGAAAAGTGTATATATTCATATTTATGAGAAAAAATAAAAAAGTTAAGGTTATGGGTGATTTTGGACATTTAATAAAAGGTGTATTTAACCACTACCTGCCCGCCGGCCGTCAAATGATGGTTGGGCAACGAGGCTCTCGTTCTGGGTTGGACGTCATATGATCATATGACCGCTCTCGCTCTCTGACACACCGCTACACCGGTCTCGGTAAAGAGCCTCTGACAGAGGCACTTTACCACGTGATCAGCCGCGATGATCACGTGGTAAACAGGAAGAGCCGGGACCACCAGGATGCCACCAGGACCACCAGGGATTGCCACCTCACTGGACCACCAGATATGCCACCCTAGACCACCAGTGGATTGCCAATCAGTGCCCAGGCAGCTGCCAATCAGTGCCCGTCCCCAATGCCTGCCAGTGCCATCAGTGATGGCTATCAATGCCATCTATCAATGCCGCATATCAGTGCCCATCAGTGCCACGTATCAGTGCCCATCAGTGCCGCCTATCAGTGCCACCCATAAGTACCCATCAGTGCAGCCTTTTAGTGCCCATCAGTGTTGCCTATCAGTGCCCACCAGGGCCAACCATGAGTGCCCATCAGTGCCGCCTATCAATGCCCATCAGTGCTGCATATCAGTGCCACCCATCAGTGCCGCCTACCAGTGCCCATCAGTGCCGCCTATCAGTGCCCATCAGTGCCACCTCATTGGTGTCACATCATCGGTGCCGCCTTATCAGTGCCCATCAGTGAAGGAGAAAACTTACTTATTAACAAAATTTTATAACAAAAAGAAAAGAAAAACTTTTTTTTTTCAAATTTTATTTAGCAAAAAATAAAAAACACAAAGGTGATCAAATACCACCAAAAGAAAGCTCTATTTGTGGGAACGAAATGATAAAAATTCTGTTTGGATACAGTGTATCATGACCGCGCTACTGTCATTTAAACAGCGACAGCGCTGAAAGCTGAAAATTGGCTTGGGCAGGAAGGGGGTGTAAGTGCCCTGTATTGAAGTAGTTAAGATTACTTAATGGGATGAATCACATACAGTGCCTTGCAACAGTATTCACCCCCTTGGCATTTTTTGTGTTTTGTTGTCTCACAACCTGGAATTAACATGGATTGTTTGAGGATTTGCATCATTTAATTTACAGAAAATGCCCACAACTTTGAAGATGTTTTTTATTTATTGTGAAGCAAACAACAAATAGATGCAAAACTCAGAAATAACACTGGAATAACAACATGCATATACTAAATACAATGGTATCCACAATCAATAATATTAAAATGAAAAAAAGTCCATAAGTGATGGTAGATGTGAGTCTATTCCCAGTAGAGTATGAAGAGATCTTGCAAACAGTAAATATGTATGCACATGTGAAGAAAACCACCACCGGATATGGGAAAGGCTTACCAGATCATTTGAACACACTAGAGCGTATGCTCTGTGTGTCAAACAGGCTTAATTTATACTGGAAAGACCCTGGATTGGTAACGTCAGACAGGTGTATGCAGACGGCAGCCAGATGGAATCATGGGAAATGTAGTACCACAAGTAGACCGAAGCTCAAGAATCCATGGGCATATGGAAAATATCAAAGAGGAAAACAAAAAAGGACCATAGCGTAATTCCATAAAACAAGGATACATCTATTAGAATAAAAAAACACTCGCATGGATATGCGTAAAAACAGCGCTGATATAAAATATATAAAAAATAGGCAGCAGTGGGGATCGTCCAATGTGGTGTGTTAGCTGCTAATTCTGTGAGCAGCGCAGAATTATCTGGTTTATCCAAACAACAAATAGGACAAAATAACAGAGAAAGTCAATGTGCATAACTATTCACCCCTCTAAAGTCAATACTTTGTAGAGCCACCTTTTGCGGCTATCACAGCTCCAAGTCGCTTTAGATAAGTCTCTATGAGCTTGCCACATCTTACCACTGGGATTTTTGCGCATTCCTCTTTGCAAAACTGATCCAGCTCCTTCAAGTTGGATGGTTTGCGTTTGTGAACAGCAATCTTTAAGTCTGACCACAGATTTTCTATTGGATTGAGATCTGGGCTTTGACTAGGCCATTCCAACACATGGACATTATTCCCCTTAAACCACTCAAGTGTTGCTTTAGCAGTGTGTTTGGGGCCATTGTCCTGCTGTAAGGTGAACCTCCATCCTAGCCTCAAATCACACACAGAGTGGTACAGGTTTTACTCAAGAATATCCCTGGATTTAGCACCATCCATAATTCCCTCAACTCTGACCAGTTTCCCAGTCCCGACTGCTGAAAAACATCACCACAGCATCATGCTGCCACCACCATGTTTCACTGTGGGGATGGTGTTCTTTGGGTGATGTGATGTGTTGGGTTTGCGCCAGACATAGCATTTTCTTTGATGGCCAAAAAGTTCAATTTTAGTCTCATCAGACCAGAGAACCTTCCTCCATATATTTTAGGAGTCTCCCACATGCCTTTTCACAAACTCAAAACAAAACATTTTGTTTTTTGCTGAAAATAATGGCTTCCTTCTGGCCACTCTACCATTAAGCCCAACTCTATGGAGCGTACTGTTTATTGTCGTCCTATGTACAGATACTCAAGTCTCTGCTGTGAAACTCTGCAGCTCCTCCGGGGTTACCTTAGGTCTCTGTGCTGCCTCTCTGATTAATGCCCTCTTTGCCTGGTCCGTGAGTTTTGGTGTGCGTCGGTCTCTTGGCAGATTTACTGTTGTGTCATGTTCTTTCCATTTGGTTAGGATAGATTTGATGGTGCTCCTAGGGATCATCAAAGATTTGGATATTTTTTTATAACCTAACCCTGACTTGTACTTCTCAACAACATTGTCCCTTACTTGTTTGGAGAGTTCCTTGGTCTTCATGGCAGTGTTTGGTTAGTGGTGCCTCTTGCTTAGGTGTTGCAGCCTCTGGGGCCTTTCAAAAGGTGTGTATATGTAATGACAGATCATCTGACACTTGGATTGCACACAGGTGGACATCATTTCACTAATTATGTGACTTCTGAAGGTAATTGGTTGCGCTAGAGCTTTTTATGGGCTTCATAACAAAGGGGCGAATACATAAGCACATGACAATTATCAGTTTTCCAGATTATCTGGAAAAATAGTTTTATGTATATATTTTTCTAATTTTACTTCACCAACTTAGACTATTGTGTTCTGATCCGTCACATATAATTCAGATTAAATAAACATTGAACTAAAGGTTGTAATGTAACAAAATAGGTAAAAAGCCAAGGGGGGTGAATACTTTTGCAAGGCACTGTACGCTTTAATGTGCCAACTAAGTTATGAATTGGTTAAGTCTTGAAAAGCAGTACAGGAAACAGAAATCTATGGCATTGTGTCATTGGCTGAATGTCTTTTGTGTTTTCTCATGCTCACCATGACCTTGCATGTAAGTTCAAATAAACATTTATGGGAATTGATTTTGTTTCTCAAGAGTTTTAAAGAGTTTTGACATGAAGCATACTTGAATTACTTCAAAAAAGACGCTACTATTGGCACCAGCAGCTGGCAAATGTGACAACGTATTATAAAACATTAGTGATTTAGTCTGTGGCGCTGCTGTTATTTAAGCATAGCCTGTAACACTAAAGTCAATATATTTTTTTAAAAATTCATTATTTGCCCATCATAGAAAATAGAAATGTATGGTGTAAACAATTAATTATAACAGAATAACAAAATAAAAGCTGGTATAGTGAAAGATACTTTTGGAAATCAATGAATGATTGGATTGTTAGTTCATAGAATTATGGTAGTTCCCTGAGGAGTTATTTAGAAAAACATACTTTACATGAGCAACAAAACAAGAACAATACTGCTGAAGTGCTCTGTACTTTGAAATACAGTACACTAATATGAGTTCACGTTAACATAAAAGAAATGCAAGTAAGGAGCTCGATAAATATGTCAAGCTGAGAAACACAGGAGGCCTGCAGTATAGCCTCAGTTATTTGACCCCTTTATTTGACAGTGTAACTATGCAGCAAAGGAAATGCTACCAATAGCTGAAACATCAGTGGCTGGTCCAGTAATCATTCCCACGGAAACTTTAGAAATCAAGGTTTGAAGTTAAAGTACAAAATATTGATTTAGCTGATTAAACAGGGAGATTGAGAGTTCTTCCAATTAATGTGCATTTAGGAGGACCTGTCCTTTATCTATGCAGAGCAAACATCAGGTAATGTAACTTCCCTTTATCCAAGCCCACATCTCCTTCATCTCCCAACCATCTGCTATGAGGGAAGAGATATAACAGGTACTTAAGGGTAAGGGGGGGGTTGCATGTAACTTGCTTCTTTCTCCTACATGACCCTGGTGCAAGGCAAAGCACAGATTCAGTTTAAGTCTCTGTGGCAGCCTATGCTGCCTATCAAGTTACATATGCAATGTTTTTTTTGTTTGCATTTAAATACTGTTATCCCTTATTTATTTTGTAGTTAATGTAGTTAATCCCACCCTTTTTCTTCATGCTTTAGCCTCCATTCACCACATGTACTATATCCTTCTGGAGCTAGACACACTGGGGTTTATTTATGAAGGCTGGAGAGTGCAAAATTAGTCTCACTTCTGTAGAGAAACTAATCAGCTTCTAACCTCAACTTGTTCAATTAAAGTGATTGAAAAGTCTGTTTTTCCCTCTAAAAATAACAAACATGTTATACTTACCTGGTTTTGTACAGGGCAGCCCAGAACCTCCTCTTCTCTGGTCCCTCTTTGGCTCTCCTTGCCCCTCCCTCCTGTCAAGTGCCCCCACAGCAAGCAGCTTGCTATGGGGGCACCTGAACTGAGTCACAGCACCCTGTGTCTATTCAAACAAGGGGCCCTGATTTTGGCCTGCCTCTTCTATCACCTAATTTGCTAATGGACTTTGATTGACAGCAGCAGGAGCCAATGGCGCAGCTGCTGTATCTCAGCCAATCAGGCGGAGAGTCGCGAGGCACTTGTGGACATCACTGGAGAGAGATGGGGCTCAGGTAAGTATTAGGAGTTTCTGGGGCTGCTACTGCACACAGAAGGTTTTTTATCCTAATGCATAGAATGCATTAAGATAAAAAACCTTCAGACTTTACAAGCACTTTAAGCTTTGCCAATAAAACCTTCAAGCTGATTGGTTTCTATGCAGAAGTGAGACTGATTCTACACTCTTCAGCTTTAGTAAATAAACCCCTATATGATTTTTTTAACCTATCTCATGTTAATCTGTTATGATCTGGACTAGGGATGAGCTTCGAGTTCAAGTCGAACTCATGTTCAACTCAAACATCGGCTGTTCGCCAGTTCACGGGACAGCGAACAATTTGGGGTGTTTGCGGCAAATTCGAATGCCGCGGAACACCCTTTAAAAGTACATGGGAGAAATCAAAAGTGCTCATTTTAAAGGCTTATACGCATGGTATTGTCATAAAAAGTGTTTGGAGACCTGGGTCCCGACCCAGGGGACATGGATCAATGCAAAAAAAAGTTTTAAAAACGGCCGTTTTTTCGGGAGCAGTGATTTTAATAATGCTTAAAGTGAAACAATAAAAGTGTAATATCCCTTTAAATTTCATACCTGGGGATTTCTATAGTATGCCTATATAGGGGCGCATGTTTCCCGTGTTTAGAACAGTCTGACAGCAAAATGACATTTAAAAGGAAAAAAAGTCATTTAAAACTACGCACTTAACCTGGCAGGCTGCAGGAACAGAGGGGGGGACAAGAGAGCGCCCCCCCTCCTGAACCATACCAGGCCACATGCCCTCAACATTGGGAGGGTGCTTTGGGGTAGCCCCCCAAAACACCTTGTCCCCATGTTGATGGGGACAAGGGCCTCATCCCCACAACCCTTGCCCGGTGGTTGTGGGGGTCTGCGGGCGGGGGGCTTATCGGAATCTGGAAGCCCCCTTTAACAAGGGGACCCCCAGATCCCGGCCCTCCCCCCTGTGTGAAACAAAAGTACCCCTACCATTTCACAAAAAACTGTCAAAATGTTAAAAATGACAAGAGACAGTTTTTGACAATTCCTTTATTTAAATGCTTCTTTCTTCTATCTTCTACTTTCCTTTGGTTTCTTCCTCCATCTTCTTCTTCTTCTGGTCACAGAAGAAGAAGAAGCGTCACACAGCGGGAGCCTCCCTCCATGCCATCATGGATGCGGAGCAGCCCGAAAAGAAGATGAAGACAATAAGATGAAGAGAAAAAGATGAAGAGAAAAAGATGAAGAGAGAAGCGTCACACAGCGGGAGCCTCCCTCCATGCCATCATGGATGCGGAGCGGCCCGAGGAGAAGAAGATAAGAAGACGCCACGGAGGAAGATGCCGGACGAGAACACCGGAGGAAGAACCAGAAGAACCAGAAGAACCAGAAGAAGATGGAGGAAGAAACCGAAGGAAGATAGAAGAAAGAAGATAGAAGAAAGAAGAAGCATTTAAATAAAGGAATTGTCAAAAACTGTCTCTTTTTTTAACATTTTTGACAGTTTTTTTGTGAAATGGTAGGGGTACTTTTGTACCCCCTTACCATTTCACACAGAGGGGAGGGCCAGGATCTGGGGGTCCCCTTGTTAAAGGGGGCTTCCAGATTCCGATAAGCCCCCCGCCCGCAGACCCCCACAACCACCGGGCAAGGGTTGTGGGGACAAGTCCCTTGTCCCCATCAACATGGGGACAAGGTGTTTTGAGGGGCTACCCCAAAGCACCCTCCCAATGTTGAAGGCATGTGGCCTGATACGGTTCAGGAGGGGGGGTGCTCTCTCGTCCCCCCCTCTTTTCCTGCAGCCTGCCAGGTTGCGTGCTCGGATAAGGGTCTGGTATAGATTTTTGGGAGGACCCCACGCCGTTTTTTTTTTCATTTTGTCGCAAGGTTCCCCTTAAAATCCTTACCAGACCTGAAGGGTCTGGTATAGATTTTGAGGGAGACCCCACGCCATTTTTTTTTTAAATTTTGGCTGGGGTTCCCCTTAATATCCATACCAGACCTGAAGGGCCTGGTATGGAATTTAGGGGGACCCCCCACGTAATTTTTTTTTTTTAATTTTGGTTCGGGGTTTCCTTGTGGGGAATTCCCATGCCGTTTTTATCAATGAACTTTTATGTGTATTGTTGTATTGTCAGACTGGCAATTCATTAATAGCCGCGAGTAGTTTTAAATGACTTTTTTTCCTTTGAAATGTCATTTTGCTGTCAGACTGTTCTAAACACGGGAAACATGCGCCCCTTTACAGGCATACTATAGACACCCCCAGGTATGAAATTTAAAGGGATATTATACTTTTATTGTTTGACTTTAAGCATTATTAAAATCACTGCTCCCGAATAAACAGCCGTTTTTAAAACTTTTTTTTGCATTGATCCATGTCCCCTGGGGCAGGACCCGGGTCCCCAAACACTTTTTATGACAATAATTTGCATGTAAGCCTTTAAAGTTAGCACTTTTGATTATTCATTATTCATTTTTTGCCTGTTCGCAAGTTTTGGTGCGAACCGAACAGGGGGGTGTTCGGCTCATCCCTAATCTGGACACGTTTTTGTAATAAAAAGCTTTCTACAATATGCAAAATGCCATTTGGATCAAGTAACTGTCTACTAATTTTATTGAGATCGTACACAGTTTTATTGAGATCGTACACAGCTATCTTTATAGGGATCACACTTGCAGTGCTTAGTTTGGAGAGGCAGAGCACTGCCCTAGTTTTAAATGATTTTGAGGGGGCCACAAAAACTAATGAGATCAGTAGAGATCAACCAAAGATAACATTGTGCAGCCTCTAGAATCTTTATATGGTGAGGCGTTCTTGCTGGCATACTAAAACAAGTGGTTCTGTACTCATGTGAATAAGCAGGAGAAGACCGTTTAATAAAGTAGAACTAAAGGCAAACCTTTCGTTTTTTCATTTTAGATAGACTAAGAGAGGGTTATAACCTCTATGAGATTTATTTTTGCCATCTATGTCCTGTTGGGGAGATTTCCCTATACTTCCTGTCCCATAGCCAAAACAGGAACAGGAACAAGAGTGAGGGAATGCCTGGTTGTCACCAGGGTCACCAGAATTAGTGTCCCCATTGGAAAATATCCCCACTTTTACAGTTCTGGGGACAACACAAAATTTTTCCTTCACTTTCACGTTTGGTGATAATGGTAAACAGGAATAATAAAGAGTTTCAATCCCCCTAAAAGGAGCACAGACAGCAATAAAACCTGACAGTTGTTCTATTCCCTTTAAACTCTATCCAAAACTAAAAAAATGCCTTTAGTTATACTTTAATGTTTTGCAATAACAGTACAACAATGTACAGAACAACATCTTCAAAAGTGTAAATATGTCAACTACAAGATGTGCTTTATTTCAGGAAACTGTATTTCAACTAAAAAGAAAGCACATAAAGGAAAGGTAAAATTCCTTTTTCTCAATTTCATTTTCATGTTTTAAATGTAAAAGATTTCAACAGGTACTTTATTTAATTTTTAAACTATAGTATACATTTTTACAAACATTTACACTTATTTATTACATTATGTTGCTTAGAGTTTAAAATATTAGAAAGTCTAGCACTATCATTCTGCTTGTCACTAGCCTGTATATACAGTAGCTATTTAATGGTAAACAAATTGGTGGGATATATTTAAATCTGTTTATTGGGAAATCTGTTTTGATAATTCTTTACCCATTAGTGACTTTGTACATAATAAACATAGTTACATAGTTAGTCAGGTTGAAAAAAGACACAAGTTCATCCAGTTCAACCTTAAAAACAATTATCTTCCTATAATTTAAAAAGAGTGTAAATAGCAGGCACCTACTCTTTCACTCCACTTCAACTGTGAACAAAATATTTATAAAGAAGGTACACTAAATATTCAAAACTCAAAACTTAAATGCTCAAATCCATATATGTAACACTTCCGGTCCCGGGTGTTGGAAAGCACGCCGACTCGAGTGAGTGGACCGAAGGTGGTGACAGAGAGAGATGGCTGTGTGTATTAATATCAAATATAAATGTATCATGACACAGAGTGGTACTGTGGATACATGGACAATATAAAGGTGCCGCATCCTAAAACTATTTAGGTCAAAAAAAGAGGAAGGAAGGGACATTGGACTTTATAGGCACAGTAACACCAGGTAAATTACAAAAATAGTTTATTGAAAAAACAATGAGTCATACAGTACAGGTTTATGAATAAAAAGGTGTCCAGTGCTTCACTGTGCAAGAAAACTTTGCTTATGTTTACCTTAAATGTCTACTTTTTACATTTGTATAATTATAAAACTGTATTTATATTGGTAGTTGTCAGAGCTTTGTGGTTTATTGTTTTCCATAATGCATTTAGAAAGATTGTTTGGATCTTACCAAATTACCCCTGTTTGTGATGAAGAATAATCTTATATATTCAGGCCCCATTCATACCATTACATTATGTAAAAACACATGCAAGAATGAGCAAAAACCACACCAAGACACGCATCACATTTGCTGTGCCATTATTTCTTAGCAGCTGCACACTTTGTTCGGCAACAAAACAAATGTTAATTTCATAGTGTTAGGAATTAACATTTACTTGACCAGTTCAGTGTGGGAGACCCCGATTACTGGAGAATATTAGAAATAGGTTAACTAAAAGAATCTGGAACTGAACAAGCTCTGTTAATAACCCTCAGTTCCCAAGCACTGGTGCTTTATATGCTGAAGCTTATATCGATAGTCAGGTGAATAGCATATTGTTAAATTAAAATAAACCTATAGGGGAGAGTTACAAAATCAGTTTTGGCTTATCTGTTACAGGCAACTGCCAATATCCACTAGCCAAATATTAAAAACAAAATAACAAAAAAAACGAAACAGAATGCTTGACCAAATGTCACTAAAGATTCTTCAGCTCTGGAAAGCTGATAAACCTCAAGAGTTCTTAAATTTAAATTTCTATTATCACTACATTTAAACATGGTTTCACATTTACTTTTCTTACCAGAATAATTTGGGAGGCACATTGACTATAACATCCCCTAATTTTACCACTATCTAAAAATTCACCTCCTGATTCGGAGCAGGGAGAATGTTGCAATGCTGGCTCTGGGAAGGTAATAATTCTTCTATACATAGGATGCTTATGAGTTCTAGAACTGGGGTCTCCAAACTATGGCCCTCCAGTTGTTCAGGAACTAGGATTCCCATCATGCCTAGTCATGTCTGTGAATGTCAGAGTTTTACAATGCCTCATGGAACATGTAGTTCCACAACAGCTGGAGGTCCAAAGTTTGGGGATCCCTGCTCTAGAACATGCAGTGCCTCACCATGTGGAGACAAAACCAACAATTTTGTGCAAACCATTGCTTTAGTGCTGTATTGTTCTCCATCAAATCTAACTGCTTAGCATCAAGTGTTCTTATGATATACTCATAATGTGACTTATCAACTGCACTAATTTAAAGCGTAACTCCACTTTTTTGTTATTCCGAAGAAATAACTGTTTGTTCCTCTGTGCCCCTGTGCTCAGTGGGTCTAATGGGAGTGGTTTCATAATTATCTATCAGCTGTGCAGCTGCAGAGCACTAATGAGGAAAGTTGCAGGGCCTGCATCCCTTTAGACGTGTTTCTACTGGGAGTATCTCATTAAAAATGAAATTTTTGTTGCAGGGGATGCCGGAAATCTGACTTGTATCTTAGACAGACTTGTGGGAAAATTGGTGAGCCAATCACACAAGCAGGAAATTATATTTCTGGGGGGTGGTCAGTACACATTCTGTGTACAGTACAACTCTAGGTAGCCATATTGTATTGCAGTTTCAGAAAAGTAAAGAGGCTGTAAATTGAAAAGGAAAGATAATTTTTAATAACTTTTAATTATAATATACAATATGACGCTATATTGTTTTTTTCCCCACAAAAGTGGAGTTACACTTTAAATGATTTTGCTGTATTAATATGAACTAGCAAGGTCACAAGCATATTAGTATTGAGAAAATACAATCTATACTTTTGATATTTTTCACTGGTGTATAAAATATTATAAGGTTATTTTTGTTAACCACAAAGGGTAGTAAGCATATGTTTGTTGTCATAAGAGTGAAACACTCATATAAGCTACAGTAACAGGGTAATTAGGCAAATTATAATAATTACTTCTATCGTGACTTGTTATTAAATGCTTTTGACCAGTGAATTCTGAAATTGCTAAAGAAACTAATAATGGACTTTAGAGGCACATATCATAAAAATAAACAATGTATTGGTTTACATTAAAAAAAGTTTTTCACAACATACACAGAATAATGATAAACATACAAGACATTAAAATGACATAGGACTCCCCTGATTCCCCTACATGATATAATACCAAATGTGTATGTATGGACCACACATCCAATGTATCCACATAAATAATTCTTCAATTTGGGGAGATCACTTGTCCTCATGTATATACAGTGGTTCTGCTCAACATGTTTCGCGACCTCAAAGTCGCTTCTTCAGGAGCTTGAAGTGTCTTTTTGAAAATATCTTGGTTAAAATACATATATAACAGACTATAGTAGTAACATAAGCAATACCCTATATGTCAATAGCACTCACTTGTACCATGGATGCCAGAGCAGCAGCACTTATCCCCAAGACTCACCAAGGTACCCCAATCTGGCCGCATCAACTGTTTTGATGGAATGTGGGGACACACAAGATAACTAGAAAAGTATAAGAGAAAAATAGGTATTTTGGCCTTGAATATAGAGCATAGGTACTCACAGGTATATACTCACATAATCATGTAAAGCAGGCACTCCTAGCACTGGAACATCCTTAGGGCTTCATACTGTATAGACCTAAGGAGGGACATCTAAGGAGGGTTCAAGTAAGTCACAATACCATGACTCTTCCAGTAGTTGGAACAGAGGGATAAAGTGGAGAAAAAAAAAACAGTAATACCTTAAAACTAGGTTGGTGTTTAGAACATCACAGTTCTAGTAGATAATATATAATTCAAGGCATACAATCCCTAGCAATGCCGCACGATTTATAATGGTTCTCATGGTAACACCTGAAGAGATGATAGGTAATAATAAGTAGTAGCATATAATAAGGAACCAGAGAGGAATATATACAGTATATATCTGGATAAAGAAAAATAAATAAACCGCGCTAAGTAAAAGTTAGTATACAGTTGGTAAGGTGGGTGTTTTTACTGCCACACACAAATATTATATGAACAAAAAAAAATAAAAAATATAAAAATTCAATATTTAGACACAAAGGAAAAAGAAAAAGTCCAGATATTTCTTGAAATGGGATCAATCTTCAAAATAGCAGAACGTTCAACTTAATATGGGTAACGGTCCGAAAAATATGAGCTATGATTGCCCTTACCAGAACATCAGTGACAATGAGCGGATGGCATTAAACCCAGCCAGGGCATTTGGGGTGAAAACCAATCTGCACCGTCCGTTTTCAAAATGTAGTTCACTCAATGGATACAGGAGAAAAACAACACAAAAAACTGGCCATAGTGTAGTATAATCAGATGTTTACCATGGACATGCAGACATACCAACACCCTGGTGAGCACACAAAAACAAAAAGAAAAAAAGGGGGGGGAGGTGAAAACCCACCACCGTGGCTGTAGATTGCGCTTACCGACTCACGGTGGTAACCAGGCTCTATATAAAACTAGGAACTGATCGATGGTTGACAGGGAACACTTGATTCATCCACATTAGCCAGGAATCCATACCATCAGTACATAACCCAGAATATAAATAATAAACTCTCCATGGTGAAATATGTTTAAAACCAGATTTAATGAATAAAGTAATGCACTTACAGAATAAAAGAACTTGTATCGCATAGAATGCGAATTGGCCCCTCCTTCATTCACAGAATGTGATGCATTGTGAGACGGGATTTGTAGTAGTGGAAGGCAGAGAGGGCAGGCAAGCAGCACAATGTTTCTCAAGAACAGCCGCTGCTTGCCTTGACAAAGCCCTAAGAAAGCTGCTCAGGACAGTATCTGGCGACCGCTGTCCCGGAGTCTCCTCCGCCTCCCGCCGCAAGCACAGAACGTTCTGGCCCAATTTGGACATTTTCACTTAGGGGTGTATTTGCTTTTGTTGCCAGTGGTTTAGACATTAATGGCTGCGTGTTGAGTTATTTTGAGGGGACAGCGAATTTAAACTGTTATACAAGCTGTACACTTACTACTTTACATTGTAGCAAAGGGTTATTTCTCCAGTGTTGTCACATGAAAAAACATAATAAAATATTTACAAAAATATGAGGGGTGTACTCACATTTGTGAGATACTGTATGTGTGTCCAGGCTAGGATCACACGTCAGACTAGCGTCTGACGTCACCCAGCCATGGTAAGCCAGGTGACATTGGCCTTCTTCAATGTCCCTTTGTCTCACTGCAGCCAGACTGTAGCTGTTCCTGCACACCTTTGACGAACGCGGGTGTCAGATCCCTGCCCTCCTCGCTAACTTGCAACGAAGGACTGGCCAACCTCACACCACGCTGTCACTTACGTAACAATGCCACTCTCAGCTGCGCCCAGAACAAAGATTTTCCAGCTTGCGGGACCACAATCTAGGTGCGAGTAGTCTGAGAGTGATTGTCACTGGGCTAATTACACAATTAACCCTTTAACTGCCACCACCCCCGTTTAAAAGACTGAGCCGGGGGAGACTCGTAATTTTAGCAATACCAATTATAATTTTAGAATAAGCGTCTGCCACACACACTGCCACCACAGACAGGTCTGCTCAGAGTCCTCTACTCTACAACAGTAGTGCCCTTCAAGAGGCAGGTTTGTTTATAGCTTGCATTAAGAGCTTTAGAGACAAGGTTAACACTTTTCAACATAAGGGTTTATTATGAAAAGGTTGATGCAAATAAAATATTTACAGAAAAGATGTTGCAAAAGATAAAGATAAAGACAATATACAGCCACAAAGAAATAAGGTAGAATTGGGAAGGAAGAATACTTTCAATTAATGTCCGAGGGTTGATCAGAGTTCGATTGATGAGCTAGGTAATCGGTTCTCAACTTGGCAGATGTTTCTTCTTGAATGGTAAAAGGAGAACTGCCCATTTATTGGCATCTCCTCTTTTCTGTCAAATCAAAGGGGGTGTTGACAGCGACCAGTAACCAATCCTCTGGTCATCTTGTTTAGGGGTTGGTTGCTGGGAGGTGTCTACACTTATGACCACGTCCCAGGTACACTTTGTGATACATATTCATATCTCTGCATTTCTACTGTTTATAGACTGCAAATATCCATATTATTGTTCAGCGTGAAATTTCCTTCAAAACATATATAAACATGCCATATCTCTAGTGTATACCCTACTTAGGAGGAATAAGGAGTACCAGTGGTTTCTCATAAGACCTGACATAGGGGTGTCTGGACTTGAAACGTTACAAATTATCTGAGGAAACTAAATATGTCCATATTATGGCTGTGCTATTACTGAGTCGGGAGTTATGAAACATGCTGAAATTTCATACTTATTCCACTGTTTTAAGCTTGATGTGTATTCAGACATTTTACAACTGGGGCCTGTTGGGTCTCTGAATGGAAAGGGTGAAAGTTTTATGACAGGCCTGAACACTCTGCCCTTTCAACAAGCTGTTTTTTACTGACCTAGCCTGGTTCTGTTTTCTGTTGAGATAACCTTTTCTGTTGAACTTAAAAAAGCTTTGAATTCCTAAGACAAGGGAGGAGGGAGGAGGGAGTTCAGATTTCTCTGTAATGTACACGGTGAGCCAAGCTGTCATGGCTGCGTTCCAAATAACATGGCAGCTAGCTACAGCGTTTCATGTCCAGTACGTGATATCGTTACACCTCCCCCTTAGGTGGTTGCATGGGAGGGAACTACAATTTCCCTCCTGATGCAACCGACTCCTGCGGGCTCGGCTTGTCGTGACAGCCCATCAGCATTGCTATGGGTGCTGCCTTTCTTATGCTGGATGGTGAAATCGTATTGCTGCAGAATTAGGCTCCACCGAAGTAGTTTGCCATTCTCCCCAGCAACACGATTTAGCCAACTCAAGGGATTGTGATCCGTGATCACAGTGAAGTGCCATCCATAAAGGTACATTTGTAACTTCTGGAGAGCCCACACGATCACAAGACACTCCTTTTCTTTGTCAAAAGAAGTTTATTGAGTATACAATGTTATAAAGATACATAAAGTAAGTTTACAAGGATCTATAAAGTAAGCTCATTGTTTTACAGTAGGGTTTATATAGGTAAATATCATGAAATTTCAAATATTGAACATTGGGTTCACGTAAACCTAAATTAAAGATATATATATCATTTCCTTAGTTACTTTTGTAGGTATTTAAATGATTTATACCTTTTATACATATTGTTTACAAGTAGAGTGTATATAGGTCAAATAAATTCTGATAATGAGCTTTAATCGTAAGGTGGAGAAAAGGAAAGAGAAAGAAGAAAAAGGGTTGAAAGGTAGAGGTATGGTCCACAAGGTTGTCCCGCTCGTCAGTTTATTATTCTTTTTAGTTCTCTTTGAAGCCTTAGAATGGGTGTCTCTGTAAGTCATTTAATCTGTTACCATGGCAACAGGACAGAGTCATTGAAGTTTGACAGGAACTGTTGTTTTATCCAAGGATGCCAAAGTTTTCAAATTTTGGAATTTGATTTTGATCGATGGCTACCATCTTAGCATGGGACATTGTATTATTCATTCTGTGAATTGTTTCTGCTAGTACCAATGTAGGAGATTTCCATGCCTTGGCCACTGTTTGTTTTGCAGCCGTTATTGGTTGGATCATAAGTTTGAATTGAGAGAGTGTTAACCATTCCGGTTTTAGATTAAGTAAAGTTAAATATGGATCTGGTTGTATTATTTTTTTAAATATTTTAGATGCAATCACGAAGACTTCCTTCCAGAAGGTTTGGATTACTGGGCACGTCCACCATATGTGTAAATATGTACCTATTTCTGGGCATCCTCGAAAACAAAGAGCTAAGGTATTAGGTGAATATTTTGCCACTCTAGCGGGTACAAGGTACCAGCGAGTTAGGACTTTATAATTTGTCTCCAGTGCTAAGATGTTGGGTGAAGATGACTTAGATGTGAGCCATATGTTAGACCAGTCCGTGTCTTCTAAAGTTCGTCCTAGGTCCTCCTCCCACCTCTGAACGTAAGAGGGTCTATTAAGATTTGCTACTCCATATAATTGATTATAAAGTGATGAAATTGTACCTTTAGCAAATGGATCTTTTGTACAGATTGATTCAAAAATGGAAAATTGGGATAATGGTGTATCCCCCTTTAGGAATGGTGTATAGAAATTTTTGATTTGGAGATATCTAAATATCTCAGAGTTTGGAAGATCATATTTTTCTCTAAGCGATGGGAATGAAAGGAATGATTTAGATGCTATGAAGTCATTTAGTGTCTGAATGCCTGATGTTGTCCAAGCTTTAAAAGAGTTTGGGTAGATCCATGCCGGATAAAAGGCCGGATTTCTGATAAAAGAGAGGAGAGGATTGTGTGGAGATTGTAACTGATATTTGGTTTTTAGTTTATACCAGAGAGATAAGAAGTGTTTAGTTATGGGATTATGAATTTTAAAGCGGTCTTTAGGATCAAGCCATAATAAATTTGATATTAATAGAGGGTCATTTTCTGAAGCCTCTATAAATACCCATAATGGGATTTCCTGTTTTGCATGGTATTTGGACAGACTGGCCAAATGTGCTGCTCTGTAGTAGTTAGTAAAATTAGGGTATCCCAGGCCTCCTTTATTTTTGGGAAGATGTAGTGTGTGTATAGGTATACGTGGTTTAGAAGAGCCCCATATAAACGAAGTTGCTCTTTTTTGTACTATTCTCAAAAAAATAGGAAGGAATTGGAATAGGGAGGACTCTGAATAGATAAAGCAATTTGGGTAGAATAGTCATTTTGATTGCATTAATCTTCCCTATCCAGGATAAAGGAAGTTGCGACCATTGTTTTATTAGATTTGTGATCTGTCTTAATACAGGAGGATAATTGGTTGAGAATAAGTCAGAATGAGATGCTGTTAAATGAATTCCAAGATATGGGATTGATTTTTCTGCCCATGTGAATGGGAGTGCAGCCCTAGCCGGGATCAATTCCATGTTTGTGAGTGAAATATTAAGCACTAGGCATTTCTTAGGATTAATCATAAGGCCGGATAGGGCTGCAAATCCATCAAGAGCTGGTATTAAGTTAGGACCAGAGACCTGTGGTGATGATAGAAAAAGTAATATATCGTCTGCAAATATACATAATTTGTGTGTAATACCTCCTACTTCAATGCCAGTTATAGTTTGGTTTGTTCTGATGTATTGGGCCATGGGTTCGAGTATAAGGGCAAATAATAAGGGAGATAATGGGCAACCCTGTCGGGTACCTCTTTCGATATTAAAGGCTTCAGATTTGTATCCAGCATATTTTATATAGGCTTTGGGTTTATTATATAATGCTTTGATCCATGTTAAAAAGTGGGGTCCAAAACCCCATTTTTGTAATGAATATTGCATATATTGCCAGGATACTGTGTCAAATGCCCTCTTAATATCGAGAGATAGAAAACATAAAGGGATTTTTTGTTTTTTAGCAATATGTGCCAATAACACTGCCCTGTGTATATTATCGCCTGCCTGTCTATTTGGCATGAAGCCTACTTGATCTCTATGTATTAATTTTCCTATAATGCTATTGAGGCGTTTTGCTATTATTTTTGCTAATAATTTAATATCGAGGTTTAACAGAGAGATAGGCCGATAATTCACACAGGAAGTATCATCAGAAAGGGGTTTTGGGATCATACAAACAATTGCCATTAGTGTTTCTTGCCGAAAAGAATGTCCATCTAGAAGTTTGTTAAAAATTTCAGTGAGAATGGGAGAGAGTATTTCTGAATGTTTTATAGTATAAAGCCGAGTAGCCGTCTGGGCCTGGTCTTTTGTTAAGTTTTAGGTCTTTTATGGCGTTAGCAACTTCATCTATAGTTATAGGCTCATCCAAACTGCTTTTTTGATTCTGAGATAACTCAGGTAAGGTTATTTTTGAGAAGAAGGATTCAGCCTCTGTAGGATTAAATTCATTGTTTGTCTTGTATAAAGTTGCGAGATGTGAGTGAAATTTATGGACTATTTTAACTGGATTACAAGTGTAAACATTTTTTGATAATTTCAAGCGTATTGGTTTGAAAGATTTGTTAGTTGAATTTAATGCCCGAGCCAAATATGTACCTGGTTTGTTTGTATTCATGTAGAAATTGTGTTTGGAGCGTTTGAGGGATTTATCAACTGACTCAGTGAGAAATAGATCGTATTCCAATCTAGATTTTTCCAGATGAAATTTTGTACTCTGAGATGGATTATCTTGAAATGATATGTAGGCTGCATTAAAATTGAGTTCTAGTTTTTTGCTAGATTTTTGCGTTCCCGTTTAAATAGTGCCATTTGTCTTTGTATTGTACCACGCAAGACAGGCTTATGAGCTTCCCACAGTCTTATTGGGGAGATGTCTGTTGTATTATTAATTGATATGTATTCCTTTAAAGCTTGTTCAATGGCCATCTGATGTAGTGGGTGTTTGAGCATTATGTCCGGTAAGTACCACGTTGGGTCATGCGCTTTTGGTATGGCTGAGGCTATAGTAGTGTATACTGCATTATGGTCAGACCACGGAATCTGAATTATATCTGATGCAATAATTTCTGGTATCATTCCTATTGTTAGAAAAATATGATCTATTCTGGTGAAGGTTTGATGAGGGTGCGAGAAATAAGTGAATTTCTTTTTCATTGGGTTACTTTCTCTCCACGAATCTACCAGATTGTATTTGGAAAGAAGTTGAGAAAAAGGTAATCTAGAGGTTATTTTGGATAGTGTAAAAGGTGATTTATCTAGAAATGGGAGGAGGACCTGGTTCGAATCCCCACACATTATCACTGTTCCTATTTTGTGTGTATTAATCACTTGTAATATATGTGAGAGGAATGGTGTAGGTTGTTTGTTAGGAGCATAGTAGGAAATCACCGTGATTGCTGTATCCATTATATAACCCATGAGTATCAGGTATCTACCTTCTGGGTCTTTAATTTCTGATGATAAGGTGAATGGTGTGGATCGGTGAAATGCAATTAGAGTTCCCCTTTGCTTGGTACAGGCAAAAACCGTGTAAATTTGTTGATAAAAAGGAGAAATATATTTTGGAGTAGAATCTTTGGTGAAGTGTGTTTCTTGGAGGCATACTATGTGAGCCTTCTTGTTATGGAAAGTACGGAAGGCTTTGGTCCTTTTTTGAGGGACATTTATTCCCTGAACATTCAGGGAAAGTATATTCAGTGGTGCCATGGCAATAGATCAAATAGTTTTGACTTACTTTTTGTTATGCAGAGCTGACTGCGCAGATCAACCTGTGTGGACTGAGGAGATGAATAGATAGAAAAGAAACCAGTGAATTCTGGAGTAAAGAGTAAACAAAAAACATATGAGATTATATGATACATTGTATAAATTATTTTTTGCAAGTAATCACAATTTACCCGTGAAAGAGAATAAATATCTCACTCAGGGGAATAAGTGCCTTCGTCACACTCCCACATAATATGGTTGGGAGAATGAGGAGGGCTAATGGGGGTCTTCCGCTTACAGGAGAGAAGTGCTATGTCAAAAGACATCAAAATGATGTTTCATTAATTGGAGTGCAGAATATAGTTTTTATTGAAATTATTTATTCCAGGGTGGTTGTATATGGTTAGTCTTGCCCTAGGCTAAATAATTCAGTTAGAAAGGTACTGTTAATAACTTTGGTATTGATGAAGATAGTTTGAATTATTTTGGGATTTTAACCCTTTTAGAGTAAACAATTACATATTTTATTCATATGTAACTGTTTAGATATGTTAACTCATAAAATTGAGGTTGTATTGCTTCAGATTAGAATAAACAAAAACATAATTCTAGGAACTAGTTAGGTAATAATATATTTGTTTTAAGAAAAGAAAGAAAAAAAACTTCCATTACTTCTTGATTATTGAACATATTTGTCCTAAAAAGTAATAAATCTATTGTTATTACCTGATAATATATAACTGAACAAGAATTTCCTTATTTCACTTATATATTCTAAGGCTATATGAATCAGAAGTAATAAGAAATATAACTGGAATGTAACATGATCCCACACAGTGTGTGACTATCAGAATGCAGTTACATTCAGTTATAAATATAGGTTTTTTATAGAGAACCATCTCTTAGTATAATAAATGAAGAGATATCAGGAATTAGGATGTCAGTCCATTGAATCTTCTTGGTCCATGGATGATGTGGCATAACGGCCTCTTTTGTGAGAATGATGATTCCCATTTTGTTCTGAAATTTTCTGGGTGCTGCCTGAAGGTGAAGATGATGCCATTCTTCTGCGTGTGGGAGTGTTGCTGCTTGTGGGTTCTGTCAGATTTAATTTTAAAAGGGTTTGTTGTAGTTCATCTGCTGATCTGCTTCTGTAAATTGTACCTTGGTAGTTAAATCTGACTGAAAAGGGGAAACCCCATTGATACATAATGTTGTGGCGTTGCAGTTCCATTAGTTGGGGTTTCATGGATCGTCTTTTAGTAATAGTAAGTTGGGATAGGTCAGCAAAAATTTGATAATTGTGTCCTTGAAAATTAAGTTCCTTTTTTTCTCTTGCAGCAATTAGTATTTGTTCTTTCGTTCTGTAATAATGAGATTTTGTGATTATATCACGTGGGGGTCCATCTTTCTTTTTGGCTGTGAGGGCTCTGTGTACTCTGTCCAGTTCTAAACGTTCAATAGGGATATCTGGCTTTAGTTCTTGTAATAGAGCAGTAATAGTAGATTGCAGGTCTGTCACAGTTTCAGGTATTCCCCTTATGCGCAAGTTTGAACGTCTGGCTCTATTTTCGTAATCTTCGAGCTTAGTTTGAAGTATTAAATTCTCTTTTTTTAATTGTTCCAATTCTGTTATATTTTCTTGGGTTGTAATTTCAATTTCATCCATTTTTATTTCTAAGGCTGCGGTGCGGTTTCCCAGCTCTCTTATTTCTTTGGTTAGGCTTTTTGTTATTTGGTCTGAGGTTTGTTTTTAAAGCCTTATGAAGCATCTTTTCAAATTGTAATAATATTACTGAGGATGCTGAGGAGGCTTGTGGAGAAGTTTGTGAGAGGATTTGTTCTGTATCTGACTCAAATGGAGAGTCTTGCTGTGACATTTTCTGTCTGTGAGAGCGCCCTGATGCTGTATCTTGTGAGGTGACTGGAGCTGCTTCAGCTGCAGTGAGTGCCTGTGAGCTCTTTGTGAGGTGATTTTTATTTCTGCCACGGTTTCCTCCCAGTACCATATTTCCTGCCCAAACTTTCACAGTTTGTTCCCTGGGGCAAAATGATTCAAATGGATACCTTTTGAGCCTGCAGGCTCCGCTTTGTCCTTCTCTTCTCTCCTCAGCGGTGTGGAGCTCTAACAATGCATGTCTGCTCCGTTAGGCTCCGCCTCCTGCCCCCGCCAAGACACTCCTTTTCAATCGTGGCTTATGCTACTTCCCTGGGAATACCTATTTAAAAACAGAGCAACAGAGTGGGACTTTACATGAGCCGCTAGGTGGGTAGAGCCAAGCGTCTCCATCCCCGATAATTTGAACAAAAAAGAAAAAGGAAAAACTGGACTTTATATGAAACATGCACTCCAGGAGATAGCAACTTGATAACCATGAATATGGCAAGTACCCAAAATACAACAGAACCAAAACACGTTGCATGGAAGCATCACATAACCTCAATTGGCATTATACATTTTTTTTTATTGATATATGAATTGTAACAAAAAATAAAAATAATAATAACATGGTTCATAATATTAAAAAATCCTTATATCGAGACAGGTCTTAAATTATACATAAGGTATAGCAAAAATACAGTTACTGACATGGTTAGTTCATTTTGTACATACTGTTAAAAGCAATTACATAAAAGACAAGTCTCTATGATAGTTCATTGTAAGCTGAGTAGGCGAGTAAAATCCAATTGATATGTGGAATAAATTATTAATGCAATTTTAAACATATGGGGGCAACCATTGGCTCACACTTCCATAATAGAACAACATGATTGGCTCATATTGATACATACCGTAGATAGCCAGATTCACTGAAGTATATCTCCATAGTAAATAATTGTAGCTAGAATTAGTTGGTACAGTCCAATTGGTATAAATACGGTAGTAGAGTAATAGTAATATAGTGTGGACACGAGGGTATCTATTGGCTCAACGCGTTTCGTGGCGACCGCCACTCTTCAGGAGCAGGTATGCAGTAGGTGTCTATAGATATTAAAAAAACATATATATATTGACAGTTAAAAGAGCCTATATGGTAGATCTGCGTAAGCGAGGAGGAAGGACGAGAGAAAGGGGGGTATAGCCCAATTCTCAAAACTACTTACAGGTAATCCTATGAGTTTGGGCGTGGGCATGGAGAGCTGGGGGCCGAACGAAGAAACATCAGCTCCCGGGAGCTGAGGTGGACTGGCCCAGTACACAGCGGTGTAAGTCCAGTACCAAATACCAGTCCCCAGGGATGTATCCTCATGAGTGTCAAAATGTGTGTGGTCCACGTGGTAGTCATCTATAAAAAGAGGGGGTATATGGTAGATATATATAGAGACCGTGGGGATGTGAATGAGGGGAGTGATAGAGCAAATGTGTGTGCAGGTGTCAGTGAGAAAGCAGAAAGAAAAATGGCAGATTGAATCAGTACAAAAGTGGTAGGGAGAAAACATCCCACAGAGGAGAAAAGAAAAAGAGATGTGGGGAAAAACATATAAATTACCTATAAAGAAAGAGTGTGGGCAATGTTGATCTGAAGGTGCCTGGATGCCATGGGGATGACCACCGTGTGGGGACTAGAATTGAACTGAAGGGAGTATAAATACTCCGGTGTGATGGTGGGTGTCCACCAACGCCACGTAGGCAGCCAATGGGAAGCAACGGCGCTAGACAGGTGAGCAGCGTCAGCTGCCCACTATCAGGCGGTAATCACCTCGTGTAGGAAACCGGATGGAATCAACAGCGGTAGTGCGCCAACGTCATGGTAAGTGACGCAGAGCGCGTCGGCGCTGGGAACATGACGTCGATGCGCAATTGGGTGTGCGCCCGATCCTCCACATCACTCTAAGGAGGAGGGGGAAGGGGAGGATCCCAGGAGCGTATCACAGCTCCCGGGAACTGAGCACAACGGCCAAATGGCCAAACCAGCTCACCTCCCAGTCCAGCAGAATACACATAGGAAGTGTGACAGAAAACACACATTGTAGGTAACAGTATTATACAGTGAAATAATGTAGTGGACCTCCTCAAATCCGTACTGATATAAATTCAAAATTGGCAATATAAAAATAATTAATGCTTTAACATAGATAGACACCTAGATTATTAGTGGCAATGGAGAGTACCAACATTTAAATAATGTAAAAAGGTAGGGGTGCATGTTTCCATCCCTTATATGAATACCTACAGTAGGTGACCGCGAGATTGTGTCAATCTCGCCGCATTTCTCGGCAAGATTTGACACCTGCGAGCCCCGTCGCAGGGGCCAGCGCCGAGATGGTTCACTCATCGCGAAAGGAAAACTTTGTTTTCCTTCCGTGATGAGTGACAGGCAGTGCTGACAGCTGTCTGGTATGAATCCTGAGGCGGGAACACAACGCCAAATTTTAAATGAAAAAACCGGCGTGGGTTCCCCCCCAGGGGCATACCAGGCCCTTAGGTCTGGCATGGATTGTAAGGGGAACCCCCTACGCCGAAAAATTGGCGTGGGGGTCCCCCCCAATCCATACCAGACCCTTATCCGAGCACGCAGCCCGGCCGGCCAGGAAAGGGGGTGGGGACGAGCGAGCGCCCCCCCTCCTGAGCCATACCAGGCCGCATGCCCTCAACATGGGGGGGTGGGTGCTTAGGGGGAGGGAGGCACCCTGCGGGCCCCCGCCCCACCCCAAAGCACCTTGTCCCCATGTTGATGAGGACAAGGGCCTCTTCCCGACAACCCCGGCCGTTGGTTGTCGGGGTCTGCGGGCGGGGGGCTTGTCGGAATCCAGGAGCCCCCTTTAATAAGGGGGCCCCCAGATCCCGGCCCCCCACCCTGTGTGAATGAGTTTGGGGTACATGGTACCCCTACCCATTCACCTAGGGAAAAGTGTCAATATAAAAAAAACACAGTACACAGGTTTTAGAAATAATTTATTAGTCAGCTCCGGGGTCTTCTTCCAAATTCTCCCGGTATTCGGCCTCTTCTCCCGGTGTTCGGCCTCTTCTCCAGGCCCCGCCGCTATCTTCTTCCAGCTCTATTGCCAGCGAGGGGCCCGGTCTGCTGCCGCTGTCTCGCCGCCGCTGTCTTGTAGCCGCTGTGTCTTCTTCTCTTCTTCCCCGATGTTGACACGACGCTCTCTCTGGCTCGAATGCTATGTGTGAGCTGCGGAGCCATTTATATAGGTGGTGACCCCGCCCCCTTACGACGTCATGGTCCCAGCATGCGCAGGGACTCTGGGGTCACGCCCCCTTATGACGCCAGAGTCCCTGCGCATGCTGGGACCATGACGTCGTAAGGGGGCGGGGTCACCACCTATATAAATGGCTCCGCAGCTCGCACACAGCATTCGAGCCGGAGAGAGCGTCGTGTCAACATCAGGGAAGAAGAGAAGAAGCAGTGAGACAGCGGCGACAAGACAGCGGCGGCAAGACAGCGGCAGCAGACCGGGCCCCTCGCTGGCAATAGAGCTGGAAGAAGATATCGGCGGGGCCCGGAGAAGAGGCCGAACACCGGAAGAAGAGGCCGAACACTGGGAGAAGTCGGAAGGAGACCCCCCCGAAGTTGGAAGAAGACCCCGGAGCTGACTAATAAATTATTTCTAAAACCTGTGTACTGTGTTTTTTTTATATTGACACTTTTCCCTAGGTGAATGGGTAGGGGTACCATGTACCCCAAACTCATTCACACAGGGTGGGGGGCCGGGATCTGGGGGCCCCCTTATTAAAGGGGGCTCCCGGATTCCGATAAGCCCCCCGCCCGCAGACCCCGACAACCAACGGCCAGGGTTGTTGGGAAGAGGCCCTTGTCCTCATCAACATGGGGACAAGGTGCTTTGGGGTGGGGGGGCCCCGCAGGGCGCCTCCTCCCCCAAAGCACCCACCCCCCCATGTTGAGGGCATGCGGCCTGGTACGGCTCAGGAGGGGGGGCGCTCGCTCGTCCCCACCCCCTTTCCTGGCCGGCCGGGCTGCGTGCTCGGATAAGGGTCTGGTATGGATTGGGGGGGACCCCCACGCCAATTTTTTGGCATAGGGGGTTCCCCTTACAATCCATGCCAGACCTAAGGGCCTGGTATGCCCCTGGGGGGGGAACCCACGCCGTTTTTTTCATTTAAAATTTGGCGCGGTGTTCCCGCCTCAGGATTCATACCAGACAGCTGTCAGCACTGCCTGTCACTCATCGTGGAAGGAAAACAAAGTTTTCCTTTCCCGATGAGTGAGCCAGCGCGACATGTACAGCACCCTGTCGCCGAGAACCAGCGCGATGCTATCGCGCTGGAAACACAATCTCGCGGTCAGGTACTGTATTTAAAAACAGAGCAACAGAGTGGGACTTTACAGGAGACGCTAGGTGGGTAGAGCCAAGCGTCTCCATCCCCGATAATTTGAACAAAAAATAAAAAAAAATAAAAAAACAAAACAAAAAAATAATAATAACATGGTTCATAATATTAAAAAATCCTTATATGGAGACAGGTCTTAAATTATACATAAGGTATAGCAAAAATACAGTTAATGACATGGTTAGTTCATTTTGTACATACTGTAAAAAGCAATTACATAAAAGACAAGTCTCTATGATAGTTCATTGTAAGCTGGGTAGGCGAGTAAAATCCAATTGATATGTGGAATAAATTAATAATGCAATTTTAAACATATTGACTGTATTTTTGCTATACCTTATGTATAATTTAAGACCTGTCTCGATATAAGGATTTTTTAATATTATGAACCATGTTATTATTATTTTTATTTTTTGTTACAATTCATATATCAATAAATAAATTATATAATGCCAATTGAGGTTATGTGATGCTTCCATGCAACGTGTTTTGGTTCTGTTGTATTTTGGGTACTTGCCATATTCATGGTTATCAAGTTGCTATCTCCTGGAGTGCATGTTTCATATAAAGTCCAGTTTTTCCGTTTTCTTTTTTGTTCATACTTCCCTGGGAAGCAGCTTCCTGCTCAGGTAGAGGATGAGATGCTCCTCTCCGGCATCATCCACCTGGCTCAGGACTGCACCCAATCCATAGGCAGAGGCATCTGCCTATGGAGCCTGCAGCACAGGTGCGCCGGCCAGCGCCTCCTTCAAGGCCTGAAATGCCTGCTCACATTCTGGTGTCCAAGACACCACCTTGGGCAGTTTCTTTTTGATTAGGTCAGTCAGAGGTTTGGCCAGGCTACTATAGTTACATACAAACTTCCTATAGTAGCCAGCGGTCCCCAAGAAAGACATAACCTGCTTTTTGGTTTGGGGGTTAGGCCAGGCCAGGATGGCCTCAACCTTCCCCGTCTCGGGTTTCAGGGGACCTCCTCCTACCTGGTGTCCCAGGCACTGCACATCAGTCATGCCAATCTGACACTTACTGGGTTTGACAGTCAGATTGGCAGCTGTCAGTTGGTCCAAGACCTGTGATAGGTGCACCAGGTGTTCTTCTCAGACAGGGCCAATCACTCCAAGGCTTCTCGAGCAGGCCATTTCACAAGGTTCCACCCCTCCCCGTAGGTCATCCATGACCCCCCGAGAGTTGGCTGACACGTTCTCAACCCCAACTAGCAATGCCTTACATGCAGACAAGCCACATGGGGTGGTGAAGGCTGACTCATCCTGAGCCTTCCGTGTTAGGGGAGTTGGTCCACGCCCCCTGCTCAGGTCAATGATGGTGAGACAGCGGGCACCTACCAGCTGCTCTGACACCTCATGGTTCCTGGGCATGAGGAAGGCCACAACAACAGGGCTGGCGTTCAGCCCTTCAAGGGCTCCTGGAAGCCTTGTCGTCTGATCGCTTTTGGGGGCCAGGACTACCAGTGGCGCCCAGACTGTCCGAGCTCCCTGAATGACCCCTAACTGCATAATTTCCTCAGTCTCCTTTGCCCCGCCTGTCTGTGCCTCCTGCAAGACAAGGTGGGCTGCAAAGGTGAGGGGAGGATACGCCCGGCCGCCCACCTTGTGGACGCCATGGGGTGCCCTCCCAGGGTTTTCCATGACCCAGACACAGCATGCTGTAAGCACTTCCGGCATCATGGGTCCCTGGAGGGGAAGGAAAGGTGAGTGGGACTGAAGGCCTAAGCCCACTCCCTGAGTGTCAGCTATAACTTCTAGCAGGGCACCTAATTCTGTTCAGGTATACGGTCTCTGCCAATGACAAGCGCTGTGCTGGGACATTGTGTGAACATCAAGCTAGGCCACAAACCATTGTGTTTCACTCCAGCCCTGGCCTTCCTGATTTCACCTGGACCTTCACAGACCACATCAGGTGACACCTTCAACACATTCCCCTTAGGTTGAACGAACACAGTGAGCAACTGTTTAACCCTTTCAGTCTCCAGGCCTCCTGCCTGTAGACCAGTACAACCTCTCTGCCCACTGTCCCTGTCACGCTTTTGTTTATTTTTCTCAGCAGGGGAGCTAACAGCTGGCCTGCTGAACACTGCAAAAAGGAAGATTTCCCCACATTGGGGTTTTTAGGCAGCACAAGAAAAAAGTGTAGTCAATATTATATAAAAAAATATACACTTTTTTATACACTTTTTTATACACCAGGTGGCCCATTCCTGGCTCTGACACAGAGAATTCTGCCCTGACTACACCCAGCAGTTGTTCTTGTGTGTCACAGGATGGCTGGTTGGTACTTGTAGTCCCATGCCTCAGGCAGCACTGCTGAGAGACAAAGGCTTTGCAGTGTTCAGCAAAAAAATGGAGAGACACTAGGGAGGGGAAGAA
Organism: Aquarana catesbeiana; assembly: GCF_042186555.1. Lineage (NCBI taxonomy): Eukaryota > Metazoa > Chordata > Amphibia > Anura > Ranidae > Aquarana > Aquarana catesbeiana. The sequence continues at coordinate 236,948,817 of NC_133328.1, forward strand.
AGGATTGCTGCTCACCCCTTAAAAATTAAAGCAAAAAGGAAGATTTCCCCACATTGGGGTTTTTAGGCAGCACAAGAAAAAAGTGTAGTCAATATTATATAAAAAAAATATACACTTTTATTGAACAGATAATATATATCATCAGAGTTAAAAAACAATGAGCTCCAGTGGGTATTTATCTAAAACATTGTTTTAACTGAACATACAAAAACAGACATTTGTTCATAGCAATGTTATGTCATGAACATTAAACCTGACGCGTTTCAACCCCTATGACTGGGGTCTTCTTCAGAGGGTAAGTCTGCTGGGAAGAGCATAAGAATAAAGTTGGTATACATATTCTAAAAGATATATAACATGAACTACATTAATTGTGCATTGCAACAGTACAGTATAGTTACCAAATAGAAGTATGTCCAATGAAAAACATAAATTCCCACATGGAGGTCCCTTTAAAAGTTTAAAGTGCTTTATCCTCTTCTCCAGAAGGTGATTCCAACCTCCTCTGCCGCTGCCACAGCCCAGACCGGGATGGCGAGAGACAACGTGGCTTACGAGAGGCCACACCCTAAAACACCGCCCACCAGAGCAGACAACCAACCGGAGAGCACCAAATTACCTGTGATAGAGATTGGCAAGGGAAAAATAATAACTAAGAAACCCGTATAACAATAATTGGGTTTTATTTATGGGCTAAAAAAGCCTCTAAGATGTAAAAGACTTTACAGGTATGATATGTATGACCCAAACCACCTGGGGAGTTCTGAACCACAGGGAACAGGTGTGGTGAGGGCAATGAACACTATACCTGTGCTGAAAATAGAAAGAGGGGTGGTAGTAATACTAAAGTAAAAAGACAATAATAAGAAGTGTGGTGGTGCATGGAAGAGGAATGTGTGAGATGCGAATGAGTGCCAGTGTGTGGAAGAAAAAGGGGAGGGGAGGAGGGAAAGGATTTGGAGAGGGGGAGAGGAGTAAAGAAAAAAGAGAAAGGGGGAGAGGAGGGGGAAAGGAGGGTTGGGAAAAAGAAGGGGGGGGGGTGGGGGGGAAGGGGGGGGTGGAGGGAGGATAGACGGGATGGAAAGGGAGGGAAAAGACAATTGTGAGAAAAAGACTAGTGATGTAACAAACTAATGTATTAACATTACCTTAAAAAGGTGCTAAATGGCACATGTGGATGCATCAAGTTATCCCATGTATCTAGGCTGTTGTCTATTGGCTAACACAAGATTGGTCCTAGGCTGTATAAGACTCAGGTGATGGTATCCAAAAGCTGAGTCAACCAGTCTAAAAGTAAACAGAGTATATAATTGTAAAGGGTATGGCCACATATATTATGAGTGGTCAAAGACTGTATGTTATTGTAAGTCATAGGGGTAGGTAACCCCTATTATTTGGGGCAACATGATGCTATACAACACAAGGCTATAGGAGTGTACTTACTGTGTGATAGACGCAAGAAGCGGCAGAAAAAGTAACAGACAGCGGGGTGTGTTTGCAGTCCGCCAGGCAGGAGGAAATTGAAACCATATCACAGATGTTACCTTTTATATCCACGGTTAAATGGGCGTGTATACCTTGCCTCTTATCTCTCCAGGTGTATGCAATCCGGTGTGGTCACCTGGTGGGCGGTAAGGCGGCCAACATGGCAGCCAGGTGTGGCTTCCCCGGCGTTCCGGAAAAGCTACGCTCCGAATTCTCGTCATCCTCGTCGAAATCTCGCGATGTCTATGATGTCACGATGCTCGCGCGGGGCCCCGCGCATGCGCGGTGACGAAAGGCATCCGAGGATGTTCCGGAATGCCGCCGGCAGGGAGAAAGAAATTCCCAGTGTAGCGCCCGGTGGCCGGCCGGGCGCCCAAAGGGAAAAACATGGGGGGGGGGAGGAGCCGCCTAATAATGGGTAGGCTCGTCCCACTCCCCTCACCCTGCCGGGAAGGCACGTCGTAAGTCGCCCCCGCCCCGGGGATGACAGCAGAGAGGGTACTAGAGCTCCCCCAGTGGTGAAAAAGGAGCAACTTCAAAGGGGAAAGAAAAATTATATACAGATTATACACAATGCATTTGTTCACAGCTTAAAATTAACAACATTATTATATATCTTGTGTATACAAAATCATGTATGGAGCTTCAGTAAAAAACAGGAGCAACTCAATCATATGTATAGATAATTTTATCCCATCACTTGAGAGTAAAAAAGGAAAACAAAAACAAAAACAAAACAATGAAATGTAATGGCAGATGTCATTGGATCAGCATCAGGGAGAGGATGGAACGATTAAAAAACTGCAGAGGGGGGGGGAACAGGACCTAGTCGCCGATTTCAAAACATTCTCTTTTACTTTAGACTATATCATAGCCGAATACGGGGGGGGGGACATGATTATTGTGTTTTTCCAGAGACAAAGCCTTTTAAGAATGGAGCAAAAGAGATGGCTTCGTTCAATCCTGGGGACAGGGTGGAGTTTAATTTAAATATCCACCTCTGCTCATGCTGCAAAAGAATTTTATTCCAGTCGCCGCCTCGCACTGGTATATGAATACGGTCGAGAGCGGCGAAGGATACCATGGGCATTCTGTAGTTGTGGATTTCCCTCACATGTCTCTCAAGGGGCACATACGGGTTACCAATTTGCATATGATAGATGTGTTTAGATATGCGCTGGTGAAACTCTTGCTTAGTCTTTCCGACGTAGTGTGCTCCACATTCACAAGACATAAGGTACACTACGCCACGTGTTCGACAGTTGGTAAAGTGTGACGGTTTAAAAGTTGTCCCATTTGGGAGAAGAAAGGTTTTTTCACGTTTTATATATGGGCAGCAAGAGCAGTGTCCACAAGGGAAAGATCCCAGGATGGAACAATGCCTACGTCTCCTCTGTGCCGTTTTGAACTCACTCTGGACTAGTTTGTCCTTTAATGAGGTTGCTCGTCTAAAAGTAATTGAAGGGGTATCTGAAATAAACCTACTAACTTTGGGGTCATCTCGGAGTATAGGCCAATGCTTACGGATAATGTTTCTGATCTCATTTTGTTGTTTTGAGAAACGCATAATCACCCTAGTCTGATCCATACCTGAGTCGCCCCTAGCCGTTCCCCCAAACAGCAGTGTGTGTCTGGATTGTGCAGCTGCGCGATTGTACGCTTTGCGTAAAGTTGAACGGCTGTAACCACGTGCTAGTAGTCTCATTTGTAACTTTTGTGCTTCCTTTTTGAAGAGGACCTCATCGGAACAATTCCTGCATAGACGCAGGTATTGTCCATATGGAATGGACCTCTTCAAACCTATAGGGTGAAAGCTATCCGCATGGAGGATGGTATTTCCTGCGGTGCTTTTCCGAAATAGGGTGCTAGAGATGAAATTCTCAGAGGTGCGTCTTAGCTGCACATCCAAAAAATTTATTTGATCGCGATCATAAGTCATAGTGAACTTAAGATTGCGTTCATTGTGATTAATATGATCGAAGAACTTCAATAGTGATTCCTCAGGTCCCTCCCAGACTAGGAGGACATCATCAATGTATCGTCGCCACATACGTATACAACTTACGTATGTGGCGAGGCCCTCGTCCTCTCGGAGTGCCTTCTCCCACTCCCCCAGGTACAGGTTGGCGTAGGCCGGGGCACAACATGTGCCCATAGCCACGCCCTGTACCTGGAGGTAGTGGGAGTTGTCAAAGAGAAAAAAGTTATTGTTCAAGATATATTCGAGGCCATCGATGATGAACTCACCCAGAGCTCCATCATATCTGCTGGTTCTCTGGAAGAGTGCCCGCACAGCCTCGATCCCCTTGTTGTGGGGGATCGAGCTGTACAGGGCTTCAACATCAATGGCCACAAAGAATGAATTGGGTGGAAGAGATATTTCCTGAATCAATTGGAGTAAATGCATTGTGTCCTTGAGGAAAGAGGGCATACTTGTGACCAGAGGTTGTAAAAAAGAGTCAATCATTTTACTCAAGTTTTCTGAGATTCCTCCATTCCCGGAGACAATTGGTCGTCCGGGAGGTTTGGTTTGGTTCTTATGGATTTTTGGCAAGCTGTAGAAGGTGGCCATGCGTGGGTGTTTTGTTCGGATGAATTCATATTGGTCTCTAGTGATAACTTCCTTGTCCAAAGCGGACTGTATTAGATCATAGAACTTGGCATAGGACCTCTGTATGAATTTACTTGGAATGGTCTTGTACCATTCAACATTATCCAAGATGTCTTGGCACATCCGTACGTAGTCCTGATTGTCCATCAGGACTACGTTGCCTCCTTTGTCAGAAGGTTTTATTGTAATGTCTACATTATTGCACAGGGAATCAATGGCTGCTGATTCCTCAGTAGTCAGATTTTGAAGACCTACTCTTTTCTGTGAAAGTTTTGATATGTCTCTGATTGTTTGTTTTACAAAAATCTCTATATTTGAATTCAAACTCAGAGGTGGAAATTTTCCAGAGGGTTTTTTGAAGTTCATGGTAGGGTTTTGAGTGGGTTCATTGGTACTTTCAAGTAAACTTTCTAGATCAATTTGGTCTATGAGGTCTAAGGTGTTGTTTTCTTCAAACAAAAGTGTTAGGTCACGTAAGGCTTTACATTCCTTCATACTGAAGGTGGCCCACTCCATCGTATCTAGGTTGGTGTCAATCTTTGCATGTAGGCTCTTCAAGAGTAGCCGACGTGCGAATAATTGTAGATCAGTGATTACTTCGAATAAATCGAAGTTTTCTTGTGGGCAAAAGGTCAAACCGCGCGACAACACGTTGATTTCCGCTAGAGATAGCGAATGGGAGGACAAATTGATCACACTGAGGGATTCGTTGGAATCCGCGTGACATATGTGTCCAGGTTCCCTACTCCCCTGTTTGTTTGGGATGGAGAGAATCCCTGCACCTGGTTTAAAGGAGTCTGTGATCCAAATTTTTGATGTCCTAGTGATGAGTTGGGGTATGTTTTGGGTACTGAAACATTAGATGAGAGATCTGTTTCATTTATAGCTGCGTTCATTCTGTCAGTTTTAGGTCCAACATTTGTCACTTCACCTATATGGTCCCCCAGATTAGGCTCCAAGTTGGCCTCTATGGTCCGTTTTTTACTTTCTTTTTCTGGGGAGCCCTTGTTGTTGCGGTTTCTCTTAAATTTACTGCGTTCTTTAGGTGTTTTTTATTTTCTGATTGGTGTCAAGGTCTTTTTTGGGTTTCAAGCTATTACTATTCTGTTTTGGGTGTTGTTGTACCGCATGTTGTTTATTTTTTAAAAAGTTTATTTGGGACTTGCTGTTCCATCTGTATGCCCGTCCTTCAGAAAAGGCCGCATGATCCCTCCAAAACTTCGACTCCTTTTTCTGCAGCACATTCCTATTATAGGTCGACAGGCCATTCCGAAGATTTGCCTGTAGATCCAAATAAAGGGGGTGCTGCATAAAGGGTCTCAAAGCGGTGTCTATGCTGTCAATCTCCTTATCTAATGATCCCATTTGTTTGTTATATTCCCTGGTGAGAATGGCCATCATTTCCTGGGAACAGGCATTTAGATTGGCCTCCCATTCACTTTTACGTTCAGCACTAATCTGGTCTAAATTGGGAAATATTTGGATCCGTAGACCCAAAGGATTAATTTTATCTTCTTTGTATCTATTTAAAGTTTTAATATGCCAAAATAGTGCTGATTTTTTCTCAAGTGTTCTATTGAGTTTGTGAAAAAGGGAGGAGATCTGGGTTTTTGCTCTGTCCCCTTGTTCGAAATCTGTTTCATAGCCTGACATTAGATTTACCCATTCTGTACCTTGAAAGTGACTCATATTAACAACAAAAACAGAATACTTTTGCAAAAATTATCACAACACATAGACAATTAGTCCTATATACTGAAGCTCATGTTTCCACTCTCATGTGTCATTGGGGAAGGGGTGTTTAACCACCCAAGTATATATTTTTTTTTTTTTTTCTTTACTCCTCTCCCCCTCTCCAAATCCTTTCCCTCCTCCCCTCCCCTTTTTCTTCCACACACTGGCACTCATTCGCATCTCACACATTCCTCTTCCATGCACCACCACACTTCTTATTATTGTCTTTTTACTTTAGTATTACTACCACCCCTCTTTCTATTTTCAGCACAGGTATAGTGTTCATTGCCCTCACCACACCTGTTCCCTGTGGTTCAGAACTCCCCAGGTGGTTTGGGTCATACATATCATACCTGTAAAGTCTTTTACATCTTAGAGGCTTTTTTAGCCCATAAATAAAACCCAATTATTGTTATACGGGTTTCTTAGTTATTATTTTTCCCTTGCCAATCTCTATCACAGGTAATTTGGTGCTCTCCGGTTGGTTGTCTGCTCTGGTGGGCGGTGTTTTAGGGTGTGGCCTCTCGTAAGCCACGTTGTCTCTCGCCATCCCGGTCTGGGCTGTGGCAGCGGCAGAGGAGGTTGGAATCACCTTCTGGAGAAGAGGATAAAGCACTTTAAACTTTTAAAGGGACCTCCATGTGGGAATTTATGTTTTTCATTGGACATACTTCTATTTGGTAACTATACTGTACTGTTGCAATGCACAATTAATGTAGTTCATGTTATATATCTTTTAGAATATGTATATGTATACCAACTTTATTCTTATGCTCTTCCCAGCAGACTTACCCTCTGAAGAAGACCCCAGTCATAGGGGTTGAAACGCGTCAGTTTTAATGTTCATGACATAACATTGCTATGAACAAATGTCTGTTTTTGTATGTTCAGTTAAAACAATGTTTTAGATAAATACCCACTGGAGCTCATTGTTTTTTAACTCTGATGATATATATTATCTGTTCAATAAAAGTGTATATTTTTTTTATATAATATTGACTACACTTTTTTCTTGTGCTGCCTAAAAACCCCAATGTGGGGAAATCTTCCTTTTTGCTTTAATTTTTAAGGGGTGAGCAGCAATCCTTTCTTCCCCTCCCTAGTGTCTCTCCATTTTTTTGCTGAACACTGCAAAGCCTTTGTCTCTCAGCAGTGCTGCCTGAGGCATGGGACTACAAGTACCAACCAGCCATCCTGTGACACACAAGAACAACTGCTGGGTGTAGTCAGGGCAGAATTCTCTGTGTCAGAGTCAGGAATGGGCCACCTGGTCCACTCCTGGGCTCTGCCGCCAGAGACTCTATCTTCTCCACCCTCCCAGCATTGTGGGTGACCTCCAATAAAGACATAACATCATTACATTCAGTAATTACATTCTTAACAGCAACTACACATGCATTTGATATCAGCACATGCAAGGGGGCCTCCTCTCATTCTGTAGCTGAAGAAGACCCCTGTACATCCACTCCACCCTCCCCCTCCCTCAGTCCATCCACAGGTTGCCCAGATATTACCCCAACATCTGTAAACAGTACCTTGGTAGGTCCAGAGAGTTCCGTGGGAGCATCCTGGGTGCTTTTAGCAGGGGCATATCAAGAAACAAGGGTACCTAAATCAGCACCCAACAACACCGGAGTTGGGCTCTCCTCCGAGACTCCCACTTCTCTCATCCCACTTCCGGCACCCCAATCAATGAAAACATAGGCACGGGGTACTCGTGAGCGGGTCCCCCTAACTCCGGTGAGGGTAAAAAACTTTCCAGGGATGATGTCTCTTCTCTCTATCACCTCTGGTCTGACCAAAGTGACTTCAGCTCCTGTGTCCCGGAAACCAGTAACAATCCGGTGGCCCACGGTGACTGGCTGCAAGTTGGCGGTGGTTACCTGAGTTTTCCTGCGACGAACAGCATGGAAGAAGGGTTGCTGGCCGGATGGCCAGGTGATGTTGCTTCTTCTGCTCAGGGCACTGCTTCCAGAGATGTCCGGCTCTCCCACAGTTTGTAGCATTTGCGGTTGTCAGTCAGGAAGGCCTTGGCTCCAGTAACTGCAGGTTCCGGCCGCTGAGGAACTTGGTTGGTAGGCAGAGGAGGGGTTGCCGTGTGTGATTTCCCTCCTTTCCAGCCATCAGGAGGAGCCTTGCGATGGTCAGATATCCGAGAGTGGATATGGGTATCTGCCAGTTCTGCTGCTGCTTTGGCAGAGGTTGGCTTTCGCTCCAGCACAAGCTGTCTGACGTCTGTAGGACAGATGTGCAAAAGTTGATCTTCAATCATAAGATCTTCCAGGGATTCAAAAGAATCGGCTTTCAAGGCTTTAGTCCACTGCTGGAATGTGGTGCGTTATCGACTTACCACATCCATGTATGAGTCCCCAGGCCCCTTTTGCAAGGACCTAAAATGCTTCCGGTACACTTCCGGGGTTAGCTGAAACTTTTGGATGGTTGCAGCCTTTAGGGCCTCATAATCGTCGCCCTGCTCTTCTGACAGTTGGACATAAGCATCCAGGGCCTTGCCTTGTAGCCCTGGCATTAGGTACCGGGCCCATTGTGCTGGGGGCAGATGGTAATGACGGCAAGTTTTTTCAAACGACAGTAGATACACGTCAATGTCACTGTCCTTTTCCATAACTGGAAATTTGGCTGCCGGGGTAACTGGCAGAGAGGCATCCCTGTGCTCTAGGGATCCGAGGTTCTGAGCCTGTCGCTGCTGCTGGAGTATAGCCATCTCCAGTTCGTGCCGACGATCAGCCTCCCTCTCAGCCTGGCGTTCTGCTGCCTCTCGCTCAGCCCTGCGCTCTTCTCGCTCGGCCTGGCATTCCAGAAACTGCAGTTATACCACAGGATCCATCTCCCTGAGGTTTTGTAGAGTTACTTGCATTTGAGGAGAGTCTATGATGGTTTCAGGCAATCTGATGCTGGCCTGCTCTTGTTGTGGCTTGGAGGTAACAATCCGTGATATCCCAGTGTCAGTCTCTGCTTGCCCATCTGGTGAGGACGCCTCTGAACCACTGGGCTCTGGAGTAGCGGAAACCCTTTCTGGTCCAGTTTCCCCCAGGTTCTGGTCTGCACGGATATCAAACTCCTGTAGGGCATGTATCAAACCTTCACGATTTTTGCCACCGACGTCAATTCCTCTTCCTATGCACTCAACAGTCAGTTCAATCTTGCTCATCTTTTTATATGCTGATAACCCAGACATGTTGCAAGCAGAAAAGAGAAAGAAGAGATAGGAAGAAGGTGTAGGAAGAAGCTGTTGCTGTATGTCTCTCTTGAAAAAAAAATCAAAAATTATGCACCAGCTTGTCTCTAAGGACTGTTTCCACAAAGGTTACAATCTTTCAGTGCAGAGCTAATTCCTAACAATGCACTGAATGCTCTTAATGCGAAACTATCCTGCTACGCTGCCAGCCAATATGTGACGAACGTGGGTGTCAGATCCCTGCCCTCCTCGCTAACTTGCAACGAAGGACCGGCCAACCTCACACCACGCTGTCACTTACGTAACAATGCCACTCTCAGCTGCGCCCAGCACAAAGATTTTATCTAGGTGCGAGTAGCCTGAGAGTGATTGTCACTGAGCTAATTACACTATTAACCCTTTAACTGCCCCCCCCCCCCCCAGTTTAAAAGACTGAGCTGGGGGAGACTCGTAATTTTAGCAATACCAATTATAATTTTAGAATAAGCGTCTGCCACACACACTGCCACCACAGACAGGTCTGCTCAGAGTCTTACTCTACAACAGTAGTGCCCTTCAAGAGGCAGGTTTGTTTATAGCTTGCATTAAGAGCTTTAGAGACAAGGTTAACACTTTTCAACATAAGGGTTTATTATGAAAAGGTCAAAGTTGATGCAAATAAAATATTTACAGAAAAGATGTTGCAAAAGATAAAGACAATATACAGCCACAAAGAAATAAGGTAGAATTGGGAAGGAAGAATACTTTCAATTAATGTCCGAGGGTTGATCAGAGTTCGATCGATGAGCTAGGTAATCGGTTCTCAACTTGGCAGATGTTTCTTCTTGGATGGTAAAAGGAGAACTGCCCATTTATTGGCATCTCCTCTTTTCTGTCAAATCAAAGGGGGTGTTGACAGCGACCAGTAACCAATCGTCTGGTCATCTTGTTTAGGGGTTGGTTGCTGGGAGGTGTCTACACTTATGACCACGCCCCAGGTACACTTTGTGATACATATTCATATCTCTGCATTTCTACTGTTTATAGACTGCAAATATCCATATTATTGTTCAGCCTGAAATTTCCTTCAAAACAAATATAAACATGCCATATCTCCAGTGTATACCCTACTTAGGAGGAATAAGGAGTACCAGTGGTTTCTCATAAGATCTGACATAGGGGTGTCTGGACTTGAAACGTTACAAATTATCTGAGGAAACTAAATATGTCCATATTATGGCTGTGCTATTACTGAGTCGGGAGTTATGAAACATGCTGAAATTTCATACTTATTCCACTGTTTTAAGCTTGATGTGTATTCAGACATTTTACAACCGGGGCCTGTTGGGTCTCTGAATGGAGAGGGTGACAGTTTTATGACAGGCCTGAACACTCTGCCCTTTCAACAAGCTGTTTTTTACTGACCTAGCCTGGTTCTGTTTTCTGTTGAGATAACCTTTTCTGTTGAACTTAAAAAGCTTTGAATTCCTAAGACAAGGGAGGAGGGGGGAGGGAGTTCAGATTTCTCTGTAATGTACACGGTTAGCCAAGCTGTCATGGCTGCATTCCAAACAACATGGCAGCTAGCTACAGCGTTTCATGTCCAGTACTTGATATCGTTACAGCACCACGCTCCAATCCTCATGGATCGGTCCTAGTGCCCGTGGCACACGGGCAGCTGCAGTGAGACAAGGGGACATTGGAGGAGTCCAATGTCATCTGGCTTGCTGTGGGCAAAAGGAAGCAGGGTACAGCCTTTATGGCCTGGATGGCCGCACACCTCGGCTGAGCACAGCAAAGCCAGGCAGGGGATAACCCCTGGAGGTCAGGGAAGGTACTGCAGCAATGTGCCCAACTAACAGGCAAATCCGTGGATATTTTTAATGTAAATCAATAAATTGTTTATTTTTATGATACTTGCCTCTAAAGTCCATTAGTAGTTTCTTTAGCAATTTCCATGTCAATTTCGGGACGTGGCACATGTATACTAGTGGTGCCAAATAGCCACCCATTAGACAGCTTAACCAAATTCTCCCTACTAACAGTGAATTCTGAAGATAATAATCTTTTTTTAATTAAAGTATTAATTATTATGGGTACATTTTACTGTAGTAGTTTTTTGAGTTTGTATGTATTTAAACAGTTTTGTCACTTTAACTACTTATATACAATCTTTATTTTACAAACAAGCATTTTCAGTGTCCAGATGTAACACAAATGTGCTGTTGTGTTCTTTTTATATCTTTATTTAGTGGGTGAATTTTTGGGGGTATATTTTTTTGTATTTTTTTTCTAATTAAAAAATGTTTTAAATATTTAATGTGCTCAATATCAAGACACATGGCACCAGTTCAGCTAATATAAAAGAAAATCAGGCAGAGATAGAATGAACAAACCAAGCACACTTTTCTCATCAGATAAACTCAGCATCTTCACCTTTGCTGTAGCAGACCATCCAGACAGAGTAGGGCAGGGCCCCATACCCTAGCACAGTTGGGACTAAGAATTACTCCTCCAGGATGTGGTGGTAAGGGATCAGTCAGATGTAGGAGGAATGAAACCCTAATGTCACGTACACACGAGCGGAGTCTGTCAGAAAAAGTCCGATGGGAGCTTTTCATTGTATATTCCAATCGTGTGTACGCTCCAGCTGACTTTTTCGGTGAAAATTCTAACGGACTTAGATAGTGAACATGTTTTAAATTTTCCCGACGGAACTAATTACTATCGGGAAACCCAGTCCTCTGTATGCTGTTCCGATGTACCAAAAATGACACATGCTCAGAAGCAAGTATGAGACGGAAGCGGTCGGTCTGAGAATTATTGAGAATTATTGTTGAGAATTATTATTTAGAGTCATCTTTTTTTTAATTTATTTTTTCATCAAGATATCCTTTTTTTTTTATTCTTGCAAAATTATTTTCTCGTCATCTCCATATTTAAATTTTTTATGGTGTGTCAAGTTACCACGATAACATTATTATCTTGTATTTTGTAACCTCAAGGAGGCTGGTTGGTGTCCCTTGGTAATTTGACATTGTCTTTTTGAAATGTACCTGCATACTCACAAACAATCAAATAAACAATGTCCTATTTTGGGCCCTTTCACACTGGGGCGGGGGCGGCATTGGCGGTAAAGTGCCGCTATTGTAAGCGGCGCTTTATCGTCGGTATTCGGCCGCTAGCGGGGCAGTTTTACCCCCCCGCTAACGGCCAAGAAAGGGTTAAAAACCACCGCAAAGCGCCTCTGCATAGGCGCTTTGCCGGCGGTATAGCCGCGCTGCCCATTGTTTTCAATGGGAAGGAGCGGTATACACTCCGCTCCTTCACCACTCCGAAGATGCTACTAGCAGGACTTTTTTTCCCATCCTGCCAGCGCACCGCTCCATTATTCTGGTTAACAAAATAAAGAAGAAGGCAAGGCTGGATAAACTTTTGGAATTTGCAAAGCCTTTTGGCCCCAGGGCACACATCAAGTATTTTGAAAATTAAAATTGTTATCTTGAGGAGTCAATATAATTTTGAGCCCAATCTGGTCCAGGACTCCCAGAGATCAGGACCAGCAGCAGAAGACATATATGTCCCCAGGCTGTGGTACTTTACCAGCCTGCGTCTTCTGTCAGACCAGACTGAAGCCAGGCCATCACTTTCTTCTCTTCGCTGCAGCCTTCCCTCCACGCGTCCCTGCACCCTTCCCTGCAGCCTTCCTTGGAGGCTGTGGCTCTGGTGGTGGACTTGTGGCAGGAGGAGGAGGAGGCTGGGCGAGCTCATATATATGGCTGTTCTCTGTCAGCTGGCCCCTGAACCCCTTCTGAAGGCCATCAAAAATAATTCTCTCACAGATTAAGCATTGGCCCTCCAATTTCAATAATCTTGTGGCTATATAGCAGCCATAGGCCTCTTCAGTGTCGGGGGAGCCTCTGAGCACATCACTTGCTTCCCTAATGAGGCCCAGTGCTGTCTCCTCCATGATCGTCCCCTTCCTGGGCCTTTTTGTTTGAAGGCAGAGGGGAGGCACCTGGGATTGGATGAGGCTCCTACTGGGGATAGGCACCTCCTGGCTGTCACTGGGCATGGCCTCCTCCTGCCTGCCACTTTCTAGACCCTCCTCTTAGCTGAACTCATCCTGTGTATAAAAAAAGAGACATAGTTTTAGTTTTTGCTTCATCAATCACACACAATTTTTAGCTCATGACTTGCAAATTGAATGTTAATAAATAGAAAAGACCCCAGCATTTTTCATTCTTGTCCCAAACATTTTGGCCACTACTGTCTATTTATATGTAAATCACTTTGTTTAAAAAGATTAATTAGTTATCAATTATAACATCTAGTTAACATCATTAATATTAGGACAATAAATATGTCTACAAATAATATACCTGGCTCAGGTATTTACCAGCTGGGCGCATCCACTTCTTCCAGGATGGAAGGCCCAGGTTGTTCCTCGTCAGCCTCTGCTGGGGTTGAGGGAAGGGTGGAGGGAAGGCTGCAGGGAAGGGTAGAAAAGTGATTCCTTGGCTTCAGTCTGGTCGTCCAGAAACCGCAGTTTGTTGAAGTACCACAGTCTGGGTACATACACTTGCGCTGCTGATACTCCTGATCTGAGGAATTTCTTGATTTTATTATGTTCCTTCTTATACCTGTTCCTCAAGATCCCAATTTTATTTTCCACAAACTTGATGGTTGCATCAGGGACCCGAGTATTCACAAATTTTCTGAAGTGTCTCCAGCGATGACCTCCTAGCTTGTTTATTATAATATAAGCTGTGTTTCACCTCCCACAAATTCCTCATCTCCCTGTATCTGTCTATGAAACTGCCCATGAATTCTGGGTCCTTAAAGTGATTCATCTTTGCTGTAAGACAATACACAAGACAAAAACACTAATGTCAGCCTAAACTCTCATTATCTTATCCCAATATAGGCCTCAATCTTGAAGCAGTATAGGCCACTGTGATGGGCCAAGTTCAAATTTTACCTTCGTTTAGCACGCTCGCCACTTCCGTTCGTCCTTCCTCCACACACGCACACACACACAGATCATACGTATGACACATGCGTGTTAGCGCGATATACACTGCGCATGCATGAAACTATGCCCGCGTCGCCCGCCCCTGACGTTCTTTTTCTTGAATATTCCCTGCCCCTTCTCTCTTCGGTGCACAGTAGGTGCAACATGGTGGAGACAGAGCAGGTGTGTGGAAATTATTCCAGTAATGAGGAGGAGGAAAGCCCGGAGCCCGAAACGACACAATCCTGGAGGAGGAGATTTAAGGCCTCCAATATGGCCTTTGAAGAAATGGTGGAGATGGTGGACATCTTGCAGAGGAACGATTATGATGGGAAGCATGGACTGTACACTAACCTGAATTTGTGCAAGGCCAAGATCATGACAAAAGTTGTGAAGACTCTGCAGCAGAATTTTGGGGTACGACGCTCCAAGGAGCAATTAAGGAAACGCTGGTCAGACCTTAAACTGAGGGAGCAGGATCAGTACAGAAGAATAAAGAAAGTGCTTCAAAAAAGTAAGTACTTGTCGTGTGTTCATATCACTATTATTTACTTGCATGCTGCTCCATGTGCTTTTTTTACTGTTGTGCAGTTTAAAATGGCTATTTTCATGTTCGTGGGCACAGTAATCAGTCATAGGAAACATTGTTTGCTCATTAAATACAATGTTTTTGGCAGATACAGGTTAAATACATTTGGTCAAGCTTATTTGTCTAAAATGAAGTTTTTTACATTGCTGTCTAGATGTGTTTGTAACTAGAATGAAATGCAAGCTTGATTCAGTGTAATGTAAGGATAGGACACTCAGCAGCTGTTTACACATCTGGACTCAGGAACACTAGTGTGGGACACAAGAACAAAAATTTTAAGGTGTCCCACACATGTCTTCAGCTTGGAACTCTGCCTAAAACAGACAATTGTACCCCACTTCTCAGCAATGTTTCAGATTCATATTTTGGGATTGAAATATCTGTGTGCTAAGTATACCTTTTGTTTCATTCTCATACGGGAGAAAAGACTTGGAGGACACCACTCGTCAAAGGACACCAGGGACCCCCCACATTAACAAGAAGGGGAAATCAGCCCTAGACCCCCAGAGGATCTTGAGGAAGGAGAGGTGGAGGAAGTGGGTGAGATTGACGTCCAAACAGGTTAGTGTCTGACACCCCAGCTTCAGGTAATATATGTATGTCTGCATATTTATAATACATGTTTTTTAACCAATTTTTAGGTGATGTGCTGGTTGTGAAACCACAAGCTGAACCTTTCACCAGTGAAAGCGCACAAAGGCTCATCCACAACATCATGATGTGGAATGGGGAAATAGACATTATAAGGAAGAAACTGAATGTTATGGAACAACAAATGAAGAACATGATCGATGTGTTGGGGAGAATATAATTGTTTTGCAAATCCAATACATTTTTCCTATTTGTTGGACCTAAACCTATTTTGTTTTTGTACATTTTAAAAGCAAAATTTTGAAGATGCACACGGTGTGTCAACATGTGCTATCTGCCATCAGGGGATCTCAATGTACGCGTTTTGTGGGTGCAACCCCTTCCTCGTAACTCTAGTAGGTGAGAGGAAGGGGTTGCACCCCCAAAACACGTCCATTGATCCCCCATGATGGGAGATAGCACATGTTGACATTAGGCATGGGATCAGGAGGGAAATACCCATTTGTACTCACATTTTGTGTGCATCTTCAAAATTTGGCTTTTACAGGGGTGACATAACCCCATCTGTTGAAGGCAATATCAAGACATTTTTGACACTATAATGTCTGATATTGCCTTCAGTTTTGATATGTTGAACTTTATAAGCTTGAGAGTTGTGTATGTTATGTTTTAAAACATACCTGTTTCTAAAAAAAAACAAAAAAAATTTCGAAAAACAAAAAAAAATTTTACCCAAAAATTTGGAACTCACATGTGAATGTGCACAGAGTAAAATTTTTTTGTATAATCAACAATGTGTGGCTTCTTCTTTCAATGCTCAATACGAGTTTTGTAAGTAATTTTGTGTTTACAGTGACAATGGGGATTATTTACTATAAAGGAAAATCCACTTGGCACTACAAGTGCACTAGGAGAACCTAGGAGACAGCCAAAAAAGAAACACAAGCAATAAAGAAAATGCAAGATTTTATCAGATCTAATTTTTTTATTTGTTAAAAAATATTTAGACATTGTCTGGCATTGAGTAATTATATGGGTGGGTGGCAATGGCAAATAAAAGACACCAACATCCCTGTATATAAATGTCAGAAAGGAGGGAATTATTTGGCGGGACTTTAAGGGTGCCAACGAAAAAGGGAGATAGTCATATAATGCACGACAATAGGTATGTAATGGTTAATAATTTTATTGTTACATACAAAACATCATTAAAATTAAAATATAAATTATGCGCACATGTTCAGAAGTACATCTAGAAATTTAAAACAGATGATAAAATGTAATCACTCGGTAGTAGCGTTGGAGTGATTGTCCCGACATGTTTAGCCACTCTGGGCTCATCAGGGGATGTTTTAAAGAAAAAATAGATGTAACACTGCATGTAATAAGATGAAATACAAGCATTACGTTAGTTCGGCGTATAATACAGAATGGTAAAATGAATAACATACAAATACAATATGATATACTATCGACCGCTAGGTTCATCAACAGAAGCTCACCCATATGCAGATCGCATATCTGTAATTTGATGTGAAAACAAGGGAAATCCTCACTGAGTGATGTACTTAAAGGTGTCAAAAGAGGCCCAGATGAGCTTGTCAGCTGAAATCTAGCCAAAAAATTAATAAACGTGTAATGTGTCATTGAGTTGAGGTGTATGTTCTACTCAAAAGAGGGGGGAGGAAAGAAAAGGGGGGGGGGGAGGAAAAAAGGGGGAAGGGGAGGGGAGAGGGAAAGGGGGGGAAGAAAGGGGGGAGGGGAAAAAAAGGGGGGGTAAGGAAAAGGTGAGGGGGGAGGGGGGCGGGGGAAAAGGAGGAAGGGTGAATGGGAATGAGGGGGGAGGGGTAGAATGGGGGAGGAAGGAGGTGGATGTTGAAGTGGGAAGGTGAACATGTGGGTTGTGTTGGGAAGTGTGAGAGGGAGTGGATAAGGAAATGAAGATCTGAGAGATGGATAAAGAGCAAAGGAAAAGGGTGATAAGTCTGTGCAGGGAATGGTGTGGGATT
The DNA here is from genome assembly GCF_042186555.1 of Aquarana catesbeiana. NCBI lineage: Eukaryota > Metazoa > Chordata > Amphibia > Anura > Ranidae > Aquarana > Aquarana catesbeiana. The sequence goes on from NC_133328.1 coordinate 236,966,025, forward strand.
GTAAATACACATCAAAGGAAGGAACTTACATTCATGAAAATAATAAATATGGAAAGACCAAAAGATGCCAGGATTTGGGGACCAATGTCTAATGGGGAGATGTACAAAAGAAATATATATATATATATATATATATATATATATATATATATATATATATATATATATATATATATATATATATATATTAGTAAGGTGAAGTAAAAACAATGGAATTTCGGGAGAGTTTATAAAAAGGACAAGGCTAGATGAATTATGGTGAGAGGACTAAATGGGAGGGGAAAAAAGCATAGTTCATATTGTAGACTAATAAAAGAATAAATAGGTCATCTTATATATACGAAGGTGACCAAAACCTGCTGCAGATCACCTGTCCCCCTCAAATATGGGGGGAACAGAGGCAGCAGCAGAAAAAAAATTAAAAATAAATAAATAAATAAAGGATTAGATAGATAGACTGATATCTAGGAAATGATGAGAACTGAGATAATGTACCAAAAGATAAAAAATCAAAGAAAGGATTAATGTGGAACTGTACCTCGTATGTAGCTATATCCAGCATAGCTAGCCTTTGAAGTGTCTGGTAATGTGGTGTAGTAAGGAGGAACTATAGACAGGTGTGTGCCATATAATTGGCGTCTGACATCACGCAAGGGCCGCCAGCAAACGCACCGCACGGCGCATGCGCGACGCGTCACTTGGGTGAAATGAGGATCGGGACACTACAGCTCCCATTCTGCAATGCGGTCCGGGGGCCTGGGAGGGAGACAGCGCATGATGAGCTGACATGCCCCAATCAGTGGGCACGCGTCTCCCAAACTCCTCCGCACACAGAGCGAGAGACAAGATGGGAGAATTAGAGGCATCACAGATGGATGCCAAATGTGCTTGATTCAGAAGTGTTGAATAAAACAAAGGGGAAAAATTAAATGAAATGGGAATAATCTGGTTATCAACTTAATGGAAATGAATATTGGAAGGAAAAAATTAATAATTGAATAAAGGGCATAAGTATGATGTGGGAATGTATAAGGGATAGGTGCATGAATTATACAAATTTGAAGTGAGGGGAGTGAGGAGACAGAAAGGGATGACAGGTGTGGCATGTTGGGCAGAGAGATGCGATAGGACTAAGCAGTCAGCAGACACCACAAAAATACAACAAAAGGATGAAGAGAGCAAAGCCAACAGGCTAAATGGACAAAAAATACAATATGATAAATGGATTTTGTTGGAAAAGCAATAAATTCATAAGAAGTATTAAATTGTTAATATTTAGTAAATTAATACGTTAGTAGTGCATGGTTAGTACATTAAAGTACGCACTAAGATGTATGCCATGTGGCAACAATTATATTATTATATGTATTCAAGAGTGCGTAAGATATATGTAAGATGTATGCCATGTGGAAACAATTATATTATTATATGTATTCAAGAGTGCATACTTTTTGTCCATTTAGCCTGTTGGCTTTGCTCTCTTCATCCTTTTGTTGTATTTTTGTGGTGTCTGCCGACTGCTTGGTCCTATCGCATCTCTCTGCCCAACATGCCACACCTGTCATCCCTTTCTGTCTCCTCACTCCCCTCACTTGAAATTTGTATAATTCATGCATCTATCCCTTATACACTCCCACATCATACTTATGCCCTTTATTCATTTATTATTTTTTTCCTTCCAATATTCATTTCCATTAAATTGATAACCAGATTATTCCTATTTCATTTCATTTTTCCCCTTTGTTTTATTCATCCCTTCTGAATCGACCACTTTTGGCATCCCTGTCTGATGCCTCTAGTTCTCCCATCCTGTCTCTCGCTTTGTGTGCGGAGGAGTTTGGGAGACGCGCGCCCACTGATTGGGGCATGTCAGCTCCTCATGCGCTGTCTCTTTCCCTGCCCCCCGGACCGCGTTGCAGCATGGGAACTGTAGTGTCACGATCCTCATTTCACCCAAGTGACGTGTCGGGAATGCGCCGTGCGGTGCGCTTTCTGGCAGCCCTTGCGTGACGTCAGACACCAATTATATGGCACACACCTGTTCATATATATATAGTTCCTCCATACTACACCACATTACCAGACACTTCAAAGGCTAGCTATGCTGGATATAGAAACATACGAGGTACAGTTCCATATTAATCCTTTACATTATCTCAGTTCTCATAATTTCCTAGATATCAGTCTATCTATCTAATCATTTATTTATTTATATATTTTTTCCTGCTGCTGCCTCTGTTCCCCCCATATGTAAGGGGGACAGGTGATCTGCAGCAGGTTTTGGTCACCTTCGTATATATAAGATGACCTATTTATTCTCTTATTAGTCTACAATATGAACTATGCTTTTTTCCCCTCCCATTTAGTCCTCTTACCATAATTCATCTAGCCTTGTCCTTTTTATAAACTCTCCCGAAATTCCATTGTTTTTACTTCACCTTACTAATATATATATATATATATATATATATTTCTTTTGTACATCTCCCCATTAGACATTGGTCCCCAAATCCTGGCATCTTTTGGTCTTTCCATATTCATTGTTTTCATGAAAGTAAGTAAACTTTCCTTCCTTGGATATGTATTTACAATCCCACACTATTCCCTGCACAGACTTATCACCATTTTCCTTTGCTCTTCATCCATCTCTCAGATCTTCATTTCCTTATCCACTTCCTCTCACACTTCCCAACACAACCCCCATGTTCACCTTCCCACTTCAACACCCACCTCCTTCCTCCCCCATTCTACCCCTTCCCCCTCACCCCTCATTCCCATTCACCCTTCCTCCTTTTCCCCACCCCCTCCCCTTTTCCTTACTTTCCCCCCTTTTTCCCCCCCCCCCCCCCCTTTTCCCCCTCCCTTCCTCTCCTCCCCCTCCCACCCTTCCCTCCCCTTCCCCCCTTTTTTCCTCCCTTCCCCCTTCTCCCCCCCCCTTTTCTTTCCTCCCCCTCTTTTGAGTAGAACATACACCTTAATCCAATCACACATTACACGTGTATCCATTTTTTGGCTAGATTTCAGCTGACAAGCTCATCTGGGCCTCTTTTGACACCTTTAAGTACACCACTCAGCGAGGATTTCCCTTGTTTTCACATCAAATCGCAGGTATGAGATCTGCATATGGGTGAGCTTCTGTTGATGGACCTAGCGGTCGATAGTATTCTCTATTGTAAATAATAATATAAAATAATATGTTACTAATTTTACCATTCTGTATTATACTCTGAACTAATGTAATGCTTGTATTTCATCTTATTACATGCAGTGTTACATCTATTTTTTCTTTAAAACATCCCCTGATGAGCCCAGAGTGGTGAAACATGTCAGGACAATCACTCCAACGTTTCTACTGAGTGATTACATTTTATCATCTGTTTTAAATTTCTAGATGTACTTCTGAACATGTGCGCATAATTTATATTTGAATTTTAATGATGTTTTGTATGTAACAATAAAATCATTAACCCTTACATACCTATTTTCGAGCATTACATGACTATCTCCCTTTTTCGTTGGCACCCTTAAAGTCCCGCCAAATAATTCCCTCCTTTGTGACAACGTCTGGCATTGCAATTGCCCCCCTACCTGTAAAAAAATTAACATATTTCTCCCGAACTTCACGGGTGCTTTGGGGTGCCAAGCCAGAATGGCCAGTATCCAGGCCCATCAGAGGATTGGAAATAATAAGTCCCGCCTCAGGCCCAACTGAGGCTATATAATTGTGTGAATTTTTACTTAAAAAGTTGTGCAAAATGCAGCAGCATAAGATTATGTGGTTGAGTTTATACTCCGCCATGTGTATGGCTGTCAGAAACAGGCAGAACCGGCTGGCCATTATCCCAAAGGCATTCTCCACGACTCTTCTGGCTCTGGCCAGCCGGTAGTTAAAAACCCTCCTGTCCGGGGGAAGGGTCATCTGGGGTAATGGCCTCATCAGGTGCTTACCCAGACCGAATCTGTCAGTATCAGATGACATTCCCAGGCCACCACTCTGGAGCAGTTGGTAAAACTTCGTCTGGGCAAAGACTCCTTCATCCGACATCCGGCCATTCTTCCCCACGTCCACATAGAGGAACTCATATTGTGCCCACACCACCGCTATTAACACTACACTATGAAACCCCTTATAGTTAAAATAGTATGACCCCAAATGGGGTGGTGGAACGATGTGGACGTGCTTCCCATCTATAGCCCCTCCACAGTTGGGAAAGTCCCAACAGTCGGCAAAATGGGAGACCACAGTCTGCCATTCCTGTGGCGTTGAAGGAAACTGTGGAGTCAAAACAGAAAAAAATATTTTAGTACTTTTGCACATAACATTGCAAGCAGATTAGACACAAACATTCTTGGCCAACATCAGTATAAATTTAATTTTAAGGAGTATTTAAAGACAAAAATATAAGGCCCACTTATCAGATTAATCCCCCCCTCTGATGGCCCATTGTAAAAATTTTAGGGGGGGGTTAGGGTTTGAGATGAGTCTGGGCCCCCCAAAAAAGCCTCTGGCACTCTGCCTGAATTTAAGCACAACAATAAAATTTGTACACATTTTAGGGGGTATTTGGGGTAAAGCACTACAATGGAGCTGACAAAATACATTGTTAAGTGACTAGGCTAGGTGTATATGGGCCCAGGATAGCATGCTGGGGAGGTTAGTGAAGGAAAATATGCATGTAGGCCAAAAAAGGAGCATTAAAAGATTACAGCGTGCATGAGGACAAAGAGGACATTCACAGCATATTACAATCATGGTAATTAGGGAATGATGAAAGAAATACAAAACATTATAAAACATTAAATACATAGAATGTGATGTTAAAGGAGAAAACTTACCTTAATATAATCCTTCTGCAGGACCTTAATAATAGCAGAACAGGTCTCTGGGATAGTGATCCCTAGAGCCTGGGGGGGAGATGCCTGTTGAGAACTTGTGGTCCTGCAGGCTTCTCCCAGTTGCCAAGTACCGCAACGTGGTGACTAGCCTCTGCTCTGGAGTGATTGCTCGCCGCATGCAGGTATCCTGCCTGCTAATATAAGGGATCAGCAAAGCCAACAGATGGTGAAAAATGGGGTCCGTCATCCTGAGAAAGTTCCTGAAATCATCAGGATTATTCTCCTGGAGCTCACGAAGCAAAGGCATATGAGAGAATTGGTCACACTGGAGTAACCAATTCTTGGTCCATGAAGTCCTCCCCACGCTGTTCCTGGACTGGGCTTGGGTCAAAGAATGCACCACAACACCAAGCCTCCACACAGCACAAACTCTACGATGAGTACGTATATGCAACATGGCTTCAAAACGGTCGGCTGGTCAAAACGCACTGAAGAACAGCAAGGCCTGTGAAGAGCGAGCTGAAAATCAGAAACGAGCGGACAAGAACACACTGAAAAAACAGATTCGAACTGTCTACACGCTCTGAAAAGCAGATACAAACCCACAAGCACAAACTGAAGAGCAGTAATGGACTGAAAAGCACTAAAGCTGAAAAGCAGGAATCGTCTCTCACCAAACTTCTACTAACATGAGATAAACACAAGATTAACAAAAGGAGCCCAAAGGTGGCGCGCTAGCTATTGCACTTCCTTTTTCTAATCCCGTTGTACGTGCTGTACGTCGCCTCGTTCTGCACGGTCGGACTTTGGTTTGACCATGTGTAGGCAAGACCGCTTGCATGGAATTCCGTCGGAGTTCCTTCGGAGAAACCTTCGGAGTTTACTTTGACGGCAAAACCGGTCGTAGAGGAGGAGGTAGCAATAGCTATAGACCTACCCACCTAAAGTAAAGTTGCATCCCGAAAAGGTATTGTTAACGTTAACTGTAAGCGCAACTACAAGTCCATAGAGTACAGGAGATATAAATGGCTGAGCAACTTAGTCCATGCTGGACAGGCTGGCAGTTCAAGGGTTGAGCAGTAACTGGCAGTGCAATGGTTAAAATAGGCTGGTTAAAAAGGCGGCTGCTGTCCTCAGACCGATTCCACAGATACCCCTCTACCCACCCAATCGCCTAACCAAGAACAGGACTCCCATCATGATCCACAAAGCAATCACCCAAACTGCATCCATGAGCAGCAACCCCCAGCTTGGTTGGACAACCTACCTCTTACCCAGCTGCACAAGCCAAAATCCCCTAAGACCGTAACCACCAGTAACACATTGGCCTCCACCTTGGATAATGATTTTTTAGGATGTACCCCCCCTCCGGTCCTCACCAAAAGAAAACACGAAAGAGAGGACAGGGGGGGGGGGCGAGGAAGGAAGGTCAGGAAAAATGCAGTAACTGTAAAAATCTACAATCTGTCACGCACTATACATACCGCATATGACATATCCCTCCTTGGTAAGGGTTTAACCTTTGCCCCCACAATGCAACCCAACACCTTTACACTATTCAAAGACCTCAACAAATTTATCAGAGACCTTACTGTTCGGAGATATTTCAACATCCAATCCTCCAAGCAGGCCTCTGACAGTACCAATCAGACACCTTATGTAACAGACCATGACACACTTGATGAGACAGACCAACCTGCACTTGCTCAACTCGAGGAACTATATGCCGAGAATTTTAACACCGACCTGGACTGGCTCACCCAACACTGCCCCACCTCCCCTCAAGTCAGGCATACCACACTACACCTCAAATCCATTTTTAACCCTACACACAACAAAGGCCCTTACCTACAAACCTTTTACCAGGTAGTATACTCGGACTTTATCAAAATGTGTAACACAAACCCTGAACACACTTACATCAAATCCAACCCCTCTCCCTTAGAATGCAAGGCTCTAGAACAGCTTACTCAAAACCAGTCCATTGTCATCAAACCCGTGGAGAAAAGGGGGTAGTATAGTGATTCAGGAAAAGGATGACTATATCTGTGAATCACGTAGACTACTCTCTGACACCAACACTTACTCCATTCTCTCCAGTGACCCCACATCCCAGTTCACCCTTGAAGTTACAACACTTGTCAAGAAAGCTCTCACAGAAAAAATCATTTCCAAATCAGAAGCGTCTTCTATTACAAAAAAATTCTATAAAGTCCCCTACTTCTACCACTTACCTAAGATCCATAAAGATCTCACCAATCCTCCTGGCTGTCCAATAGTAGCCGCTATGGACAGCGTCACTAGCGGCTTCTTCATTTACACTGACCAATTTCTTCAACCTCTGGCACAGAACCTCCCCTCCTACATACGCGATGGACCCCACTTACTTGATATGCTGAAGCCCTACACATGGGAACAAAATTATTTCTTGATGTTTCTTCATTATACACATCCATCCCCCATGACGTGGGAGTCCATGCTATTGAACATTTCTTGGCCAATGACCCCCTCACAAACCCCCGGCAAGCCAACTTCATTCATGAGCCTTTAGTCTTTTGCCTCAAGCACAACTACTTAGAATCAGAAGGCACACACTACCCCCAGATCAACAGAACAGCTATGGGGGCTAACTTTGCCCCCAGCTACGCCAATCTCAACATGGGATACTGGGAACATATGTACCTTGCAGCTGACCACCCCTAAGCCACCCATGTGATATACTACGGTCGATACATCGACGATATAGTGATCATTTGGGATGGCACGTTTGATGACATCATGGCTTTTGTGCAATATTGCAACCACAACAGCTTGGGCTTATCTTTCACCCACGTGGCTGATCCCGACACTCTGGCTTTTTTAGACCTCGAGCTTTGCCACGACAATTAAACTATATATGCAAGAAACTTCATCAAACCTACTGCTGGTAATTTGTTTATACACTATGATAGTTGCCACCATCCTAGATGGGTCAGCAACATCCCCCGCAGCCAATTCTGCTGCCTTCGAAGGAATTGTACCAGAGACTCAGACTATGACACCCATGGACAACTTCTGTCGAAAAAATTTCTAGACAAAGTATACCCCACTCCAATTATAGACGCGGCTTTCCAAAATTACTGTAGTCCATCTATAGGCCCCAACTGTCCTCCAACCACTGGTAAACAACCTACCCGCTTCATTACACAATTTTATGACAAATACAAAAAAAATGGAGAAAATTCTGGCCTCACACTGATCTATTCTGTTAGAAGACCCCCATCTCAGAACCACAGTCGATACCAAACCCAAAGTGGCATAGAGAAAATCTAGGAACATTAAGAGTAAAATTGCACCCAGTAGAATTAAGCCTATCCAACCCACCTCATCACCACTCACCCTGATACCCCTCAGAGGGATGTATCAATGCAAAAAAACCCTCTGTTTAACCTATCAGTTCATACAACACAGTCAAAAAACTTTCACTGACAAAGGGAAAAACTATACCCTAAAAGAATTCTACAACTGTTCGACTGACTTCGTCATATACTGCCTTACCTGCCCCTGTGGCCTATTGTATGTTGGCAGAACCATCAGAGCCCTAAGGGCACGTTTTGGCGAGCACCAGCACTTTATCGAAAAAGGCCGTGACCACCACATCGTCCCCAAACACTTCCTGACACACCACGACCAATCCACAGATGGCCTTAGTGTGTGGGTCATTGAGTCCATCCCAGCCACATACCCTGCAGCCGAGTGATACAAATGCTTATGCCAGCAAGAAACCTACTGGATCTACTCCTTGGGCACCTTAGCACCTGGGGGGTTGAACGAGGATATTGAGGTGCACACTTTACTTTGAGTCACCCCGTCTCCTCATGAGACCACCCCTATAGATGTAGAATCGCTACAATACTTTTAACAACCATGCATAGGTACGCATATCCCTGTTTCTTGTGTTTTCCTAACACGCATGCCTCATCTGTCCACTCACTTCTCATATTACCATTTTTTTCTTTTTACTATTATTATTTTTATCTATTTCATCTTCATTCCTATTTCTACTCTTAGTTTTATTTTTAGCTTTATTCCTCATTTTTCATTCTTATTCTTATATTTATTTTTTGTTATTATTATTATTTTTTTATTTTTATTTTTTATTTTTATCTTTATTTTGTATTATTAGCGTGGGAAATGTTATTATTTCTCACTGTCATCCTCATTTTTAATTTCATTTATACTTACCTTTACTTTCACTCCTATTTTTATTGTTATTTTTTCCATTTTCATCACCATTTATTTTTCCTCTTTATTCTTATTTTTTCATGACACTCCCAATTTACTAGTGTACAACCCTTTTTTTAATCTGTGTATACTGTATTACTCTGTAGTGCCCCTCCTGTCCACAGTCGGCGCTGTGCTTTTGTCGGCCGACGCTGAGACCTGTTGTCCCATGGCTCTGGCCTATAAATAGCACAGTGCAGACACCTCCCAATCAGACCTATTGAAGGAGCAGTGGCTCAGAGCATGTAGCCTTCTCAAGCCTTTCTACAGCCTTCCTCCCTGGATGATCCCTCCCCTGGATACTGATCCCTGAAGCAATTGAACGACCTGTGATGTCACGTGCGCTCCACGCCGGCCCCAGCCTCTTCCTGATGGCCATAGAAGGAGCTCCCAACTGGTAATCCATCAACTGCAGCCCAGCATCCCTGCAGCGTCACCAGATCAGGACCAGAGGGCATACTGAGGACTGCACACTAATACAGATGAGCTTTTTTTTATGTTTTTATCCTGTAAGTGTTATTTTACCTGGTGTCATTAAAAACAGTTGCTAATACTACACTCAGGTGGTGCTTCCTTCTCTACCCTAAAGTTACATCCAGGGTGCAGGGCAGCACCTTCTTCCACATGTTTGCTGAGTCCTCCACATGGCTTCTTGCAAACTGCAAACAGGACTTCTTTTGGCTTTCTTTCAACAATGGCTTTCTTCTTGCCACTCCTTCATAAAGGCCAGATTTGTGGAGTGCACGACTAATAGTTGTCCTGTGGACAAATTGTCCTGCCTGAGCTGTGGATCTCTGCAGCTCTTCCAGAGTTACCATGGGCCTCTTGGCTGCGTCTATGATTAATGCTCTCCTTGCCCAGCCTGTCAGCTTAGGTGGACAGCCATATCTTGGCATGTTTACAGCTGTGCCATACTCTTTCAATTTTTTCAATGATGGATTGAACAGTGCTCAGTAAGATGTTCAAAGCTTAGGATATTTTTTTAAACCTAACCCTGCTTTAAACTTCTCCACAACTTTATCCCTGACCTGTATGATGTGTTCCTTGGCCTTCATAATTTACTAAGGTTCTCTAACAAACCTCTGAGGGCTTCACAGAAAAGCTGTATTTATACTGAGATTAAATTACACACAGGTGGACTCTATTTACTAATTAGGTGACTTCTGAAGGCAATTGGTTCCACTAGATTTTAGTTAGGGGTATCAGAGTAAAGGGGGTTGAATATAAATCCACGACACAATTTTCACATATTTATTTGTAAAAAAAAATGAAGACCATTTATCATTTTCCTTCCACCTCACAATTATGTGCCACTTTGCGTTGGTCTATCACATAAAATCCCAATAAAATACATTTACGTTTGTGGTTGTAACATGACAAAAGGTAAAAAATTCCAAGGGGTATGAATACTTTTTCAAGGCACTGTGTGGAGGTTCTGCTACTTTCTTTGCTACTCAGTGGTTGTGCTTTACTGCCCTGTCTCACATTGCAACTTAAAGAAACAGTGGTGTACTAAGTGTGTGTGTGATCCAAGTATAACTTGCAGTGCCGCTCAAAGCTGAGACAAAGTTCTCCTTGACAGTTGCAGTGAAGGGAGCAAGGTGTCTGTGCACCATTCAGGAGTGCAGGAACATTAGCAGAGAAAGGAAGGAACACCGCTAAGAGGTTGTGGCATGGCTGGAGTAGCACTGGCTGAGGCCACATTTACCCACATAGTCATGCACTTGGTCAGTGAGGGGTATTCCTTCCTTTCTCTGCTAATGTGTGTGTGTTTTTTTTTTTTTTGTGTGTTGTGGGAGATGATAGTGAGAGAAAGTCTCCTCAGTCCTCTCTGCTCTGCCCATTACTCTTCTCACACATTCTGGACTTTCCCTTCCTGTGAGCTTCCTGTATATTCTCTGGTGAGTGACTGTACTGTATTCTTTATCAGGGTTGGGGGGATAATAATGGGTGAGGTTGTATTCTCTACTTGCAGTGGGTAATGAGGGTATGGGGGCAAAGTTCTTCACCCAGAGAGGCAGTATTCAGCACCTGAGAGGGTAATAATGGAAGTTCAGTATTATATACCTGGAGGGGAGAAGGTAATAATTGGAGGCAATACTCATACATATTTAACAGATTGCCGACTGCATAACTTAGTTATAGAGCGGCAGATCGGCTCTCCTACGCCGAATCACATCCCTAGTACATAATCTGGCACTTCCGGATCAGCGTCACAGCTGTGCTGTGATTAGACACAGCACAAGCCGATCAGTGGGTGCTGGCCAATAGATGTCCACCAGCACCTGCTGATCAGCGAGGAGAGACACAGAACAGAGCTCTGCCTATGTAAACAAGGGAAAGAAAATCCACTACATCCCTTAGTAAAAACAGCACATTGTAAACACAAAAAAATACTGGTTAGGCACACGTTTAACCCTATGATCACTCTAGATGTTTAACCCCTTCCCAGCCAGTGTATTAGTACAGTGACAGTACATATTTTTAGCACTGATCACTGTATTAATGTCACTAGTTCCCACAAAGTGTCAAACATGTCAGTTAGTGTCAGATTGTTCGCAGTCCGATATAAGTTGATTGCCGCCATTACTAGCATAAAAATAATAAAAATTCCAGTATATACTGTATACCAGGGATATGCAATTAGCGGACCTCCAGCTGTTGTAGAACTACAAGTCCTATGAGGCATAGCAAGACTCTTACAACCACAAGCATGACTCCCATAGGCAGAGGCATGATGGGACGTATATCATAGTTTGTAGACGCTATGAATTTTGGGATTTTTTTTCCAAAAATATGCAGCAGAATACAATTTGTCCTAAATTTATGAAGACATTTGATTTTTTTTATTGGATATATATTAAATCAGAATGTAAAAAATATTGTTTTGTTTTTTTCAAAATTGTCTTTTTTGTCTTTTCTTCAAAATTGTCTTTGTTTATACCGCAAAAAAATGAAAAACCCAGAGGTGATCAAATACCACCAAAAGAAAGCTCTATTTGTGGGGGAAAAAAGGGTATACAATTTATGTGCAGTGAATTTACAGTGTTGCATGACTGCGCAATTGTCAGTTAAAATAACACAGTGCCAAAAAGCAAAAATGTCCTGGTCATGAAGGGGGGTAAATTATCCAGAGGGCAAGTGGTTAATCTATAGAATAAGGTTGGTTGGAGTTGTTGAAGTTGTTGAAATTATATGCACAGCAAATGGATAGGAAACGGCTTACATGAATGGGTCCACAGAGTAGTAATAAATGGCTCTTTCTCTGAATATTTTAAAGCTGTGAATAATGTGCCTGAGGGCTCTGTCCTGCAGCTAATGCTGTTCAGTTTGTTAATTAAAGCGATTCTAAGGGATATATTATTTTGCCTGCTCTGTGCAATGATTTTGGCCCACCCCCCCACTCTCTGGTCATAGGATTTGATTGACAACAGCAGGAGCCAATGGCTCCCACTGCTATCAATCTGCCCAGTGCTCTCATACACAGCGCTGGACCAAGATCAGGCTCAGGTAAGTATAGGGTGGCTGGGGGGGGCTGCACAGAGAAGGTTTTTTTTACTTTAACCACTTCAGCTCCGGAAGGTTTACCCCCCTTCATGACCAGGCTATTTACCGAGACACCAGAAGTGACGTCACCAGCTACACCCGATGCATTGCATCACTGGTCATGTGACTTCAAGGGAAGGGAGCCTAGTGGACTAGGTTCCTTTCCCTTGAAGAAGTCACGCAACATTTGGGGCAGAGCCGTAACGTCACTTTCGGTGTCTCTGTAAATCTGCAAGGAGTGGTGAGGCGGTAAGCTTTTTGATGGTATGCATTGTACAAGAAGATTGCTATGTGAGTGTGAATTTTTATATTTATTGAAGAAATTTTGCGTGATTAAAGTTTTCTTTTTACTCTGAGCAAATGTTGAAGAAGCTGTTCTGAGCGCATTTGAGGAGACTAAAAGGACCAAAGACTTTCAGGAATATTAAAGCACTATACCAGAGGCATGATTGGACCTGAGGGGTCTTCCCCTAAGGTGAGCGTGCAATTCACCTGGAGGTGGGAGTGGTGGTTTTGTATCAATGAATTTTAGCGCTAAGTCGCACCCATTGGAGCAAGGTGTTTAAGGAAGAATTCTAGATTCAGCAATACTTTATGGGACTTTTTTCACTTTAATAATATCACATATCCACTAGTTGTTGTTTCACTATTGTTTAAGGTTTCACTAAATTTTTGTATACACTGCTGAGGTTTATCGTTTTTGGTGAAGTATATAGTGTTTTGGATAAATACACTGATTGAATTAGTGCACCATTCTCTTTTAGATTATATAATTTAAGTGTGAGATCACTATTTAAATGGTGCAGCTTTTTTAGTTTCACATTATATCATTTTGACATAGCAGCGCTCTAGAACTTTGGGATATTTTTATGCAGTTTTTATTTTAAATTTTTTTTATTAGTAATGGTGTCGATCAGCAACTTAGGCCAGGCTCACACTATTGTGAATTGTGATTCCCACATCCAATTCGCAATAGCAGGAGAATGTGACTGGTTCTCTATGGAGCCAGTTCACACATCTCCGATGCGGCTCCAGTGCCAACTTGCACAGGAGCCCTCTGCGTCTTTTGACTAGTTTCAGGTTTGCATTCAGCCCAAAATTTGGGCTGAAATTGGACCTGAAACGGTGAACCAGGATGCACAGGACCCCTGCTGGGAGCAGCATCAGCATCCAGTGTGAACCGAGCCTTATAGCGGGACTGTGACATTGCAGGGGACAATTCGGTCACTAAGTGACACTTTTGACACTTTTTTGGGGACCAGTGACACTAATACAGTGCTAAAAAATATGCACTGTCATTGTGCTAATCACACTGGCCTGAAAGGTGTTAACATCAGGAGAGATCAAAGGGTTAAATGTGTTCCCTGGGAGTGCTTGCTAACTGTGTGGGGGTTGCTTTGACTGGGGGAAGACAGAAATCTGTGTTCCTGCTTAGACAGAATGGCCATCTGCCTTGTTTACATAGGAAGACTGCCATTCTACCCTCTCTTGGGAAAAATCGCCTGGTGCTGGCGACCATTGGGTCCGTTGGACCTAGTGATTGACTCCCTCTGTGTCCAATCACAGAGGGAGCTGGTCGCCGGCAGTGCGCATGTGCGCCCCGGACCCAGAAAAGAAAATCATGTACAGGTACGGGGTGGTCTGAAAGTGGTTAATGTATAGAATGCACAAAGGTAAAAAAACACGTTAATGATACAGAGGTTGGAATCAAGAGCTCAATTTCAGTGTTTGCTGATGATACCAAATTGTGTCGGGAGACTTCGGCACAAGTAGTAACATCATTACAGCAAGACCTCGATAACATAGAAGGTTGGGCAGCCTTATGGCAGATGAGGGTCAGTGTTGAGAAATGTAAAATTATGCAGCGACTGGCTGAATTTTGATCTGTGTCTAACACTCTCTGTTCAACAGAAGTTGATCAATAGATTAACTTCTGTCAAACAGCTATTTTAGAAAACTTTAATCGATCAGCGGCTGCAGCTAAATGGCTGTAGCTGTTGATCAGTGTATTGTGAGAACAGAGAGTCCCCACTATCAGAATACAATGGCACAGCAGGGAGGATACTTCCATTACAACAAATCTCACTTGTGTTGATGTGAGCCCACCAGCTAAAAAAAAACAAAACACTAACTGTATAGGCTGAAGGCAGGTTGAAAGAGTCTGAAGATGCCAAAAAGACATTTTAGTAAGAATTCAAGTATTTCATTATCCCCAGATAAAGCACATTACCTTAATAGCAGTTGACCAGGGATAGAGTTAAATGACTGCACCCATTTAAAGTGCAATCATATTCTTCAGAAGATTTAAACATTATCAGAATGCGGAATACGTTGCTGTAGGCTGGTTGATATTTGCTATATGATATTAAAGATGAGAAAAGGAATATGAAGATACAGTGCATTAATATTAAATATGAATGTATAAAGCTAAATTAAAAAAGATGTCTTGAGGGGATATGACATTTTGTAAGTCACATCACACAATTTAATGCTACGAAAATGCAGCTCATTTTTTTTAATGTCGTAAACAAAGGACGATGTTCATTAATATACCTATTACATGTATTATGATTTGGGTTTCCTTAAAAAATATGACACTAATAATGATTCATTTATTCAACATGGTATACACTGAGCCCATGTTGTTCTAGAACTACTGCAATAAAACTTTAACATTAAGCTATATGAGAATTCAGAAACAAATTTGTTTCACTAAGGATGATTACATGAAGTTATGTAATGTTTTAGGCCTCATTCACAGAGGCGCTGATGCCTATGCACCTTTAACAAGCTATTTATTTATGCATCCCTAGCTGCCAGGTGCTGCATACAAGCAGCCGATTCAAGTCTCTGAGGCTGCATAGACACAGTTGCTTGTCCTAATGTGATAGGTTTATGGGCGTCCGTGTTCAGTACTGCTCTTTCACAGCTCATCCACACCTGTACGCCTGTCATGTTAGGATGAGCGACTGTGTTTGTGCAGCCACTGCATCCTCATAGACTTGAATGGGCTGTCTGCATGCAGCACCTGGCTTCTAGGGATGCATAATTAAATAAAGATGCAGGGGCATCAGCGCCTCTGGGAATCAGGCCTAAAACATTACATAACTTCATGTAATCATCCTTAGTGAAGCATATTTGTTTCTGAATTCTCATATAGTTTACTGCTTTTCCACCAAAATAGTGTCATATTTTTTAAGCAAACCTAAGTTAAAATACAGCCAATAGGTTGTCTGTGCAGCCGCTGCATCCTCATAGACCTGAATGGGCTGCCTGCATGCAGCACCTGGCGGCTAGTGATGCACTAAAAAATGGCCAGGAAATTTTTTCATGCCACTCTCGAATGCACTCATCACTCTCCAGGATAGATATGGCAATAGGGAATAATACCCTTATCCCATTGGTAACAGATATTAGATATGAGGCTAGAGGGTTGTCAGACCATTCCCCTATAATCCTGACATTAGGATCAGGGAAGCGGTGGGAGAAGGCAGAGTGGAGAGTGAACCCCTTTTGGTTACAACTAATTAGCCCTAAAGAGTATATGATAGACACACTCTGGGAATTTATGGTGCATAATAGAACATCAGCAACACTAGGTATGGTGTGGGAAACTCTAAGCCTATTTAGGGGGAAAATAATTCAGCAGATTTCTAAAAGGAAATTTTTTTCTAAGGACTGGGAAATTAACATAATGGGAAAAGTGACCGAAATGAAATGAAAGTATATAGATATATATAGAAGATCCATTACCAGATAATTTAGCTAAATGGACTGAGGCACAACAGTTATATCGAACAGTAGCCCTGAAAAAATCTGAGAATATAAGGTACTTCTTAACCACTTGCTGACCTGGCTCGCGCCGATATAGGTCGGCAAAATGGCACGGGTGCGCAAAACAACGTACCCATACGTCGCTGCATCATCCGCGGCTAGTGGGCGTGTGCACGCCTGCCGCGGATCCCGCGAATTCGATGTATGCCGGTGGCCTGCAATCGTGCCACGGAGAGGCAGAACAGGGAGATGCATATGTAAACAAGGCATTTCTACTGCTCCCAGTGATTGGGAGCAGTGATCTCTGTCATGTTCTAGTGAGCCCATCACCCCTACAGTTAGAACATGCTGAGGGAGCACATGTAACCCCTTGATCGCCCCCTAGTGTTTAACCCCTTCCCTGCCAGTGACATTTACACAGTAATCAGTGCATTTTTATAGCACTGAACGCTGTATATATGCCAATGGTCCCAAAATAGTGTCAAAAGTGTCCAATCTGTCCGCCGCAATGTCACAGTCATGATAAAAATTGCAGATTGCTGCCGCCATTTTATTACTAATAAAAAAAAATAATAATAAAAATGCCATAAATCTATCCCCTATTTTGTGACGCGATAACTTCTGCGCAAACCAATCAATATTCACTTATTGCAATTTTTTTACCAAAGATATGTAGAAGAATACATATTGGTCTAAACTGTGGAAGAAATTCGTTTTTTATATATTTTTTGGGGATATTTATTATAGCAAAAAGTAAAAAATATTGCCTTTTTTTTCATAATTGTCGCTCTTTTTTTGTTTATAGCGCAAAAAATAAAAAACGCAGAGGTGATCAAATACCATCAAAAGAAAGCTCTATTTGTGGGGGAAAAAAAGAACGTCAATTTTTTTTGGGTACAACGTCACACGATAGTCAGTTAAAGCGATGCAGTGCCATATCTCAAAAAAGAGCTTGGTCAGGAAGGGGGTAAATCCTTCCGGGGCTGAAGTGGTTAAAACAAGCCCACTATGAGGGAGGAGAAAGCACTGGACACCTGCTGGCCCTCTTGGCAAGGTCTCAAAATACTTCTATGTCTACCACAATGTCCACTAAGGTTTATACTGGAAGGGTGACTTACAAGAGGCAGTGATGGAATCGGCTAATCAAAAAACACCTGGGCCAGGCCGACTACCAAACAAAATTTATAAGGAGTATGGAGAGATAATGTTGCCAGAGCTGCTACATGTGTTAAATTGGGCATTGGAAAAGGGCTCTGCGCATGCGCGATCACTTTTATGGACCTGTAACCTGTAAGGAATTGCTTTTGGCTTGTTTTACACTGGGGATTTAAGACAAGAATTTTTTGGGAGCAAGGACCCCAACTCCAAGCTCACCGGGATAAAGTGCAAGCGGACTATCTCGGTACAGGTAAAAAGGGATATGCAGTAAGAGTAGAGAGGTGTATGTAAAAAACAGATTTTATTAATACAAAAATCAAGACATAATAATAATACAAACTATATTAAAATATGCGCAGATGACATGAAATTTTGACTAAATTCGTGGGAAACCAGCTTCATCAGGAAATGTCTGCGAATAAAATACAATGCAATGAAATATACATAGTTTAATTTGGTTTAAAGAAGGGTATAAAAGATAATACCAAGATAATACCAATCATTGCATTGTATTTTATTCGCAGACACATTTCCTGATGAAGCGGGTTTCCTGCGAAACTAGTCGAAATTCCATGTCATCTGTGCATATTTTAATATAGTTTGTATTATTATGTCTTGATTTTTGTATTAATAAAATCTGTTTTTTACATACACCTCTCTACTCTTACTGCATATCCCTTTTTACCTGTAGCGAGATAGTCTGCTTGCACTTTATCCTGGTGAGCTTGGAGTTGGGGTCCTTGCTCCCAAAAAATTCTTGTCTTAAATAAATTCGGATGATGGTACAACTTTATTTAACCCACCTGGTTATGTGAGGCCAGCAAACTCTTCCTACACTGGGGATTTACTCCGAGTTTGAAACCTGTGTGTGCAACACTGCAGCATTTCCAATAAAACTGTTACGGAGACAATATTACACTATCCGGAGTCTCTTGCATATACAAACATCCTGTTGCTAAGGCTGTCTGAACTTAAGGCTTTTGATCATCGCCCGGTGCACACACAGGCTTCTGGTGGGAGACATTTGGACACCTCTTCAGCGGATCATTGATCCAACAAAGCGCTTTGTGACCCCCCCCCCCCCCGAGTAAGGGTGGTTGCAGGCTTTCTGGTAAGCCTTTAATCCTACTATGGTGATGGGTATCACACTGCCAAGTACCTGATCAATGCTTTACACCTATATGGGATCTCCTTTACTGAATATCAGCTACTGAACATCAGTCATATATGAACTTTTCGTTTTTTTTTTGTATTGTCACTTATTATTGCACATTGGTCATAGTTGTTATTGCATGTTTGCACTTTACAGTTCATTATATGCTTAAAATGCATTGTGTTATTTGCACATGAATTTCTTTTTTTCTTTTTATTATTTTTTTTTTTTTACAGTTGTATTGATACTGCATATCAGTCATAGTTGGCGCCATATATTGTTTCATTGCACGTATGCACTTTATGTTTATCACATGCTATATGCATTGTGTCATCATGAATTGTTTAGTTTAATTTTACCGCTGCACTTTATATTTTGAATTATATTTTTGTGCCCAATATCTGGGTTATAGTGTTCAGCTGCTGTTTTTTTATTCACTAAGCGCAGGTATAATTCTACATTTATTTACAATAATAATATTACCAAAAGAAGGGAAAGATCTAACTCAACCTGCATCATATAGACCTATCTCTTTGCTTTGTGCAGATATAAAATTATTGGCGAAAGTACTAGCCATTGGATTAAGCTAGATAGTTCACAATATAATTTATCCCGATCAATGTGGTTTTATCCCTGGTAGATCCACATTGTTAAATATTAGGAGACTATTGTTAACCACTTCAGCCCCAGACAATTTGGCAGCTCAAAGACTGGAGGACTTTTTACAATTTGGCACTGCACTGTTTTAACTGGTAATTGCACGGTCATGCAATGTTGTACCCAAACAACATTGCGCCCTTTTTTTCCCACAAATAAAGCTTTCTTTTGATGGTATTTGATTGCCTCTGCGATTTTTATTTTTTGCGATATAAACGGAAAAAGACTGAAAATTCTGAAAAAAAAAAGATATTTTCTACTGTTATTAGAAAAATCCAATAAACTCAATTTTAGTCATACATTTAGGCCAAATTGTATTCAGCCACATGTCTTTGGTAAAAAAATATCAATAAGCATATATTTACTGGTTTGCGCAAAAGTTATAGCGTCTACAAACTAGGGTACATTTTCTTGAATTTACGCAGCTTTTAGTTTATGACTGCCTATCTCATTTCTTGAGGTGCTAAAATGGCAGGGCAGTACAAACCCCCCCCCCCCCCCAAATTACCTCATTTTGGAAAGTAGACACTCTAAGGAAATTGCTAAGAGGCATGTTGAGCCCATTCAATATTTTATTTTTTGTCCCAAGTGATTTAATAATGACAAAAAAAAACATTTTTTTTACAAAAAGTTGTCACTAAATGATATATTGCTCACACATGCAATGGTTATATGTGGAATTGCACCCCAAAATACATTTTGCTGCTTCTCCTGAGTATGGGGATACCATATGTGGGACTTTTTGGGAGCCTAGCCGCGTACGGTGCCCTTAAAACCAATCACCGTCTTCAGGATTTCTAAGGGCGTAAATTTTTGATTTCACTCCTCACTACCTATCACAGTTTTGAAGACCATAAAATGCCAAGATGGCACAACCCACCCCCAAATAACCCCATTTTGGAAAGTAGACACCCCAAGATATTTGCTGAGAGGCATGTTGAGTCCATGGAATATTTTATATTTTGCCACAAGTTTTGCAGGAAAATGACAAACTTTTTTTTTTTTGGACAAAGTTGTCACTAAATGATATATTGCTCAAACATGCCATGGGCATATGTGGAATTACACCCGGAAAAAAATTCTGCTGCTTATCCTGAGTACGAGGATACCACAAGTTTGGGACTTTTTGTGAGCCTAGCCGCGTATGGGGCCCCGAAAACCAAGCACCGCCTTCCAGATTTCTAAGGGCGTAAATTTTTGATTTCACTCCTCACTACCTATCACAGTTTCGAAGGCCATAAAATGCCAAGATAGCACAACCCCCCCCCCCAATGACCCCATTTTGGAAAGAGACACCCCAAGCTATTTGCTTAGAGGCATGGTGAGTATTTTGCAGCTCTCATTTGTTTTTGAAAATGAAAAAAGAAAAGAAAAATGTATTTTTTTTTCTTTTTTCAATTTTCAAAACTTTGTGACAAAAAGCGAGGTCTGCAAAATACTCATCATACCTCCAAATAGCTTGGGGTGTCTACTTTCCAAAATGGGGTCATTTGATCGAGTTAAAGTTTGGAGCAAATTTAAACTAACACAAGTAGGTAGGATCAATCTAATAAAGATGATCCTTATGCCTCAGCTACTATATGTGCTCCACAACTCCCCAATGGTCATTACCTTGAAAAAGTTCAGAATCATTAACTCACTCTTTCGGTCATTCATATGGTTATCAAAATCTCCTAGAATTAAACTTGAGCAACTACAGCGCCCCAAGGACGATGGCGGCCTAATCCTTGGGTATATTACCTAGCCGCCCAGCTACAGCACATTGCTAGAGTTCTGAGGCCTAAACAGGAAATAGAACTGAATTTGCGAGACTCCTCGGCCCAGCTACTTCGCTTCACATCCAAGTGTGAGGCCTTAGACGGGTTAGAGGCATTGCAATATAATAAATCCAACAAACTTTTCCCAACTTATGCTCTTATGCAAAAGATTTGGAATAAGGTCAGAATGCTACAGGGAGTGCAAAGATACACTAAATATAGCCCAATCTGGGAGAATAATCATTACATGGAAATAGTGAAAATACCATATGGAGTAAAATGGAAGCAATATGGGATGTCACACATGATACACATATTCAGAGATGGCAAGCTGAGATCCTTTTTGGAGCTCAGGGAGGCCTCCAGTTACCGGCTTCCATGAATTTCTACTACCAACAACTTAAACATGCGATAGATGCCCAGAGAGGTCCAGATATTTGGACTCTAGAACTCACACTTGTCTTTAATTTCCTTTGTGAAATAACTACATATAAAGGGTTCATATCGGACTGCTATGCTATGCTTCTGAATTTGGTTCTGAGGGACTCACCATTGAAAGCTATGACCAAATGGGAACAGGATATTGGTACATTCGCGGAGGAACAGTGGGAGGAGGCCCTGCAGGCGGTCCCCCTGTGTTCATTAAATGCTGCTCAAAAATTATCCCAGCTTTACATACTCTCTAGAGTACATTATACACCAGCTAGACTAGTCCGTATGGGGGTTGGCACAGATTCCACATGTACGAGATGTTGTAGAGACCACGGAGATCTTATTCATCTCCTTTGGAGATGCCCCAAACTTCACCTGTATTGGAAGACTGTCCTGGACACTATTAATATGGTCTTCCAGGTACAGATACCATTAGATCCCAAACCATGCCTGCTGGGAATAATGGATGACCTATTGACAGGAGATATCTTTCAGCAAGCTATTAGCAGGGCTTTGTTTCAAGTGCGTATGCTAATTCTTAGACATTGGAAATCTAAAGACCCTCCTACACTGCAGGAATGGATCACACAAATGGGGAACATTATACGCTTGGAAAAAATGATCTATCAACACAGGGGAACATCCAAAAAATATGAGAAACTTTGGGCTCCGTGGTTAGGTGTTCCTGGACTTGCGCCAGTAGATCTGGTGATTGACCGCTTGTTTTAGAGGGTATGATGGATACACTACCGTAAACAAATAAAAATAGGTGAATTTACTAAGAATTACTGGAGGTATAGGTGTACAGGTAGAGGGTTAATGGGAGTGATTGTGTATCATAATACATCTTATAGGAAGTGGGTGAGGGAGAGATGATGCTATATTTGCTGTTTACCTGTTTGATTGAACCGCTGCTTTGCATAGCGATATGTTTGCTCCGGAACTGTATGTAATAATTTTTGCTGAAATAAAAACCTTTTTGTTTGAGAAAAAAAAAAATGGGATCATTTGGGGGGGTATTGTGCCATCTTGGCATTCCATGGTCTCCGAAACTGTGAAAGGCAGTGAGGAGTGAAACCAAGAATTTACACCTTTAGAAAGCCTGAAGGCGGTGCTTGGTTTTCAGGGTCCCGTACGCGGCTAGGCTCTGAAAAAGTCTCACACATGTGGTATCCCCATACTCAGGAGAAGCAACAGAATGTATTTTGGGGTGTAATTTCACATATGCCCATGGCATGTTTGAGCAATATATCATTTAGTGACAACTTTGTGCAAAAAAAAAATTTTATTTTTCCCGCAACTTGTGTCAAAATATAAAATATTCCATGGACTCGACATGCCTCTCAGCAAATAGCTTGGGGTGTCTACTTTCCAAAATGGGGTCATTTGGAGGGGGTTTGAACTGTCCTGGAATTTTATGCACAACATTTAGAAGCTTATGTCACACATCACCCGCTCTTCTAACCACTTGAAGACAAAGCCCTTTTTGACACTTTTTGTTTACATGAAAAAATATTTTTTTTTTGCAAGAAAATTACTTTGAACCCCCAAACATTATATATTTTTTAAAGCAAAGACCCTCCAGATTAAAATGGTTGGTGTTTCATTGTTTTTTTTCAAACAGTATTTGTGCAGCGGATTTTTTTGGGAAAAAACACACTTTTTAAAATTTTAATGCACTAAAACACACTATACTGCCCAAATGTTTGATGAAATAAAAAAGATGATCTTAGGCCGAGTACATGGATACCAAACACGACATGCTTTAAAATTGTGCACAAACGTGCAGCAGCGACAAACTACATACATTTTTAAAAGCCTTTAAAAGCCTTTACAGGTTACCACTTTAGATTTACAGAAAAGGTCTACTGCTAAAATGACTGCCTGACCTTCGCGGTGATACCTCACATGCATGGTGCAATTGCTGTTTACATTTGATGCCAGACCGACACTTGAGTTCACCTTTGCACGAGAGCAGGGGGGGGGCAGGGGTGCTTTTTTTTTAAATATTTTTTTTGCTTTTTTTATCTTATTTTTAAACTGTTCCTTTCAATTTCTTTTATCATTTTTATTGTTATCTCAGGGAATGTAAATATCCCCTGTGATAGCAGTAGGTAGTGACAGGTACTCTTTTTTTGAAAAAAATGGGGTCTATTAGACCCTAGATCTCTCCTCTGCCCTCAAAGCATCTGACCACATCAAGATCGGTGTGATAAAAATGCTTTCCGAATTTCCCAATGGTGCTGTTTACATCCGGCAAAATCAAAGTCATGAAATGCTTGTAGCTTCCGGTTTCTTAGGCCATAGAGATGATTGGAGCCATTCTGGTCAGCTTTATGGTCAGCTGGCGGAATCACCGGCTGCATTCTCATGTTCCTTGTTGGGACAGGAGAGCCAGAGAAAACCATGGAAGACGGTGGGAGGGGGGCATGCCCTCCCACGCCCTCCCACTGCTTGTAAAAGCAGTCTAGAGGCTTATTAGCCACTAGGATTGCTTTTACATGAAAGCTGACCGCTGGCTGAAAAGAATGATACCAAGATGATACCTAAACCCGCAGGCATCATTCTGGTATAACCACTCAAAGTTCAGCAACATAAGTATGTTGCTGGTCCTTGTTGGGCATATATTGTAAGTTTTTTTTCATGCAGCCTGTGGGATGAACGAAAAAAAGAGATTGATCGGTACGAATGCATTAGAATACCTCCCTTCACCCACCCACTTCTAATGATGGGCATACATGCACCATTTTGTTTTTAACTGTGGTGATGAAATCACCTCGTACAGCGCTGTAGTCAGCTTTATGTATCGTGGGAGCAAACGCTGTTGCTGTCAAGATAAATAAATCCACGCTGCAACTGAATGGCGTACCTGCTTAGCAAATGATGGTTAACAATAAAACAAAGTAACATTACAGTATAACAGTAAGACATACCATACCTGCAAAGCAAATAAAAAAAATAGTAAAAAATAAAACATTTTTTAATGCAATCTGTGCCTAAAATATATATATATGCTGAAGCATGGGGGCATCTGCCCCAAAAGTTAGGAGCAAAACGCTCCTTCACCCCTGCTGCCCTCATGCTTCAGCATATATGCTCTTTTTTTTAACTGTGGTGGTGAAATCCTCTCCTACAGCACTGAAGTGATGGCTTTATCTATCGTGGGAGCAAATGCTGTTGCTGTCAACATAAATAAATCTGCGCTGCAGCTGAATGGCGTACCTGCTAAGCAAATGATGGTCAACAATAAAACAAACATTACAGTATAACATACCATACCTGCAAAGCAAATACAATAAAACAGTAAAAATAAAACCAATAGAGAATGATAGATATAGAACAATAGTGAGCGAACAGTAGAGTGGGAAGTAGAGAGCGAACATAAGAGAGAGAACAATAGAGAGAGAAGAAAAATACAACCACAACTATTTTTGGCTTTTTTATTTTTTATTTGTTTTGTGTTTTTGTGTGTGGTTTTTTTTTTTTTTACTTTTTTCACTTTTATAAAAACTGTAAAAAAAAATATAAACTGAACATTGCAGATTAGGGTCTCTCAAAATGTGATGGCCATCACATCTTTTGAGACCCCGAGGCCCTGTGTACGTGTGTCTATGACTGTGTGGTGCTGTACCCTAGTCACCAATGCAAAGACCAGGTTGGTCAGAACGGAACGGACAATAAAAGCAGGTGTCACGCCTAAATCTGCACTTTCTACAGACACGACATCTTCTTTGGGGTGTTCTTTGGGTAGGGGTACCAGAGAGGACATGCGGAAAATGCCTCTCATGCAGCCGGCTTACTGCATTTGCGTTGGGAAGTTGGGCCAGGGCACCGTTTGGAAACAGAAGGGCTCTGATGATCTCTTCCTGGAATTTAAGGAAAGATCCAGTTCGTCCTGAAGCTCTGTATAGCACATGAGCATTCAGCAAAGCCAATTGAAATAAATATACAGACACTTTTTTATACCAGCGTCTGGCCATACAGGCAATTAGGTACGGCGCCAACAACTGGTCGTTGAGGTCCATCCCTCCCATATTGAGGTTATATTCATGGACACAGAGGGGTTTCTCCACAACACCAGTCGCCGTAGGAATTTGGACAGCCGTGTCTGGGTGAAGGGAGGACAGAATGAAAACATTCTTATTATCCCTCCACTTCACAGTGAGCAAATTATTACATCTCAAGCAGGCTCTCTCCCCCATGCGCCAATTTGATGATCAAACAAGTGACTAAAAAGTGACTTGTGTAATAATTGTCCACATACAAGTGGCACCCCTTTCCAAATAAGGGTGACACCAAGTTTCACACAATCTTACCAGCGCACCCTATGTAGTCAGGGCAGTTCTCCGGCTCTACGGAACTATCTTTTCCCTCGTAAACCATAAAACTACATGTATAGCCTATGGCCCTGTCACAGAGCTTATACATCTTGACCCTGTATCTGACACGCTTGCTGGGAAGATACTGTTTGAATAACAAGCGGCCAGAAAACTTAATCAGGGACTCATCAACGCAGACAACTTGATGGGGAGTAAACAAGGCTGCAAAACATTGGTTGAAGTGGTTTACGAGGGGCCGAATTTTGTAGAGCCAATCAAATTCAGGGTCACCCCAAGGACGAGTTCATTGTTGCTGAAATGCATGAACCGCAAGATCTGCTCATATCGTGTCCTGGTCATGGAGGCAGAGAACAAGGGCATATGGTAAAATAGGTCAGTGGACCAATATGACTGTAACTCACTCTTTTTAGTTATTCCCATGAGGAGGGTTAGGCCCAGGAAGGTCTTAAATTCTTTTTAGTTATTCCCATGAGGAGGGTTAGGCCCAGGAAGGTCTTAAATTCGGAGACCGTAATTGGTCTCCAATCTCTGGCAAGGGTCAGCTGGGGATTAGCGGTGATGAATTGACCAGCATATAAATTGCTTTGGTCCACAATAGATCTATAGAGATCTTCGGTGAAAAACAGCGAATAAAAATCAAGTGACAAAAAAATCAACTGTTTCCACCTGAATTCTGGGTTGGCCAGTGAATGGGGGAAGTACAGGTGCTACAGAAGTGGTGGGTTCCTAATTAGGATTGGTGAATGCAGCAGGAAGGGCACTATGGGCTCGACGGGCCTGTCTTTGTCTTCTTGGTGGCAGCGGGACACTACTCATGCTTGCCACCTCGCCAGCTTGAACTGCACTTATGGGACTCGCCACGTCACCAAGTTTTACTGCAGTGCTGGATGTACAACCAGGATGTACTAGGCCACTGGTGCTTGCCAGTTCACCAGAAGGAATAGCGGCGCTAGTACTGGCTCTCTGCACCATACGAGGGACCTGTGGTTCTTGCACCTCAACGACAGCAGAAAAAGATCGGAGTCTGGTACACCTGACCTTGGCAGGGACCACAACTCTGTCATCAGAGCTATCTGTCAGGGTGCCGCTGTCGTCTACAGGATCGTATTCTGAGCCTGAATCTGACAGATGAGTGACTTCCTCTTCACTATCTGTTATGCTCAGAAACATGTAGGCCTCTTCACTACTGTACCTTCGATTTGCCATTTTGGGCTCTAAATTTACTGGTACAGTAGTGAGACTCACAGGTAAAAAATCTCCTGACTGACAGCGACTGATTCAAACGCTACCAAAAAACTTAACGTTCGCAGGGATCAGGCCTGACTCTGCGAACGCTGCAGTTATGTGTGTTGTGTTTTGTAAGTAACAGTGATCGATTGATACTGCACTTGGGATGGCTGGGCTGGGCGGAGGTGCTAAACACAGGTGCTAGCAGGTATCTGGGCTGATCCCACTAACACTACGTTTTTGGGAACCCTAAACTGCTGGGGACACTAGTATAGATCTGATCAGATCAGATATCGATCCGTTCAGACACTATACTACTAAGGGAGGCGTATGGTGCACGCGTGGGTGTTAGCGGTACTGGCACTGATCTGACGCTGCCTGGGGCGATGCAGACCCTATCTGACGCTAAAACTTAACTTTGATCACCCGCTGGGTGATCAGGGGGTTAAACCTTTATTGGGTAAAATACGGCGGGTGCCCTGGCGCTATAGAAAAAAATCTAGCTAAACTGCGTCACCCGTGACACTTATACTGTGATCACAGGTGACAGGGGGTAATCAAGGGGTTGAACCTTTATTGGGGGGGTTAGGGAGGGTCCCTAAACCTATCTGAGCCTAAGACTAATTATCCTAACACTGTTTAGTGTCACTAATGACACTAGTACAGCGATCAAAAAAAATCTGATTGCTGTACTGGGTGACACAGTGACAGGCAGTGAAGGGGTTAATTTGGGGGGGTGATCGGGGGCTGATCGGGAGGTGAATTGTGTGCCTACATGACCTGGTGTCAGTGTAGTGTTGGTGCACTTACTTGTATGTCTTCTCTCCTCTAGGTCTGGAAAGAAAAGACCGACATGAAGAGAGATGACATCACTTCCCCTGTCAGTGTTTACAGTTACACAGACAGGGGAAGGATCTCATTCGTCAGGACCAATCACCAGGTCCAGGCCAGATTTAATTGGCCTGGGGATTGATTGGTTCCTGATCAAATCCGATCGCCGTGGCCGCCGTACAATGACGGCGATTCGCCTGCCTGTGCCATTCTGCCGCAGTATAACTGCGGCGGACGGTCGGCAAACGGATACATTTACAAGTCAGAAGAGCTGGGATCAAGAGTTGTGTTGTCCGTCAATGCTGTCAAAGCGTTTGACAGCATCAAGTGGCACTACTTGTGGTCGGCCCTGTCAGCATTCAACATCGGCCCCTTGTTTATAAAATGGGTGAAATGGTTGTATACAGGTCCAAAGGCGAAAGTGAAGATAAAATGTAAGACTCTCTGAATATTTTCCACTGTTGCGGGGGACAAGGCAGGGGTGTCCTTTATCACCCCTGCTTTTCGCCCTGGCGGTGGAACCCTTGGCCATAGCAATTAGGACAGCAGGAAATATAAGAGACTTTAGAAGAGGGGCGGATGAAGAAAAGATCTTGTTATATGCGGATGATATTCTCCTGTTTCTGAAAAGTATTCGCTAACCACAGCGATGGATATCATAAAAATATTCGGTTGGATCTCTGGGCTTTCTGTTAAGTGGAAGAAACCGGTTCTCCTCCCGGTTAATAGATTGGAACAGGAGTTATCAGAGAGTGCTAGACATCTACAGGTAGTGGAGAGCTTTAAATATCTAGGAATAAATATAACAGTAAACCCTAAGCTGTATATATATAAAAAATCTTAGAGCCCCTAATAAATGTATTTAGGGAGAAGTGTTGGATATGGAGCAATCTTCCCTTGTTAGTAATGCATCGAGGTAGCCTAATTAAAATGGAGTGGTTACCTCAACTTTTATACATCTTGTATAATTCACCAATATGGATCCACAGAGTGTGGTTTGGAAAGTTGGAGGGCCTCTTTAGGGAACTGATTTGGAGGAAAGGGCAAGCTAGAATCCGTCTATGAGTGTAATGCTGCGTACACACGATCGCACATTCCAACAACAAAATCCATGTTTTTTTTCAGACGGATGTTGGCTCAAACTTGTCTCGCATACACACGGTCACACAAATCTTGTTTTAAATACCGAATAGCCAGTGCGGCTCTTCTGCTTGATTCCGAGCATGCGTGGAACTTTGTGCGTTGGAATTGTGTACAATTTACAAGAACGGATTTTGTTGTCAGAAAATTTGAGATCCAGAGCTCAAATTTTGTTTGTGGGAAATTCCGACGGAAAATGTCCGATGGAGCCTACACGTGGTCAGAATTTCCGACAACAAGCTCCCATCGAACATTTCTCATCGGAAAATCCGACC
This sequence comes from Aquarana catesbeiana, assembly GCF_042186555.1. Taxonomy (NCBI): domain Eukaryota; kingdom Metazoa; phylum Chordata; class Amphibia; order Anura; family Ranidae; genus Aquarana; species Aquarana catesbeiana. The sequence goes on from NC_133328.1 coordinate 236,995,414, forward strand.
GTGTGTACAGTTACCGAGCAATAAGAGGGGTCTGGCTGTGCCGCACCCCTGGAGATTCTTCCTGGTGGCCCAGCTACACCAGGTGGAGGGCTGGGAGGTGAGCAATAATACCACTAGATAACTCACATGCAATATTAGCTTGTACCCCACACACATCTTTGGTGAAAGCATTAGAAGCAGGCTCCTTGGGGAAGGAAGGTCAGTGCCCCACGGCAAAGTTGATGGTGTAGATATGGAATACAACACGAATAATACTTCAATACTCAGGATTTACAGAATGTACACCTATTTGGGACAATGTGATTTTGCCTGAGCTTGAGGGGCTGGAGAGTTTTAGAAACTGGAAACAAAAAAGGAGTGGTAAAGCTGACGCAATTATACATAGCAGGGGTACTGAAGACATTTCAGGAGTTGAAAGAGGAATTTGGGCTATCAAATAGAAATTTCTATCAGTACCTGCAGCTAAGACATGCATTGACAACACAGTTTAAGGAGGGGAGGTTAGAATGGAGTAATACCCTTTGCAAGTGACTTGAGTCCATAGTACCTAAGTCCTCGTGCTCCGAGGGTAACTGCCCCTCCAATGGGCCGAGAGAAGCGGTAGGGGCAGGGCGGGGGGAGGGGGGAGACGAGAGAGAAGGGAGAAAAAAAAAAAAAAAAACCCCTCCCCGCTCTCTCCCCCCCCCCGCCCCACACCCCACCCCCCCGCCCACCTCCGGCACCTATAGCAGATTAGGAACAGGAATGCCCAAGCTGCCGCAAAAGTCCTGCATTTCCTCCATGTATCTCATTCTGAAGGATCTGCCATCCCTAATAACTATCAGGGATGTTGGGAACCCCCAGCTGTACTTTATGTTAGCCTTCCTAAGTTGATCCAGGATTGGTCTCATCTGTCTTCTCCTCTCCAGAGTCCCCGCTGAGAGGTCGGTAAAAATCTGCAGGTCCTTATTTTCAAATTTTAATGGGGGGGCCCCTTTTAATTTTTTCCAGATTTTTTCTTTGTCCTCGTATTGATGGAATTTAATTATAACGTCTCTGGGGGTGTCTTGCTTTATGTGGGGGGGCTTCCTTATTCTGTGGACCCTATCGATCCTCAGCACTTTGTCTTCCTGCCTGCCCAGTAGGGGATTGAAAATCTTCCTCATCTTCTCCCCCAGGTCCTCATTTTGTTGTTCCGGGATTGATCTAATGCGTAAATTTTGTCGACGGCTCTGGTTCTCCTGTTCCTCGAGTCTAAACGCCAGCACGCGGTTTTCATTCTGCACCTTCTTGACTTGTTCTTTTAAGACTGCTATGTCCTTAGCTTGGTGACTGGAGGCCTCCTCCGCCTCCTCGACCCGACGGAGAAGGTGCCCCATATCAGAGCGAACGTTTAAGATCTCCTCTTTTATAATGCTTTCTAGTTTTTTTTCCAGTTTAGCGAACATTTCGCTCATATCTGATTTACTTGGTACTTGGGCCATAATTCTCTGCTCTTCAGCTGCATTGTATGCTGGTGTCCCCGCCAAGTCCAGCTCCTCATGAGGCCTGTCACCCTGTCCCCCCTTTTGTTTCTGTTGCTCCTTTTTCTTAGTACCTGAATGTTTCACCTCCATTCCTGGGCTCTTTACACCTACTTCTTTTAGATATTTTTGAATGGAGCTCGTGTTTAAACTCTCTCTTTGGTTATTGGGTTCCGCTAGTCTCGAAGACCGGCCTCTCATGTTTTCCTCACTTTCCCGGTTTTCTCTTCTTGTGATTTAGCAAGGTGCAGGCTCACGATGCCAGCTCTCTATGCTTTTCTGTTTGGTAAACCGTAAACCGTAGCCCCCTTCAAACCATTAGAGTGGAGGGTTAATAGTGTCCCTGGAATTTATATAAGGTCACTGAGGTGAATGTCCTTTTTTATTTCCCCCTCCAGACTCCAAATCAATGGGGAGGGTTGCTAATGACAGTGTACCTTATCAGTTCCAACTCCAACCTGTGAGAAGTGCCCGGGGCTGAGAGACTAAGCCCTTACTAGCTGGGTGCTGACTTTGTCCGGGCAGTCACTGCGGGGGGGCATAGAGGGCAAATGCTATCCCATTCAGCAGAAGAGTCCGAATCTGACTGGAGAACATGAGGGGGGGGAGAAACCAAAGCCGCCTCAGAGCTTCAATCCCTTTTAAACTGTCCTTGGAGGGATAGTCATACCCCCTGAGCATATGCTTTTTCCAGACCCCCCCTAGTAACCACTTAATACTCCAAAGTAGGCAAATCTAGATCGTGACCGGGAGTCAAAGTTATTGGATGATGACATTGGCAGTAAAAACTGTGAGACGTCTCCTACCTGTTTCTCTCATCCAAGCCATTGAACGTGGGAGAGGGTCTGCTGCTGCTCCCTAGTCAGGGCTCTTAGGGAGATCCACCTGCCGGTGATTCACCACTCCAGACGGAGCGCATCAGGGGGGATGTACCAGGGACAGCCTCTACTGGGTCCGTAATGGGTCCGTAACTGAAGGACGCTCCGGGATCGCTGCTGCAAGTTGTAGTGGTAGGGGGGAGCAGGGCAGGTGGGTAGCCGGGCGCTCGAACCTAAACCGGCCGCTCGTGGTCTCTCACCCCACGAGGCATCACCTCGACTTGTCGGCGTCCCGTCTCGCAGCTTCCTGGAGCCGGCGCAAGGCTCCTCCCCCGTGCTGACGTCAGCCGCACATCACGTCAGCCCTCCTGCAAATATAATGTAGCTGGATGAAGGGCGGAGGGTAACAGGGTCCCTTCTATTGAATATAATCTGCATTAGGTTTGTGTGGAGGATTGTGGGGAGGTGGAGGGCACACCTGGGGGCGGGGATGTCCCGAGTCTCCATCTCCTGTTTCTCCCCTTAACGGGAGGAGCAGGCCCTGGACGCCGGCGCAGGAGCTCATCCCCTGAGGAAGAAGGGGTGGGGCAAGGTTGAGGGGGTGGTCAGGTGGTCGGGGGGAAGAGGAAGGGGGGAGGGAAGGAGGGAGGGTGGGCCCTTAGAAGGGAGGGGATAGGAGTGGGGAGGGTGGGGGCGGGCTGTGTTCGAGGGGAGCGGAGTATGGAGGTTAACACGAATATTTTTTAAAGATGCCCGATATTAAATTTATATCCTACAATGTAAAAGGGTTGAACTCTCCCAGGAAAAGACATAAAATATTGAGGGAACTGTGTCATCTACGCGGTGACATAGTTTTCCTGCAGGAGACCCACCTGACCCTTAATACTGGGGTCAGATTGTTTTCCCCAAAGATCCCTCAATGGTTTTACGGGGATTCTCCCGACAGGGGGTCTAAAGGAGTAGCTATAGGGCTGTCTAAAACAGTGAACTTCTCAATACGGGACAGATTAATAGACCCGGAAGGTCGCTATATATTCCTGAAGGGTTCTATAGGTACTAGAAGGTTCACGTTGGCCAATGTGTACTGCCCGAACAGAAGCCCTACTACCTTCCTGGGACAAGTGCTAGAGAAACTAATGGGATTTGGCGAGGGGGAGATAGTCTTGGCAGGGGATTTAAATTTTTGCTTGGACCCGGCCCAGGACAGTACGTCCCGTGCCCAGGGGATCAAGAAGGTGTCATTAGGAGCTATCAGGCGGAAATTATTCCACAGCCAATTAATGGATGTTTGGAGAGTACAACATGTTAAAGAGAGGGATTACACCTTCTACTCCCCTGTACACGGGACCTACTCCAGGCTGGACTATATTTTTGTGGACCATAGCTTGCTTGAGGGGGTCGTAGAAACTAGAATTGAAACAACAACTCTTTCAGATCATTCGCCGGTCACGATGAGGCTGAAGCTCCCAGAGTTGGGGCGAAGTTCTTTTTCGTGGAAGCTGAATGAGGACCTGCTCAAGGACCCAGAAGTATTAGACCGGATCCAGAACGAGTTGAATTTGTTCTTCACTGTGAATGATACGGGCGAGGTTTCACCCTCTATTCTCTGGGAGGCGCATAAAGCTTACATCCGGGGGATCCTCATATCCATAGGAGCGGGTCTAAAAAAGAAAAGGAAGGAAAAAAGGGAAAAACTGATAGCAGACCTGTTCCAACTAGAACAATCACATAAGAAGTCCAAAGGGCAGGATCCGGACTGCTATCGTGCAATGGTTGCCGGGAGAGAGGAGCTGAGGGATATGATGGAGCAGGAGGCTAAGAGAGCCACTAATTTAATAGCCAGAGATAAATATCTGTGGGCCAATAAATCCAGTAAACATCTGGCGAGATTAATCAGGAAAAAAAGAGGGCGGAATTTTATTGAGAAAATAAACGGTGTGGGTGGGAAAGAGCTGGTGTCAAGCGAAGATATGGCCAATGAGTTTGGAAAATTCTACGCCGATCTGTACTCAATTAGACAAAAGGAAGGGGAGGTTAGTGCTCGGCTGGCCAGGAGCAGAGATTTCCTAAAAGAAGCAGGTCTAAGGGTACTATCGGGGGAGGACAGTGATCTCCTGGACAAACCTATTGAGGAGGAGGAAATCCTGGTAGCGCTAAGAGACACCCCAAAGGGCAAAAGCCCGGGCCCGGACGGTTTCTCTTCCATCTACCTAATGAAAATGAAACACATACTGGTCCCCAGGCTTTGCCAATATTGGAACGACCTGGGCACCAGAGGTGCGATGGAACGAGAAGCCCTGGTTGCCACGATAACTTTAATATTAAAAGAAGGGAAGGATACTAGGATGTGTTCAAGCTACCGACCTATATCTCTGCTTAATGCAGATGTAAAATTGTACGCTAAGGTCCTGGCAAACAGACTAAGGGGATTTATGGCGTGCCTGGTACACCCGGACCAGTCTAGCTTTATCCCAGGAAGACAGTGCAGAGACAACGGGGTACGGGCGGTGCTGTTATCGGAGCACTGTAGATGCAGGGGACCCCCAGTTCTATTCCTGTCGATAGATGCCGAAAAGGCCTTCGACAGGGTAGACTGGGGGTTCCTGATGTACACGTTGGAAGCAATGGGGTTCGGGCCCAGGTTTATTTCTTGGGTTAAGGTCCTATATAGTAGTCCAACTGCAGTGGTAAGGGTGAACGGGGCCGTATCAAAACCTTTTGGAATGGAAAACGGAACCAGGCAGGGGTGCCCCCTCTCCCCCCTCCTGTTCGTCCTGTTCCTCGAACCTCTTCTGGCCACCATCCGGAGCAGTCCCGATTGTAGTGGGGTGTGGGTAGGAACAGAGGAGCACAAACTGGCAGCATTTGCCGATGATATACTTTTTTTTGTCTCAAACCCCAGAATAACCCTCCCTAACATGTTGCGAATCCTTAGGCTATACGGAGAAGTCTCCAATTTTAAAATCAACCCCGGCAAATCCGAAATTTTAAACATCAGTTTCACGAAGCAGGAAGAAGCTCATCTGGCCTCTGTGTTCCCCTTTCCTTGGAGAAGGGAGATCAACTATCTGGGTATCAAGTTAGCCAACTCTATTAAAGAGCTATTTCAAAGTAATTACATCCCATTATTAGACGAAATCAGGCAAGAAGTAAGGAGACTGCGGTCGAGGCCGCTCTCTTGGTTTGGACGAGCCAATGCGGTTAAAATGATGATCGCCCCAAAAATTTTGTATAAATTTCAACTGCTACCGATCCCTTTACCAAGGTATTTCCTGAGGGCTTTAAGGAAACTAATCATCGAGACTGTCTGGGGTGGCAATAAATCTCGTATCTCCTATGCAAGATTGAGTAGAGGTAAAAAAAAAGGGGGAATAGCAGCACCAGATTTTAATAGGTACTATATTGCTGTAGTGCTTTCACGGGTTATAGAATGGAGTAAGAAAGGGACAGATAAGCGTTGGGTGAACATTGAGTTTTCCTTAAGCAACAATAATTTGGCACACTCACTATGGAATCCTCCAAAATTTAGAACATTCAGCACTAATATTTCTTCGTTAACACAAAACACTTTTAAACTTTGGGATAAAATCCACACTCAGCACAAATGGTCGCACAATTCACCATTAATATATATGAAAAATAATTTATTTTTTGAACCAGGAATGCGGACAGTGGGCGGGGATTGGTTAAAAGATGACGCCCTTCAACTGAAAAATTTTATTAGTAGGGGGAAAATACGCACTTTCACGGAATTGAGTAGAGAAGTAGAACTTTGGGTGATGGATAGGTGGAGGTATCTCCAGCTCTCCCAATTTATAGGCAAACTACCAAAGCCCCTAAGAAGTATGGAAGAGCTAAGACCCCTGGAGAAACTCTGCACGACGGAGTACCCAGGGGGTGTTATAGGCCAAATTTATAGAATACTGGGGGCGGAACAAGAGGGTAAGACGCCTCCTTACATCAAAAGGTGGGAGCAGGAACTGGGGTCACCTTGTAATAGCAACACTTTGGGTAAAATTTTGAATTTGGTCCACTACTCAGCACTAGACAATAGGAGAACGGAAATCCATTATAAAGTTTTAACAAGATGGTATGCCACCCCGGACAGAGTAAGCAGGATGGATGGGACAAAGGGAAATACCTGTTGGAGAGGATGCCAAACCACAGGCACAATGGCCCATATCTGGTGGGAATGCCCCATCATAAAGGTCTTCTGGAGAAAGATTTTGTCTCTGACAAAGGAATTTACGGGGAGGGAAATCGAGGAAGACCCTTGGGTTTGCCTCTTCCACGGTACCCAGGACACAGTCAAGAGCTACAAAACCTCCCTGATCCCTATAACATTAGATATAGCCAAGAGACAGATCGCTCTAAACTGGTTGAACCCTCTAAGTCCCAAAACGCGAGATTGGCTATTCGATCTTAACGAAATTTTCAACGTTGAGTGCTTAGATCGGCAGGGAATGGAACCAGATGAGGATCTGGAGTATAGGGGGAAATGGGCAGGCTGGCTCAAATTTAAAAAATCATGGCCCTATTTAAGGGAGATAATATAAAAAGGGTTTAATAAGTATGGGTCGACTACGGAGGAGAGAGCGGGCAAGATGAGATTTGCCCCCATCGAAATACATCCCGCGGGGGAGGGCGCTAGGATTGGGGGGGGTGGGAATGGGTGGGGGGGCAGGTGGAGGGGATGGAGGGTATGCTCGTGGAGCCTTCAGGTTTATTTTTGTTTTTCTTAAGAATATATAGAAGAATTGGTATTCCCGGCATGCCTCCGTTGGGAAATGTTTTGTATTGGAAAATGATAAATAAAGATTTAAAAAAAAAAAAAAAGAATGGAGTAATACCCAACGCTGTATCCTGGCCTAGGCCGACAAGGCCCAGGCCTAGGGCAGCACTTTGCAGGGGGGGCAGCACGAAAAGAGTCCCCGCCAGTCTTATCGGGCATACTGGGCTGAGAGGCAAATTAGTCTAGCGCTCCCATAAAATGGCCGCACTGCTTCCAGTATGCGGGCAGCCAGCATTCCACAACTGTGGAGGGGGGGTGCCTCTTCTAATTTTGACTGTCCTATCATCCTGGACTACAAACCTTCCTCACTGTGCTTTGTTTTCTGCTGCACCATTGGCATGGTTATATCTTCTTAGTCCTCTCCATAATATTATCAGAAATTTGTGCTTGAAGTAGAACTTTAGGCCCCTGACCATTTATTTTTTTACCATCCCTGTCCCATTGCAGAGATTTCCCTTCACTTCTTGCCCCATAGCCAAACAGGAAGTGAGAGGAAATCTATGCAAATTAAGGGAATCCATTGCCCCCCCCCAGGCCCTCAGAACTAGTGTCCCCACTCGAAAATTTCAGGGCAGGTCTTAAACGGCAAGGGGTGGGTCATATTTAAATTAGGGAGTACACGAGTTTAGTCAGGCCTAGGGCAGCACAAAACCTAAATACACTACTGGTAATACCCCCTTATTGAAAACACTGGTAGCCTTATCATGCATCCCAAGCACATAATACATTCTATGAGCATGCAATTTGATGGCACACAATCAAATCTAAATACTGTCATGTAAATGCGTGGCTTGCGCGCGCAAGAAATGGCAGCCTAAGCCTGGAGCTCTCCTCAGCGGGCCGGACAACCACCCCAAACGGGCAGGGTCTCTGCCCCATCGAGACTCCACATAACCTCCGGAAGACCAGCGGACCCTGCAGGCACGATCTCCCGCAAAAGACAGGAGGAGAGGAAGCTCCAAAAACTAGCTCCAAAATGATCAACAATATAATAATAAGGGAAAAACTGGGCTAATTTAGAAGGGGGGGGGGGGGGTAGATTTGAAAGGTTTTGGAAAGTGTGGATGGAAACCCCAGGACTGGCACCAGAGACTGTGAATATCTAGAAAGTCTGTTTTGCTAATATATTAATCTATACCTATAAATAAGTGGAAATGACGGACTTGCTTAGCAGTTAAAGGCACATACACCAAGCTAAATAACATGTAAATACCCTGTTTGCTATGCTGTTGCAGAAAGGAAAGGCATCATATAAAGCAGTGTTAATCAATCATTGGAATCTTTATTCTATGCAACAATATATAGAATTTTGCATGCTTCCTAATAAATGAACAAAGGTATGTGCTTACACAGTACAATACCTTTCAGTGTATTGTTCGCTAAAGCTTTTTTTTGTTTACAAACAATTTTTATTATGTAAAAGGTCAAGGTATAAAACAATTACAATGATGGTACAGGTATGTATACAGATATCTTTAACAGTGAATGTTGTACAGGAAATAAAAAAGGGTTATGGTTAGTCAGATGAAATAATGCACAGTGTCATAAATATGCCAGTTATCATGGAGGGGAGAAGGAAGGACAATTACGTATGTGTTAATGAGAGGAGGTGAGGAAAATAAAATCAGAGAGGTGGTGTCCCAGAGGGTCCATTTTTCTTGATAAAGTGGCATAGAGTCATATAACGTGTGGTGAATTTTTTCAGAAAGTTTGATGTTCGTCATGCGGTTGAGAATTTGTGACCAAGGTACCGTAGTGGAGCGCCAATTGAAGGCTATAGCCCAATGAATGGAGCTGAGAAATGTCTGGATTAGCCTTGTGCTAGTCATTGGAATATCCTGTATAGGGGAGAATAGAAGACAGATTTGGGGTGTAAGAGAAATCTTCCTACCGGATATTTTTTCAATAATTATGCTAGCCTTATGCCAGGTGTTTTTTATATGGGGACAATCCCAAAAGATATGTAAAAGTGTACCCTGAGAGGGGCAACCCCTAAAGCAGAGTGGGGATAGTGAGGGATAGAATGAGTTAAGTTTAGCGGGGTTCGCTAAAGCTTTTAACCCATTAGAGTTCTTTAAACGCCTACTGCTGCACTTGATGTGGTTTTAGTCCTACATGGTATGTGGATTTAAAACTACTGACATTGCCTAGCTAGACCCAAAACACTAGAGAAAAAAAAAAAAGAAAAAGAAAAACACACTTTTATTTTAGGCATGTCACAACTTAGCTAGTGTAAGATCAGGAGCTGGAATGCATACCCCATGGCACATAATACATTCTATGAACATGCAATTTGATTGCACACAATCAAATCTAAATACTGTCATGTAGGGGCGTGGCTTGAGAAATGGCAGCCTAAGCCTGGAGCTCTCCTCAGTGGGCCGGACAACCACCCCAAACGGGCAGGTTCTCTGCCCCATCGAGACTCCACATAACCTCCGGAAGACCAGCGGACCCTGCAGGCACGATGTCCTGCAAAAGAAAGGAGGAGAGGAAGCTCCAAAAACTAACGGCCTTATCCTTTCAGCCCGAACGGAGGGAAGACAGGCAAGATGGCGCCGCCGGAGCCACCGCGCAACCATCATCGGCCTCCACAGACCTCCCGAGCAGCGATCCAGGAGAGATAGAAGGAGAACTGATATCCACCCCCCTTGCGAACTCTCCTCTGCTCTCCCCAATCTCCCAGAGCCCTGCTAAAGCGCGGATGCGTTTGGATTCTGCTTACCAGGCCGGGACCACAGTGAGTACAGAATTACATAATGCACACGCAATATCCTCAGTGCAATCCTCCATAGCAGCCTTTCTTACATCAGGGCAACCTGTACTTGACACCACAATTAAAGATATGCTCTTATCACTGCAGTCCTCTCATGACTAATCTGTTTTCCCTGATCCACAAGTTTACCGCTGATATGAGGCACATGGAGGACAGAGTGCAGTACACGGAAGACAAAATGGAGGAATGCACAGATACAGTGAATGACCTGGTAGATGCTTGTATAGCCTAAAAAAGATGACAGTGACTGGATTAAATCAAAGTTACCTTGAGGACCGCTCTCGCCACAACAACATCAAAATTTGTGGTATACCGGAGACGGTCCCTCCCGCAGAACTACACAAGTATGCTAGCACCCTGTTTTCTACCCTGCTGCCTCAGCTAACCCCTATTGAGCTCAATATAGATCGCATACACAGGATCCCTAAACCACGCCATTTAGAGGAGGCGGTCCCTAGGGACGTGCTCCTGCGGATACACTTCTATCAAGCCAAGGAGCAAATCCTTTTCAAAGCACGGGCACTCACTACTTTCCTTGCACCATATGCAGATATTCAACTGTTTTCTGACCTCCCACAGTATACATTACAGATGAGGAGACAACTGAAATCAGTAACAAAAGCTCTCACCAACCACAAGATGACCTACAAATGGCGCCACCCAGCTACCATCTTGGTCACGCACAACGGAATCCCTCACACCATCTCCACAATTGAGGGGGGGGTGAAGCTCCTACATTCATGGGGCATTATCCCAGAACTACTGCATAATGAATCTGCCACCCCAGGAAGATCCAATCCTTCTCCTCAAGGAATCCACCGAGGGCACCATAAATCAAAAATGAAATGAATGTACTTGCCGGTACACACGCTGAGCTACTACCTAAAGTCCGGTCCGGCCTACAGCTCACCTCTATACAGATTTCGAACTTTCCCCCAAGTTTAGTCAGCACCCAGCTAAAGTTGTGTATTGCTGACTTGTTTGTCTATTCGTCATATTTCACTTTTTTCTTCGTTTGCTTGATTTTTGCACATTCAGCATTAGAACTTCACGTGCCTTTCATCGTACTTCAGAGACCTTGACATCCTCACACCTGCTCTGCCTCACTCGGAGTCCCCAAGAGGAAAATCCCACCTGCAAACACCAGCTTCTCCCTGAGGAACTTTTGCGCAACCCCTTCCAACCGTAAGTTACGACATCACATCCAACACAGCAGCGGTCACTACCATGTCTTTTACTATACTGTCCTTAAATGCGAAAGGCTTAAACCACCCAGCCAAACGCTCGTCCTTGTGGAAAACAGCCTTATCGCTCAAAAACGATGTGCTTTGCATGCAAGAGATGCACTTCGCCCAGGACTCGTCCCCCTTGTGTCATCATAAACTGTTTCCCAATATATTCAAATCTTGCTATATGCGGAAACAAAAAGGAGTGTTAATTGCTACACGAAACACAGTCTCATTCCAGCTTCAGAAATGCATCATTGATCCTGAAGGCTGCTATATTATCTTGTTATGCATGATCAATAACACGCAATATACTTTAGTATCCTTGTATGCACTGAACCAGCGCCAAATGTCTTTCTTCAAAAGCATATTGAAAAAAGCAAAAAGCCTCCAGCAGGGACACATGTTGCTCTGTGGAAACTTTAATCTTGTTCCAGATTACAACATGGACTCAACAGCGGGTACTAAGAGACACATATCACCATTGAACAAATTCATTTTTTCCATTAACCTATTTGACATCTGGAAATGTTGTCACGCGAGTGAGCATGACTATACCTATTTATCACTGCGCTACAACACCTACTCATGCATAGATTTATTTCTCTCTGATAAATACTTGCTTCAAAATGTATCGGCCTTGGTGATCCACACTACCGCCTGGTCGAACCATGCCCCTATCAGTATCACTATTGATGCCAAATCATCACAGCCCAATTCATACTTATGGAGAACTAACAACTTTCTTCTCCACAACCCCTCCCTCGCAAAATCTCTCCAACAGCACTTAGAAGAATTTTTCTCTATCAACTCTCACTCAGTGTCTGACCCGGTGGTGGTGTGGAACACTCACAAAGCCATTATCAGGGGTGTCTTTATTCAACTAGGGGCTAGGGCAAAGAAAAAGAGATCACAAAAATTAGACCAACTCACGGCCGACATCGAACTCACTGATTCTCAGAACAAATCCTATCCCTCCCCTCTACTCCAAACAAAAATCTTTAAAAACCTAACAAGATCGCAAACGCATTTAGTACATACTACAACAATCTATATAACATCAACGAAGATAAGAACACTATTCAACCTTCCCAAGATGAAATATTACAGTTCCTAGCACGAGTTAACCTCCCTTCCATCTTGCCAACACAACTATCTTCCCTCAACACTCCCTTCGCTGTCCCCGAAATAGTACAAACAATTAACACCTTACGAATTCCAAGCCTCCTTGACGGGATGGGTTTAATGGGGAATACTACAAAAAATTCCAACAACTTTTAGCTCCCACACTACATAAAGTTTACAACTCTGCTGCAAACTCCTCTTCTTTCCCATCGGAAATGCTAAACGCGATAGTAGTAACCCTCCCAAAACCTGGGAAAGATCCGACCTCACCCCAGAACTTTTGCCCCATATCTCTACTTAATGTAGATGTGAAGATTTATGCGAAACTGATAGCCAACAGACTAATCAATATTCTCCCGAAACTCATCCATAAAGACCAAACAGGCTTCACAAAAGGCCGCCAATCCTCAGACGCTACAAGAAGGATGATAGACATCATCCACCAGGTCGACAACTCTGGTACTCCCTCTGTACTCCTGTCCCTGGATGCTGAAAAAGCGTTCGATAGGGTACATTGGGGGTACCTTTCCTCAGTTTTACCCAAATTTGGGTTTACAGGACAAATACACGCCATAAATGGCTCTACACTCCGCTCCTTCTGCCCAAGTGTACTCAGCAGAATGGTACTAGACTGGGATGCCCCCTGTCCCCTCTCATATTTAATCTCATAATGGAACCCCTTGCACAACTCATCCGCACTAACAAAAAAATAGTAGGAATCCCCAAAGGAGATCAAGAACAGAAAATCAGTTTTTTGCAGATGACGTGATACTCATGATAACCAACCCTGCTGCCTCCCTCCCGGCAGTTCAGAAGACACTAGCCTGGTTTAGTAACAAATCCTATTACAAAGTCAACAAATCTAAATCTTATATCTTGAACCTAGGTGTTGTTGCAACAACTAGCATGCTATTACAACAACAATTCCTGTATACTTGGGCAGACAAAAACATAACCTACCTTGGAGTTCAGCTAACTAAAACCACTAAAACGCTATTCCATCACAACTATATCCCCTTTCATAGCAAACTTCAAGATCTCCACAGGCTGGCGTCTCTTGAGATGTCTTGGATGGGATGCCTAGCGGCTTTTAAAATGCTTCACCTCCCCCAAATCCTCTACCTCTTTAGGACACTCCCAATTAAAATTCTTGCTAATTACTTCAAATCGTTACAAACCATACTTTCTTCCTTCACATGACAAGGCAAAAAAGCCAGATGCGCACACACCAAACTGATTAAACTCCTCACAGCCGGCAGTTCTGGCTACGTGGACTTCCAGGATTACTACATGGCCCCAGTGCTCACACAGTCAAGGGAATGATTTTTACCCTCCCCGTACACTCTATGGGGACAAATGGAAGCTTCCTTCATTCTGGGAAGGGAACTATCCACATGGATACTCTCTAACCCACTCTCTTCTAGAATACCCTCCTACTGTATATTCCCCCAACAATGTTGGCTACAGTCCTAGTTTGGAATAAATTTGTACAACTTAGCCACAATTACCCTCCCAAGGCTGCTTTGAAAATCCCGTTGCTAGTCTTACAAAACAAAATGGACCTAATATCCTTCAGGAAGTGGCAAAATAAAGGTATTATGCCCATTAACGACCTCTTCAATAATGACAAGATCAAAACATTTCCTGACCTACAAAAAGAATATAGGTTACCAAACCCAGACCTTTACCTTTACCTATGAACAAAACATTACCTGCACACAGCACCATCGTGGGCATGTAACATCCCCAACCTGCATGGATGTTTCTTAGGAACCCTTTACCTAGTCAAAAAGGTATCTCACTCTTTTATAATATTCTTCAGCAAAAAAGCATATTCTCTAAGACAACTCCTCTGCTCAAATGGGAATTATTATTATTATACAGTATTTATATAGCGCCAACAGTTTACGTAGCGCTTTACAACTTGAGGGTAAACAGTACAAATACAATACAATTTGATACAGTAGGAATCAGAGGGCCCTGCTCCTTAGAGCTTACAATCTAAGAGGGAAGGTCAAGAGATACAAGAGGTAATAACTATGGGTGATGTGCTGATTGAGAAGATAAATGTACAGTTGTTAGGTGGGGGCCAGATAGGCTTCTCTGAAGAGATGAGTTTTCAGGGATCGTCTGAAAGTGGATAAAGTAGGAGAAAATCGGACGGATTGGGGTAGAGTATTCCAGAGGATGGGGGAGGCTCTGGAGAAGTCCTGAAGGCGAGCATGGGATGAGGTGACAAGGGAGTTTGAGAGCAGGAGGTCTTGGGAGGAGCGAAGAGAACGATTAGGTTGGTATTTTGTGACTAGGTTAGAGATGTAGCTGGGGGCCAGGTTGTGGGTGGCTTTGTAAGTTATAGTTGCAGAGAAAATTGAGTACTGTCCGTGATACTTTTTTTATTTGCACTAACATACAATTTTTCAGGACAAGCTTTCGGGGTATGTCCCCTTCTTCAAGGTCCAAGCAGTACTGATTCACAAATTTTTAAGCAGAATGTTAAAGCAGAAGAGAAAAAAAAAAAAAAAAAAGAGAAAACCAAACACATACAAATCAATGGTAATAAAGATAGCAGCAGAGTTAGTGAGATAAGACAGAGGGAGAGCTAGGGGGGAATGCAGGGGGTGATGCTAGTCACAGAGCGGTCGTAAAACTTTAGCATAATGTGTAAGGAAACCAATATCTAAATTCAGGCCATTATTCTTCGTGTCAAAAAGAAGTATCATTCTTAGTTCAAACGTTTTCCTTTCCTGGATAGTTCTGAAATTCCCTTTAAGAACTAAGACATTGAGGTCTTCTATAGTGTGGTCCGATTGTGAGAAATGATGTCCCACAGGTGTGCATAAACTGTCTTCTTTATGTTCTTTGATGGTATGTCTGTGCAAATTCATCCTCGCTTGCAACTTCTGTCCTGTTTCACCAACATAGTTATAGTTAGTATCTTGAATTTAATTCGGTGACTGAGTGGCAGCCAATGGAGAGATTGGCAGAGGGGTGTGGCATACGCTGAGCGGTTTGTGTGGTGGATGAGCCTGGCAGCAGCGTTCATGATGGACTGAAGTGGGGATAGCCTATTTAGAGGTAAACCAATGAGGAGGGAGTTGCAGTAATCGAGGCGGGAGATGACCTGGATTAGAAGCTTTGTGGTGTCATTGGTTAGGAAGGGGCGTATCTTGGAGATGTTGCGAAGACTGAGGCGGCAAGCTTTGGCTATTGATAGAATGTGGGGTCAAAAGGTTAGTTCAGAGTCCAGGATTACACCTAGGACCTTGGCGTGGGGAGATGGGTTGATAGTTGAGCCATTGATCTTGACAGGGAAATCAGGGGAAGTGGCATCTGAGGGAGGAAATATCATAAGCTCAGTTTCGGATAGGTTGAGTTTGAGAAAGTGATGTGACATCCAGGCTGATATGTCTGCTAGTAAGTTGGTAATGCGTGAGGAGACAGATGGAGAGAGCTGGGGGGTGGAGAGATAGATTTGGGTGTCATCAGCGTAGAGATGATATTTAAAGCCGTGGGAGGCAATCAACTGACCCAAGGAGGTGGTGTAGATTGAGAAAAGGAGAGGTCCAAGAACAGAACCTTGGGGGACCCCAACGGAAAAAGGAAGAGGAGAGGAGGAAGTAGAGTTGTAAGTGACACTGAAGGAGCGGTGGGATAGGTAAGATGAGAACCAGCGAAGAGTACAGTCACGGAGACCGAAGGAGTGGAGTTTTTTTTGAGGAGGGGGTGGTCCACTGTGTCAAAGGCAGCAGAGAGATCCAGGAGAAGTAGTACAGAATAGTGTCCATTGGCTTTAGCCATTAGTAGATCATTTGAGAGTTTAAGGAGAGCAGTTTCCGTGGAGTGTTGAGGGCGAAAACCGGACTGAAGGGGATCAAGAAGTTTATTCATGGTCAGATGGTCGCTTAGTCGGTTGTAGATCAGTCTTTCAAGAAGTTTGGAGGAGAAGGAGATTAAGGAGATAGGACGTAAGTTGTTGAGATTGGTGGGATCCAGTGAGGGCTTTTTTAGTATGGGGGTGACTAGCGCATGTTTTAGAGAGTTTGGGAAGATGCCATAAGAGAGGGAGAGGTTGAAAATGTGAGTTAGAGAGCGTAGAATCGAGTCAGAGGGTGAGCGTAGCATTTGCGAGGGAACAGGATCCAGGGGGCAAGTGGTTAGATGAGTGCTAGATAAAAGTTTATCAACCTCAGTAATAGTAGCAGGGTTGAATGAGGGAAGTAATGATTGTGTCTGTGGACATGGGGTGTTGCATGGGGGAGGTTTTTGCGCATTGGCGATCTCCTCATGAATTGTATCAATCTTAGTTTTGAAGTGATTGGCAATCTCCTGGGCAGTGAGTGAGTTGGTGGGTGGAGGCAGTGGAGGACAGAGTAGAGTGTTGAAGGTAGAGAAGAGTTGACGTGGACTGGATGAGAAGTTGTTAATGAGTGTGATAAAGTAGGTTTGTTTGGCAGTGTGAAGGCAGGAGTAGTATTTTAGGAGGGCAGATTTATATTGTGTGAAGTCTTCCTGGGTCTTAGTCTTATGCCACAGGCGCTCAAGAGCGTGGCTACGTTTTCTGAGACTTCTGGTGTCATCTGTTTGCCAGGGTTGTAGCAGTCGGGGCCTAATTCTGCGTGTAGTGAGGGGGGCAAGCTTGTCTAGGGAGGAAGACAGTGAGCTGTTGTAGATGAAAGTAGCTAGGTTGGGGCAGGACAGAGGTGAGATTTTGTCATAGAGGTGATCAGTAGCAGAGTAGAGAAGAGAAGGGTTGAGGTGGCGAAGGTTTCTACGTGTAATTGTTAGGCGGTTGGAGGGAGAAGAGGTGGAAGACAAGGAGAGAGCAAAACTAATAAGGTGGTGATCAGAGAGTGGGAGTGGATTGTTGGAAAGGTTGCACGGAGTGCACAGATAGGAGAAGGCAAGGTCAAGGGTGTTGCCGTTGGAGTGGGTAGGAGCCTGTATCCATTGCTTCAGGTCAAGCGATGAGGTTAGACTGAGAAGTTTAGAAGTAATAGTAGTGTTAGTGTTGACAGAGATGTTGAAGTCCCCAAGAATAATTGTGGGGATATCAGAAGAGAGAAATTAGGGTAGCCAGGCAGAGAAGTCATCAAGAAAGGCTGATACTGGTCCAGGGGGCCGGTAGATGACAGCAATTCTTAGAGAAATGGGAGAAAAAAGACGAATGCAATGTGCCTCAAAAGAGGAGAGTGTCAGAGAGGGAGGTGGGTGAAGAACCTGATAGGTGCTGCATGGGGCTAGAAGGATTCCCACTCCACCTCCCTTCCGTCCACTTGGTCTGGGGGAGTGAGTCCAGAGAAGGCCCCCATGGGAGAGGGAAGCAGGAGAAATAGTATCCGATTCATGAAGCCAGGTTTCAGTAATGGCAAGTAGGTTAAAGGAATTTGTGATAAAGAGGTCGTGAAGGGCGGTGAGTTTGTTGCAGACAGAACGTGCATTCCACAGGGCACAGGAAAAGGAGGGGCTGGTTTTGGAAAGAGGAATAGAGACCAAGTTCTGTGGGTTACGGCTCCTGCCAGAGGGTGTAGGGGGATGGGAGCGATGGGCAAAGACAGATGATGGTGGCCAAGGGTTTGGGGATATGTCACCAGAGATTAGGAGAAGCAGGAGGGTGAGGGAGGTAATGTGGGACTGTGATTTATGTGAAGGGGCATGTCTCAGAGTACTGGAGGTGTTATCAGTGTATGGATGTAGAATGAGCGAGAGTTGGTAGGAGCAGTAGTAGGGAGAAGACAGAAGGCAGGGTGATATGTATAAGCAGGCGGGTGGAGAGGGGGGGTGAAAGTAAGAGAGTTTGAGGAGAGAGGAGAGGAGTGTCAGAAGCAGTGGTAGAGAGTGCATGTTACAGAGCGGAAGGAGAGCCTAGTAGAGAGACAGGGTCACCTGCAGTCTGTTAGCTGCTTTCCAGTGCAGATTGCTGTATTTGTTTGCTTCGTGCAATCGCTGAAGTGCAGAGATTGAAGTGCATATCACTTGTAGAAAGAATCACTTAGAGATAGAAGCCATTGCAATGTGCACCCCGAGCAATGTGCTAACCCCTTAAGGATGCTCAAATATATACTGTTATAAGGGTGGGGTTGAAGTTCGTTAATTAATCATGAGTGACTATAAGAATGCCTAACAATCAAAGTGGACTTTTTGCTTCAAAAGTCAGAATAGCAAGAGGCCAAGATAAGATCAACACATAAAACTTAGGTAAGACAGTCCAGAGCAACAAATAACAACGTCATGGTTGTGTGCACAGGGCAACAGATAGAGAAGGCCACATACAAGAGACACACACAGAGACAGCAAGCAAATCCCAATTTCAGTTAACGGTGGAAGATGTGGGTGAGCTGACACATACCAGAGACACACACATACAGACAGCAGGCAGATCCCAATTTCAGTTAACGGTGGAAGATGTGGGTGAGCTGACACATACCAGAGACACACACATACAGACAGCAGGCAGATCCAAATTTCAGTTAACGGTGGAAGATGTGGGTGAGCTGACACATACCAGAGACACACACATACAGACAGCAGGCAGATCCCAATTTCAGTTAACGATGGAAGATGTGGGTGAGCTGACACATACCAGAGACACACACATACAGACAGCAGGCAGATCCCAATTTCAGTTAACGGTGGAAGATGTGGGTGAGCTGACATATACCAGAGACACACACTGTCAGAATCAGAACTAGGATGTACATACACAACAGACCAATGGGCTAAAGCCTGCAACTCCACTTATAAAGTTACCTGCTGCTCCACTCTCTGGGAACTATCTATTAAAATCTCACAACGCTTGTATATGACCCCCGATAGAGTGTCTACATTTTATAAAAATCTAGATGATAGATGCTGGAGACAATGCGGACAGAAGGGGGACATGTTCCATACAGTCTGGAACTGCCCTAAATTGACACTCTTTTGGGAATCAATTTTCCAGTTATTCCAAACACAAAAAACCACAGTCAGCGCTGACCCCACAACCAACTCTCAAATGTTCACAGTCTATATAGAAAACGTTCTCTTGCTCTAGGTGCTGCAGCTCTCTCAAAGATCCACTGGGTGGCAGACTTAATCTGAAATATACAAGGAGAAGAGAGCGCACGGCTGCCCTAGTGTAATTCCATTTTAATGATACACATGCAAAATCAAACAATAGAGGATTGCACTCACAAACATGGGACTTAGATTGCATGTACAGCAGGATGTATGTCTCCCTTCCTGGCCTGTATAACTGAGTTCGCTCCCAAGAACGAGTGGTGATGGTATGAAAATTCATTGTAGAGCACACGCAGGGTCCAGCCGGCGCTGCATGACGTCACTCGCGGCCAACAGATCACTCACAAGGTGAGTGAGATGTCTCCTCTTTATCTAACAAAAAACAGTTGCCAAGACTACATGTTTCGGAGGCGCGGCATCCTTCTTCAGGTTACGCCCTCACCACCTCTAGCCTGTCTTTATATGAACCCTCCAGCCCCTCCAGCGGGACAACCAATACTGTTCGACAGACCAGGAGAACGGAGTTCACAACAGGAAACACATTCAAAGAGGGGAGGGCCTGATATTTAGCAACAACGTCCTAAGAAAAGTTTTGAACAGGTGTATATGCATTAATGATGTTTACTTTAATAAAATTTAATCAAAAATAGAAATAGTGTTTACCCATACTATTTAAAATATAAAATGTGATATATCAAATTATATATATGTATATATATATATATAAAAAGGTCAGATTCTCATTATTATCATTAATAGAAAACATGCTTTGAGAACATTAACATTTGTCGTATTTTTACTGAAATTCATCCTTAATCTATTAAAATCATCATTCTAACCTAAAGTAGGTAGTCGCTAGGGATGAGCCGAACACCCCCCTGTTTGGTTTGCACTAGAACATGCGAACAGGAAAAAAATTTGCAAGTTATTGTCATAAAAAGTGTTTGGGAACCTGGGTCCTGCCCCAGGGGACATGGATCAATGCAAAAAAAGTTTTTTCAGGAGTAGTGATTTTAATAATGCTTAAAGTCAAACAATAAAAGTGTAATATCCCTTTAAATTTCGTAGCTGGGGGGTGTCTATAGTATGCCTGTTACAGAGCGGAAGGAGAGCCTAGTAGAGAGACAGGGTCACCTGCAGTCTGTTAGCTGCTTTCCAGTGCAGATTGCTGTATTTGTTTGCTTCGTGCAATCGCTGAAGTGCAGAGATTGAAGTGCATATCACTTGTAGAAAGAATCACTTAGAGATAGAAGCCATTGCAATGTGCACCCCGAGCAATGTGCTAACCCCTTAAGGATGCTCAAATATATACTGTTATAAGGGTGGGGTTGAAGTTCGTTAATTAATCATGAGTGACTATAAGAATGCCTAACAATCAAAGTGGACTTTTTGCTTCAAAAGTCAGAATAGCAAGAGGCCAAGATAAGATCAACACATAAAACTTAGGTAAGACAGTCCAGAGCAACAAATAACAACGTCATGGTTGTGTGCACAGGGCAACAGATAGAGAAGGCCACATACAAGAGACACACACAGAGACAGCAAGCAAATCCCAATTTCAGTTAACGGTGGAAGATGTGGGTGAGCTGACACATACCAGAGACACACACATACAGACAGCAGGCAGATCCCAATTTCAGTTAACGGTGGAAGATGTGGGTGAGCTGACACATACCAGAGACACACACATACAGACAGCAGGCAGATCCAAATTTCAGTTAACGGTGGAAGATGTGGGTGAGCTGACACATACCAGAGACACACACATACAGACAGCAGGCAGATCCCAATTTCAGTTAACGATGGAAGATGTGGGTGAGCTGACACATACCAGAGACACACACATACAGACAGCAGGCAGATCCCAATTTCAGTTAACGGTGGAAGATGTGGGTGAGCTGACATATACCAGAGACACACACTGTCAGAATCAGAACTAGGATGTACATACACAACAGACCAATGGGCTAAAGCCTGCAACTCCACTTATAAAGTTACCTGCTGCTCCACTCTCTGGGAACTATCTATTAAAATCTCACAACGCTTGTATATGAACCCCGATAGAGTGTCTACATTTTATAAAAATCTAGATGATAGATGCTGGAGACAATGCGGACAGAAGGGGGACATGTTCCATACAGTCTGGAACTGCCCTAAATTGACACTCTTTTGGGAATCAATTTTCCAGTTATTCCAAACACAAAAAAACACAGTCAGCGCTGACCCCACAACCAACTCTCAAATGTTCACAGTCTATATAGAAAACGTTCTCTTGCTCTAGGTGCTGCAGCTCTCTCAAAGATCCACTGGGTGGCAGACTTAATCTGAAATATACAAGGAGAAGAGAGCGCACGGCTGCCCTAGTGTAATTCCATTTTAATGATACACATGCAAAATCAAACAATAGAGGATTGCACTCACAAACATGGGACTTAGATTGCATGTACAGCAGGATGTATGTTTCCCTTCCTGGCCTGTATAACTGAGTTCGCTCCCAAGAACGAGTGGTGATGGTATGAAAATTCATTATAGAGCACACGCAGGGTCCAGCCGGCGCTGCATGACGTCACTCGCGGCCAACAGATCACTCACAAGGTGAGTAAGATGTCTCCTCTTTATCTAACAAAAAACAGTTGCCAAGACTACATGTTTCGGAGGCGCGGCATCCTTCTTCAGGTTACGCCCTCACCACCTCTAGCCTGTCTTTATATGAACCCTCCAGCCCCTCCAGCGGGACAACCAATACTGTTCGACAGACCAGGAGAACGGAGTTCACAACAGGAAACACATTCAAAGAGGGGAGGGCCTGATATTTAGCAACAACGTCCTAAGAAAAGTTTTGAACAGGTGTATATGCATTAATGATGTTTACTTTAATAAAATTTAATCAAAAATAGAAATAGTGTTTACCCATACTATTTAAAATATAAAATGTGATATATCAAATTATATATATGTATATATATATATATATATATATATATATATATATAAAAGGTCAGATTCTCATTATTATCATTAATAGAAAACATGCTTTGAGAACATTAACATTTGTCGTATTTTTACTGAAATTCATCCTTAATCTATTAAAATCATCATTCTAACCTAAAGTAGGTAGTCGCTAGGGATGAGCCGAACACCCCCCTGTTTGGTTTGCACTAGAACATGCGAACAGGAAAAAAATTTGCAAGTTATTGTCATAAAAAGTGTTTGGGGACCTGGGTCCTGCCCCAGGGGACATGGATCAATGCAAAAAAAGTTTTTTCAGGAGCAGTGATTTTAATAATGCTTAAAGTCAAACAATAAAAGTGTAATATCCCTTTAAATTTCGTAGCTGGGGGGTGTCTATAGTATGCCTGTAAAGGGGTGCATGTTTCCCGTGTTTAGAACAGTCTGACAGCAAAATGACATTTCAAAGGAAAAAAGCCATTTAAAACTACTTGCGGCTATTGCATTGCCGGTCCGACAATACACATAGAAGTTCATTGATAAAAACGGCATTGGAATTCCCCACAGGGGAACCCCGAACCAAAATGAAAAAAAAAATGACGTGGGGGTCCCCCTTATTTCCATACCAGGCCCTTCAGGTCTGGTATGGATATTAAGGGGAACCCCGGCCAAAATAAAAAAAATGACGTGGGGGTCCACCTAAATTCCATACCAGACCTTTCAGGTCTGGTATGGTTTTTAATGGGAACCCCGCGCCAAAAAAAAAACAAAAAACGGCGTGGGGTCCCCCCAAAAATCCATACCAGACCCTTATCCGAGCACGCAACCTGGCAGGCCGTGGGAAAAGAGGGGGGGACGAGAGAGCAGCCCCCCTCCTGAACCGTACCAGGCAACATGCCCTCAACATTGGGAGGGTGCTTTGGGGTAGCCCCCCAAAACACCTTGTCCCCATGTTGATGAGGACAAGGGCCTCATCCCCACAACCCTGGCCGGTGGTTGTGGGGGTCTGTGGGCGGGGGGCTTATCGGAATCTGGAATCCCCTTTAACAAGGGGACCCCCAGATCCCGCCCCCCCTGTGTGAAATGGTAAGGGGGTACAAAAGTACCCCTACCATTTCACTAAAAAACTGTCAAAGATGTTAAAAATGACAAGAGACAGTTTTTGACAATTCCTTTATTTAAATAAAATAAAATAAAGTATTTACATATAGAGAACAATATACTACTTGGCAATACAATAATATTTCATATCAACGTACCTATCTCGAGTTCCTCATTTAACC
Source organism: Aquarana catesbeiana (assembly GCF_042186555.1). Classification (NCBI taxonomy): domain Eukaryota; kingdom Metazoa; phylum Chordata; class Amphibia; order Anura; family Ranidae; genus Aquarana; species Aquarana catesbeiana. Next base: position 237,018,881 of record NC_133328.1, read on the forward strand.
CCTCAGACATCATGCTGTTAAGGGTGAATATCCAAAAGGATTCTCGTTTACATAGACGGGCAAATCTTTCACCCTCCGGGATTGACATGGATAGGGACTCAATACCAAATAGTTCCAAGCCTTCAGTGCTACCCCCATGTTTGTGTTTAAAATGACATGGGACACTGTGCTTCTCACTTCCCTTCTCTATAAGCCTACGGTGTTCACCAAAACGTGTCCGCATGGCACGCAGTGTCCTACCTACATAAAAAAACCCACATGGGCACCTCAGTCCATATATGACAAACTGGGTGATACAGCAGATGAACTGTTTGATGGAAAAGGTGCATACATCTTTACTACAAAAAGATTTTTGACCATGTGAGATAAATCCACAGGTTTTACACTTGATACCTTTACACTTGTAGCATCCTGTGATATTAAAAAAATGGGCGAAGTTTGCCATCCTATAACTCTCCCAAGAGCTTTATCTTGCCCCAGGATTGGCCAATGTTTTTGAATCGCTTTTTTGATGGCCCAATGTTGGTCATTGAATCTTGTAATAAAGAGGGTGCCATACTGATCTTTAACAGGTGTAGGCGTATCCCTAATGGTAGTACCTTCTCTATATCGGTCCACTGCCCTCTAGATATGTTGGGGTTCGTATCCTTTTTCTAGGAATTTTGTAGTTAATATAATTGCCTGATCCTCATAATCCTTAATATTGCTGCAGTTTCTGTGTAAACGGCAAAACTGACTGTAAGGTATGTTTTCTTTCCATTTGGGATGATGGCAACTCTTTTCATGGAGATAAGAGTTGCCAGCTGTTTCTTTAAAATGGGTTCTAGATGTGATGTTACCATCAACATCACTACCCCGTTCAAGACCCAAGAAGACCAAGACAGTTGGGTCCACTACATAAGTAAAGTGAATGCCAAACTTATTGGTGTTACAATAGGAAACAAATTGGTCAACAGTATCAGGGGGCCCATCCCAAATGATAATAACATCATCTATTAACCTCCAATAGTATACCAGATTTTTGGCGAAGGGATTCTGGGACCAAATATGAAATTTCTCCCAATACCCTATAAACAGGTTGGCATAGCAGGAACTCGAGATAGGTACGTTGATATGAAATATTATTGTATTGCCAAGTAGTATATTGTTCTCCTATATGTAAATACTCTCAGTTCCCTTTACAGATATTAATTAATTCATCAACTGCATACTTTTTGACCGACCATATTTTATTCAAATTAATTTTATTCAAATTCATTTTATTCCTATACACTTTTATTCATATAATTTATTTGTATCGATTTTCTTCTTTTTTGTGATTTCCTTTTGCGATTTCTTTTTTGCGACTTTTAGCGTTTTTTTGTGATTTATTGAAGGCGACTAACTACTTTAGGTTAGAATGATGATTTTAATAGATTAAAATTTTCTTCCCATTTTTTTCCCTGCGATTTCTTTTTGCGGCTTTTAGCATTTTTTTTTGTGTATTATTGAAGGCGACTAACTACTTGAATGATGATTTTAATAGATTAAGGATGAATTGCAGCAAAAATACGACAAAAGTTAATCTTCTGAAAGCATGCTTTCTATTAATGATAATAATGAGAAACTGACCTTTTTATATAAATACATATATATAATTTTAATATATCACATTTTATATTTTAAATAGTATTGGTAAACAATATTTCTATCTTTGATTCAATTTTATTAACCACTTCAGCCCCGGAAGGATTTACCCCCTTCCTGACCAGAGCACTTTTTACAATTTGGCACTGCGTCGCTTTAACTGCTAATTGCGCGGTCATGCAATGCTGTACCCAAATGACATTTGCGTCCTTTTCTTCCCACAAATAGAACTTTCTCGGATGGTATTTGATCACCTCTGCGGTTTTTATTTTTTGCGCTATAAATGGAAAAAGACCGAAAATTTTGAAAAAAAAATATATTTTCTACTTTTTGTTATAAAAAAAATCCAATAAACTCAATTTTAGTTATACATTTAGGCCAAAATGTATTCATCCACGTCTTTGGTAAAAAAATGTCAAGTGTATATTTATTGGTTTGTGCAAAAGTTAGAGCGTCTACAAACTAGGGTACATTTTCTGGAATTTACACAGCTTTTAGTTTATGACTGCCTATGTCATTTCTTGAGGTGCTAAAATGGCAGGGCAGTACAAAACCCCCCAAATGACCCCATTTTGGAAAGTAGACACCCCAAGGAAATTGCTGAGAGGCATGTTGAGCCCATTGAATATTAATTATTTTTGTCCCAAGTGATTGAATAATGACAACAACAAAAAAATTTACAAAAAGTTGTCACTAAATGATATATTGCTCACACAGGTCATGGGCACATATGGAATTGCACCCCAAAATACATTTAGCTGCTTCTCCTGAGTATGGGGATACCACATGTGTGGGACTTTTTGGGAGCCTAGCCGCGTACAGGGCCCTGAAAACCAAGCACCACCTTCAGGATTCCTAAGGGCGTAAATTTTTGATTTCACTCCTCACTACCTATCACAGTTTGGAATGCCATAAAATGCCAAGATGGCACAACCCCCCCCCCAAATGACCCCATTTTGGAAAGTAGACACCCCAAGCTATTTGCTGAGAGGCATGTTGAGTCCATGGAATATTTTATATTTTGACACAAGTTGCGGGAAAATTACAAACTTTTTTTTTTTTTTTTTGCACAAAGTTGTCACTAAATGATATATTGCTCAAACATGCCATGGGCATATGTGGAAATACACCCCAAAATACATTCTGCTGCTTCTCCTGAGTAGGGAGATACCACATGTGTGGGACTTTTTGGGAGCCTAGCCGCGTGCGGGGCCCCAAAATCAAGCACCGCCTTCAGGATTTCTAAGGGCGTACATTTTTTATTTCACTCCTCACTACCTATCCCAGTTTTGAAGGCCATAAAATGCCCAGATGGCACAACCCCCCCAAATGACCCCATTTTGGAAAGTAGACACCCCAAGCTATTTGCTGAGAGGCATGTTGAGTCAATGGAATATTTTATATTTTGACACAAGTTGCGGGAAAGTGACAATTTTTTTTTTGCACAAAGTTGTCACTAAATGATATATTGCTCAAACATGCCATGGGCATATGTGGAATTAAACCCCAAAATACATTCTGCTGCTTCTTCTGCGTATGGGGATACCACATGTGTGGGAATTTTTGGGAGCCTAGCTGCATACGGGGCCCCAAAAAACCAATCACCGCCTTCAGGATTTCTAAGGGCGTAAATATTTGATTCACTCCTCACTACCTATCACAGTTTCGAAGGCCATAAAATGGCAAGATAGCACAACCTCCCCCAAATTACCCCATTTTGGAAAGTAGACACCCCAAACTATTTGCTGAGAGGCATGGTGAGTATTTTGCAGCTCTCATTTGTTTTTGAAAATGAAGAAAGACAAGAAAAACATTTTTTTTTTTTTCTTTTTTCAATTTTCAAAACTTTGTGACAAAAAGTGAGGTCTGCAAAATACTCACTATACCTCTCAGCAAATAGCTTGGGGTGTCTACTTTCCAAAATAGGGTCATTTGGGGGGGGGGGTGCCACCTGGGCATTCCATGGCCTCCAAAACTGGCAGTGAAGAAGTAAAATCAAAAATGTATGCCCTTAGAAAGTCTGAAGGCAGTGCTTGGTTTTCGGGGTCCCGTACGTGGCTAGGCTCCCAAAAAGTCTTACACATGTGGTATCCCCATACTCAGGAGAAGCAACAGAATGTATTTTGGGGTGTAATTTCACATATTCCCATGACATGTTTGAGCAATATCTCATTTAGTGACAACTTTGTGCAAAAAAAAAATTGTCTTTTTCCTGCAACTTGTGTCACAATATAAAATATTTCATGAACTCGACATGCCTCTCAGCAAATAGCTTGGGGTGTCTACTTTCCAAAATGGGGTCATTTGGGGGGTTTTGTATTGCCCTGCCATTTTAGCACCTCAAGAAATGACATAGGCAGTCATAAACTAAAAGCTGTGTAAATTCCAGAAAATGTACCCTAGTTTGTAGACGCTCTAACTTTTGCGCAAACCAATAAATATACACTTATTGACATTTTTTTACCAAAGACGTGGATGAATACATTTTGGCCTAAATGTATGACTAAAATTGAGTTTGTTGGATTTTTTTTATAACAAAAAGTAGAAAATATATTTTTTTTTTCAAAATTTTCGGTCTTTCTCCGTTTATAGCGCAAAAAATAAAAACCGCAGAGGTGATCAAATACCATCCAAGAAAGTTCTATTTGTGGGAAGAAAAGGACGCAAATGTCATTTGGGTACAGCATTGCATGACCGCGCAATTAGCAGTTAAAGCGACGCAGTGCCAAATTGTAAAAAGTGCTCTGGTCAGGAAGGGGGTAAATCCTTCCGGGGCTGAAGTGGTTAATAAAATTGCATCAAAGATAGAAATATTGTTTACCTATACTATTTAAAATATAAAATGTGATATATTAAAATTATATATATGTATTTATATAAAAAGGTCAGTTTCTCATTATTATCATTAATAGAAAGCATGCTTTCAGAAGATTAACTTTTGTCGTATTTTTGCTGCAATTCATCCTTAATCTATTAAAATCATCATTCAAGTAGTTAGTCGCCTTCAATAATACACAAAAAAAATGCTAAAAGTCGCAAAAAGAAATTGCAGAGAAAAAAATGGGAAGAAAATTTTAATCTATTAAAATCATCATTCTAACCTAAAGTAGTTAGTCACCTTCAATAAATCACAAAAAAAAACGCTAAAAGTCGCAAAAATTAAATCGCAAAAGGAAATCACAAAAAAGAAGAAAATCGATACAAATAAATTATATGAATAAAAGTGTATAGGAATAAAATTAATTTGAATAAAATTAATTTGAATAAAATATGGTCGGTCAAAAAGTATGCAGTTGATGAATTAATTAACATCTGTAAAGGGAACTGAGAGTATTTACATATAGGAGAACAATATACTACTTGGCAATACAATAATATTTCATATCAACGTACCTATCTCGAGTTCCTGCTATGCCAACCTGTTTATAGGGTATTGGGAGAAATTTCATATTTCATATTTGGTCCCAGAATCCCTTCGCCAAAAATCTGGTATACTATTGGAGGTTAATAGATGATGTTATTATCATTTGGGAACTGTCCTGGCATTTAATGCACATCATTTATAAGCTTATGTCACACATCACCCACTCTTCTAACCACTTGAAGAAAAAGCCCTTTCTGACACTTTTTGTTTACATGAAAAAATTATTTTTTTTTGCAAGAAAATTACTTTGAACCCCCAAACATTATATATTTTTTAAAGCAAATGCCCTACAGATTAAAATGGTGGGTGTTTCATTTTTTTTCACACAGTATTTGCGCAGAGATTTTTCAAACGCATTTTTTTGGGAAACAACACACTTTTTTAAATTTTAATGCACTAAAACACACTATATTGCCCAAATGTTTGATGAAATTAAAAAGATGATCTTAGGCCGAGTACATGGATACCAAACACGACATGCTTTAAAATTGCTCACAAATGTGCAGTGACGACACACTAAATACATTTTTAAAAGCATTTAAAAGCCTTTACAGGTTACCACTTTAGATTTACAGAGGAGGTCTACTGCTAACATTACTGCCTTCGATCTGACCTTCGCGGTGATAACTCACATGCATGGTGCAATTGCTGTTTACATTTGACGCCAGACCGACGCTTGCGTTCGCCTTTGCGCGAGAGCAGGGGGGACAGGGGTGCTTTTATTATTTTTTTGAATTTTTTTATCTTATTTTTAAACTGTTCCTTTCATTTTTTTTTAAAAATCATTTTTATTTTTATCTCATGGAATGTAAATATCCCCTATGATAGCAATAGGTAGTGACAGGTACTCTTTTTTTAAAAAATTGGGGTCTATTAGACCCTAGATCTCTCCTCTGCCCTCAAAGCATCTGACCACACCAAGATCGGTGTGATAAAATGCTTTCCCAATTTCCCAATGGTGCTGTTTACATCTGGCGAAATCTAAGTCATGAAATGCTCGTAGCTTCCGTTTTCTTAGGCCATAGAGATGTTTGGAGCCATTCTGGTCTTTGATCAGCTCTATGGTCAGCTGGCTGAATCACCAGCTGCATTCTCAGGTTCCCTGTTAGGACAGGAGAGCCAGAGAAAATCATGGAAGACGGTGGGGGGGCATTCCCTCCCACTGCTTGTAAAAGCAATCTAGAGGCTAATTAGCCAATAGGATTGCTTTTACATGAAAGCCGACCGCTGGCTGAAAAGAATGATACCAAGATGATACCTAAACCTGCAGGCATCATTCTGGTATAACCACTCAAAGTCCAGCAACATACCAGTACGTTGCTGGTTCTTGTTGGGCATACATTGTAAACTTTTTTTATTGCAGCCTGTGGGCTGAACGAAAAAAAGAGATTGATCGGTGGGTATGCCCACCATTAGAATTCCTCCCTTCATCCACCCACTTCTAATGATGGACATACATGCACCGTTTATATATGCTGAAGCATAGGGGCATCCGCCCCAAAAGGTAGGAGCAAATTGTTCCTCTGCCCCTGCTTGCCCCATGCTTTGGCATATATGCTCTTTTTTTAACTGTGGTGGTGAAATCACCTCCTACAGTGCTGGAGTCATGGCTATAACAATAAAACATTGCAGAATAGAATACAGTAAAAAAGAGCAGAACAATAGAGAGAGCAATAAAACGACAACTATTTTTGTTTTTTTTTATTTTATATATTTTTTTATGTTTTTTTTTTTTACTTTTTTTTGCTTTGTTTTTTTTACACTTTTTTTTGTAACTGTAACTTTTGTTCCAGGTTCGGGTCTCTCAAAATGCGATGGCATCTTGGGAGACCCTGTGAAAGTGTGTCCTAGTCTGTGCAGTGCTGTACCCTATGCTAATACTCAACTAGTGTATGGTAGCGTTCAAAACATTCACCAATGCAAAGACCAGGATTGTCAGGACAGGAGGGACAATAATAGCGGGTGTCACGCCTATATCCGCGCTTGCTGCAGACACGACATCTTTTTTGGGGGGCTCGTTGGGTAGGGGTACTCAGGAGGACATAAAGAAAATGCCTCTCATGCAGCCGGCTTACTGCATTTGGTTGGGGAAGGTGAGGTGCAGCACCGTCTGGAAACAGAAGGGCTCTGACGATCTCTTCCTGGAATTTAAGGAAGGATCCAGTCCATCCTGAAGCTCTGTATAGCACATAAGCGTTCAGCAAAGCCAATTGAAATAAATATACAGACACTTTTGTGTATCAGCCTCTGGCCTTATGGGCAACTAGGTACGGCGCCAACAACTGGTCATTGAGGTCCACCCCTCCCATATTTTGGTTATATTTGTGGACACAGAGGGGTTTCTCCACAACACCAGTCGCTGTAGTGATTTGGACCATCGTGTCTGCATGAAGGGAGGTAAGAACGAAAACATTCTTATTATCCCTTCACTTCATAGCGAGCAAATTATTACACTGCAAGCAGGCTCTCTCCCCCAGCCTAAGACGGGAATCTACAAGCGGCTGGGGAAAGCCCCAGCGATTAGGTCGCACGGTGCCACATGCTCCAATCTGATGATCAAAAAGGTAACTATAAAGTGGCACGCTCGTGTAATAATTGTCCACGTACAAGTGGTACCCCTTTCCAAATAAGGGTGACACCAAGTCCCACACAATCTTGACAGCACTTCCTATGTAGTCAGGGCAGTTTGTCGGCTCTACGTGACTATCTTTTCCCTCGTAAACCATAACACTACATGTATAGCCTATGGCCCTGTCACAGAGCTTATACATCTTGACCCCGTATCTGGCATGCTTGCTGGGAAGGTACTGTTTGAATGACAAGCGGCCAGAAAACGTAATCAGGGACTCATAAATGCAGACAACTTGATGGGGAGTAAACAAGTCTGCAAAACGTTGGTTGAAGTGGTTTACGAGGGGTATTACGATCGTATTCAGGGTCTCCACAAGGACGACAGAGTTCATTGTCATTGAAGTGCATGAACCGCAAGATCTGCTCATATCGTGCCCTGGTCATGGAGGCAGAGAACAAGGGCATATGGTGAATTGGGTCAGTGGACCAATATGACCGCAACTCACTCTTTTTGGTTATGCCCATGTTGAGGGAAAGGCCCAGAAAGAGCTTAAATTCGGAGACCGTAATTGGTCTCCAATCTCTGGCAAGGGAGGACTGGGGAATAGTGGCGATGTGTTGACCAGCGTACAAATTGCTTTGGTCCACAATAGATCTATAGAGATCTTCAGTGAAAAACAGCGAATAAAAGTCAAGTGACGTAAAATCAACTATTTCCACCTGAATGCCCGGTTGGCCAGTGAATGGGGGAAGTACGGGTGCTGCAGAAGTGGTGGGTTCCCAATTAGGATTGGCGAATGCAGCAGGAAGGGCACTATGGGCACGACGGGCCTGTGTTCGTCTTCTTGGTGGCAGCGGGACACTACTTGTGCTTGCCACCATGCCAGCTTGAACTGCACTTATGGGACTCGCCACATCACCACATGATACTGCAGTGCTGGATGTACGACCAGCGTGTACTAGGCCGCTGGTGCTTGTCAGTTCACCAGAAGGAATAGCGGCGCTAGTACTGCTCTGCTCCATATGAGGGACCTGCGGTTCTTGCACATCTATGACAGAAGAAGAAGTTCAGGGTCTGGTACGCCTGACCTTGGCAGGGACCACAACTCCGTCGTCAGAGCTATCTGTCATGGAGCCACTGTCCTCTACAGGATCGTATTCTGAGCCTGAATCTGACAGATGAGTGACTTCCTCTTCACTATCTGTCATGCTCAGAAACGTGCAGGCCTCTTCACTAGTGTACCTTCGATTTGCCATTTTGGGCTCTAAATTTAGTGGTACACTAGTGAGACTCACAGGCAAAAAAGCTCCTGACTGTTAGTGACTGTATCAAAATGCTACCAAAAAAACTGTTAGCGATCTCAGGGATCAGGCCTGAATCTGCGAATGCTGCAGTTATGTGTGTTTAGTGTTTTGTAAGTGACAGTGATCGATCGATACTGCACTTGGGTGGGCTGGGCAGGGCTGGCTGAGGGGAAAAACGCACTGTGTTTTTGGGAACCCTAAACTGCTGGGGACGCTAGTAAAGATCTGATCGGATCAGATATTGATCCGTTCAGATACTATACCACTAAGGGAGGTGTATGCTGCGTGCGTGGGTGTTAGCGGTACTGGCGCTAACCTGATGCTGCTTGGGGCGACACAGACCTTATCTGACCCTAAAACTTAACTTATATCACCGCCGGGCGATTAGGGGATTAAACCTTTATTAGGTAATAAACGGCGGGTCCCCTGAAACTATAAAAAACAAACTAACTAACCAGCGTCACCCGTAACAGTTATACGGTGATCACTGGTGAAAGGGTTAACTAGGGGGCAGTCAGGGGGTTTAAACCCTTATTAGGTAGTATATGGGGGTCCCTGTCGCTATAAAACACTGACGTCGAACCTATATACTTACTTTTCTAACGAACGTCACCTGTGACACTAATACAGCGATCAGAAAAACGATCGCGTAGTGACACTGGCGACGGAGGGTGATCAAGGGGTTAAAACTTTATTAGGGGGGTTAGGGGGGTATCCTAGACCTAAAGGGGGCTACCACTAACTGCCCTACCACTTATAACCTTAACAAACTGACACCAATGCAAAAAAAAAAAAACTGCTATTGGTGTCACTGTGACAGGGGGTACAGGGGGGTGATCGGGGGGTGAAAAGTGTGCCTAGTGTGTTCTACTGTTAGTGTAGTGTTGTGCAACTCACATCGATGTCTTCTCTCCTCGGCGCCGGAACGAAAAGATGACATCACTTCCTCTGCCGCTGTTTACATTACAGCAGCACAGGAAGATTATCATTCGTTGGGAGCGATCGCGAGGGGGTGGCCACGAATGAGTGGCCTCCCCCTCAGCCTGGATCACTCCCCTAACGAAGCCGACCGCCTTCGTGGGAGGCAGTTCACGTACCAGGTACATGATTTTGCCTGCCCGTGCCATTCTGCCGCAGTATATCTGCGTTAGGCGGTCGGCAAGTGGTTAAAGTAAACATAATTAATGTATATACACCTGTTCAAAACTTTTCTTAGGACGTTGTTGCTAAATATCAGGCCCTCCCCTCTTTGAAAGTGTTTCCTGTTGTGAACTCCATGCTCCTGGTCTGTCGAATGATATTGGCTGTCCCGGGGGAGGGGCTGGAGGGTTCATATAAAGACAGGCTAGAGGTGGTAAGGGCGTGACCTGAAGAAGGAGGTCGCGCCTCCAAAAACATGTAGTCTTGGCAACCATTTTTCGTTAGCTAAAGAGGAGACATCTCACTCACCTTGTCCTTCCTCTCCGGCCGCAAGTGACGTCATGCAGCGCCGGCTGGACCGTGCACGTGCTCTACAGCAGACACAGCCTGACGAGATGAGGAAACAGAGTCCGCAGTGACTTCTTATACCATCACCACTCGTTCTTGGGAGCCAACCCAGTTATGCAGGACAGGAAGGGAGACATATATCCTGCTGTACATGCGATCTAAGTCTCATGTTTGTGAGTGAAATCCCCTATTGTGTGATTTTGCATTTGTATCATTAAAATGGAATTATACTAGGGCAGCCGTGCAGCCGTGCACTCTCTTTTCCTTGTATATTTCAATCTTTCAGTTATTATCTGACATCTCCCAAATGGCAATAACTCCACGACCCAGTCTATCACTCCTCTCTCTTGAATTAGACCACTACCCGAAACAACTGAGACATACCATATCCCATATCCTACTCTCAGCTAGGCTGAGCATCACCAGAAAGGGGAAAAAACCCTGCACCACCCACTCTAGGGGAAGTGGTGCAAACAACCCACCTACACTTTATATACGAGCAGACACTGGCACTCAGAAATAGAAACAGAGAACACATCTCCCAAATGTGGCACCCATGGTTGGCATGGTTCAGTGATAACTCTTTGATATCCCTACCACTACCCTAAACTACAACACTTTGGTAGAGATGTCAAGGTGCAAACTTACCTCTTCAAATATCTCTTTGACACTTGCTTGTTTTATTGTTCTCGTACTATGTTTTCTAATACAATACATCAACCAATACGATTGAATGGAACTTGGGTAAAAACCCAATAAAAATTATTGATGAAAAAAATCTGGAAGATACACCCAAAAGTGTTCAACATCAACATCAAGCAACTTCTTTGTTGTCCAGTGTGTTTAACTGATTTTAAAGCTTTAGCTTGTTGTATGCAAAAAGGTTTGTCATAAACTAAGAAATGGAATAAAAAAATCATATCAACTAAATACTGTCATGTTTCTAAATTGTTTTCTTATGTATCATATATGTGAGAGAATAATGCTACACCATTGTTAGAGTTTTCTACATGCTAATTATTGTACTTAAAAAACAAAGATAGTGATCTTCTGATCTTCTGAAAGCAGGGTGCTCTCTTGCATACAGGAATCACATGCACACTGAATTAAAACGCCTATTGTTTGTTCGCCAACCGGAAATTATGTTTTTCATAGCCTGATTCTAACTAATTCTTTGTGCTGGTACAGACATCTGCCATCTTTGCAAAACATCTTGACCTCTGAGTATGCTCCGGACCTCATTGTGCTTGTGTGCTAACTAAACAACCATATTTCTCTAGACCCCCATACATATATTTATACATTACATGCAAAAAGGCTATTATTATTTAAAGGGCTAGAATAGTAATTCTGCCATGCTGGTGCCATCCTCTTCAAATGATACTTACAGCAGAGCTAAATACATCAATTTTACCACTTCCCAAAGCTGTTACATTCAATGGTGTCATGTCTGATCACATGTGCAGCCCCATGGCTACTGTAGGTCAAACAGAGGCTAAGATGGCAGCTTTCTTGACTAAAAAGGATAGGAGGGCTTAGATATACACATGTGTAGTGATACTCCCTCAGGAGTCGCTGTCATTTGGGTCCCCCTTTGTCTGCACAGCCAGGCAGCATGAATTTTCAGCAGGCACACATAATCAGAAAACCAGTCCAAGGACTTGGGTTTTGTTATTTATTGGGGTAAATAACTTGGATGGGATTAGGATGTTATGGGATGCCCAAAACTTGGTCAATGTAGAACTTTAAGGATAACTTAGTGAGTGATCACAGACTTCTAGCAAATATCTTAGACTGTACTCCCTCTTGAATAACTGTACATCCTGGCTAGCCACAAGTCCCAACTTGATTTCAGGTACTTTAGTCTTCCCTAAATGCCAGCACACCTGGCTCCAACTGTGGAGGATAACAATATGCTGTGCCTCTATAACCTAGCTGAATATTGCACTTGGCTGCAATCTCCCTTATAGGCTTTAAGGGGGGGAGTGTATAAGAACTACGGGGACAATTGTGGCTAGACTGTCTTCTTAGCACAAAACTACAGATTGTATTCCCAGGGGGAATTATTTTTAACAGACTGGCACAGCACTTCCAAGACTGATCCCAGCACTGGTACATTAGCACAATATTATCCCAAGCAGGGGTTGAAGGTTGGCAGTAGCTGTCCTTCCTAAATGCCTAGCTAGGTATTAGACCTGGCTGCCTCTCCCCTATAGAGTTTGGATGGTGAAACAGGCAGAGGTTACTCAGTCCCCTGAGTCCTGCACCATAGGTGGTGACTTGTGCAAAGGCCTCCTGCTTTACAGGTCCCACTTGCTTGGCATGCAGTGGTTTTGTGCTGCCCTAGGCAGGACTAAAATCGGATGACCCCCATCAAAATTTGTCCCATACCTCCCTCTTGGTTGACTGAACCCGTCTGCCAAAAATAGATGGATGGGGGATCTATTCCCCATCTGTCCGGCGGATTGGATGGCAGTCTGATGGAAATGGACAGGCGGTCCGTTTCACTCCAACCGCCCCATAAAGAAGAGCGGGTTGCGCCTGTGTCCACTCCGCATAGCGGAAAGATCCCCCACTGAGCAGGCAGATCCACTTTACAGAGCCAGCCTGTGTGAAAGGGCTCTTACTTTTTTACTTTTTTTAAATGTTTTCTTACAACTTTATTTTTATTGTTTTGTACAGGTACATTTTTTTTTATTATTCATTTATTTATTTTTTTTACATTTTTTTAGGGGGGGGGGATTTTGGAGAGACTTCAAGGGTCAGACCTCTAGTGTCTCTTTTTTGAGACAGAGAAAGGGAGTAAAGACAGTCCTTTCTCTGCAGCCTAAGCTGCACTGTGGATGAATGAGATAGGAGTCTATATAGAGACTCCTTATAAGATGAAACAATCAGCGCCACAAGTAAAAAATATTGTGATATTTAAATAAGATAACCTAATAATAAACGTGCACAGCTGCTAAACATTCCAAGTGGTACACCACACTAATTTCAAAATGGATAGTAAATAAATAAATGTAGCGCTATGTGTAAAATTATAAATATAAAGTGCAAATGCACAACGCCTGCATATGTGGACACGGTGGTGCTACTCTGGAGGTTTTTATGTGATTTTAAAAGTTTTTATCTTGTAAGTTGAACTTGTCTATTTGGGGGCTTTGAATAAATTTGTATACGGAGAACACTATGGTCTCTATACTTATTATTTACATGTCCTGAACTCATGGAGTCTTGAGCCAAGCTGGGAGATGATCCGCTTCTTTGGATATTAATGAGCTGAGTTACCATTAAGAAAAGAGCCATCTGGATTACCCACCATTGATTGGGAAGAGGAAGTGAGAGCAAAGAGCTCGTGGGGAGATCCGCATATGAGTTTTGACTCATCTGAGAGGTGAGCGCGCAATTTTACTGGTGGTGGTATGCACTCCTTTTGAGGATGAACAATCACTGTGGTGGAATTGTGTGGATACACTGATCACAAGAAGAGTTTTTCATGTTTTATTTCTTCATTTTTTCAATTTATGGACTATTCATTTATATGTAGGATTTATTTATTTTAGAGATTTGCACTTTATATGTATAATTTTACACATAGCGCTACATTTATTTATTTACTATCTATACAGAGACTCCTATTTATTCATAAAATGCAATATAGTAAACAGTGTTTACCATATTTCATTTACAAACTGCCAAATATTAAACACAGTTTACTAAGTATCAGTGAATAATAAATACAGAAATGATCAGTACTGTGATCTCTGTATATATTCTTTCAGGAAAGGAAGAGGGCTGGTAAACACATGTTTACTAGCCCCCAGATCTCCATCCATCCACCGATCTCCCGCACTAGCAGTGGCTGCAGCCGGCGGGAGGGGGAAGTGGAGAAACCATCCAGTAGCTACATGGAAGGGGCGCCCAGAAATCAGGGAGGTGAGGAACACTGAAGAGGGAGTCAAAAGAGTGGAGGGATTGGCCAAACAGATCCCTCCGTGAATGCCCTGCAGCTCCCAAAGTTGGCAGGAAGGCAGAGGAGGAAAATCAACAGCTGCAGGATTTGTGAGGGGGGGGGGAATTCAGTGCAGCAGGGGGAAGTGGCAAGGAGAGGGAGCCTGGGGGTGGCGCTATCCCCCTCGAAAAGTGTCGCCCAAAGCAAATACCCTGCTTGTATCACAGTAGATATGCCCCTGTTGCCAGGGTATATCAATTAGTCGAGATGAGACTGTAGAGGGCGAGGGTTCCTCTCAGCTTCCTAACGCCTTTATCTCAGCACACCATCTCTCTCTCTCTCTCTCTCTCTCTTTCTCTATCCCCCTCTCTCCCCCCTCCCTCTCTCTCTCTCTCTCCCTCTCCCCCCTAGCACAGTGGTCCCCTTCAGGCTTCTGGATTCTCCCCCACATGGCCATTTATGGGCAAACTCTCTACCCTTCTGGGCCACCCTTAATCAGGGATTGGTAGAGCTCTCATGAATATTCAGGCTTCTAACTCAATCCCTCCGCCCACTAAGTCCAAGAACTTTCTGGAAGCTTCCAGAAGACACGGGGAGGTGACAGAGGCTCAGCCCTCAGAGTCTGCCAGCTGAACTGTACATGACCCCAATTAATCCTGGCTCCACTGGCTGCAGTGATGCTTAACTAAATTTATCTAACCTATTCACACTATGTAGGCAAGGGGGGGGCGGCAGGTGTATCTAAATCTTCCTTTCCTCTGAAGCCTGATCCACATTTGGATCGCACTTCACAGGCTACTTGCATAGGTGTGCGCAGCCTATTGCATTAGGGTGTGCACCCTAAAGCTCAAACACACATGCATGTGTGTGTATCTACATATATATGACCCTGGCAAATTGATCTCTCTGCCAGCACAGTGAAAGAGAACAGCATAGACACTTCTCTTATGGCAGAGCCAGTAAGAGGTAGATCTTTCACATGTTCCTGCTGCTACACAGAGCAATAATACTAATGCGCATGGGGTGATTAGGGTGTTCCTGGGCACACCTGGCACACCCTGTGCGCAAGCCTATGGCTACTTGTGAATGCTTGTGAGTGCTTGTGAAGTGATGAGGAAGCAATGAGATGCCTCTTCACCATCTGTTTTTAGCCCCATTTTTGCTGGCACGCATTTGCTTGAGTGTGAGGCATTCCACATGCTTGCCCCCCACAGATTGCTACATGTCAGGTAAATTTGAGGATGCACATTGAAGCATTGCTACTGCAGCACTTAAACACCCCGTCCACTGCCTAATACAGTTTAAGAGGGGGGCAGCTGATGGGTAGCAAAAACGCAGCTCAGCCATACATTTTTGCCCCCCAACTGCACATCTAAATGAAGCCTAAGCTCTGCATTAACAACACATTCAAAAGTGTATTTTGAAATATCTGTCTGATCCCTCTAAATTGGTGTTTTTGTACTGTGTCTGCTTTGAGTATTTATAAAGTCTATTCTCTTAGGGCCGGTTCACACCAGAACAAAGGCACCATGTATGTTCCCCGCATTGCGCTCAAAATGCACTGCATTTGCTATCTGCTGCAGGTGCCAATACATTGTTGACAACACCCTAAATGCAAATCACAAACATAGTGTGTTTTCGGGCATCAAATCACAAATCATGGATTTGGTGTGGTGCATTTTTGAAAAGTATCACATGTACTACTTATACTGCATTCCGGTGTTATTTGCAGCTCATTGTGACTCAATGTGCAGTCCATCTGTGTACTGTGACTGAGTGTGTGACTGGGTGAGTGAAGTAGTGCAATGTCCGTTTCATCTGTGCATGTGTGATGTTTCTAATATCAAACACATATAAAGGGATTTCCAAGCTCAACCGTAACAACCAGCCAGCGACCAACCGAATTGATCTGTCTAACAATATGAGTTAAGAACAGGGGTTTAGTTGTACACATTTGCAAATACATGCGTAAGCTGCAGGCCCCACCAGGGCCCCCTGTTTCCGGCAGTCCCTAACTACTGAAAGTCTCTATCTTGGAAGCACATGCATTTATAATGGATAGGTAGGGGACAGGTGAGCCTGGAAGGAGCCATCCCTCCTTAATGGTACAGGGTCACATTGAACACCCAGCACATAGCACTATGGCAGCAAGGGCGTCAATGCGTTGCCTGACCAATATATTCAGGTACAAAAAAGGGGCCACTGCCCCCACCTATGACAGTTTTTTGTAGCAAGGGGCACTGGAATGGCAACGTATGTCAAACAAATATACAAGGATTTCCAAGCTCAAACTTACCAACCAGCCAGTGGCCAACCGAATTAACCTGTCTAACAACATGCGTTAAGAACAGGGGTTTAGTGTCACACATTTGTTAATACATGCATAAGCTGCAGGGCCCGCCAAGGCACCCTGTTTCCTGCAGTCCCTAACTACTGAAAGTCTCTATCTTGGAAGCACATGCATTTATAATGGATAGGTAGGGGACAGGTGAGCCTGGAAGGAGCCACCCCTCCTTAAAGGTACAGGGTCACACTGAACACCCAGCACATAGCACTATGGCAGCAAGGGCATCAGTGCATTGCCTGACCAATATATTCAGGTACAAAAAAGTGGCCACTGCCCCCACCTATGACTGGTCTTTGTAGCAAGGAGCACTGGAATGGCAACATATGTCAAACAAATATAAAGGGATTTCCAAGTTCAAACTTACCAACCAGCCAGCGACCAAATTGACCTGTCTAACAATATGCGTTAAGAACAGGGGTTTAGTTGCACACATTTGCAAATACATGCGTAAGCTGCAGGCCCCACCAAGGCACCCTGTATCCTACAGTCCCTAACTACTGAAAGTCTCCATCTTGGAAGCACATGCATTTATAATGGATAGGTAGGGGACAGGTAAGCCTGGATTGAGTGTGTGACTCGGTGAGTGAAGTAGTGCGCTGTCTGATCTATGTATGTGTAATGTTTCTGATAGTATGTCCACTATCTCTAATTATTTGTATGTGCATACCATTTTTTGGCTGCCTGCTGACAGATGTCTGACAGCCTCCATATACTGGTCATGTAATCAGCATCTGTGAACTCTAGTAAAAACATAGCATTTCAACAAAAGGGGAAAGAAGAACACGTACTGCTATGGAGAGTGGTCAACACCAGGTAGGAGAGCAGAGAGAGGGGAGCCATGAGGGTTTAAAGTACAGGAAGCCACCAATATTGCTGACAGGAAACAGGACGTGCTCTTTTACAAAGAAACACTGGAAGTGGTAATTGCTGGTTAATGGAATTGGTGTAAAAAGCCTCCAGTTTCTGACAGGAAACAGAGAATGGCCTTCTCTTACAGGTATGGTAGTCTGTGGACTGGAAGAGATGAGATCTCACTGGTAGAGCATGCTCTATTTAGCCAAAATCAGGGATGAAGGCAGGATTGAAGCAAAGCTGTCACTTAATACTATATAGGGGAAGATTAATGATACCAAATTGTAAATATTGTATATATTATTTAGACACAGAATTCTCCACTCCAAGCTGCTCCTGCCCATCACCACTCAAACCCCAGGTGATGGAAGTAGATTGAGCTGTCCTCACTTACAGACCCAATGCAGGAAAAAGAAGCCACCACCACACACTGGTCCTAGGGCGAGAACTGCCATTGCTATGCTTGTGGGTGTCCTATATAATAAACACAAATATTAGCAATCCCTCCAGTGTGTTGTGTCTCCCTCTTCCTGTACTGTATATATTATGTTACATTTAACAATAATTTTAACTTTGTGTATAAATAATCTTTCCAGCATTTGCCAGATTGCAGATTTACAGTGCTGGTTTAAGTTGCTCTACATTGATGACTTGCTGCATGCTTACACACAATCTGGTCTCCACAGTTTTTCAACTGTAAGCTATTTATAGGTTCTCCTAAGATGTCTTTTTGTAGTTACATTACTGGTTATCAACTGCATATTTTGATATGTGATTTCTATTTTAACAACTGTTCTGTCCTGTTTATACAGCTGGGAAGTGCATTTTTACTTTGTGAGCATACTCAAGTCACTCCAGGACTTTGTAGGTTTCAAAGCCAAAAAAATCCATGTGTGTTCTTTATTCTTTTAGTGTTGAGTAATCTGCCACTGGTCATTACCAGTGAAAGATGCTGGCTTTTAAGTCAATACCTTGGTTTTAAATCTTTTATTTATCAATTTTTTGTATCTATTTATTGAAACTGTGCCTTAAAACAGATATTTTACGAATAGGTAGAGTCTAATGGCCTGCGCCAGCTCCTGATTTTTTTTAAAGAAGTGTACATGTTTACAACATAGACAGAAGACAATATAAGGATCATAAACCACACACAGTAAATAGTTACAATTGTACCTTATTTTCTGAGTAAACTTTGAGGGACTTGTTGATAAATATTTGAAGTCCCTGTGATCCAATAGCATATATTGGGTATATATCAAATAGCAAGTTAACAAAAAGTGATATTAAACACTGCTATTTTTTATTAAACAGGCCCCTGACAGCTTTTTGCCCTAACGTGCTAGTATGCCCCGATTTTTAACACTTTATGGCAGAATTACCTGTCAAACAGTATCCTCCAGTGCTGCACTGTAACTGCACTCATCTGTCACTGGCGCTTCCACCTTCTCCAGGTCTACCTTCGGGGTTCAGTCTGTTTGGCCACTTGAATGGCTAGGATGTGATAACATCACTCCCACACATGTACAAGAAAGTCTCATCATCATGACAGAGGGGACATCATAAATGTAACACTGACTGGCAAGGGGAAGGATTTATGACAGAAAAGACCAATTTGGTCTCTTCTGTTGAAAAAGCTCTACCTGTCAGCTGTTTTTGAGTTCAAGAATTTTATTGTTTTTTCTTGACAGTGTAATTAACACATTGTAATAATACAAGATATAAACATCCAAAGTATTAATCAAATAAATGGGGAATATGGGGGAAGAGGGGTTGACGGAGATGGACGTGCGTTGAGTTCGTTCCTCCTTGCCCAGGCAATCAGCTGCACCAAATCCAAATGATTCTGCTGAATCCTCCCATCCCACTCTAAAACAGGCAGTGAGATGTGTGGCGCCATGGAGTGATCCTGATTTCAAAGCTGGCTTTCTTTCGGTTCTACTGTGGCAGTTGGAACGTAGAAGATACCTATAATGAGCGGGGATAACAAACGGACATCCTCTGGGTGTCTTTGAATGCCGGCGTGACGAAGGGAAAAGCCAAAGAGGAGAACTCACATTGTCAGTATTTCCGACAGTCAAGCACGCCGAGTGAGGGCGAGCGGAGCTGTACGTCCCCGGACTTTACTGAACGTACACGAGCCTTTCTGAACAGCTTGCAGCCCGCACTCCTTGGAGAAACCCGCGAACGGAGCCGAGCCGACTCGAGTCCTCCTGGTTGCCGAGGAGGCGGAGGAGTCGGAGGAAGCTCTGTGTCCTTATGAAGCCCCATGAAGCCTAGCCCTGGGACAGCTTTTTATGAGTGGCTGTGGGCATACAAATGGAATCGAGCCCCGGGGCATAGCACATGGATCAGGCGAGTATCTCTGCTGGCATATTGATCAATACATAACAACTGAACTGATCACAGTGGTACCACACAAAGCTTTGGGATAGGAATCACAGAGCTACCGAAGTGTACTGCTGTTCCTTTATGTGTTTTCTCTCTGCTGATACTGCTGGGTCATAATATCTTAGACTGACAAGTTAGGGAGAATCTGTCAATTGGAACCCTAAAGATATTGGAAGGTCCTTATTAACAGCTCAACAGGTTATATTAAGGATTGATGTACACGAATTGTCTTTTTGGGGGGCCCCTTTTTTTCTTTTTTATCTTCTGTGCAATATATTGAACAAAAATTCACGGGGGAAGGCTACATTTCCTTTCCCGCGAGAAATCCATGCATAAAATGCCCCCTAAAAGCACACATGCTCAGAAAGCAAAAAGGGGATCCGCTGGAGGAACCACTAAGTACCCCCCTAGGCCCGCATCTGCTCAAAAATCAGACATTAAGGGTTTTTTCCAGCATCTACAGCCTCAGGATCAGTCTGAAGGCGCTATGATATCCGAACTGAGCTTTGCCTCCCCTGTAAGGGATATAGAGCCTAGACCTATTGGTAGTTCATCGGGCCATGTGCAGCAACCCATAGCGGATCAAGAGAGATCAGAAAGTAACCCCACTTGGGATATGCAGGCATACATAAAGTCTTTACCAACAAGGGAGGATATGGATAAATATGTGTATAGACTGGAAACTTCTTACAAGACAGAAATACAGACATTGAAATCTTCCTTAGCTGATACACAAAATAAGATGGTTACTATGGAGTCTAGAATGGACGGTACTGATCAAAAATTAATGTCATGGTAAGAAAAAAACCATGAAATTGACCAACGCTTAAAGTATCTAATGGATGCTTCAGACAATCTCGAAAATAGAAGCAGAAGAAATAACATAAGAACTAGAGGCCTGCCAGAGTCAGTGGGATCTGAGGGTCTGAAAGTGACACTCCAGGGCATATTTAATGATCTACTGGGTAGGTCAAGGACAGCAGACCTAGAGATCGATAGAGCACACAGGACGCAAGGCCCTAGAAACAAAGATGCGGGAATTCCAAGAGATGTGCTATGCAGAATACATTTCTTTCACATCAAAGAAAGCATTATAACAGCTGCCCGGATACAACGGACTATTGAATATGAAGGTACTCAGCTTATCCTCTTGCAGGATTTATCTAGATACACACTGATTAGGAGGAAAGCAGTTAAACCACTAATGGATGCGCTTAGAGAGAAGACGATCCCGTATAGATGGGGATTCCCATTTCAGATCATTGTTCATCAAAATGAACATAAGATTATTTTTCGGGACATGGGAGATCTTTCTAATTTTTTGAAATGTCTTCAACTCCCCTTAATTGACTTGCCAACATGGCCCCAAATGCATTATGGTAATTTAGGAAGGCAGTACAGGGGTAGGTGGATAAGGGATTTAGTAGGGGGGGCTAAATGTGGGGGGGGGGACTGGGGGGTGGGGGGGTGAGAAGGGTATAATATGTTATATTTGTATGATAAGGGAGAAAGGGTTTTTTTTTTTTTTTCTCTCCTACTTCCCATTCCTAAGTCGATATATATTAGTTAGGGATGGTGAATGGTGGTATGATATCACGTAGACATTCTCACAAGGTCATTATGATGGGGTTTTATGCACTATTGTTTTTATCAATCATGTTTATCAATTATATTTGTATTGTTTTAGGGGTGGGGGGGTGGGGTTTTTTTTTTTTGGTGTTTATGGGTATAGGTCACATTTGTGGTATATATTACACTGTTTTATTTAGATATGGTAAATGTTTGATAGGAAGGTACGGCAGCATAGAGTTATTGATGTGAATCATTTTGAAGAGATTGACATATAATATATGTATTGTCAGTTAGTATTGGCATACGGATAGAACTTGAATGAATTTTGGGGTGGGGGGCTGGGGTTTTTTTTTTGGCATATTTGTGGGATATATAACATTGTAATATTTTGGGGATGCAAATGTTGGATAGGAGGGTCTGGCAACACAGAGTTATCAATGTAAATCACTATGAAGAGATTGTAATTTATTTGGTGCACTGGTGGCTATTACCACAGTGGCCTAAAGATTGAAACTGAATGAATATATGACGGGTAAGTTGCGGGGTGTTTTTTTTTTTTTTGGTGTTGGTGGGTATAGGTCACATTTGGGGTATATATAACACTGTTTTATATAGATATGGTAAATGTTTGATAGAAAGGTAAGGTAGCAAAGAGTTATTGATGTGAATCACTATGAAGAGATTGACATATAATATATGTATTGTCGGTTAGTATTGGCATATGGATAGAACTTGAATTAATTTTTGGGTGGGGGGTTGGGTTTTTTTTTTTTTTTTTTTTTTAGTTAGGGAGGGTAAATGGTTGTATAGTATCATGTAGACATTTTCACAAGGTCATTATGATGGGGTTTTACGCACTATTGTTTTTATCAATCATGTTTATTGATTATTTTTGCATTGTTTTAGGGGTGGGGGGTGTTTTGTTTTTTTTTTGTCTTTTTTCTTTGTTTTTGTTTTTTTGTGATATTTTTATGTCATACAATATATTGGGATGATCTACCTATTGAAACCGTTTGCGTAATCAAGGTGATGATAGAGTATGGAGACCCTAATATAGAGACATCATTTAGTTATCGATTATAATATATAATAATGTATAAATGAAGGGGCAGAGGGGTCTCCCCCCTTTTTTTTTTCTTCTCTCTCTCTTTCTTTTTTCTTCTCTTCCTCTCTCTTTCTCTCTCATGTCTCCCTCTCTCGCTTGTCTCCCCTCTTTCCCTGCCTGTTTTTTCCTCCCTTTTTTAGTAGAGTCTTGGGAATAAAAGAAAAGAAAAGGAAAATTTATTTATTTATTTATTTATTTGCAATACAGTACTCTGCCTGGGAAGGGCATGTCTTCTCTGGGAAAACCCCTTTTTATCCCTTAATTTAGGGAACTTACTAAGTAAGGTTTGACTCTAGGGAATCTGGTAGATAGTGATAGACTGGTGTGGTGTGGTTGAGTGTTGAGCGACTGTACGTTTGTTGAGATGTAAAACTTTTTTTTTTTCTCTTCTCTCCTTCCCCCTTATATGGGTATGATTAAAATTTGTTCTTACAATGTCAGAGGGTTAAACTCTGCAACAAAAAGATCACAGATCCTGTACTCTCTCCATAAACAAAAGGTTGGTATCGCCTTCTTTCAAGAGACACATTTTCGGGCAGACCACATACCTAGCATACAGAATAGGCATTATACATCATGGTACCATGACTCCTTTACCTATTCAAAATCTAGGGGTGTCTCCATAGCAATACATAAGTCAATACCTCATCAGGTGTTGGAAAGTTGGAGGAATAGAGACGAGCATTACTATTAAAACTTGTTATATATGGCAAGAAGTATACCTTCATTAATGTATACCTACCTAATTATGAACAGATAAAAATAGGAACACATTTGTTAGCAGATCTTATGGAAAGAGCAGAAGGGACAATAATTGGCGGAGACTTTAACTTTGTCCTTGACCGAGATTTAGACACCACAGCTCCTCCAATGTCTCAGAGGAGCAGGGATAAAAAGAAATTTAGAGAAAATGATGGAAAAGCATCAATTGGTGGATATATGGAGGGCCTTCCATCCATTAGAATGCGATTACACGTTCCATTCAAAAGTCCATGGTACATACCATAGACTCGATTATTTTCTAACTAACCAGTTGGGAACGGCGGTGACGTCCTCTTCTGATATAGGCAGTGTGATCTGGTCAGATCATATGCCTATATTTTTGGTGATAGCCATATCTAACAGGATTGGTCTAGGAGGCTCATGGAAGTTAAATGATAACTTATTATTTGATGGGGCCTGTGTAGAAGAGATCAGAGCAGCTATATTGAACTTCACAAAGGATCATGCAAGGGATACTACTTCCTTACCAATTCAATAGGAAACATTGAAATGTGTAGTACAGGGTTTATTTATAAAACATGGATCCAGATTAAAAAAAGTAAAAGGTAATCGAATAGCGTATCTCCTAAAGGAAATGACAAAAATGGAAACACAACATAAGCTAACGTTATCATCGGAAAAATTAGGGGAACTAACAAAAAAAAGATCAGAGTTACGAACCTTGTTAAATGAACAAACACTTCGGGTTAGAGATAAAAACCGTACTTTATACTATCAACAGGGAAATAAGCCAGGTAAACTGTTGGCTAGGGCGCTGCGTCAAAGAATCAATACATCATCTATCGTAAAGGTTAAAACAGAAAAAGGCGACGTAACATATGATCCGAAGGGATCCTCAAAACTTTCCAATAATTTTTTAATAGGTTATATAATATCCCTAACCAATTAGCAGAGAAGGACCCAGAAAAGTTCAACAAAGTACAGGTCAATACATAAAAGATACTCCAATGCCAACTTTAATGGAAACTGAAATAGAGCAGCTAGAACAGGAGTTCTCAGAGGATGAAATACAAAAAGTAATAGATGCCCTTGTACTTTGTAAGAGCCCTGGACCAGATGGTTTTACTTCGCAATTTTATAAAATCTTTAAGGACCTATTAATTCCAATTATGAAATGGACATTTAACGTGGTTTCTGCCCTTCAGCCCTTCGTTTCACAGGGCATGCAGGCTTACATCTCGTTAATACCTAAGCCTGGGAAGGATCATACTGAATGCAGTAATTATCGACCTATTTCTCTGACGAATATTGACCTTAGAATATATTCCAAAATCATTGCCAATAGACTTACCCCGATAATACCAACATATATACACCTAGGTCAAGTGGGATTTGTAAAAGGACAAGAGGCGAGAGACAATACTTTGAAGACTTTCTCACTGGTGGAATTTGCCCGGAGACATGCCGTCTCATCATGCCTCTTGGCATTAGATGCAGAGAAGGCGTTTGATAGGGTGGGATGGCATTTTCTCCGTGAGACTTTGAAACAATGGGGACTGGGCCCAGTGCTCTTGGAAAAAATAATGGTACTATATTATAATCCAACGGCCAGAATACACGTGAATGGTGACGTATCGGATATAATCACTGTCACAGACCTAGCCGGGACAGAGGCTGTTGGAGAGGACTGTATGCAAGCCTGTTGCCTTTTGATTATGGGCCCTGGATTTTCAATGGATTCATTCTGTTGGGACACATCCTGTGAGGAGATGCTGGTGTCATCAACCTGTGTTTATGTTAATTGAATGAGCTAATGACATTGTCCTCTATACAAATGTAGGAGACGGGACGACTGCTATTGTGTTAATTAACTGTATGAAACTCGGTGACCACAAGTCTGGGCGAAAGGTCATGTCTCAGTCACCTAGGCTGTATAAAGGATTAGATAATTAGCTCATGTTAATTAAGTTACAGTTGTATTGTTAGAGGAGGTTCCAACGGCATATAAAGTCTTGTAACTTTGATTCATAATAAACAGTCCATGTTAGCAGTGAAGCAAGTGTCGCCTTGTTTTCTGCTCAGAGAGGTTGGAATATCTGATATCTGTATACAGACTGGGAGGAAGTGGTATATGACGGAAGCACTCAAGCGGAGTGTGGGACGTTCCGTGACAATCACTATAGCGAATGGAACCCGACAGGGATGCCCATTGTCCCCACTGCTATATGTATTAGCTATGGAGCATTTAGCGGTAGCCATACGGAACAACACTGATATACGGGGAATAAAAGTAGGTGATATTGAGTATAAAATGTCAGTATATGCAGATGATCTGCTACTTTATATCACAAATCCATTAGTGACGCTACCTAATCTAATACAGGAATTTAAACGTTTCGGTGAGGTGAGTAATTTCAAAGTGAACTTTAATAAATCAGAAGCCTTGAATATTACACTTCCTAATAACATTGTGGAATTACTTAAAAAAAACTTTTCTTTTAAATGGCAAGTAAATGCACTTAAATATCTTGGAATCTATATCCCTAGAGATCTGGAAAAGACCCAGGAATATAACTACCTTCCGATAATGCAGAAAACTATAAAAACACTTCAGCAATATGATAAAGGAATATTTTCTTGGATAGGTAGAATAAGTATTATAAAAATGGATATATTGCCTAAAATACCTTATATATTCCAGACCGTCCCAATATTCCCCCCAACAAATATTCTGAAACGATTGCGTAAGGCCATAGGGAGCTTCATTTGGTCGGGGAAATCTGCGGGAGTCCATAGAGAAACATTAATTAGATTAAAAAAAGATGGAGGATTGGCCCTCCCAGATTTATCGGCTTATCTTAAAGCGGTGTTTATAACTAGAATTGTAGACTGGTTTCAAAATGCAGACTGCAAACAATGGGTAAAATTAGAAGAAGAGGTCGCAGCTATAAAACTGAAAGCATTATCCTGGATAGTGAAGGAGAGGTGACCCCATGAGAGCGACCTGCCTCTCTTGGTCACGTCAACATTGAAAGTCTGGGATGGAGTAGTGAAACGGGGAATAGGGTCTACTTATAGAGGCCCAATGACCCCCCTATTCAGTAATCCATAATTTCCACCAGCATTGGAGGGCAGGACTTTCCTTAAACGGCAGAGAAATGAGGATACAAGGATAATAGAGACAATGGACGGAAACAGAATGCTATCATTAGAGGCTCTAGGGATGGAATATAGGACGAATTGGATGCAATACCGACAGCTTCAGGAGTATATTAGCTTTCTGACAAAAGAGACCGTAATGGATAGACCATTGACAGAATTGGAAAAATTGCTCCTACAGGACCAAAGACCAACACATACCCTATCCAAGGTATATAGATATTTAATTTCAACTAATAATGATAAAGAGGTAAACTATATAAAAAGATGGGAGGAGGAGTTGGGGATAACTATCCTCAAAGCAAAATGGGAAAAAGCAATCACATTAACACATAAGCTATCAATCTCATATAGACATCAAGAGAGAAATTTTAAGATATTAGCTAGGTGGTATAGGTGCCCAGTAGATATGCATAGGATAAATACAGATAATGAGGATGTATGCTGGAGATGTCGGGGGGGGGGAAAGGGTACAATGTCACATATTTGGTATTACTGTCCGGAGGTCCAGACATTCTGGAGAAAAATATTTAATATCTATATGGCAGTGACAGGAATTAACAATAAACCAGATATATTTATATCAATACTATACTATACTATTTTCTGACAGCAGCTCAAACAATCATAGCTAGGAGATGGAAAAGTGGACTAAAACCTTCTATAGAAGAATGGGAGTGTGAGATGAGCGAGATGCAGTCTTTGAAAGAGAGGATGGTCCTGGAAACAGGT
The DNA here is from genome assembly GCF_042186555.1 of Aquarana catesbeiana. Classification (NCBI taxonomy): domain Eukaryota; kingdom Metazoa; phylum Chordata; class Amphibia; order Anura; family Ranidae; genus Aquarana; species Aquarana catesbeiana. Next base: position 237,046,122 of record NC_133328.1, read on the forward strand.
CTAAAAAAACAGACTACAACATCCTGGCAAGTTTGGAAAGACTATAGGACCTCATTGACTTTGCTGAGGGAAACATAGGGGGGGTAGGTAGGGGGTGGGGTTTTTTTTCTCCCCCTTTTTTTTGTTTTTTTTTGTTGTTGTTTTGAGTGATTGGGTGTGTGGTATGATTGATTCGATGTTTGGCATCTTGAATGAATGGTGTAGAGCTTTACACTCATTCAGTTGTATATACAAGTAAATATACTCGGTCGTATGGTATGAGATAAGTTAGGAGGGTTTTATGACTGAATTAGGGTTCTGTATATGAAAATAGAGATTGGTTATATATTTTGCTGACTAAGTACGAATGTGTAAATGTTGTTATAAAAAAATTTTGTAAAAATTGTTTTGCTAAATAAAGATTATTTTTAAAAAAATAAATAAAAGGGAATATATAAATATAACTGACATTTAAATGTACCCCTATTAAAAAAGAAAGTAGGGATATATCAGATTCATTAACAAAATCAAACAATTAAACTAATATCATTGTTTAAATAAGATAATAAAAGAATTAGTATGTAAAGTAGTATTCTCATAGTATAATAAGTATCATTGTAATTGATTATTATTCAATTAAATAGTGTTTTAAAGCTAAAATAAAGATATAATTAAGGAAAAAAAGAGGAAACGGAAGAAGAATGTGGGCAATATAAGGATAGTTAAGGGTTATGTTTTTTACGTATTCAAAGATGAATAATGTAACCAAGATCGCCAAGTATTTTCAAAAATAGTTAGGCGTTTATTTAAAATGCAAGTTAACTTATCGTTAATCATAACCCAGTTTAACTTTTGTATAACATATTCAAATGTTATTCCAGATTGATTCCACCAACGCACAATGGTTATTCTAGCGGCCTGGATTATATAAGAAATTAAACGTTTGGTGTGTTTAGGTAAGCTCGTATCAAGTTTTTGAAAAAGAGCAATTTCAGGGGATTTAATAATATTTATTTTGGTAATTTCATGTATAAAGTCAAATATTTTTATTCGAACTGTACGTATATTGGGACATCGCCTTCTTAACCACAATTTCTAAAACATTTAGACTTGTCAATTTATTTAAGCTATTCTCAATGGAACCATGTACCATCGTAATTGAGTTTTGTAATTAGATTCCACTAGAGATGTATTTATCAAGATTTTAGAGAAATTATTGATTGTTTTATACCATTCTGAGATTTCCCAAGAAAAATTAAGATCTTTTTCCCATTGTGTCATGTATGGGAGTTTATGTTCAGGTTCAATTACAGTGTTATAAATAATAGATATTAGGCCTGTTATGGGGTTTCTAGTAGTACAAGATTGTTCGAATAGGGATAACTTGAATGGGGGATTAATCCCATGAAGTTTATTTTCTAAGAATAAATTAATCAAGTTATATTGAGATAGTTCTGAGGATGGCAATTGTAATATGGATTGATAATATTCTAGTGAGTATAATTTATTTCCAGATAAAAAGTTCATAATACATGACAAACCTTTTTTTTCCGACCACTAAAAAAGAGGGGGGATAATCCAGGTATAAATTCAGGATTATTAAATCAAGGAGATAAAGGTGTATGAGGTGAGCAAAACTTTTTTTCTTATTTGACATTTACAGTGCCTTGCAAAAGTATTCACCCCCTTGGCATTTTTCATGTTTTGCTGCCTCACAACCTGGAATTAACAGGATTTGCATAATTTAATTTACAGAATATGCCCGCAACTTTGAAGATTTTTTTATTGTCAAGCAAACAACAAATAGGACAAAATAACAGAAAAAGGAAATGTGCATAACTATTCACCCCTCTAAAGTCAATACTTCGTAACAGTGGCGGCTGGTGACGTTTTAGGATGGGGGGGCGCCAGACCCCGCCCTTCCTTTTTGACCCCTCCCACTTGGTAAAAATGGGCGTGGTTTCAGCTAAATAGTGGGCATGGCTCTAAGGTGGTGTGGTTAGCATCTGACATGAACGAGGGATGGAGGGAGAGGGAGGGAGAGAGGGAGGGACAGCAGGCCCAGATCCTACACAACAATAGAAATATGTGTATTCTAGAAAGTTTAACAATCAGAAGATAAAGATACTCCAAACACCTGGTGTTAGCACTTTAATCATCCCGGCACCATGGTTGTTATGGTGTCAGGATGATTGAAGCGCATTATTTCTATTATTACATTGTAATATAAAATGAAATCATTCAACTTACCATAATGCAGAATCAGTGGGAGCCCTGAGCGTGTCACTTGCCACGTCACCTGCCACCAGATGCCATCAGGTGCCCCCAGCGGAGTCTGTCCTTACATCAGGTGCCCCCAGCGGAGTCTGTCCTTACATCAGGTGCCCTCAGCGGAGTCCGTCCTTACATCAGGTGCCCCCAGCAGAGTCCCTCCTTACATCAAGTGTTCCCAGCGGAGTCCCTCCTTACACCAGGTGCCGCCAGCGGAGTCCCTCCTTACATCAGGTGTCCCCAGCAGAGTCCTTCCTTACATCAGATGCCCCCAGCAGAGTCCTTCCTTACATCAGGTGCCCCCAGCAGAGTCCGTCCTTACATCAGGGGCACCCAGCGAAGTCTCTTCTTACATTGGGTGCCCCCAGCGGAGTCCCTCCTTACATCAGGTGCCCCCAGCAGAGTCTGTCCTTACATCAGGTGCCCCCAGTGGAGTCTCTTCTTACATTGGGTGCCCCCAGCTGAGTCCCTCCTTACATCGGGTGCCCCCAGCAGAGTCCTTCCTTACATCAGGTGCCCCCAGCAGAGTCTGTCCTTACATCAGGTGCCCCCAGTGGAGTCTCTTCTTACATCGGGTGCCCCCAGCGGAGTCCCTCCTTACATCAGGTGCCCCCAGCAGAGTCCCTCCTTATATCAGGTGCCCCCAGCGGAGTCCCTCCTTTCATCTGTGTCCCTGTCAGCGGAGTCCCTCCTTACATCTGTGTCCCCGTCAGCGGAGCCCCTCCTTACATCTGTGTCCCTGTCAGTGGAGCCCCTCCTTATATCAGGTGTCCCCAGTGGAGCCCCTCCTTACATCAGGTGTCCCCAGTGGAGCCCCTCCTTACATCAGGTGTCCCCAGTGGAGCCCCTCCTTACATCTGTGTCCCCGTCAGCGGAGCCCCTCCTTACATCTGTGTCCCCAGCAGAGCCCCTCCTTACATCAATTGTCCCCAGCAGAGCCCCTCCTTACATCTGTGTCCCCAGTGGAGCCCCTCCTTACATCTGTGTCCCCAGCGGAGATCCTCCTTACCACTGTGTCCCCAGCAGAGTCCCTCCTTACATCTGTGTCCCCGTCAGCAGAGCCCCTCCTTACATCTGTGTCCTCAGTGGAACCCCTCCTTACATCTGTGTCCCCAGCGGAGTCCCTCCTTATGTCTGTGTCCCCAGTGGAGCCCCTCCCTACATCAGGTGTCCCCAGCAGAGCCCCTCTTTACATCTGTGTCCCCGTCAGCGGAGCCCCTCTTTACATCTGTGTCCCCAGCGGAGCCCCTCCTTACATCTTTGTCCCCGTCAGCGGAGCCGCTCTTTACATCTGTGTCCCCAGCGGAGCCCCTCCTTACATCTGTGTCCCCAGCGGAGTCCCTCCTTACATCTCTGTCCCCATCAGCAAAGCCCCTCCTTACATCTGTGTCCTCAGCGGAACCCCTCCTTACATCTGTGTCCCCAGCGGAGTCCCTTCTTACATTAGGTGCCCCAGCAGACCCCCTCCTTACATCTGGTGTCCCCAGCGGAGCTCCTCCTTACATCAGGTGTCCCCAGCGGAGCCCCTCCTTACATCTGTGTCCCCAGCAGAGCCCCTCCTTACATCTGTGTCCCCAGCAGAGCCCCTCCTTACATCTGTGTCCCAGTCAGCGGAGCCCCTCCTTACATCTGTGTCCCCATCAGCGAAGCCCCTCTTTACATCTGTGTCCCCAGAGGAGCCCCTCCTTACATCTGTGTCCCCAGTGGAGCCCCTCCTTACATCTGTGTCCCCAGCAGAGCCCCTCCTTACATCTGTGTCCCCAGCAGAGCAGCAGGGTCCTCCTCAATCTGCCTTCCTTAAAGCCGCGTCTCTGACTCTCCCCAGCTTCCTGGCTTTCTCCGTGTGTTCAGTGGAGAGGGGAGGGGCGCAAGGGGATTAGTCCTCACAAGGGCATCTTCTTGTCACACTAAGAACAAAGCACCTGGCTGGGCGGATGCTGCTCAGCGCGATGGTTTGCGCCGCAAAGCAGCTCCAAACCCCGCCAATGAAGCGCTGTGTCTGCAATCTCGTGATTGCATTGATGTGGTGCTTCCCATAGTGCACTGTGTCGAGCGCCCGAACACAGTGCACTTAGTTAAAGGACTTTTTTTACGAATTTTTTTCTTAAAGGGGCCGTTTAAAAAAACATTTTTTTTGTTGACTACAGGAGGGGGGGCGGCGCCCGGGCACCCCCTATGGACAGGCTGCCACTGCTTTGTAGAGCCACCTTTTGCGGCTATCACAGCTCCAAGTCACTTTGGATAAGTCTCTATGAGTTTGCCACATCTTACCACTGGGATTTTTGCCCATTCCTCCTTGCAAAACTGCTCCAGCTCCTTCAAGTTGGATGGTTTGCGTTTGTGAACAGTCTGGCCACAGATTTCTATTAGATTGAGGTCTGGGCTTTGACTAGGCCATTCCAACACATTTACATGTTTCCCCTTAAACCACTCAAGTGTTGCTTTAGCAGTGTGCTTGGGGTCACTGTCCTGGTGGAAGGTGAACCTCTGTCATAGCCTCAAATCACACACAGAGTGGTACAGGTTTTGCTCAAGAATATCCCTGTATTTAACACCATCCATCTTTTTCTCTACTCTGGCCAGTTTCCCAATCCCGACTGCTGAAAAACATCCCCATAGCATGATGCCACCACCATGTTTTACTGTGGGGATGGTGTTCTTTGGGTGATGTAATGTGTTGGGTTTGCGCCAGACATAGCGTTTTCTTTGATTTCCAAAAAGTTAAATTTTAGTCTCATCAGACCAGAGCGTCTTCCTCCATATATTTTGGGAGTCTCCCACATGCCTTTTTGCAAACTCAAAACGTGTAATTTTGTTTTTTGCTGAAAGTAATGGCTTTCTTCTGGCCACTCTCCCATTATGCCCAACTCTATGGAGTGTACGGCTTATTGTCGTGCTATGTACAGATACTCCAGTCTCTGCTGTGGAACTCTGCAGCTCCTCCAGGGTTACCTTAGGTCTCTGTGCTACCTCTCTGATTAATGCCCTCCTTGCTCAGTCTGTGAGTTTTGTTGTGCTCTGTCTCTTGGCAGGTTTGCTGTTGTGCCATCTTCTTTCCAGTTGGTTATGATAGATTTGATGGTGCTCCTAGGGATCATCAAAGATTTGGATATTTTTTTTATAACCTCTTGCTTAGGTGTTGCAGCTTCTGGGCCTTTCAAAAGGGTGTGTATATGTAATGACTAGGGATGAGCCGAACACCCCCCGGTTCGGTTTGCACCAGAACCTGCGAACGGACTGAAAATTTGCACGAACGTTAGAACCCCATTGAAGTCTATGGGACTCGAACGTTCGAAATCAAAAGTGCTAATTTTAAAGGCTAATTTGCATGGTATTGTCCTAAAAAGGCTTTGGGGACCCGGGTCCTGCCCCAGGGGACATGTATCAATGCAAAAAAAAGTTTTAAAAACGGACGTTTTTTCAGGAGCAGTGATTTTAATGATGCTTAAAGTAAAAAAAGAAGTGAAATATTCCTTTAAATATTGTACCTGGGGGGTGTCTATAGTATGCCTGTAAAGTGGCGCATGTTTCCCGTGCTTAGAACAGTCCCTGCACAAAATGACATTTTAAAAGTAATAAAAGTAATTTTAAAACTGCTTACGGCTTTAATGTAATGTCCGGTCCTGGTTATATGGATGAAAATCAGTGAGACAAACGGCATGGGAACCCCCCCCAGTCCATTACCAGGCCCTGTGGGTCTTGTATGGATATTAAGGGGAACCCTGCACCCAAATTAAAAAAAGGAAAGACGTGGGGCCCCAGGCCCTCTGAACAGCAGTATACAGGTGGTGCAAACAAGACAGGGACTGTAGGTTTGTTGTTAAGTAGAATCTGTTTGTAATTTTGAACTGGTAAATTTTTAAAGTGTAGCTCCAGCCAAAAAATCTATTTTTAAGCTTTTTGGAAAACATAAGGAAGTGTTATCACTCCTGTGACATTTGTTTTGCTGTCTGTGTACCTCTTCAGAAGATTTTACCTCACTTTCTGTCCCAATGACAAATGTTTTTTGAAAATTTGGGGTTTTTAGTGAAACAAGGATTGGTGATAAAGCATCAGTGGAGAGGAGACACGTTTTTCCCATATTAACTCTTACAGGAGAGAATTTCCCTTCCTAGGTAGATTTCATCTCACTTCCTGTTGTCTCCTTCCGTTTGCAAGTAGGAGTCAGTTGTAAGTTGGATGTTTGAAAGTAGGGGCCTGCCCTATATACTCTGCAGAAATTGCGGCCTTAGGTGTTGGTGTTGCCACAACACTGTAAGCCCTCACAGTTACTCTTGGTGGGCGCAGGAACGGGCTCTGCTGTGAAATATTAGATGAAGAATTGTAATTACATGCACCTGTTGAATAGGGGCAGAAAAATTGGGCCTTTGATGGTGGTGGTGCTGGTGCCACAACACTGTAAGTCCTCACAGTTACTCTTGGTGGGCGCAGAAACAGGCCCTGCTGTGAAATATTAGATCAAGAATTGTAATTACATGTCCCTGTTGAACAGGGGCAGAAAAATTCGGTCTTAGGCACTGGTGCCACATCTCTGCAACCCCTCACAGATACTCTAGGAATGAGCCCTCCTGTAAAATATTGCATCAAAAATTGTAATTACACTCCCCTGTTAAACAGGGGCTGAAAAATTGGGCCTTAGCCACTGGTGGCGGTGCCCAGAACCAAAAATATTCTTACAAGCTATCAGCATGATCATTGAGGAGGAAGAGCCACTGGTGTTGGTGCCACAACATTGCAACCCCTCACAGATACTCTAGTTGGAGAACAGGAACAAGCCCTGCTGCAAAGTATTGCATCAAAAATTGTAATTACACTCCCCTGTTAAACAGGGGCTGAAAAATTGGGCCTTAGGCACTGGTGCTGGTGCCACAACACTGCAACCCCACACAAATACTCTAGTTGAGTGCAGCAACGAACCCTCCTTGCAAAATATTGCATTAAAATTGTAATTACAGGCCCCTGTTAGACAGGGGCTAAAAAATTGGGCCTTAGCCACTGGTGGCGGTGCCCAGAACCAAAAATATTCTTACAAGCTATCAGCATGATCATTGAGGAGGAAGAGGATAGTCACTCAGCATCAGCATAGGCAGTCTTGAAGGGATCTGACTTTTCAAAAAAAATTATTCGATTACATCAGCATCAGGTGCTTGGTAGCTGGTGGTGATCCAAGACTAATTCATTTTTATGAAGGTCAGTCGATCGACCAAGTTGGTGGACAGGTGCACAATGTGGTCGGTTACAAAACCTTCAGCAGCACTGAATGTGCGTTCTGAAAGAACCAGGCCAGTAGCTCAATTGCATACTGTGCAAGCTCTGGCCATTGATCCATCCTCAAGACCCAGTAAGCCAGAGGATTTTCGGTGGGAAAGGTGTCCAAGTCAGATCTTGCCCCTAGGTATTCCTGCACCATGTAAAACAGACGCTGGCAATGGTTGCTGGAACTGATCATACCTTGGGGCTGCGGACTAAAAAATTGTCTGAACGCATCGGTCAGACGGCCACATTCTCCACCGCTCCTTCTTTGACTGACCGAAGCCTCAGCAACACGTCCAGGAACAGGAGTTTGTAACCTTTCAGTCTCTGGGAACGCATTGCACAGACCTTTCTGCAAGGCCTCCCAAAGATGTTTCATCCTCTGCTCCCTCTGCGATGGAAAGATAAGGTCCGCAACCTTACCCTTGTAACGTGGATCAAGGAGGGTTGCCAGCCAGTATTGATCCCTCTCCTTGATACCATGAATACGAGGATCCTTCCGCAGGCTTTGCAGGATCAGGGAGGCCATGCAGCGTAGGTTTGCTGAGACATTCGGTCCGGAGTCCTCTGGGTCACTAAGGACGACATGATCAGCAGCCACCTCCTCCCAGCCACGTACAAGTCCATGGGTTTCTTGGGACTGTAAATGATCCCTTAAAGACTGCTGCTGATGCTGAGTGCCAGGCTCCACCTCCATGCTGACACAATCCTCCTCTTCCTCCTCCTCCTCCTCCTCGTTCTCTTCCTGTGTGATCGGCGGGCAAGCAGGAACACTTTCTGGATAAAGGGGGCCTTGAGAGCTAAGGAAGTCCTCCTGCCTCTGTTCTGCCTCAAGTGCCCTGTCCATTATTCCACGCAGCGTGTGCTCCAACAGGTGGACAGGGGGGACAGTGTCACTGATGCATGCACTGTCACTGCTCACCATCCTTGTGGCCTCCTCAAATGGTGACAGGACAGTGCATGCATCCCTGATCATGGCCCACTGGCGTGGAAAAAAAAACAAGCTCCCCTGACCCTGTCCTGTTGCCATAGTCGCACAGGTACTCATTGATGGCCCTCTGCTGCATGTGCAGCCGCTGCAGAAAGGCCAACGTTGAGTTCCACCTGGTGGGCATGTCACAAATTAGGAGGTTCTTGGGCAGGTTAAATTCCTTTTGGAGTTCAGCCAGCCAAGCACTGGCATTATATGACCTGCGGAAATGCACACAGACTTTCCTGGCCTGCCTCAGGACATCCTGTAAGCCTGGGTACCTACCCAAGAACCGCTGCACCACCAAGTTAAGAACGTGAGCCAAACAGGGCACATGGGTCAGTTGTCCCTGTCGGAGGGCGGAGAGGAGGTTGGTGCCATTGTCACAAACCACAGTACCTGCCTTAAGCTGGCGTGGCGTCAACCACCTCTGAACCTGCCCCTGCAGAGCTGACAGAATCTCTGCCCCAGTGTGGCTCCTGTCCCCCAAGCACACCAGCTCAAGCACCGCATGGCATCTTTTGGCCTGTGTGCTTGTGTAGCCCCTTGAACGCCTATGGAGCACCGCTGGTTCCGAAGTCAAATCACAGGAAGAGGCCATGGAGGAAGAAGAAGAGGAGGGGGTGGAGGCGAGAGATGTGGCAGAATCACCACTAGTAGTATTTTGGAGGCATGGTGGCAGAATAACCTCCAACACTACTGCACCTTGTCCTGCATCCTTCCCAGCTGCCAGAAGAGTCACTCAGTGTGCGGTGAAAGATAGGTAACATCCCTGTCCATGCCTGCTGGACCATGAGTCAGCGGTAATATGTAACTTACCGCTGACCACCCTGTCCAGAGAGGCCAAGACATTGCCTTCCACATGCCGGTAGAGAGCCGAAATCGCCTTCCGTGAGAAAAAGTGGCATTTGGGAACCTGCCACTGAGGAACCGCACATTCCACAAACTCATGGAAGGGGGCAGAGTCTACCAACTGAAAAGGCAGCAGTTGAAGTGCTAGCAATTTAGCCAAGGTAGCATTCAACTGCTGGGCATGTGGATGGCTGGGAGCGAACTTCTTTCGGTGGTGCAGCAGCTGGGGCAGGAAAATTTGCCTGGTACTCAATCTGACGTCGGTGTACTGATAGCAGGTTGTCCCCAAGTACTTGGCTGTGACTCGTCTAATTCTACACCTTCATTCCTCTCAGTGCAGGTCTCAGAGAGGACTGAAGGTATAGTGGGGTTGGAGATCCCAGCTGATGAGGAGCAAGGAGAGGTCCTCTTTGTTCTTTGGTGTGGGTCTTCTAGATACACTTGCCAACGAACTGCATGGCAGGTCAACGTATGTCTGGTCAAGCATGTGCTGCCCAAGCGGGAGATGTTTTGGCCACGAGAGATACGCTTGAGATATATGTTGCAAATAGCAGCGGTGGGATCTGATGCACTTGTCTCAAAAAAGGCCCACACCAAAGAACTTTTGGAATAACGCACAGAGACAGCAGCGCCCTGCACATGTGGAGCTCTGTGGTGTGATGCAGTCTGTGTGCTGCCCTTAAGCTGGCCCCTGGAGGACATCCTGCCTCGTTGGTGGTGTGCCTCCTCCTCCTCTCTCCTATCAGGAACCCACGTGGAGTCAGTGACCTCATCATCCCCTCCCTCCTCATCACTGGAGCAAAGCTGGCAGTATGCTGCAGCTGGGGGAACATGACTGTCAGATTGCTGTCCTTCTTGGGCACCCCCTCTCTCTGGGCTCATGTTACTGCCTTCCTCTAGCTGGGTACCATCATCGGAGCCTTTAAAACGCTGGGCATCCTCCTGGAGCATGTACCCAACACTGTGGTCAAACAGTTCGGGGGACTCCTCAGAAGGATATGGTGGGGCTAGTGAAGGAGTGACTGATGCCATTGAGCTGAGGGAAGAGGCCACGTTGGCAGCTGCTTTGCCAGACAAAGTACCCTGAGCCTGGGTGAGAGAGGATGAGGAGGATGAGGATTGCTTTGTCATCCACTCTAATAAGTCTTCCACATGTTGCAGCTCAACACAGCCAGCTGCCGAAAAAAAGGACAAGCGTGTCCCACGACCACGTGCTGATGAGGATGCACCGTCTCCACGACCAGCACTGTTGCCTCTAGACACAGAGCCTTCTTGCCCTCTTTTATTGGCTTGTGACTGTCTGCCTCTCCTTGTTGGCCTTCCAGACATACTAATGGCCTGCAGTGAGATGTAGCTGTACAAAGCTGGGTTGTATATATATACTGATACTGCAGCTAGCAGAATCAACTGCCTGCCTGTAGTATTATTAGTATGAGAACACCATCAATTGTCTTCAGGTAGCTTTAGGTGCACACTGTGCAGAGGACGCAGTACACTAACTGTAAATACTGTAGCTGCCTGCCTGTGGTATTAATAGGATCAGAAGAACACCACTAATTCTCTTCAGGTAGCTTTAGGTGCACACTGTGCAGGGGACGCACTACAGTAAATTGTAAATACTGCAGCTGCCTGCAGTACTGTACTAATAGGATCAGAAGAACACCACTAATTGTCTCCAGGTAGCTTTAGGTGCACACTGTGCAGAGGACGCACTACACTAACTTGTAAATACTGCAGCTGCCTGCGGTACTGTACTAATAGGATCAGAAGAACACCACTAATTTTCTTCATGTAGCTTTAGGTGCACACTGTGCAGAGGACACAGTACACTAACTGTAAATACTGTAGCAATTGTAAATTGTAAATACTGTAGCTGCCTGCCTGTGGTATTAATAGGAGCAGAACAACACCACTAATTTTCTTCAGGTAGCTTTAGGTGCACACTGTGCAGAGGACACAGTGAACTAACTGTAAATACTGTAGCTGCCTGCCTGTGGTATTAATAGGAGCAGAACAACAGCAATTGTTTCTAGGTATCTTTAGGTGCACACTGTGCAGAGGATGCACTACACTAACTGTAAATACTGTAGCTGCCTGCCTGTGGTATTAATAGGATCAGAAGAACACCACTAATTTTCTTCAGGTAGCTTTAGGTGCACACTGTGCAGAGGACACAGTGCACTAACAGTAAATACTGTAGCTGCCTGCCTGTGGTATTAATAGGAGCAGTGAAAAAAGAAAAGTGTGTGAGTGTGGCGCTGTCCCAGAGTTGTAAAAGAAATGTCTGCATATATACAATTATATCCAAAGTGTCATGTGTGTATTCCTTTAAGTGAAATATGTATGGCAGTTGTTACCACTCCTGTGGGTTAAAGTGACTGGTGATTTAAACATAAAAAGCATAATGAGTGCAATAAATCGCATCCAAGGTGTCTAGTGCAGCTGTATATCCCCTGCAGGGGTAACGAGTAGTCACAGTATGTGCCACTGTGCAGCAGTACTTGGCTAGACCAGGACCAGGATGATATCATAAGGACATAAGAAGAAAGGATTCCATAGTGTGAAACCGTTTAAAAACACTATTTATTAGGTCAGATAAAAAGGGTGCTCACATTGTAGTGGAAAAAATGAGCGATGTACAATGCTTACAAAGATGTTCCTAAGCTTCAGCTTTGCAGGGAGATGTCAGCAAGGTACCAAGGTCAAAAGGTACGTTTTCTTGTTGTTGTCTTCTATTGTCATACGTTTCATATTGTCTATTTCTCCTATATTCAGGGCTCTTCCCTCGCCTAACGTTTTCAGATGTTGCCGCCTGTCCTAATGATTCCCTTTGTGTCCTGTTAGTTATAGTATTTGTCTCTTGCCATGTAGGTGCATCTTCTTCTGTTGAGCTATCATCAGCTTCCTCCATCACTGAAGTGTTGTGGTCTTCTTCCACATATGTCTCATCCGTTTGCCACTTATAGACATGTTGATTCTTGTAGTCTAGTACGTCTCTTCTAAATTTCTTTTGTTTCTTTAATTGTATCTCTTTGTCGTATTTTTTGACTATTTCTTGTAAGGTGTTGTCCTTGTCTTTGTATTCCCTTGAATCAAGGAATGGTATCAGCTGATCTCTAATTTGTAGGATTTCTGATTCAATGTTTTTCAGCTTATATTGTCTTCGTACAATTATTTTGCGTAATAAAGCGTTTTCGCTGTCATTGAAGAATCTGTACCACTCCTCCATTAGGCTTTTATCGTTAATTGCGTCGTTTGGCGAGTCATCCCATCTAAGCCTCCTGGGAGTGATTTTTTCTGTAATGTACATTTCAAGTGTGGCTATGTCCCACCAAACTCTAATTTGCTTCTCTATGGTGTGTCTTAATTGTTTAAAAAGGCTATCCATATCTTTTTTGTTTACTACTTGTTCTTGGTTGAATACTTCCGTAAGATTTATATTTCTATTATTAAGATATTTAAAGATATCCATTGCAGCAGACTACTACTTGGTATGAAATACCGAGTATAGAATGTAACAGAAGAAATAGGGAGTCCGCGCTAATGGGTGTAATTAGAAGCCAAGGTGGGAAGTGTATTCCTAAATTGATAGACTGCTGCCCTCACATACGCTGACTCCACAGGGGGTGGAATGAGCGGAAAAAGTGAAAAAAGAAAAGTGTGTGAGTGTGGCGCTGTCCCAGAGTTGTAAAAGAAATGTCTGCATATATACAATTATATCCAAAGTGTCATGTGTGTATTCCTTTAAGTGAAATATGTATGGCAGTTGTTACCACTCCTGTGGGTTAAAGTGACTGGTGATTTAAACATAAAAAGCATAATGAGTGCAATAAATCGCATCCAAGGTGTCTAGTGCAGCTGTATATCCCCTGCAGGGGTAACGAGTAGTCACAGTATGTGCCACTGTGCAGCAGTACTTGGCAAGACCAGGACCAGGATGATATCATAAGGACATAAGAAGAAAGGATTCCATAGTGTGAAACCGTTTAAAAACACAATTTATTAGGTCAGATAAAAAGGGTACTCACATTGTAGTGGAAAAAATGAGCGATGTACAATGCTTACAAAGATGTTCCTAAGCTTCAGCTTTGCAGGGAGATGTCAGCAAGGCGTTCAGTCAAAGGCCACGCCCTACATACGTTTCGTCACACGGACTTCTACGGGAGTGTGGTCCCTGCCTCGTCTCCCCTATCCTTATATGCTGCGCGGTCCGTAGTGCATCTGCATTCCAGCGGTCATGTTTGGTGTGTTTGTGTTCCAGCGGCCATGTTTTTGTGTGTCGGCGGCCATTTTCCCTGGGACAATGCAGACCGAAGCCCGCATCCCCATGCCAGCGGCCATGTTTTTGTGTGTCGGCGGCCATTTTCCCTGGGACAATGCAGACCGAAGCCCGCAGCCCCAATAAAGTGATTAAATCCCCGTGGAACGGCCTGATACAGCGCTGATTTCCTGGTGACACCTTACTAATATATGGGTCCAATGCATGTGTGTCACAGTGGTAGCTACTACGTTATTTATGCACAATTCTACCGCACAGAATATATGGTATGTAGTAAATGGTTGGCCCTTACTTAGGAAACCTAGACAATAGTGATATAGACAACAGAATATACTAAACTATATTAAAATATTAAAATTGTGGTTCTTCAAAAATTTATGAAATGACATATATCCTAGCAATACGATATACAAACAGGTAAATTGTTATATTTAAAACAGGTAAATTGTTATATTTAAAATGCTAAAAAAATGCTAAAAATGTTAAAAATATTTTATTATGAAGATATATGTAAAAATAAAAATAAAAAATGTGTTTAAAAATATATACAAAAAATATACAAAAAAGCGCGAGGCAAGAAAATCATGTGCCAGTTACATAAGGCAGATAGTAGGTGTATATTAGAATACTGAAAGTATTTTGAATAGCTTGTTAGCCAATAAGGGGAGCCTTATCATCAGAGAGAGGAGCATTATCATTAAAAAAGAGAGAAGGAGCGTTTACCATCAGAAAAGAGAGGTTTTTTATAAAAGGCGCTCAGTAATTGGTAAGAAAGCAATTGGATCCAGGGTCATCACTTTCTGGTCTTCCTTCCACGCTTCATTCCCGGCTGTGGCTCTGCTGTTGGAGATGTGGCAGGAGGAGGAGTAGGACCTGGAGGAGGAGGAGGACTAGTAGGACCTGGAGGAGGAGAAGGAAAAGTAGAAGAACCTGGAGGAGGAGGACCATGTGTGAGGTCACAAATGTGGGTATCAGATGTTAGTTACAGTATTTACAATTTTCTTCAGGTAGCTTTAGGTGCACACTGTGCAGAGGACGCACTAAACTAACTTGTAAATACTGCAGCTGCCTGCAGTACTGTACTAATAGGATCAGAAGAACACCACTAATTTTCTTCAGGTAGCTTTAGGTGCACTCTGTGCAGAGGACGCACTACACTAACTTGTAAATACTGCAGCTGCCTGCGGTACTGTACTAATAGGATCAGAAGAACACCACAAATTTTCTTCAGGTAGGTTTAGGTGCACACTGTGCAGAGGATGCAATACACTAACTTGTAAATACTATAGCTGCCTGTGGTACTGTACTAATAGGTTTAGAAAAACACCACTAATTTTCTTCAGGTAGCTTTAGGTGCAGGAAGTATGGAGGAAAAAACTGCGCTAGTTCAAAATACATTAAGGGTGGACAAAACCCCAAAAAAGCTGCAATTAATGTGAGATAAACAGAAGCAAAAATAAAAAAGGAAAAATAAAAAAAGATAAAATCGCAATTTTATCTTTTTTATTTTAGCTTTAGGTGCACACGGTGCAGAGGACGCACCACACTAACTTGTAAATACTACAGCTGCCTGCGGTACTGTACTAATAGGATCAGAAGAACACTAATTTTCTTCAGGTAGCTTTAGGTGCACACTGTGCAGAGGACGCACTACACTAACTGTAAATACTGTAGCTAATAGGAATAATAGGATCAGAAGAACACCAGCAATTTTCTTCAGGTAGCTGTAAATACTGTAAAAACACCTGCCTGCCTGTCAGTAGTAGGAAGAGAATAACAGGAACGGATCTAGCAAAACTGAATACAGTATATATATATATATATATATATATATATATATATATATATACATACAACACCTAGGATGTATACATATATACACAATACACTGTAAGTGCAGCTAACTGACTCTCCTGCCTACTCTATCTAACTTAAATCAAGTGACACTGTCTCTCTGTCTATCTATCTCTCTCTCAACACTGGAACACACTACACAGGGCCGCCATGCAGGCGGCCTTATATAGTGTGGGGCGTGTACTAAACCCCCTGAGCCATAATTGGCCAAAGCCACCCTGGCTTTGTTCAATTACGGCTCTCTGTACAGACAGCGCTGTGATTGGCCAAGCATGCGGGTCATAGTGCATGCTTGGCCAATCATCAGCCAGCAATGCACTGCGATGCCGCAGTGAATTATGGGCCGTGACGCGCCACTCGAATTTGGCGCGAATGGCCCATATTGTTCAGAATTTGGCGAACGATGGAACAGGCAATGTTCAAAGCGAACATGCGTTCGATTCAAATACGAAGCTCATCCCTAGTATTGACAGATCATGTGACACTTAGATTGCACACAGGTGGACATCATTTCACTAATTATGTGACTTCTGAAGGTAATTGGTTGCACCAGAGCTTTTTATGGGCTTAATAACAAAGGGGGGGAATACATACGCACATGCCAATTATCATATTTTTATTTCTGAAAAATAGTTTTATGTATATATTTTTCTAATTTTACTTCACCAACTTAGACTATTGTGTTCTGATCCATCACATATAATTCAGACTAAAAAAACATTGAGCTAAATTCTGTAATGTAACAAACAAGGTTAAAAGCCAAGGGGTGAATACTTTTGCAAGGCACTGTAGTTTCTAATTTATCAACTATTTTAAATCAAATGCAGACTCTTATTTTAAAGAAAAACTGACAAATTGTTTCATAATGCAACTCTGGGCTAAGTATATTTAAAACAAACAATGAGAAAAGTGCAGCGCTTATGCCCTGTACACACGGTCGGACATTGATCGGACATTCCGACAACAAAATTCTAGGATTTTTTCCGACGGATGTTGGCTCAAACTTGTCTTGCATACACACGGTCACACAAAGTTGTCGGAAAATCCGATCGTTCTGAACGCGGTGACGTAAAACACGTACGTCGGGACTATAAACGGGGCAGTGGCCAATAGCTTTCATCTCTTTATTTATTCTGAGCATGCGTGGCACTTTGTGCGTCGGATTTGTGTACACACGATCGG
The DNA here is from genome assembly GCF_042186555.1 of Aquarana catesbeiana. NCBI lineage: Eukaryota > Metazoa > Chordata > Amphibia > Anura > Ranidae > Aquarana > Aquarana catesbeiana. The sequence continues at coordinate 237,062,762 of NC_133328.1, forward strand.
AAATTCTGAGAACGGATTTTGTTGTCGGAAAATTTTATAGCCTGCTCTCAAACATTGTGTGTCTGAAAATATGATGGAAAATGTGTGATGGAGCCTACACACGGTCGGAATTTCCGACAACAAGGTCCTATCACACATTTTCCATCGGAAAATCCGACCGTGTGTACGGGGCATAAGAGTATGAAAATCTCAGATGTCTACTGAGAGTGGTAAATATACTTGAACAGTGACTGTGCAAAAATCATATAAAAAGATGGAATCACATAAAAAAAAAATGTTGAACGTTGTATGAGTGAAAAATCACTAAATCATATAATTGTCCTTAATGACATAAATATAAATCACAATCTCATTAAAATAGTCCATAGAGAAATTGATAATGGTGATCCAAAAAGGTGAATATAATATATGATATGGATGTGACTTTGGTGAGAGAATTGAAAGAAGATCCACCACCTTATATTCTTAAAGGCTTACCAGAAAGATTGGACACAGATGGGTATACACCCACTGGGTCAATCTAGCTTGAATAGTAATGGGCCCAGAAGACAGCTGCCACAGAAGACACGAACTCCAAGGGACCAGCAAAACTTCCGATAATATGTTAGAGGATATATAAAAAAGATACGCTGCGCTAAGGTAAAGATATATCAAGAAAAAATTCAAAATGTTAAAGAAATTGATATTAAAGAAAATAATATATGTGTGATATGCTATATAAATAGCCTTTCTGGCCTTAGTACAAAGATATATATATATATATATATATATATATATATATATATATATATATATATATATATATATATATGGACAATGTATATATAAGTGCAACTTGTAAATAGTATGCTAGATGTAATGACATCCAAGCAAAAATGGCAAATATTCAGCCGGTGCCATTGTGCATAGTGAATCAAAATCTATATAAACATCTATTTACATGAGACAAAAGTGCAACGTGCAAAATTATATATCACAATAAATATGATAAGTGTATTAGTGATATGATATGTGAAATATATTTCTTTGGTGCACCCATTGTCTCTCTCTCTCTCTCTCTCTCTCTCTCTCTCTCTTTCTCTGTCTCTTTCTGTCTGTCTGTCTGTCTGTCTGTCTGTCTCTCTCTCTCTCTCTCTCTCTCTCTCTCTCTCTCTATATATATATTTCTTTGTACTAAGGCCAGAAAGGCTATTTATATAGCATATCACACATATATTATTTTCTTTAATATCAATTTCTTTAACATTTTGAATACTTTCTTGATATATCTTTACCTTAGCGCAGCGTATATTTTTTATATATACAGTTACGCACTGTATATGAAACGTGTTCTACGCAGGCAGCTAGGTGTTTTTCACACTTGAGGCATTACATCATTGTTTCTCACAAGGCTTTTCTTTATTTAATATATTAGAGGAGTTTACCCAAACATGTGTAAAAGAAGAAGGGAACAGGAGAGCACATAGCGTAATTCCGTAAAAATTCATAACATGTTTATTAAAATGAAAGAATAACACTCACATTTCTGGTGATTAAAAAGCGATTATAGTAAAACAATGGCAGTATCAGTGGCATCAATAGTCCATCCCGACGCATTTCATCCTATGGGACACATTATTTAAAACAAAAGCATAAAATACACATTGGGAGGCCTCCATGGACAAAGGGGAGGGTCATGTGTTGGGGAAGCCTGAAGTTGGATTAACCTACAGGGACTAATCAGCAGAGAACTTGCATTTTTTTAACTGATGACACACAAACTCGAATTAATTAATCTGGGTTAATTAACTTCCTACCTCCATGTCTACACATGTCTTATGTATGTATTTGTGTATGTAGGTGTAAAGTTTTTCATTTCTGAAAAATAATTTTATGTATATATTTTTCTAATTTTACTTCACCAACTTAGACTATTGTGTTCTGATACATCACATATAATTCAGTTTAAAAAAACATTGAACTAAAGGCTGTAATGTAACAAAATAGGTTAAAAAGCCAAGGGGGTGAATACTTTTGCAAGGCACTGTATCCCAAAGAGATAATGACAATGAAAGATTAGGACATAAGATTGGAGGTCTTAATTTGCTAGGAATCCACATTAAAGCCGCAATCTAACCTTTAGAGCATGCCAGGGCCTCCATGTCAACCCAGTGTGGAGTTGGCTGTCAGATATTTTTGGAGTTCAATTCCACTTTAAAATAATTTTTCCTTTTACAATTTGTGGTTCACTTAGGGTTTTTGTGTGTCCAAATAGACAATAACTACTAGGTTTCTGTATGTTTGGGAGTAGCCGAAGGCCAGCACTGTCATCCTTATGCAGTAGAATAACTGACAGTTTTGGTTCTTAACAATCTTATTTTTTCCATTATACATTTACATTTAAAAATATTATTTTGAGGGAAGTTTCAGAGCCATGATACTATTAGGGCCCATTAATTTTTTCCTGGTGTGTTGCATTAATATGCATTTTCTTAGCTCATTAATATGCATTGTGTTAAGGCACCCTATTCAAAATGAAAGGGCTGGCAACCAAGCAAACATCCAAATAAAATCAAACATGTGCCTTTTTGGCAATGCAGGGCAACAAAACTCATGGTAACGCATTACATGGTGCATCGTGGTGTGCTACAACAAATGAACATTGGAGTTGCATTGCCTCAAAATGAATAGCACAAGAATGTTGTACAATCAGAAATGTGAATGGCTACCTTTAGATTTTTGGCTACATTTGTTTGTATTTCACAGTAAAAAATATAGGTCATATGAAGAAGAATCAGCTGTGGGCCATATTTCTGTCTTTCTGGTAGGTGTTCTTGCTCATCTTTAAATCTTTCAGAACAGGGAGAGTGTGGACTCCTCATAACCGCCTCAATAGGTAACCCTGAGAAAATGCAGCACAGAGATCTTACCAGAATAGTCTTCAAAAAATGTGAGAAACCATCAGGTGGTTTATCTTTCTATCACAAGCTAAAAACTTTGGGTAGACTGACTCCTAATAGATAAAAATATTCCCATCAGTTAACAGATAGAATCTAAGGACCAATCAGTGGTGGTGCGTCCATAAGGGCGCACGGGTGCCGCTCTCTCTCAGGTGCTCAGGTCTTTTACTCGTCACCTGATTTGCTGAAACAACAGGTGTCCAATCATAGGAGAGGATGGGAGGAGAGGACGGGAGAAGACATCAAGGACATGGAGGAGCAGCCGTCACCCGCTGCCCCACCGAGACAGGGTAAGTGCCGGGCAGACAGTGGGCGGGGGGGCACAGTAGCAGCATTCAATGGGCACAGTGGGAGCATTTGATGGACACAGTGGAAGCATTTGATGGCACAGTGGCTGCATTTGATGGGCACAGTGGAAGCATTTGATGGCACAGTGGCAGCATTTGATGGCACAGTGGCAGCATTTGATGGGCACAGTGGCAGCATTTTATGGCACAGTGGCAGCATTTGATGGGCACAGTGGCGGCATTTGATGGCACAGTGGCAGCGTTTGATGGGCACAGTGGCAACGTTTGGCGCAGTGGCAGCATTTGATGGGCACAGTGGCAGCGTTTGATGGGCACAGTGGCAGCGTTTGATGGGCACAGTAGCAGCGTTTGATGGCCCAGTGGCAGTGTTTGATGGGCACATTGGCATGGTTTGATGAGCACAGTGGCAGCATTTGATGGGCACAGTGGCTGCATTTTATGAGCACAGTGGCAATGGCAACGTTTGATGGCCCAGTGGCGGCATTTAATGGGCATATTGGCAGCATTTGATGGCACAGTGGCTGCGTTTGATGGGACTGTGGCAGTGTTTGATGGGCACAGTGGCAGTGTTTAATGGCACAGTGGAAGCATTTGATGGGCACAGTGGCAACATTTGATGGCACAGTGGCAGCATTTGATGGCAAAGTGGCAATGTTTGATGGCTCAGTGGCGGCATTTGATGGGCACATTGGCAGCATTTGATGGGCACAGTGGCAGCGTTTTATGGCACAGTGGCAGCATTTGATGGGCACAGTGGCAGCGTTTGATGGCACAGTGGCAGCGTTTGATGGCCCAGTGGCAGCGTTTGATGGCCCAGTGGCGGCATTTGATGGGCACATTGGCAGCGTTTGATGGGCACAGTGGCAGTGTTTGATGGGCACAGCGGCAGTGTTTTATGGCACAGTGGCAGCGTTTGATGGGCACAGTGGCAGCGTTTACTGGCACAGTGGGAGCATTTGATGGGCACAGTGGCAGCATTTGATGGCACAGTGGCAGCATTTGATGGCAAAGTGGCAGCATTTGATGGGTACAGTGGCAGCGTTTGATGGGCACAGTGGCAGCATTTGATGGGCACAGTGGCTGTGTTTTATGAGCACAGTGGCAGTGTTTGATGGCCCAGTGGTGGCATTTTATGGGTATATTGGCAGCATTTGATGGCACAGTGGCTGCATTTCATGGGCACATTGGCAGCATTTGATGGGCACAGTGGCAGCATTTTATGGCACAGTGGCAGCGTTTTATGGCACAGTGGCAACGTTTGATGGCCCAGTGGTGGCATTTGATGGGCACAGTGGCAGCATTTGATGGGTGGCATTTGATGGGCCCTCAAACGTTGCCACTTTGCAATCAAACGCTGCCACTGTGCCATCAAATGTTGCCACTGTGGCAGCGTTTGATGGCAAAGTGGCAGCATTTGATGGCCGAGTGGCGGCATTTGATGGGCACATTGGCAGCATTTGATGAGCACAGTGGCAGCATTTTATGGCACAGTGGCAGCATTTGATGGGCACAGTGGCAGTGTTTGATGGCACAGTGGCAACGTTTGATGGCCCAATGGCAGCATTTGATGGGCACATTGGCAGCATTTGATGGCACAGTGGCTGCGTTTGATGGGCACTGTGGCAGTGTTATATGGGCACAGTGGCAGCGTTTAATGGCACAGTGGGAACATTTGATGGGCACAGTGGCAACATTTGATGGCACAGTGGCAGCGTTTGATGGCAAAGTGGCAATGTTTGATGGCTCAGTGGCGGTATTTGATGGGCGCATTGGCAGCACTTGATGGGCACAGTGGCAGCGTTTTATGGCACAGTGGCAGCGTTTGATGGCACAGTGGCAGCATTTGATGGTACAGTGGCAGCGTTTGATGGCCCAGTGGCGGCATTTGATGGGCACATTGGCAGCGTTTGATGGGCACAGTGGCAGTGTTTGATGGGCACAGTGGCAGCGTTTGATGGGCACAGTGGCAGCATTTGATGGGCACAGTGGCTGCATTTTATGAGCACAGTGGCAGCATTTGATGGCACAGTGGCTGCGTTTGATGGCACAGTGGCTGTGTTTGATGGGCTCAGTGGCAGCGTTTGATGGGCACAGTGGCAGTGTTTGATGGGCACGTTGGCAATGTTTGATGGCACAGTGGCAGCATTTGATGGGCACAGTGGCAGCATTTGATGGTATAGTGGGAGCATTTGATGGGCACAGTGGCAGCGTTTGATGGCACAGTGGCAGCGTTTGATGGGCACGGTGGCAGTGTTTGATGGCACAGTGGCAGCATTTGATGGGCACAGTGGCAGCATTTCATGGTATAGTGGGAGCATTTGATGGGCACTGTGGCAGCGTTTGATGGCACAGTGGCAGCATTTGATGGGCACTGTGGCAGCGTTTGATGGCACAGTGGCAGCAATTGATGGGCACAGTGGCAGCATTTGATGGTATAGTGGGAGCATTTGATGGGCACAGTGGCAGTGTTGATGGCACAGTGGCAGCGTTTGATGGGCACAGTGGCAGCGTTTGATGGGCACAGTGGCAGCGTTTGATGGGCACAGTGGCTGCGTTTAATGGCACAGTGGGAGCATTTGATGGTCACAGTGGCAACATTTGATGGCACAGTGGCAGCGTTTGATTGCAAAGTGGCAACGTTTGAGGGCCCAGTGGCGGCATTTTATGGGCACATTGCCAGCATTTGATGGGCACAGTGGCAGCGTTTTATGGCACAGTGGCAGTGTTTGATGGGCACAGTGGCAGCGTTTGATAGTACAGTGGCAGCGTTTGATGGCCCAGTGGCGGCATTTGATGGGCACATTGGCAGCGTTTGATGGGCACAGTGGCAGTGTGTGATGGGCACAGTGGCAGCATTTGATGGGCACAGTGGTAGCGTTTGATGGAAAAGTGGCAGCATTTGATGGGCACAGTGGCAGCATTTTATGGCACAGTGGCTGCGTTTTATGAGAACAGTGGCAATGTTTGATGGCCCAATGGCGGCATTTGATAGGCACATTGCCAGCATTTGCTGGCACAGTGGCTGCATTTGATGGGACTGTGGCAGTGATTGATGGGCACAGTGGCAGTGTTTAATGGCACAGTGGGAGCATTTGATGGGCACAGTGGCAACATTTGATGGCACAGTGGCAGCATTTGATGGCAAAGTGGCAATGTTTGATGACTCAGTGGCAGCATTTGACGGGCACATTGGCAGCATTTGATGGGCACAGTGGCAGCGTTTTATGGCACAGTGGCAGCGTTTGATGGGCACAGTGGCTGCGTTTGATGGCCCAGTGGCGGCATTTGATGGGCACATTGGCAGCGTTTGATGGGCACATTGGCAGCGTTTGACGGGCACAGTGGCAGTGTTTGATGGGCACAGTGGCAGCGTTTAATGGCACAGTGGGAGCATTTGATGGGCACAGTGGCAGCATTTGATGGCACAGTGGCAGCATTTGATGGCAAAGTGGCAGCATTTGATGGGCACAGTGGCAGCATTTGATGGGCACAGTGGCAGCATTTGATGGGCACAGTGGCTGTGTTTTATGAGCACAGTGGCAGTGTTTGATGGCCCAGTGGTGGCATTTTATGGGCACATTGGCATCATTTGATGGCACAGTGGCTGCGTTTGATGGGCACATTGGCAGCATTTGATGGGCACAGTGGCAGCATTTTATGGCACAGTGGCAGCGTTTTATGGCACAGCGGCAACGTTTGATGGGCCAGTGGTGGCATTTGATGGGCACAGTGGCAACATTTGATGGCACAGTGGCAGCGTTTGATGGCAAAGTGGCAACGTTTGATGGCCCAGTGGCAGCATTTGATGGGCACATTGGCAGCATTTGATGGGCACAGTGGCAGCGTTTTATGGCACAGTGGCAGCGTTTGATGGGAACAGTGGCAGCGTTTGATATTACAGTGGCAGCGTTTGATGGCCCAGTGGCGGCATTTGATGGGCACATTGGCAGCGTTTGATGGGCACAGTGGCAGCATTTTATGGCGCAGTGGCAGCATTTGATGGGCACAGTGGCTGCATTTTATGAGCACAGTGGCGGCGTTTGATGGCACAGTGGCTGCGTTTGATGGCACAGTGGTGGCATTTGATGGGCACAGTGGCAGCGTTTGATGGGCACAGTGGCAGTGTTTGGGCACAGTGGCTGCGTTTGATGGCACAGTGGCAGCGTTTGATGGGCACAGTGGCAGTGTTTGATGGGCACCATGGCAATGTTTGATGGCACAGTGGCAGCATTTGATGGGCACAGTGGCAGCATTTGATGGTATAGTGGGAGCATTTGATGGGCACCATGGCAGCGTTTGATGGCACAGTGGCAGCGTTTGATGGGCACAGTGGCAGTGTTTGATGGCACAGTGGCTGCATTTGATGGCACAGTGGCTGCGGTTGATGGGCACAGTGGCAGCGTTTGATGGGCACAGTGGCAGCGTTTGAAGGGCACGGTGGCAATCTTTGATGGCACAGTGGCAGCATTTGATGGGCACAGTGGCAGCATTTGATGGGCACTGTGGCAGCATTTGATGGCACAGTGGCAGTGTTTGATGGGCACGGTGGCAGTGTTTGGCACAGTGGCAGCATTTGATGGGCACAGTGGCAGCGTTGATGGTACAGTGGCAGCGTTTGATGGGCACTGTGGCAGCGTTTGATGGCACAGTGGCAGCGTTTAATGGCACAGTGGGAGCATTTGATGGGCACAGTGGCAACATTTGATGGCACAGTGGCAGCATTTGATGGCAAAGTGGCAGCATTTGATGGGCACAGTGGCAGCATTTGATGGGCACAGTGGCTGTGTTTTATGAGCACAGTGGCAGTGTTTGATGGCCCAGTGGTGGCATTTTATGGGCACATTGGCAGCATTTGATGGCACAGTGGCTGCGTTTGATGGACACATTGGCAGCATTTGATGGGCACAGTGGCAGCATTTTATGGCACAGTGGCAGCGTTTTATGACACAGTGGCAACGTTTGATGGCCCAGTGGTGGCATTTGATGGGCACAGTGGCAGCATTTGATGGGCACAGTGGCAGCGTTTGATGGCAAAGTGGCAGCATTTAATGGCCCAGTGGCGGCATTTGATGGGCACATTGGCAGCATTTGATGAGCACAGTGGCAGCATTTTATGGCACAGTGGCAGCGTTTGATGGGCACAGTGGCAGTGTTTGATGGCACAGTGGCAACGTTTGATGGCCCAATGGCGGCATTTGATTGGCACATTGGCAGCATTTGATGGCACAGTGGCTGCATTTGATGGGCACTGTGGCAGTGTTTGATGGGCACAGTGGCAGCGTTTAATGGCACAGTGGAAGCATTTGATGGGCACAGTGGCAACATTTGATGGCACAGTGGCAGCGTTTGATGGCAAAATGGCAACGTTTGATGGCCCAGTTGCAGCATTTGATGGGCACATTGGCAGCATTTGATGGGCACAGTGGCAGCGTTTTATGGCACAGTGGCAGCGTTTGATGGGCACAGTGGCAGCGTTTGATGGCCCAGTGGCGGCATTTGATGGGCACATTGGCAGCGTTTGATGGGCACAGAGGCAGTGTTTGATGGGCACAGTGGCAGCGTTTGATGGGCACAGTGGCAGCGTTTGATGAGCACAGTGGCTGCATTTTATGAGCACAGTGGCGGCGTTTGATGGCACAGTGGCTGCGTTTGATGGCACAGTGGCAGCATTTGATGGGCACAGTGGCAGCGTTTGATGGGCACAGTGGCAGCGTTTGATGGGCACAGTGGCTGCGTTTGATGGCACCGTGGCTGCGTTTGATGGGCACAGTAGCAGCGTTTGATGGGCACAGTGGCAGCGTTTGATGGGCAAGGTGGCAATGTTTGAATGCACAGTGGCAGCATTTGATGGGCACAGTGGCAGCATTTGATGGTATAGTGGGAGCATTTGATGGGCACCGTGGCAGCGTTTGATGGCACATTGGCAGCGTTTGATGGGCACAGTGGCAGTGTTTGATGGCACAGTGGCTGCGTTTGATGGCACAGTGGCTGCGTTTGATGGGCACAGTGTCAGCGTTTGATGGGCACTGTGGCAATCTTTGATGGCACAGTGGCAGCATTTGATGGGCACCGTGGCAGCATTTGATGGGCACTGTGGCAGCATTTGATGGCACAGTGGCAGCATTTGATGGGCACGGTGGCAGTGTTTGATGGCACAGTGGCAGCATTTGATGGATACAATGGCAGCATTTGATAGTATAGTGGGAGCATTTGATGTGCACTCTGGCAGCGTTTGATGGCACAGTGGCAGCATTTGATGGGCACAGTGGCAGCATTTGATGGTATAGTGGGAGCATTTGATGGGCACAGTGTTACGTTGATGGCACAGTGGCAGCGTTTGATGGGCACTGTGGCAGCGTTTGATGGCACAGTGGCAGCGTTTAATGGCACAGTGGGAGCATTTGATGGGCACAGTGGCAACATTTGATGGCACAGTGGCAGCGTTTGATGGCAAAGTGGCAACATTTGATGGCCCAGTGGTGGCATTTTATGGGCACATTGGCAGCATTTGATGGGCACAGTGGCAGCGTTTTATGGCACAGTGGCAGTGTTTGATGGGCACAGTGGCAGCGTTTGATGGTACAGTGGCAGCATTTGATGGCCCAGTGGCGGCATTTGATGGGCACATTGGCAGCGTTTGATGGGCACAGTGGCAGCGTTTGATGGGCACGGTGGCAATGTTTGATGGCACAGTGGCAGCATTTGATGGGCACAGTGGCAGCATTTGATGGTATAGTGGGAGCATTTGATGGGCACTGTGGCAGCGTTTGATGGCACAGTGGCAGCGCTTGATGGGCACTGTGGCAGCGTTTGATGGCACAGTGGCAGCATTTGATGGGCACAGTGGCAGCATTTGATGGTATAGAGGAAGCATTTGATGGGCACAGTGGCAGCGTTGATGGCACATTGGCAGGGTTTGATGGGCACTGTGGCAGCGTTTGATGGCACAGTGGTAGCATTTAATGGCACAGTGGGAGCATTTGATGGGCGCAGTGACAACATTTGATGGCACAGTGGCAGTGTTTGATGGCCCAGTGGTGGCATTTTATGGGCACATTGCCAGCATTTGCCAGTGGCAGCTTTTTATGGCACAGTGGCAGTGTTTGATGGGCACAGTGGCAGCGTTTGATGGTACAGTGGCAGCGTTTGATGGCCCAGTTGCGGCATTTGATGGGCACATTGGCAGCGTTTGATATGCACAGTGGCAGTGTTTGATGGGCACAGTGGCAGCATTCGATGGGCACAGTGGCAGTGTTTGATGGAAAAGTGGCAGCATTTGATGGGCACAGTGGCAGTGTTTGATGGGCACAGTGGCAGCATTTGATGGGCACAGTGGCTGCGTTTTATGAGAACAGTGGCAACGTTTGATGGCCCAATGGTGGTATTTGATGGGCACATTGGCAGCATTTGCTGGGCACAGTGGCAGCGTTTTATGGCACAGTGGCAGCGTTTGATGGGAACAGTGGCAGCGCTTGATGGTACAATGGCAGCGTTTGATGGCCCAGTGGCGGCATTTGATGGGCACATTGGCAGCGTTTGATTGGCACAGTGGCAACGTTTGATGGCCCAGTGGCAGCATTTGATGGGCACATTGGCAGCATTTGATGGGCACAGTGGCTGTGTTTTATGAGAACAGTGGCAACGTTTGATGGCCCAATGGTGGCATTTGATGGGCACATTGGCAGCATTTGCTGGGCACAGTGGCAGCGTTTTATGGCACAGTGGCAGCGTTTGATGGGAACAGTGGCAGCGTTTGATGGTACAATGGCAGCGTTTGATGGCCCAGTGACGGCATTTGATGGGCACATTGGCAGCGTTTGATGGGCAAAGTGGCAACATTTGATGGCCCAGTGGCAGCATTTGATGGGCACATTGGCAGCATTTGATGGGCACAGTGGCAGCGTTTGATGGTACAGTGGCAGCGTTTGATGGCCCAGTGGCGGCATTTGATGGGCACATTGGCAGCGTTTGATGGGCACAGTGGCAGTGTTTGATGGGCACAGTGGCAGCGTTTGATGGGCACAGTGGCAGCATTTGATGGGCACAGTGGCTGCATTTTATGAGCACAGTGGCGGCGTTTGATGGCACAGTGGCTGCGTTTGATGGCACAGTGGTGGCATTTGATGGGCACAGTGGCAGCGATTGATGGGCACAGTGGCAGCGATTGATGGGCACAGTGGCAGTGTTTGATGGGCATAGTGGCAGCGTTTGATGGGCACAGTGGCAGTGTTTGATGGGCACAGTGGCAGTGTTTGATGGGCACAGTGGCTGCGTTTGATGGCACAGTGGCAGCGTTTGATGGGCACAGTGGCAGTGTTTGATGGGCACCGTGGCAATGTTTGATGGCACAGTGGCAGCATTTGATGGACACAGTGGCAGCATTTGATGGTATAGTGGGAGCATTTGATGGGCACTGTGGCAGCATTTGATGGCACAGTGGCAGCGTTTGATGGGCACAGTGGCAGTGTTTGATGGCACAGTGGCAGTGTTTGATGGCACAGTGGCTGCGTTTGATGGCACAGTGGCTGCGGTTGATGGGCACAGTGGCAGCGTTTGATGGGCACAGTGGCAGCGTTTGATGGGCACAGTGGCAATCTTTGATGGCACAGTGGCAGCATTTGATGGGCACAGTGGCAGCATTTGATGGGCACAGTGGCAGCATTTAATGGGCACTGTGGCAGCGTTTGATGGCACAATGGCAGCGTTTGATGGGCACGGTGGCAGTGTTTGATGGCACAGTGGCAGCATTTGATGGCACAGTGGCAGCATTGATGGCACAGTGGCAGCGTTTGATGGGCACTGTGGCAGCGTTTGATGGCACAGTGGCAGCGTTTAATGGCACAGTGGGAGCATTTGATGGGCACAGTGGCAACATTTGATGGCACAGTGGCAGCATTTGATGACAAAGTGGCAGCATTTGATGGGCACAGTGGCAGCGTTTGATGGGCACAGTGGCAGCATTTGATGGGCACAGTGGCTGTGTTTTATGAGCACAGTGGCAGTGTTTGATGGCCCAGTGGTGGCATTTGATGGGCACAGTGGCAGCATTTGCTGGGCACAGTGGCAGCGTTTGATGGCAAAGTGGCGGCATTTAATGGCCCAGTGGCGGCATTTGATGGGCACATTGGCAGCATTTGATGGGCACAGTGGCAGCATTTTATGGCACAGTGGCAGCGTTTGATGGGCACAGTGGCAGTGTTTGATGGCACAGTGGCAATGTTTGATGACCCAATGGCGGCAATTGATAGGCACATTGGCAGCATTTGATGGCACAGTGGCTGCATTTGATGGGCACTGTGGCAGTGTTTGATGGGCACAGTGGGAGCATTTGATGGGCACAGTGGCAACATTTGATGGGCACAGTGGCAACATTTGATGGCACAGTGGCAGTGTTTGATGGCAAAGTGGCAACGTTTAATGGCCCAGTGGCAGCATTTGATGGGCACATTGGCAGCATTTGATGGGCACATTGGCAGCGTTTTATGGCACAGTGGCAGCGTTTGATGGGCACAGTGGCAGCGTTTGATGGTACAGTGGCAGCGTTTGATGGCCCAGTGGCGGCATTTGATGGGCACATTGGCAGCGTTTGATGGGCACAGTGGCAGTGTTTGATGGGCACAGTGGCAGCGTTTGATGGGCACAATGGCAGCATTTGATGGGCACAGTGGTGGCGTTTGATGGCACAGTGGCTGCGTTTGATGGCACAGTGGCGGCATTTGATGGGCACAGTGGCAGCGTTTGATGGGCACAGTGGCAGTGTTTGATGGGCACAGTGGCTGCATTTGATGGCACAGTGGCTGCGTTTGATGGGCACAGTAGCAGCATTTGATGGGTATAGTGGCAGTGTTTGATGGGCACGGTGGCAATGTTTGATGGCGCAGTGGCAGCATTTGATGGGCACAGTGGCAGCATTTGATGGTATAGTGGGAGCATTTGATGGGAACCGTGGCAGCATTTGATGGCACAGTGGCAGCGTTTGATGGGCACAGTGGCAGTGTTTGATGGCACAGTGGCTGCTTTTGATGGCACAGTGGCTGCGTTTGATGGGCACAGAGTCAGCGTTTGATGGGCACAGTGGCAGCGTTTGATGGGCACGGTGGCAATCTTTGATGGCACAGTGGCAGCATTTAATGGGCACGGTGGCAATCTTTGATGGCACAGTGGCAGCATTTGATGGGCACTGTGGCAGCGTTTGATGGCACAGTGGCAGCGTTTGATGGTCACGGTGGCAGTGTTTGATGGCACAGTGGCAGCATTTGATGGGCACAATGGCAGCATTTGATAGTATAGTGGGAGCATTTGATGTGCACTGTGGCAGCGTTTGATGGCACAGTGGCAGCGTTTTATGGGCACTGTGGCAGCGTTTGATGGCACAGTGGCAGCATTTGATGGGCACAGTGGCAGCATTTGATGGTATAGTGGGAGCATTTGATGGGCACAGTGTTAGCGTTGATGGCACAGTGGCAGCGTTTGATGGGCACTGTGGCAGTGTTTGATGGCACAGTGGCAGCATTTAATGGCACAGTGGGAGCATTTGATGGGCACAGTGGCAACATTTGATGGCACAGTGGCAGCGTTTGATGGCAAAGTGGCAACGTTTGATGGCCCAGTGGTGGCATTTTATGGGCACATTGGCAGCATTTGATGGGCACAGTGGCAGCATTTTATGGCACAGTGGCAGTGTTTGATGGGCACAGTGGCAGCGTTTGATGGTACAGTGGCAGCATTTGATGGCTCAGTGGTGGCATTTGATGGGCACATTGGCAGCGTTTGATGGGCACAGTGGCAGTATTTGATGGGCACAGTGGCAATGTTTGATGGCACAGTGGCAGCATTTGATGGGCACAGTGGCAGCATTTGATGGTATAGTGGGAGCATTTGATGGGCACCGTGGCAGCGTTTGATGGCACAGTGGCAGTGTTTGACGGGCACGGTGGCAGCATTTGATGGGCACAGTGGCAGCATTTTATGGTATAGTGGGAGCATTTGATGGGCACTGTGGCAGCGTTTGATGGCACAGTGGCAGCACTTGATGGGCACTGTGGCAGCGTTTGATGGCACAGTGGCAGCATTTGATGGGCACAGTGGCAGCATTTGATGGTATAGTGGAAGCATTTGATGGGCACAGTGGCAGCGTTGATGGTACATTGGCAGCGTTTGATGGGCACTGTGGCAGCGTTTGATGGCACAGTGGGAGCATTTGATGGGCACAGTGGCAACATTTGATGGCACAGTGGCATTGTTTGATGGCAAAGTGGCAACGTTTGATGGCCCAGTGGCGGCATTTTATGGGCACATTGCCAGCATTTGATGAGCACAGTGGCAGCTTTTTATGGCACAGTGGCAGTGTTTGATGGGCACAGTGGCAGCGTTTGATGGTACAGTGGCAGCGTTTGATGGCCCAGTGGCGGCATTTGATGGGCACATTGGCAGGGTTTGATGGGCACAGTGGCAGCATTTGATGGGCACAGTGGCAGCGTTTGGTGGAAAAGTGGCAGCATTTGATGGGCACAGTGGCAGTGTTTGATGGGCACAGTGGCAGCATTTGATGGGCACAGTGGCTGCGTTTTATGAGAACAGTGGCAATGTTTGATGGCCCAATCGTGGCATTTGATGGGCACATTGGCAGCATTTGCTGGCACAGTGGCTGCGTTTGATGGGACTGTGGCAGCGTTTGATGGGCACAGTGGCAGCGTTTAATGGCACAGTGGGAGCATTTGATGGGCACAGTGGCAACATTTGATGGCACAGTGGCAGCATTTGATGGCAAAGTGGCAATGTTTAATGGCTCAGTGGCGGCATTTGATGGGCACATTGGCAACATTTGATGGGCACAGTGGCAGCGTTTTATGGCACAGTGGCAGCGTTTGATGGGGACAGTGGCAGCGTTTGGCACAGTGGCAGCGTTTGATGGCCCAGTGGCGGCATTTGATGGGCACATTGGCAGCATTTGATGGGCACAGTGGCAGTGTTTGATGGGCACAGTGGCTGTGTTTTATGGCACAGTGGCAGCGTTTGATAGGCACAGTGGCAGCATTTGATAGGCACAGTGGCAGCGTTTAATGGCACAGTGGGAGCATTTGATGGGCACAGTGGCAGCATTTGATGGCAAAGTGGCAGCATTTGATGGGCACAGTTGCAGCCTTTGATGTGCACCATGGCAGCATTTGATGGGCACAGTGGCTGTGTTTTATGAGCACAGTGGCAGTGTTTGATGGCCCAGTGGTGGCATTTTATGGGCACATTGGCAGCATTTGATGGCACAGTGGCTGCGTTTGATGGGCACATTGGCAGCATTTGATGGGCACAGTGGCAGCATTTTATGGCACAGTGGCAGCGTTTTATGGCACAGTGGCAACGTTTGATGGCCCAGTGGTGGCATTTGATGGGCACAGTGGCAGCATTTGATGAGCACAGTGGCTGCGTTTGATGGAAAAGTGGCAGCATTTGATGACCCAGTGGCGGCATTTGATGGGCACATTGGCAGCATTTGATGGGCACAGTGGCAGCATTTTATGGCGCAGTGGCAGCATTTGATGGGCACAGTGGCAGTGTTTGATGGCACAGTGGCAACTATTGATGGCCCAATGGCGGCATTTGATCGGCACATTGGCAGCATTTGATTTCACAGTGGCTGCGTTTGATGGACACTGTGGCAGTGTTTGATGGGCACAGTGGCAGTGTTTAATGGCACAGTGGGAGCATTTGATGGGCACAGTGGCAACATTTGATGGCACAGTGGCAGCGTTTGATGGCAAAGTGGAAACGTTTGATGGCCCAGTGGTGGCATTTGATGGGCACATTGGCAGCATTTGATGGGCACAGTGGCAGCGTTTTTGGCACAGTGGCAGCGTTTGATGGTACAGTGGCAGCGTTTGATGGCCCAGTGACGGCATTTGATGGGCACATTGGCAGCGTTTGATGGGCACAGTGGCAGTGTTTGATGGGCACAGTGGCAGTGTTTGATGGGCACAGTGGCAGCGTTTGATGGGCACAGTGGCAGCATTTGATGGGCACAGTGGCTGCATTTTATAAGCACAGTGGCGGCTTTTGATGGCACAGTGGCTGCATTTGATGGCACAGTGGCTGCGTTTGATGTGCACAGTGGCAGCGTTTGATGGGCACAGTGGCAGCGTTTGATGGGCACAGTGGCAATGTTTGATGGCACAGTGGCAGCATTTGATGGGCACGGTGGCAGCATTTGATGGCACAGTGGCAGCGTTTGATGGGCACGGTGGCAGCGTTTGATGGGCACGGTGGCAGTGTTTGATGGCACAGTGGCAGTATTTGATGAGCACAGTGGCAGCATTTGATGGTATAGTGGGAGCATTTGATGGGCACTGTGGCAGCGTTTGATGGCACAGTGGCAGCGTTTGATTGGCACTGTGTCAGCGTTTAATGGCACAGTGGCAGCATTTGATGGGCACAGTGGCAGCATTTGATGGTATAGTGGGAGCATTTGATGGGCACAGTGGCAGCGTTGATGGCACAGTGGCAGCGTTTGATGGGCACTGTGGCAGCGTTTGATGGCACAGTGGCAGCGTTTAATGGCACAGTTGGAGCATTTGATGGGCACAGTGGCAACATTTGATGGCACAGTGGCAGCGTTTGATGGCAAAGTGGCAATGTTTGAAGGCCCAGTGGTGGTATTTGATGGGCACATTGGCAGCATTTGATGGGCACAGTGGCAGCGTTTTATGGCACAGTGGCAGTGTTTAATGGGCACAGTGGCAGCGTTTGATGGTACAGTGGCACCGTTTGATGGCCCAGTGGCGGTATTTGATGGGCACATTAGCAGCGTTTGATGGGCACAGTGGCAGCGTTTGATGGGAAAGTGGTAGCATTTGATGGACACAGTTGCAGCATTTGATGGGCACAGTGGCTGCATTTTATGAGCACAGTGGCGGCGTTTGATGGCACAGTGGCTGCGTTTGATGGCGCAGTGGCTGCGTTTGATGGGCACAGTGGCAGCATTTGATGGGCACAGTGGCAGCATTTGATGTACACAGTGGCAATGTTTGATGGCACAGTGGCAGCATTTGATGGGCACAGTGGCAGCATTTGATGTTATAGTGGGAGCATTTGATGGGCACAGTGGCAGCGTTTGATGGCACAGTGGCAGCGTTTGATGGGCACTGTGGCAGCGTTTGATGGCACAGTGGCAGCGTTTAATGGCACAGTGGGAGCATTTGATGGGCACAGTGGCAACATTTGATGGCACAGTGGCAGCGTTTGATGGCAAAGTGGCAACGTTTGATGGCCCAGTGGCGTCATTTGATGGGCACATTGGCAGCATTTGATGGGCACAGTGGCAGCATTTTATGGCACAGTGGCAGTGTTTGATGGGCACAGTGGCAGCGTTTGATGGTACAGTGGCAGCGTTTGATGGCCCAGTGGCGGCATTTGATGGGCACATTGGCAGCGTTTGATGGGCACAGTGGCAGCATTTGATGGGCACAGTGGCAGCATTTGATGTACACGGTGGCAATGTTTGATGGCACAGTGGCAGCATTTGATGGGCACAGTGGCAGCATTTGATGTTATAGTGGGAGCATTTGATGGGCACAGTGGCAGCGTTTGATGGCACAGTGGCAGCTTTTGATGGGCACTGTGGCAGCGTTTGATGGCACAGTGGCAGCATGTAATGGCACAGTGGGAGCATTTGATGGGCACAGTGGCAACATTTGATGGCACAGTGTCAGCGTTTGATGGCAAAGTGGCAACGTTTGATGGCCCAGTGGCGTCATTTGATGGGCACATTGGCAGCATTTGATGGGCACAGTGGCAGCGTTTTATGGCACAGTGGCAGTGTTTGATGGGCACAGTGGCAGCGTTTGATGGCCCAGTGGCGGCATTTGATGGGCACATTGGCAGCGTTTGATGGCACAGTGGCAGCGTTTGATGGGCACAGTGGCAGCATTTGATGGGCATAGTGGCTGCATTTTATGAGCACAGTGGCGGTGTTTGATGACACAGTGGCTGCGTTTGATGGCACAGTGGCAGCATTTGACGGGCACATTGGCAGCGTTTGATGGGCACAGTGGCAGTGTTTGATGGGCACAGTGGCGGCGTTTTATGGCAAAGTGGCAGCATTTGATGGGCACAGTGGCAGGGTTTGATGGGCACAGTGGCAGCGTTTGATGGGCACAGTGGCAGCATTTGATGGGCACAGTAGCTGCATTTTATGAGCACAGTGGCGGTGTTTGATGGCACAGTGGCTGCGTTTGATGGCACAGTGGCTGCGTTTGATGGCACAGTGGCTGCGTTTGATGGCACAGTGGCTGCGTTTGATGGGCACAGTGGCAGCGTTTGATGGGCACGGTGGCAGTGTTTGATGGCAAAGTGGCAGCATTTGATGGGCACAGTGGCAGCATTTCATGGTATAGTGGGAGCATTTGATGGGCACTGTGGCTGCGTTTGATGGCACAGTGGCAGCGTTTGATGGGCACTGTGGCAGTGTTTGATGGGCACTGTGGCAGCATTTGATGGTACAGTGGCTGCGTTTGATGGCACGGTGGCTGCGTTTGATGGCACGGTGGCTGCATTTGATGGGCACAGTGAGGCTGCAATTGATGTTTTTTTTTTTTCATAATTTTTCAGTTTGTTTGCACCCCCTCAAAAATTTTGAGCACCAGCCGCCACTGGGACCAATTAACAGTTTATAATGGCATCTTAGTGCATGTATAATTAAAAGCCAATGATTTTCCAAAGCATATTTCCTATAGCTAATTTGCTCTAATGAGTGCCTAGGAGGAAATTGCCTGGGGGCAATTGTAACATTTTTAATATAGCAATTTTAGAGCCTTTCTTACTATCTTAGGTCATATTTGCTCTGTAATTAGCTTTAAAACTGCCATGTCTGGTATTTTATTAGTGATGCACAGAAAGGTAAACACAATTTACACTTTCTATAGATCGGCACCTTTGTGTTGTAATAACATTTCTTCAAGCAGTGATAATTATACACAGCTTTTATTTTTAAAGACATAAAGACATAGGTTGTAGTCTTCAAAAAACTTAGGGATTTAAACAAAAGTAACAACTAGGAATAAGCAAATGGATTTCTGTCCTACAAATTTAGTTGCATGTAGTTTGCACACATTTACCTAAGCAAAGCTCCCAATTTCATGCATTGTATTTCTTCGGCAAAATTAGCTTGAAAAAACAGTGTAGATAATTTCTTTTTTTTTTGGGAGGGGGACTGAGTTTGAGTTGTTAGTTTAGTTTATTTCCTAAAGGCTCCATGTCAGCACAGCTGGGGTATAGGCTCCGCCCCCCCAAGCCTCCAGGACTTAACTCATATAAATTTGAGCCCACCTACAGCCTCGGCGTTCTTCTTTTTTCCTCCTATGCACAGGACCTAGTTGTGCTCCTCTACCTGGCTGTTCTAAGTGGCTGGCCGTCCGTCCATGTGTGGATTAGACTGGACGCAGTCCCTGGTGTCTCGGCTAAATGACCCATAATCCAAGGAGCCCCACTGCTGGTTTTGGGGCGGCTTTTATCAGGGCTAACAGCCTTGTCTGGTGTTCGCTGGGTACATGTAAAGTGATCAGCGGTGTTGGCAGAGTCTCCCCTATGCACATGCACCCGCGCTGTGCCGGTGTTTGCGGTGAGCTAACGGAGGTTGGGTGAGCTAAATTTGAAAAATGCTTTGTATCCAAATGAATGCTGCATTGCTGGGTATTGTGGTGCCTTGCTCCCTGCAGCCTCTATGCATAGCCTGAGCTCCTTAACGGGGAGTACTCTGCATAACAGGTACACAAAGTAATACTTTGCCTGTTCACACATGGCAATAACCTGCTGGTGGCTTCTCATGTTTGCTGTACTATTGTGCCATTGTGCCAACCCCCTCAAAAGACCAGCATTTCCAGAGAAGGTAGAGGAGTCACCTGTGGATAACTACTGGAGCCATAAAAAGAAAAGGAGCACCCGGTTCTAGGAAACCGAGTAAGGGGTTACTTTGGCAACAAGTATTATTCATACCAAAATACCAACGGTAATACCATAAAAGAATATAAATTTTATTCATGTATAATGATGTACAAGAATTCAAGATAGTTGAGAAAGCTATCAATTAAAACTTAGTGTCTGAAAGACTACTATTTGGGTCCGAGTGAGGACCTGATTGCTGTTAACATGATCATTGGGACAACCTAGACAAGACATAAAGACAATACAAAACAAAAACAAAACCAACAACGTTGACACCGTCACACACCGACACATTGGGTTAGCAAGCTGTCAATCAATAGTGTACGTTGAAATGGGTGATTGGGTGATGAATAGCCCTAATTACCAAATTACCTGCTTGACAGCCTGCAAATCCAATGGACATAGAATAGGGAGGGTGGGGAGGGAAGGTGGGAGGGATGTGAGCTGCTCAGTATGTGGATGGACACAAGATCTGTGAACTATGGTGATATTGATTGGCTACCTCAAGGAATCAAAATATATAATATTCAAGAGGTCACAGACAGTCCGATGGAGTGATCGGTGGTGTTGATGAAAACGTACTATAATTCCTCTCTGACGATATATTAGTTGGGATAGATCAATGGATCAAGGGAAGGTAGTCCGTATGTGGAACTAGTGCTGACAGGCAGATTCAAGATCATGTGAGGAATGATAGTAGTAAGCTCAACAGACTTTACCGTTTTTGTTGTCTTCAATCGGATGGAAGCCTCCTGTTAAGCTGGATCGGTTAGTGCAGGATCAATTGGTGCACTGCGCTTGGTGTTGAAAAGAGAAGCCAAAGAGCACACACAAGTTCAACTTACTCAGCTGTGAGACGGGTTAGTATACGTCATCTTAGGCTGCAGGGTTGGCGGGAGATTGAAAGCTCCAGTACCTTCACCGCCTTTCCCAATCGGATGCCTTGACGAGAACCGGCTGAGTGTAAGTTTTTATGGGAAAGTGCGTCCCAGCGGAAAGGTTAACGGCAGGATGTTCAGTCCGCTTTAGAATTCTGGCAGCTCAATACCATCAGGCTGCTTCACCTCATCAGTGCTTGGCTCGCAGCATTCTCCTCTCCACCCATACCCCAGTGTCCGTGACGTGCCTGCGTTGATGACGTCAACGCGTTTCGCTACAACAAATAGCGTAGCTTCATCTTGGACGATACCTGGGCTGGTAACAACGTTCCCTTATACCATTGTGATTGCGTTCTGTCATCGCCCAAGTGTGTTTAAGTTTTAAAGGGACAGTTATCCGAGAAAACGATCATGTTTTGTATTCAATCACAAGCAAATGATTTTGAACTGTAAAGTGACTTTTAGGAACCTTAGAATAAATGGAAGGGGAAATCTAAAGTCTTGTTGGTATGCCAGGTAAATATATGGGATTCCAATAATGCTTTAAGGAATATTTATAGAGACCCGGAGAAGGACATGAGAAGTGGAAGCAAAACAAGGGGAAGATATTCAGGGAAAAGAGACACAATCATGGACATAGGTTCAAACATGAACGTGTGACAAGGACAAACCATTGTAGTTATACACATTCAGAAAGATATATATATAAAAAATATGATTGTAATGTCAGGAAATATAATGAGCAGAGGGCGTTTGAAAATCAGAAAACTTGTTTGATTATGTATGCGTGTATGAGTACATGTTAGTCAGGGGCGCATACATGCTGGTGCACAAGCAGAAAGGGAATGCCTGAGGTTAGAGAAATAAATTGACCAGTTTAAGTGGGTAAAAAGGCCTGTAGGTTTAATTCTGTGTTTAACCCGATGGGTATAAGGGACTTTAGAGGGTATACCCACCACTTTTCTTTCTGTAGGAGTATACGGTCAAAGTCTCCACGTCTAGCAGGTAATTTTAGGGCATAAATGTCCTTCACCTTCATGCCCCGAGAGCTGCCATCGTGATATTGGGCGAAGTGTTTAGCTAGGGGCTTTTCTGGTATTTTGCTTTTATCTTTGATTTTGCGTAAGTGTTCGCCAATGCGGACTCTCAGTTGTCTTTTTGTTTTGCCCACATAGATTTTGGGGCAGGGGCATGTTATCATATAGATAACACGTGTGGTTGAGCAGTTGATTAGATCTCGGATTTCATATGTTTCCTTGTCATGTGCATCCATAAAAGTTGAGGTCCTATGCACAAATGGACAGATCTGACATCTGTTGCAAGGGAACATTCCCAAAGACCGAGGATAATTAGATAACCATGAATTGTCCTGTTTACGGGTAAATTCTGATTGGATGGAGCCAGCTATGGCCTGTTGAGATATGGGATATCCTTTTATATTTCTATGTGTTCTCCAGTTTTTCACCAAAAAAAAAAGAAGGGGAGAAGCATGTTTTTGATGTCTACAATTCCTTTGGTTTGTGTACATTGCAGAATATTATTGTAATTCTGTTGAAAATTCCTACCTTTTTTTACTGTTCTGAACAAACTTTTTCATTATGTCCTGATTCCTGGCAGGGCAAGGTTTAGCTCATTAACCACCTGGTGAATCAAGGCTGTAGATGGAGGCTTCAGTCTCCCTCTAGCAGTGGTTAACCCTTTAGGGTTTTTTACTAAGCAAACTATTTTACTGCATTTAATTATTTTTATGGGCTGGTTTGTTAAATGGCACACAAAACCCTGTGGAAAGTTTATCTATTGGTAATTACCAGTCTCAGAGCAAAACAGCCCTCTTCAGGCTCTTCAATAAAGAAGACGTAGATGAACATGGCTGTATGAGTTTTGCTTTTATATGGTTATATGTTCTGACAATGACCAGTCTAAAGCCTTCCCAGGCAAATCAGCCTCTTCGGACTCTCCAAAGGGGATGATGGGGAGGAACATGACTGTGTGAATCTTGCTTTGATTAAGCAACCAGAGATGAGGATGATGATACCTAACAGGTTATCTTCTTTATTAATCAAGCGGCCAATACACTCAGAGGAGTTATTCCCACTTACCCTGTGAAGAGGTTGAATTCTCTGGCAAGGAGCAGTCTCACAGCTTTCCCAAGCAAAACATCCCTATTCAGACTCTATAAGAGGAATTCACGGATGGGCATGACAGTATGTATCCCACTGGCTCAAGCAGCCAGGGAAAAGTATGACACCTAATAGGATGTCACATTCAA
Source organism: Aquarana catesbeiana (assembly GCF_042186555.1). Lineage (NCBI taxonomy): Eukaryota > Metazoa > Chordata > Amphibia > Anura > Ranidae > Aquarana > Aquarana catesbeiana. Next base: position 237,086,088 of record NC_133328.1, read on the forward strand.
TAAGCACATTGTTAATACACTCTAAAGTAATGATTTCTGCCCACCCTTTGAAGGGGTTATCTGCTCTGGCAATGAGAAGCTGCCCAGCCATACCAGGTGAAACAGCCCATTTTTTGAATTTCCGGATGGACATGACTGCATAATTCTGCTTTGTTCAAGCAACCAAGAATAAGGATGACGATACCAAACAGGTTGTCACATTCATTAAGCCTGTGGTCAATACACTTTAACGGAGTGTTTCCACTCACCCTGTGAAAGGGTTACCGAGCAGTCTCAAGCCTACCAGGCAAGCAATCAGCTTCAGATTCTTCAAAGAGAAGACAGATGACCATGACTGCAAGAATGTTGCCTTGTTCAAGCGACCAAGGATAAAGATGATGAGGACACCTAAACGGTTGTCACATTCATTAAGCATGTGGTCAATACACTCTCTAAAGGAGTCGTTTCACTCTGTGAAGGGCTCATATCTGGTGTCAATCAGTAGTCTCCGAACCTCCTCAGGCAAATTAACCCTTGTCAGCTTCTTCCCAAGTAGAGGTGAATAAACATGTGATTCCTACTTTTTCAGGCAGGCTGTGATTAAGATGATGGTGACCAAGTTGTCACAATTAAGCATATAATCAAGACACTCTAAAGGAATTGCTGAATTCATCTTTTGCAAGAGCCATCTATTCTGGCAATGTCCAGTCTTTCCGGATGGACATGATATTCAGGGCCTTCCCAAACGAATCAATCCTCTTCAGTCTCTTCTGAACAGGAAGATGACGACCTTTGTCCAGATTGGTAAGGTTGGTGAAATGCCTTTAAATAGAAGTGAAGCTTTGGAAGTATTTGAAGTACCTCCAGAGGACAGCTTGACAATTCCCTTATGTTGGATGAATCAAGTGCTCCTTCTACAAGATTGAAGTATGTTGTCACAGCAGGGTGTGAAAGTTATGCGCTTTTGAACTGAAAGATGCCCAGGGGTTGGGATCACCCCTCTGGTCAGTGTGTGTCCCTTGTGGGGTTGGCCACATACATGTCCTTACCATCAGAAGATGTTATGGCCTTCAAGGACAAATGCTATCACTGCATGTTTCTTGATCGTAGAAGGTCAAGCCTAAATTTAATAGTGGTCAGCTTGGCTTCCTGCCTCAAGATGAATGTCTGTTGAGTTAAAGGAGACCGAAAAACTCAAGAGTCAGTTCTCTCACTCCAGAGAGGTTAGCTTCTACATTTCTTGCTGGGAGTCCAGGGAAAACTGAGAAGCCAACACATAAACCAAGAAGTCAGTAAAGAGTTCCAGGTCAGGATGCTTTCTGTTATTTTGGGATTGTGCCTCCCAAGTACATGCCTTGCGGGCACTATGTGGCTCCTCTGTGGACATAAGTATGGCTTTGGTGATTGACACATGGTCCATTAACCACTTCAGCCCCGGAAGGATTTACCCCCTTCCTGACCAGAGCACTTTTTACAATTTGGCACTGCGTTGCTTTAACTGCTAATTGTGCGGTCATGCAATGCTGTACCCAAATTAAATTTGTGCCCTTTTCTTCCCACAAATAGAGCTTTCTTTTGATGGTATTTGATCACCTCTGCCGTTTTTATTTTTTGCGCTATAAATGGAAAAAGACCGAAAATTTTGAAAAAAAATAATATTTTCGACTTTTTGTTTTAAAAAAAATCCAATAAACTCAATTTTAGTCATTCATTTAGGCCAAAATGTATTCGGCCACATGTCTTTGGTAAAAAGAATGTCAATAAGCGTATATTTATTGGTTTGCACAAAAGTTATAGTGTCTACAAACTAGGGTACATTTTCTGGAATTTACACAGCTTTTAGTTTATGACTGCCTATGTCATTTCTTGAGGTGCTAAAATGGCAGGGCAGTACAAAACCCCCCAAATGACCCCATTTTGAAAAGTAGACACCCCAAGGAAATTGCTGAGAGGCATGTTGAGCCCATTGAATATTAGTTTTTTTTGTCCCAAGTGATTGAATAATGACAAAAAAAAAAAAAAAATTACAAAAAGTTGTTACTAAATGATATATTGCTCACACAGGCCATGGGCATATGTGGAATTGCACCCCAAAATACATTTAGCTGCTTCTCCTGAGTATGGGGATACCACATGTGTGGGACTTTTTGGGAGCCTAGCCGCGTACGGGGCCCCGAAAACCATGCACCACCTTCAGGATTTCTAAGGGCGTACATTTTTGATTTCACTCCTCACTACCTATCACAGTTTTGAAGGCCATAAAATGCCCAGATGGCACAAACCCCCCCAAATGACTCCATTTTGGAAAGTAGACACCCCAAGCTATTTGCTGAGAGGCATGTTGAGTCCATGGAATATTTTATATTTAGACACAAGTTGCAGGAAAGTGACAATTTTTTTTTTTTTGCACAAAGTTGTCACTAAATTATATATTGCTCAAACATGCCGTGGGCATATGTGGAATTACACCCCAAAATACATTCTGCTGCTTCTCCTGAGTACGGGGATACCACAGGTGTGGGACTTTTTGGGAGCCTAGCTGCATACGGGGCCCCGAAAACCAATCACCGCCTTCAGGATTTCTAAGGGCGTAAATTTTTGATTCACTCCTCACTACCTATCACAGTTTCGAAGGCCATAAAATGCCAAGATAGCACAAACCCCCCCAAATCACCCCATTTTGGAAAGTAGACACCCCAAGCTATTTGCTGAGAGGCATGGTGAGTATTTTGCAGCTCTCATTTGTTTTTGAAAATGAAGAAAGACAAGAAAAAAAATTTTTTTTTCTTTTTTCAATTTTCAAAACTTTGTGACAAAAAGCGAGGTCTGCAAAATACTCACTATACCTCTCAGCAAATAGCTTGGGGTGTCTACTTTCCAAATTAGGGTCATTTGGGGGGGGTTTTGTGCCACCTGGGCATTCCATGGCCTCCGAAACTGTGATAGGCAGTGAAGAGTGAAATCAAAAATTTACGCCCTTAGAAAGCCTGAAGGCGGTGCTTGGTTTTCGGGGTCCCGTACGCGGCTAGGCTCCCAAAAAGTCTCACACATGTGGTATCCCTGTACTCAGGGGAAGCAACAGAATGTATTTTGGGGTGTAATTTCACATATTCCCATGGCATGTTTGAGCAATATATCATTTAGTGACAACTTTGTGCAAAAAAAATAAAAATGTGTCTTTTTCCCGCAACTTGTGTCACAATATAAAATATTCCATGGACTCTACATGCCTCTCAGCAAATAGCTTGGGGTGTCTACTTTCCAAAATGGGGTCATTTGGGGGGGGGTTTGAACTGTCCTGGCATTTTATGCACAACTTATGTCACACATCACCCACTCTTCTAACCACTTGAAGACAAAGCCCTTTCTGACACTTTTTGTTTACATGAAAAAATTATTTTTTTTTGCAAGAAAATTATTTTGAACCCCCAAACATTATATATTTTTTAAAGCAAATGCTCTACAGATTAAAATGGTGGGTGTTTTTTTTTTTTTTTTCACACAGTATTTGCGCAGCGATTTTTCAAACACTTTTTTTGGGAAAAAACACACTTTTTAAAATTTTAATGCACTAAAACACACTATATTGCCCAAATGTTTGATGAAATAAAAAAGATGATCTTAGGCCAAGTACATGGATACCAAACATGACATGCTTTAAAATTGTGCACAGACGTGCAGTGGCAACAAACTAAATACATTTTTAAAAGCCTTTACAGATTACCACTTTAGATTTACAGAGGAGGTCTACTGCTAAAATTACTGCCCTCGATCTGACCTTCGCGGTGATACCTCACATGCATGGTGCAATTGCTGTTTACATTTGACGCCAGACCGACGCTTGCGTTCGCCTTTGCGCGAGAGCAGGGGGGGGCAGGGGTGCTTTTTTTTTTTTTTTTTTCTTTATTATTTTTTTGCTTTTTTATCTTATTTTTAAACTGTTCCTTTCATTTTTTTAATCATTTTTATTGTTATCTCAGGGAATGTAAATATCCCCTATGATAGCAATAGGCAGTGACAGGTACTCTTTTTTGAAAAAACTGGGGTCTATTAGACCCTAGATCTCTCCTCTGCCCTCAAAGCATCTGACCACACCAAGATCGGTGTGCTAAAATGCTTTCCCAATTTCCCAATGGCGCTGTTTACATCCGGAGAAATCTAAGTCATGAAATGCTCGTAGCTTCCGGTTTCTTAGGCCATAGAGATGTTTGGAGCCACTCTGGTCTCTGATCAGCTCTGTGGTCAGCTGGCTGAATCATCAGCTGCATTCTCAGGTTCCCTGTTGGGACAGGAGAGCCAGAGAAAAACATGGAAGACGGTGGGGGGATTCCCTCCCACTGCATGTAAAAGCAGTCTAGAGGCTAATTAGCCGCTAGGATTGCTTTTACATGAAAGCCAACCACTGGCTGAAAAGAATGATACCAAGATGTTACCTAAACCTGCAGGCATCATTCTGGTATAACCACTCAAAGTCCAGCATACCAGTACGTTGCTGGTCCTTGTTGGGCATATATTGTAAACTTTTTTTCATGCAGCCTGTGGGCTGAACGAAAAAAAAGAGATTGATCGGTGGGTATGCCCACCATTAGAATACCTCCCTTCATCCACCCACTTCCAATGATGGGCATACATGCACCGTATATATATGCCGAAGCATGGGGGCATCCTCCTGCAAAAGTTAGGAGCAAATCGCTCCTCCGCCCTCTGCTGCCCCCACACTTCGGCATATATGCTGAAGTATGTAACTGTGGTGGTGAAATCACCTCCGACAGCGCTGGAGTCACGGCTTTATGTATCGTGGGAGCAAACGCTGTTGCTTTCAATATAGATAAATCCGTGCTGCAACTGAATGGCGTACCTGCTAAGCAAATGATGATTAACAATAAAACAAAGTAACATTACAGTATAACAGTAAGACTTACCATACCTGCAAATCAAATACAAAAAAATAGTAAAAAATAAAACATTTAATGCAACCTGTGCCTAAAATATATATATGCCGAAGCATGGGGGCATCCTCCCACAAAAGGCAGGAGCAAATCGCTCCTCCACCCACTGCTGCCCCCATGCTTCGCTGACAGCGCTGGAGTCACGGCTTTATGTATTGTGGGAGCAAACGCTGTTGCTGTCAAGATAAATAAATCCGCTCTGCAGCTGAATGGCGTACCTGAAAACAAAAAAATGGTTACCAACAAAACACAGTAAACAGTAAAGTATAAAAAAATTGCATACCTGAAAAGCAAACATGGTAAAACATAATAACAATAAAACATTGCAGAATAGAATACAGTAAAAAAGAGCAGAACGATAGAGAGAGAATAGAGAGAGAATAGAGAGAGAGAGAGAACAATAAAACGACAACTATTTTTTGTTTTATATTTTTTTTTGTGTTTTATTTTTTTTTTTACATTTTTTTAGTAACTTTAACTTTTGTAACTGGTACCAGGTTTGGGTCTCTCAAAATGCGATGGCATCTTGGGAGACCCTGTGAAAGTGTGTCCTAGTCTGTGCAATGCTGTACCCTACGCTAAAACTCAACTAGTGTATGGTAGCGTTCAAAACATTCACCAATGCATAGACCAGGATTGTCACGACAGGAGGGACAATAATACCGGGTGTCACGCCTATATCCGCGATTGCTGCAGACACGACATCTTCTTTGGAGGGCTCGTTGGGTAGGGGTACTCGGGAGGACATAAGGAAAATGCCTCTCATGCAGCCGGCTTACTGCATTTGGTTGGGGAAGGTGAGGTGGAGCACCGTCTGGAAACAGAAGGGCTCTGATGATCTCTTCCTGGAATTTAAGGAAGGATCCAGTCCATCCTGAAGCTCTGTATAGCACATGAGCGTTCAGCAAAGCCAATTGAAATAAATAAACAGACACTTTTTTGTACCAGCGTCTGGCCTTACGGGCAACTAGGTACGGCGCCAACAACTGGTCGTTGAGGTCCACCCCTCCCATATTTTGGTTATATTCGTGGACACAGAGGGGTTTCTCCACAACACCAGTCGCCGTAGTAATTTGGACCGTCATGTCTGCATGAAGGGAGGTAAGAACGAAAACATTCTTATTATCCCTCCACTTCATAGCGAGCAAGTTATTACACTGCAAGCAGGCTCTCTCCCCCAGCCTAAGACGGGAATCTACAAGCTGCTGGGGAAAGCCCCGGCGATTAGGTCGCACGGTGCCACATGCTCCAATCTGTTGATCAAAAAGGTGACTAAAAAGTGGCACGCTCGTGTAATAATTGTCCACGTACAAGTGGTACCCCTTTCCGAATAAGGGTGACACCAAGTCCCACACAATCTTGCCAGCGCTTCCTATGTAGTCAGGGCAGTTTGTCGGCTCTACGTGATTATCTTTGCCCTCGTAAACCATAAAACTACATGTATAGCCTGTGGCCCTGTCACAGAGCTTATACATCTTGACCCCGTATCTGACACGCTTGCTGGGAAGGTACTGTTTGAATGACAAGTGGCCAGAAAATTTAATCAGGGACTCATCAACGCAGACAACTTGATGGGGAGTGAACAAGTCTGCAAAACGCTGGTTGAAGTGGTTTACGAGGGGCCGAATTTTGTAGAGTCGATCGTATTCAAGGTCTCCACGAGGACGACAGAGTTCATTGTTGTTGAAGTGCATGAACCGCAAAATCTGCTCGTATCGTGCCCTGGTCATGGAGGCAGAGAACAAGGGCATATGGTGAATTGGGTCAGTGGACCGATATGACTGCAACTCACTCTTTTTGGTTATGCTCATGTTGAGGGAAAGGCCCAGAAAGATCCTAAATTTGGAGACCATAATTGGTCTCCAATCTCTGGCAAGGGAGGACTGGGTAATAGTGGCGATGTGTTGACCAGCGTATACATTGCTTTGGTCCACAATAGATCTATAGAGATCTTCGGTGAAAAACAGCGAATAAAAATCAAGTGGCGTAAAATCAACTGTTTCCACCTGAATTCCGGGTTGACCAGTGAATGGGGAAAGTACGGGTGCTGCAGAAGTGGTGGGTTCCCAATTCGGATTGGCGAATGCAGCAGGAAGGGCACTATGGGCATGACAGGCCTGTGTTTGTCTTCTTGGTGGCAGCAGGACACTACTAGTGCTTGCCACCTCGCCAGCTTGAACTGCACTTATGGGACTCGCCACGTCACCGCGTGATACTGCAGTGCTGGATGTATGACCAGGGTGTACTAGGCCAATGGTGCTTGCCAGTTCACCAGAAGGAATAGCGGCGCTAGTACTGCTCTGCTCCATATGAGGGACCTGCAGTTCTTGCACATCAAGGACAGAAGAAGAAGTTTGGGGTCTGGTATGCCTGACCTTGGCAGGGACCACAACTCCATCGTCAGAGCTATCTGTCATGGAGCCGCTGTCCTCTAAAAGATCGTATTCTGAGCCTGAATCTGACAGATGGGTGACTTCCTCTTCACTATCTGTCATGCTCAGAAACGTGTAGGCCTCTTCACTAGTGTACCTTCGATTTGCCATTTTGGACTCTAAATTTAGGGGTACACTAGTGAGACTCACAGGCAAAAAAGCTCCTGACTGTTAGCGACTGATTCAAAATGCTACCAAAAAACTGTTAGCGATCGCAGGGATCAGGCCTGACTCTGCGAACGCTGCAGTTATGTGTGCTTAGTGTTTTGTAAGTGTCAGTGATCGATCGATACTGCACTTGGGTGGGCTGGGCAGGGCTAGGCCGAGGGGCAAAACGCAGGTGCTAGCAGGTATCTAGGCTGATCCCGCTAACACTGTGTTTATGGGAAACCTAAACTGCTGGGGACGCTAGTATAGATCTGATCGGATCAGATATTGGTCCGTTCAGATACTATAGCACTAAGGGAGGTGTATGCTGTGTGTGTGGGTGTTAGTGGTACTGGCGCTAACCTGACGCTGCCTGGGGCGACGCAGACCTTATCTGACCCTAAAAACGTAACTTATATCACCGCCGGGCAATTAGGGGGTTAAACCTTTATTAGGTAATAAACGGCGGGTGCCCTAAAACTATAATAAACTATAAAAAAACAAACTAACTAACCAGCGTCACCCGTAATAGTTATACGGTGATCACTGGTGAAAGGGTTAACTAGGGGGCAATCAGGGGGTTAAAACCTTTAGTAGGTAGTATATGGGGGTCCCTCTCGCTATAAAACGCTGACGGCAAACCTATATACTTACCTCCCTAACTAGCGTCACCTGTGTCACTAATACAGCGATCAGAAAAATGATCGCTTAGTGACACTGGCGATGGGGGGTGATTAAGGGGTTAACCTTTATTAGGGGGGTTAGGGGGGTACCCTAGACCTAAAGGGGGTACCCCAGACCTAAAGGGGCTAACCCTAACTGCCCTATCACTTATAACTGTCACAAACTGACACCAATGCAAAAAAAAAACTGCTATTGGTGTCAGTGTGACAGGGGGTACAGGGGTGATCGTGGGGTGACTGGGGGGTGAAAAGTGTGCCTGCGTGTTCTACTGTAAGTGTAGGGTTGTGCAAACTCACATTGATGTCTTCTCTCCTCGGTGCCGTAACGAAAAGACTGGCTCGAGGAGAGATGACATCACTTCCTCTGCCTCTGTTTAAATTACAGAGGCAGAGGCATGATCTCATTGTCTGGGAGCGATCGCGAGGGGGTGGCCACGAATGGATGGCCTCCCCCTCACCTCTGATCACCTAGGAACAAATGCTGGCTGCCTCTGGCACCAGGGGGGGTCCGATCGGACCCCCCGCCCGCAGGAGGCAGATCATGTACAGGTACGTGATTCTGCCTGCCCGTGCCATTCTGCCGACGTATATCGTCGTGAGGCGGTCGGCAAGTGGTTAAAGCAAGCATTTTAGGCAATATTTGGAGATCTTTCATCCTTCACGTCTCAGATTGAGCCATAGAAATCGCCTTGCTCCAGCAGCCCAGGTAGGCTCAGTTTAACTCTCGCTGCTGTTCAAGTCGGTTTCTGGACCAGTGGCCTAAACTTGTGGATAAAGAAATGAAATTGTCTGCAATGTTCCGGGGTAAGCCTGTCCTGGTAAAGTTAGACAGAGCAATGACTGTGGCCTACATCTGGAAACAAGGCTCAGTCTCTCCCTTCCGAAGGAGGTTTCTCTAATTTTATAATCTGCCCAAGTCAATCTTCTGCAGCTATCTGCGGCCTATGTGCCTGGTCAGAAGAATCTTCAGACAAACTTTTTATCCAAGACAAGTCTGGACGACAATGAATGGTCCAGACTACTGCGAGTCTTTCGAGAACTTGGTATTTTTCTTCCAGAGGTAGACCGCTCACATCCCCAGTCAACACCAAGTTGCTGAAGTTCCATTCTAGGGCCCAGAATCCGCTAACAATCGGGGTGGAGGTGCTGAGGTGGATCTCCAAAACAGCTTATGCCTTTCTGCTGCTCCCTCTGATTCTCAGCTTCCAGCTGAGGCTGTGGCGGGGGAAGTTGATAGTTCTGGTGATGATCCCAAATTGGCCGAAGGTGCCTTGGTACCGTTTGCTCATCCTTATAAGTGTCAAGGACTGACTCCCTCTGGATGTAAGATCAAATCTCCTCCAAAGTCCCATTCATCCGGCATCTGACAGGCTCAGGCTGATGACCTTGGTCTAGAGAGGCAGAGGCTAATGGATTTTGAATGCTCTGTGAAGATTGTAAATACTCTTACGAAAACAAGAAAGGACAGCGCTAATGCCGCGTACACACGAGCAGACTTTTCGACGGACTAGGTCCGACGGTCTTTCCGACGGACTTTGTAGCGTAGGTCCGCTGGACTTACAAACGGACGGACTTGGACACACACGATCACTCCAAAAGTCCTATGGTTTTTGAACGGGTGACGTACAGCACATATGACGGGACGAGAAAAAGGAAGTGCAAGCCCCATTACACCACCCTTTGGGCTCCTTCTGCTAATCTCATGTTTACCACGTGTTAGCAGAAGTTTGGTTAGAGACGATTCATGCTTTTCAGACTTCAGCTTATTTCGATCGTTTTCTGCGGTTCAGTTTGTGCTTGTGAGGTTTGTATCTGGTTTTCAGAATAGTTAATCGTTAAGAACAGGCCAAAGTCGGTAACTGGAATCAGACGTAGGAAACACAGCAAGTACACACGAAAGCTAACACAGAATGGTTGATCAGCACTGCTGGCTTGCAGTGCACAGGTTAATATAGGGTTCCCTTATAGGGCCTGGGGTGGAGCCATGCTTAGAGGAGAGGTTACAAAAGCAGTCAGGTGAGGGTCAGCTGGTCTCTAGAGATGAACACATGGAGACAGGTAAGCTGACCGACAAACTCTGTTGCATAATCATGACAATATGTCTTTAATGTTTGCTAATGTATTGTATTAATTTTATCATTACCTAATTACCATGCTTGGAATATGCTGTGAATGTCCCCTTTATCTTCATGCATGCATGTTTTTTTTTTTTGGTAAATCATTTTTTGCCCTACATCCCTACATGCATATTTGCCTTCACTAACCTCACCACCATGCAATCCTGGGCTCATATACACCTATAGCCTAGTCCCTTTAACAATGTATATTGTCAGCTCCATTGTACTGCTTTACCCTCCCAGCCCCCTCAAATGTCTCCAAATGTCATGTGTGGTCTTCTACTAAATTAGATCCATCCCCCACCCCCTCAAATGTCTCCAAATGTCATGTGTGGTCTTCTATCTTCTACTAAATTAGAAACCTCCCACACCCCTTCAAATGTCTCCAAATGTCATGTGTGGTCTTCTACTAAATTAGAACCCTCCCCCACCCCCCCAAATGTCTCCAAATGTCATGTGTGGTCTTCTACTAAATTAGAACCCTCCCCCACCCCCCCACATACAAATTGATCAATGGGCCATCAGAGGGGGTGAGTAATCTTATAAGTGGGCCTTATATTTTAGATTTTTTGAAATAATACTTTAAAAAAATGTTATACTGCTGTTGTGCAAGAATGTTTTTGTGTAATCTGCTAGCAAAGTTATGTTTAAAAGTACTTATTATATTTTTTTCTTGTTTGACTCCACAGTTTCCTTCCACTCCACAGGAATGGCAGACTGGGGCCTCCCAGTTCGCTGACCGTTGGGACTTTCCCAACTGTGTAGGGGGGATTGATGGGAAACATGTTTGCATTGTGCCACCCCCCATTCGGGGGCTTATTACTTTAATTATAAGGGGTTTAATGGTGTAGTATTGATGGCGGTGGTATCGGCACAATTGGATTTTATGTTCGTGGATGTGGGGAAGAATGGCCAGATGTCAGATGGAGGAGTCTTCGCACAGACCGAGTTGTGCCCGGGTCTTCAGCCTGGGATTGCCACCTGATGCCGAGAATGTTGAGGGACTCCCCTCTGTATTCATCGCAGATGAAACCTTCGCTCTTGGTGTGCACCTGATGAGGCCGTTCCCCCAAAGGTCCCTCACCCCGGAGAGGAGGGTATTTAACTACCGGCTGGCCAGAGTGAGTAGAGTTGTAGAGAATGCCTTTGGGATTATGGCCAGCCGGTTCCGTTTGTTCCTCTCGGCCATCAATATGGCGGACTATAAAACCAATTATCTCATCATGTCTTGTTGCATTCTACATAATTTTTTAAGAAGACATTCCCAAACATATCTAACTTCTGTTGGGCCTGAGGCCAGACTTAGTGCACTCACAGGCCTGGATACTGGCCGTACTGGCTTGGCCCCCCAAACCGCCCATCAAGTGCAGGACAGATATGCCAATTATTTTAGTGGTGGGGGCCATTGCAATGCCAGAACATATTTAAAATTTAAACTAATAAAAACATTTTTTTTGGATCAAATCTCTTGTTTTGATTCTTGTGTGCATTTCCCTTTAGTCAATAAGGCCCTTTGTCACTGTAAACACAAAAAAATTACAAAACTGATATTGAGTATTGAAAGAAGAAGCCACACACATTGTTGTAGTAAAAACATTTTACTGTGCGCACATTCAAAGGTGCATTTTTTTAAAATGTCATTTAAATTTTTATTATTTTTATCATTTTTTTAGTTTTTTAATCAATCTAAATTTTGTTTTGTTATTTTATGCATATTTTTATAAAAATATTTGTTTATACAACTTTGTTTTTTACAACAGGGTTTTTTCACACATAATAAAATAACACAACCCTGGAACTTACAAAGTTCAACATGTCAAAAAATGTGCTGGTGATGTCACCCATGTAAAAGCAAAATTTAGCAGATGCACACAAATTGTGAGTCCAAATGAGTAATGTCAACATGTGCTATCTCCCATCATGGGGATAAATGGATGTGTTTTGTGTGTGCAATCCCTTCCTCTCACAAACTAGCATTATGAGGAAGGGGTTGCAAATACAAAACGCGTACATTGAGATCCCCTGATGGCAGATAGCACATGCTGACACACCATGTGCATCTGCTAATTTTGGCTTTTACTATTTAACAACTTGAAAAACATAAAAAAGATAAAATGTTAAACTGAAATGAAGAACATGATTGATGTTTTAGGCAAAAAGAGATTATATTCTCCCCAAAACAACAATCATGTTCTTCATTTCCTGTTGCATGCTGTCCAGCCGATTTCCCATGCTGTCAATTTGTTTGCGCATTGCATCAATTTGGCCATTCCAGACCATTATCTGCCCAATGAGTCTTTGTGCACTGTCTGTGCTAAATGGCTCCGCCGCTTGGCCTTGCACAACCAGAACATCACCTAAAATTTGAGGAGAAAAATGTATTTAGAAATATGCACGCCTAAATAGATTATCTTAAGCTGGGGTGTCAGACACTCACTTGGTGGGGTGCAAATCTCGCCAACTTCCTCCACCTCTCCTTCCTCCAGATCCTTGGGTGGGCATGGTCTTGGGCTTGGGGTAATTCCTGATTCTGGCTGGTGAGTTTGTGGGGTCCTGGGATCCTCTGACTGTTGTCTGAGTCTTTTCTCCCCTATGAGAATGAAACAAAAGGTATACTTAACACAGTGATATTTCAGTCCAGAAATAGGAATATGAAACCTTGCTTTAAAGTGGTGGACAATTGTCTGTTTGTAAAAAAAAAACTATTTTAAGACATGATTCAAATTCCCTTTTAACATAGCTGCAATACTTACCATTTTTGTCCAAGTTTCACAGATGGAGTCACCTCAAGTATCCCCTGGAGCCCCTGTGTGGATTACCCTCAAAAATGTTCTCTGGTGTCAGCTGCTGTGTCCTGTCCTTACATTACACTGAATCATTTTTTATTAAGCATTCTAGTTTCAAACACATCTACACAACAATATCCTAAACTTCTTTTAATACGACAAATTATCAAGACCGAAATGTATGTAGAACCCTGTACCATCATATTTCTTGCCAAACGAACAACATTTTATTATAATCATATGTAGTTTCAAAATAACGATCTTTACGAAAGATGCTGTATAAACGAAAAGCATATGGATCAGCATGCAAGTTAAGTATCTCAATAGGAACACACGACAAGTACTTACTTTTTATAGCACCTTCTTGATTCAGCAATATTGTTCTGGCTCCCTAGTTTTTAGGTCAGACCAGCGCTTAATCAATTATTCTTTAGCCCGTTTAATTCCAAATTTTTGCTCAATAGTGGTGACAACTGAGGTCATTATTTTGTCCTTCCGCATATTGGGTCTGGTGTACGGTCCTTTTTTGCCATCATAGTCCTCCCTCCTCAATATGGCCACCATCTCCACCATCTCTTCAAAGGCCATGTTGGTGGCCTTATATCTCCTCCTGGATCTGGATGTTTGTGGCTCCGGGCTTTCCTCCGCGCTAGTTCCTGATAATCTCTCTGCCATCTTTATCTATATGCTCCCACTGCGCAACGAAGAGTGAAGGGGCGGGGAAAAATCGTTCTAAAGAACGTCAGGGGCAGGCGACACAGGTGGAGCATGACACATGCGCAGTGTATATAAAGCTAGTACGCTGGCCTACGTATGTCCGAACGGAAGTAGCGAGCTTCATAAACGAAGGTAAGATTTAAACATGGGTGTGTGTTTTGTGTATGTGTTTGGTGTGTGTGTGTGTACACCCTATATTCTGATAAAAATAATACTGGGAGTTTGGACTGACATTACAGTTTTTATCTTGTGTCTTGTCTTTCAGAAAAAAATAATTCCTTTAAGGAGGAGGATTTTTTGAGTCATTTTATTGACCTCTATCAAGAGAACCGAAACCTGTGGGACATCAAGCACCCCTTGTATTTCAATAAGCAAGCAAGGCAGGCAACACTGGGGAGACTTCTGGAGTTTGTAAAGACTCGAGTCCCCCAGGCAGATATTAAGTTAGTGGAAAATAAAATTGGGATCTTGCGAATATGTGCAGGCGGGAACACAAGGAGATACAGGATTCCCTCAAATCAGGAGCAGCAGCAGACAGGGTTTATGTCCCCAAGCTGTGGTACTACCCCAAACTGAGATTTCTGGATAACCAGACAGAAGTAAGGCAATCGGTTTTGACCCTTCCCTCCACCCTTCCCTCCACCCCAGCTAAGGCGTCCCAGGAAGAACTGGGCCCTTTCTTCCTTGATGAAGTGGATGCGCCCAGCTGCAGCCAGGTATACTTTTTTTGGTAATTTTGGATTGTCTAAATATTAATGATGTAAACTAAAATGTTTGAATTGCTTACAAATCAATGATTTAATCACAATTATTATTATGTATACATATCACTAGACAGTAGTGGCCAAAAATGTTCTTCAAAGATTGGTGAACAGCTAGAATAATGGTGGGGTCAAAATGATAGCCTTTTCTATTTGTTTAAAATTATATTTGCAAGTCATGAGCTGAAAATTGTGTGTGATTGAGGAAGCAAAAATTACAACTATGTCCCTTTTTTTATACACAGGATGAGCTCAGCCAGGAGGAGGCCATGCCCAGTGGTAGAGAGGAGGAGGCCGTGCCCAGTGGCAGGCAGGAGGTGGCTGGGCCCAGTATAAACCTCACCGAATGCCAGGTGCCTCCCCTCCACCTTACCACCAATAGGCCCAGGAAGATGACCAGAACAGAGGAGGAATCACTTGCCCTCATTCGGGAAGCCAGCCAAATGCTGAGTAACCCCCTCAATGCTGAAGAGGCCTATGGTATTATTTGGCCACCAGGTTGATGGAACTTGAGAAGGGGCAACGCCTCCTCTGTGAGGGGATTTTTTATGAGGCCCTTCAGAACGGGTTGAGGGGCCAACTTACTCAAACCAGCCATATTTCTGATGAAGCCCCTTCTCCTCCTCCTGCCACAAGGACACCACCAGAGGCACAGCCTCCAAGGAAGGCTGCAGAGAAACGTGGAGGGAAGGCTGCAGGGCAGTGTGCAGGGAAGGCTCCACGGAAGAGTCGAAAGTGATTGCCTGGCTTCAGTCTGGTCTGACAGAAGACGCAGATTGTGCTCCCTATTAAATGAACTCCGCAAGATCCCAATTTTGATTTCCACTGACTTGATGTGTGCCCTGGGGGACAAAAGGCTTCACAAATTCCAAAAGGGTCTCCAGTGTTGCCTTCCTCATTTAAGTTTTTCCCAGAATAAATGGCTATTTTATTTACCTAAAATTATTTACTATGTGTTTTTATTCAAAAGGGACATTTTGTTTGTGATTAGGCAGGTACATGTCAAAAAGACTATGGGGGTTATTTACAAAAGGCAAAATCATTTCACAATTCAAGTGCAGACTACAAGTGCAAAGTGCACTTTAAATTGCACTGCAAGTGCACTTGTTGGAAGTGCAGTTGCTGTAAATCTGAGGGGAAGATCTCAAAAGAGGGGAAGCTCTGCTGATTTTATCATCCAATCATGTGCAAGCTAAAATGAATTTTTTTTTGGTTTCCTTGCATGTTCCCCTCGGATCCACAGTGACTGCACTTCCAAGTGCTCTTTCAGTGCAATTTCAAGTGCACTTTGCACTTGTAGTGCTAAATGAATTTGCCTTTTGAAAATAACCTCCCTATGTCAAATTAACAAGGGAGACCAACCTCGTTAAGGTTCCTAAACAATACAAGATAATAATGTTATTGTGGTAACTTAAAACTCCTTAAAAAAAAATTACACATTAAAATCAGTAGATTTTTTTATAATTTTTCACAAATTGTAAAATATGTATTGTTGAAATATAAAAGTAAAAAAGATGAGTCAAATAAATAATTTTCTACATTATTTATGGAAATATGGCTTTTAAAAACTATAATATTAGTCATGACATAAGGATAAATAATGAAGAAAGTAGTTTGTGAGAACTCTGTGTGAATATAAGCAGCAAAACAACTTTATTCTTCTCGCATTATAGAGAAGAAAAGAATGCGCTGTATTAAAAGATCACAGAATGAGGAATGTGCTAGCTTCAATACGAAGGCTAGTTTTACCAGACCTATAACATGGAATGACACTTTTAAAGAGTCTGATAAGGGCTGCACACCCCGAAACAATTGTTTGAATAGAAAAATGGAAGATCCCAGTGGGGTTTTTTAGCAGCAATTATAAATCAAATAAAGTTTTTATCCAAAATGATTAATTTTATTTGAAAAAAGGCTCTGGACATAGACTATACAAGACACGAGTTTAAAAACATAAGCTCCAGTTTACATAATGCATAACGCAGCAAATTGAGGTAACAGATCAGACAGTAATTTTGGTGTCATGTAAACATTATTATGAAGGTTATGCAAACAACAATGCCACCTTAAAACATTGATTGAAGTTATACTATCCGATGACAGAGAAAACCCCAATGCATTTCAACCTTACTGGGTCATGGTCTTCCTCAGGGGGTTCACAATTGCATCAGAGAAAAAGGATCAAAGTATTAGTACTATAAATTATGTCTTCTATAGGAAATTGGAGATAGTGTTTTAAATAGTTACCCTCTATGTCATGCATTGGTTTATCCGGAGATTTCTTTTAAAAAGACAGACAAAGGACAAAAGGTTTCCCACTTGTGATTCTGGACTCCGCTGGGATGTCGTCCCTACTCACACTTCAAGGGGAGGCAGGGCCGACCCGTGCGACTTGCAGGTGGTCACAAACGGCATGGCCCCACCCATGAGCGGAGGGAGGGGAATGGAAAGAGAGGGACACCTGAAAGTGGTCATAATAATATGAATTAGAAAATGTCCATCTATGGTGTCATGATGGTATGACCACTTTCAGGTGTCCCTCTCTTTCCATTCCCCTCCCTTCACCGGCATATAGTGGGCATCCAACACTTAAATATACTGTTTTTCAAGATGCAATTTGGTAGAAACCTTGAATTGTTTCCGAAATGGGATCTCCCATTGCTGTTGGACATTATTGCATCAGATGCCTTCTATCACCCTGTGGTACCTCTCACTGAAAACTGCTTTACTGGTGGCAATAACATCAGCCAGAAGAGAGTCAGCATTGGTGGACATTGGTGGCCTTGGTTGGTAAAGCTCATCTCCTTGGCCTACAAGTTGAAAGGGTTGGCCATGCCAGGAGAATCACGGCACCCTTCACTAGAAGGGTCTCGACTTTGAGAGTGGCAGCAGGCTGAGTGTCTGAAACAATCTGCAAGGCAGCTACGTGGGCACCAAAATATTCATATTCATGGCTTAATAACAGTTGAGTTTGGCAGAGACATCCTGGCTTCTGTTTTTTTTTTAGTCAGAATTGAGGAGTATGTAGCATTATCCCTCCCCTGTTTTGACTAGTTAGTTCTCAGCTGTGCTGACATGGAGCCATCAGGAAAATGGAAAATTGAATTCAAATACTTACCGTAATTTTCCTTTCCTGACGAGCTCCATGGCAGGACAGATCCCACCCAACTTGGTAGGACTAGTTACAGAACACCGAGGCTGTAGGGCTCAAATTTAGATGAGTTAAGTCCTGGAGGCATGGGGGGGGGGGGAGCCTATACCCCAGCTGTGCTGCCATGAAGCTCGTCAGGAAAGGAAAATTACAGTAAGTTTTTCCGTTTTTAGTATGGGTTGATGGCTGAACTTGATGGACTTCTGTCTTTTTTAACTTGAATAACTATATAACTATTTCTAAAAAAATTGTGTAATAGTTTCCTTGTTGCCTTTTGCTGGGTGAATTTATTATTAACTATCATTTGGAAAATAGCTATGAAAACATAAGACCCTGGGAGTTAACATTCACCAGCAGAGAAAATGGCCTAACACTGTAGTATAAGAACATTCGACCAGCAGAGGAAATAATAAGAGGGAGACCTCTACACTGTGTACAGTCTATGGAGAATCCTGGGCAAATATGAATCCCCATCTGACGGATGAATGTACCTGGGGATAAGTTACTGCTTGTATGATGCGGCTATGCCGGCTCCCTAACAACCAGGAGGAGGCTGCCACATTTAGCAGTGCTCATACAAGCACTGCTAAATATTTCACTTCACACTGCAGCTGAAAGTTTATTTCACCCATTCGTTTAGCCATTTGCACAAGATTCTCCATTGACTGTGTACACAGTGAATAAGTCTCCCTCATATTATTTCCCCTGCTGGTTGCATGTTCTTAGCCTATAGTGTTAGGATATTTTCTCGGTTGTTGAATGTTAACTCTATAGGTGAATGTTCTTATAGTTTTTTTTCTATTCGGAATGAATGTTGTGATGTTACATTTGCCCGGCGAAAGACAACCAGGAAACTATTACACACATATTACAAACATTAAGGGTATTATTCATTACACTTGCATGAATATTGAGTCTTTCCCATTTTTTTTATAAACAGACGCCTAGTGTACTTTTTGTTTTGTTTTTCCTGGTTTTGTGTCCATTTGATTGTTATTTGTTTATTGTCACTAAAACATTTATTTCTTCTTTCTGTTATTTTTCTATTAGTTTTGATGAAATTTTTCCCGTGTTCATTTTCCAATTACTGTAGATGTTAACAACACATTCATTTAAACAGGTCAGTGGTGAAATATTGTCAGGGCTGGGCTCAGCCCTTCCTTCCTCTGAGCTGGCCACTCAGCTGTCGCCTAATTGCCAGCTCCTATCGCTCCACAGTGACTCACCCATTGATGATATCCTGCTTGCCAGTCCTGCCTACTTAAGCCGTCTAACCCAGATGATCTCTGCCTTCACCTTTGTCAACATCACAGAGACTATATCCTGCGTTCCTGTTAAAGACTTGCTTGGATGACATTCCTTCTAGCTCCAGATCCTGCTAGCTGTTCAACTATGCTGATCTCTGGCTTCCTGACTTTCTGGCTTGTCTGACTATACCAAACTTTAGCTATGTTTTGACTACGTTTGTTCTATTCACTTTTATTATTAAACAAGTGTGATTTAACTGTACTTCTGTCTCGGTCTGATTCATGGTTTCTGACAGTAGGCGAAGGCCATGAATTCAGAAGATGCAGTCAATCCACTTTTTGGTAATATTTTTTCCAGATTGGATGAGCAGGATCACCGCATAGATCAGTTTGCCATGGCATTGCAAATGCTCCTGAGTCGCACGGCTCACCTGGAATCTCCCACTGTGGCTGCTCTGGTAAAACTTGTGTTGCAGGCCATCCCTGCTGCTGCTCCAGGCTCTGTGCTGGCACCCACCTGTCTGGTCCTGCTCCACTTCCCCAGCGATTTGGGGGCGATCCAGTCCAATGGAGAGGGTTTCTCAACCAGATTGAGATATACTTTGAGATGCTGCCCCAGACGTTTCCCACGGACAGAAGCAAAGTAGGTTTTGTGATATCTTTGCTTTCTGAGAGAGCCTTGGCCTGGGCAACCCTCTATGGGAGACACAAAAACCTGTTGTCTTGAGTTACAGTGAGTTTATGGCTTCTTTTTAAAGGGTATTTGATGTTCCCACATGGTTCGCTTCGGTTGCCAAGTGCCTCATGTCCATCAAACAGAGTACGAGAACTGTTGATGATTTACTCCATTGAATTCTGTACTCTGGCAGCAGAGGTTGCTTGGAACAATGAGGCCCTCGTGGCTGCTTTTTCTCATGGTCTCTCGGATACAATCAAGGAAGAGAGAGCAGCCTGAGATATACCCACTGAGCTGGAGAAGTTGATCACGTTTGCCATCCTAATTGACTCCAGACTCAGAGAAAGACTCTATTTTAAGGAGCGCTTGCGGAAGCCTACTGTTCATTTGTCTCTGAGCTTTGCAGTCCCACCCTTGCCTCCCTCACCTCCCATGCCTCCTGGTACTGAATTGGTCAGTGAAGGTGAACCCATGCACTACACACGTCTCCATGCGGATGAGAGAACCCTTAGGGGGAGGGAGAGATTGTGCCTTTATTGTGGCCAGGCAGGTCACTTTTTGAAGTTTTGTCCTACCTGTCCAGGGAACGCCCGAAACTTTAGGTCCTGTCACAGACAGACCTTAGTTGGCATTGTTTCATCCCCAGTTATCCAGAAGGATAAGCCCCTGGTTTTGGTTACCCTTTCTTGGGCTGAGTCGTCCGTCAAGATACAGGCTCTAATCGAATGGGGTTGCAGGCCTGTTCATTGATGCCTCCTTTGTATCAAAGCACTCGATTCCGCTACATCTGCATGACACTCCACTTGCCATTGAGGCTCTTGATGGGAGACCTCTACAGCCTGCCAATGTGATTTGTGAGACTGTTCCATTGTCCATGGCCATAGGGGCTCTTCACCATGAGATAATCCAATTCCAAGTTTTTTCCTCACCTAAGTTTCCACTGGTTATTGGTTATCCTTGGTTACAGAGGCACAACCCCTCTTTTGATTGGCTCCGTGCTGAGGTTCTCTCCTGGTCGCCACAATGCAGTAATACATGCTTCCAGAAGGTAGCCAAGGTCCTGTGCACCTCTTCACTCTCCTCCCTGCTGGAGGAGTACAGCGATTTTA
The DNA here is from genome assembly GCF_042186555.1 of Aquarana catesbeiana. NCBI lineage: Eukaryota > Metazoa > Chordata > Amphibia > Anura > Ranidae > Aquarana > Aquarana catesbeiana. The sequence continues at coordinate 237,106,842 of NC_133328.1, forward strand.
GCGCTGTCTTTGACAAAGGTCAAGCCGGTAGTTTGCCTACACACCGGTCATATGATTGTGCATTTGACCTTCAACTTGGTGCCATACCCCCTCGCGGCTGGGTTTACCCTTTGTCAGTCTTGGAGGATAAGGCCGTGGAGGAGTATGTTGCAGGCACACTTTCTCAAGGTTTCATCTTTAAATCCTCGTCTCCTGCTGGTGCTGATTTCTTCTTTGTAAAAAAGAAGAATAGTGAACTGAGACCTTGTATTGATTATAGGGGCCTCAATCGTTTCACGATTAAGAATGCCTATCCAGTTCCGTCGATTATGGAGTTATTTGACCGCCTCAAGGGAGCAACGGTTTTCACAAAGCTTGATTTGAGAGGGGCATACAATCTCGTGAGGATTAAGGAGGGCCACAGGTGGAAAACTGCGTTTAATACCAGAACAGGCCATTTATGAGTACCTTGCAATGCCTTTTGGCCTTTGTAATGCCCCGGCAGTTTTCCAGGAATTTATTAACGACTTCCTCCGAGATTTGTTGCAGTTGTGTGTGGTGGTTTATCTCGACGATATCCTCATATTTTCCAAGTCCCTGGAGAGCCACCACACAGATGTCTGTCGTGTGCTTCAGATACTAAGAGAGAACAATCTCTATTGTAAATTGGAGAAGTGCGAATTCCCTCGTGAACAGGTTAAATTCCTGGGTCATGTCATTTCCGTTGCTGGTTTTTCGATGGACCCACTTTCAGCAGTCCTATAGTGGCCCCGACCCATGTTATCGGAACTTTATTCGTAACTTCTCGTCTCTGGTCAAGCTCCTGACTGATATGACCAGAAAGGACGGTAACCCACAGAGTTGATCTCCGGAGTCCATTAAGGCCTTTGAGAGTTTCAAGGCTGCCTTTGTTTCTGCTCCTGTGTTGGCACATCCTGATCCTATGTTACATTTTATCCTTGAGGTTGATGATTCTGAGACTGGAGTTGTCACCCTTCTGTCTTAACGACCTACCTCTGAGAGCGCTATGCATCCTTGTGGCTACTTTTCCAAGAAATTGTCACCTGCGGAGTGCAATTACAAGGTTGGTGAGAGAGCTGTTAGCGATCATTTTAGCCCTGAAAGAATGGAGACATCTCCTCGAAGGTACCACTGTGCCGGTTCTCATTCTTACTGACCATAAGAATCTCACATTTTTGTCTGAGGCTAAACGCCTCTCTCCCAGAAGGGCGCAATGGGCTCTTTTCTTGGCAAGTTTCAATTACATTGTCTCATTTTTACATGGTAATAAGAATGTAAGGGCTGACGCTTTGTCACAACAATTTTCCTCCACTTCCAAGATGGAGTCGGTTCCTGTGATTCCTCCTGATCGTATTCTGGCTACGGTTCGTACCAGTCTCACTTCTTCTTTGGGTGACAAAATTCTTGCTGCTCAGGTCCATGCTCCTCCTGAGAAACCTTGTGACCGCTGCTTTGTCCCAACAGTCACAGTTTGGGCCAATTGGAGATCGAGACTGGAACGGGAATAGGACTTTTTTAGAAGTCCCATAGGAGACTGGAAAAACATTTAAATGTGGTGGACTTAAGGATATATAAACCCGTTCAATCTTATAATTTTTTTCTACTCTCCCCCTTTGTTTTATCTTATTTTTTCTTTTTTTGTCTTGTCCAGGGGACTGCTGATCTTAAAGAAGCCATATTAGTTCTCACCTCATAAGTATTTCCCTAACTAAAGGATTTAAATAATGGAAGTATAGAGAACAATAGAACTTCGCTGGTTTGGGTCCAGTTCGAACGGATGCAATGGTGGACATGTGATTCGCACCGCATAGCTGTTCAGATCGCATGAGGTGTCTGTACGATGCGATTTTGGCCATACAAACTGTGTGGCAGAGATTGTGCCACATTCATAATAAAATGGTGCGGGACCCCTTTTTTTTTTTTTTTTTTGGCGCATGGGTGTTTGCACTGGTAGGATCCGATTCCTGCACCACTCCACAATTTGCACTGTTATCTGCTGACCAATCTGGGGGGGCCATTGACTTTGCGTTGACACCCCCAGTGGCCCAGCGGTTCGTGGATCTCGGTGTGAAACACTGTGTAATTCGGGTGTGTACTGGATTTGCAGGGTTCTCACATTGCATTGGTGTGAACCGGCACTTATATAGTAAGGAGGGAATTGAGGCCCGATATTTTGCAGAAATACATGCCCTATCAAGATGGAAGGAAAAGGAGGATTGAATAGGGACTTTTCATGATGAGAACTGGGAGGACATGGGAACACTGACCTCACCCAGATATAGGAGGAATATATGCAGATATGTAGATCAAATGTAAAGGGATAGGCAAAGTGTGATGAGTGGATGTAGGGGGAAATATAGAAGATAGGAATGTGTAGGGTGGGTGGTATAGAGGGGTAGTAGCAGTAGGGGAATGAATGAATTGAGTAGGAAGTGGACAACAGTGGAAAGAAAGAGGGAATGAATGGAGGAATAAAGAGAGATGGAGAGAGAGATAGAAAGAGAGGGAAGAGTGATAGGTTAGAAAGGTGAGAGTATTAGAATAAGTGGACAAGACAGCCTGGAATGAAGGGGGTGGGGAAAGGGGAAAGAGAGATGGCACTTAGAATACACAAGTATATTTTACTTAATTCTTATTGTGAGATAGACACTATGGTTTTGGATTTCATCATTTACATATTCTCTTAATTTTAATTTAATTAAAATGGGTGAATGGGCTAATAAGAAGGGGGAAAGCACGTATAATATATGAATAAATATACATGAATAATTCTCACTTAAATCCCTGTTAAGGGAAACACACTTTTGTAGTTTTTGTAGAATATATAATTATGTTTTATATAATCCCTATTAAGGGATACACATTTTGATTTTGTTTATCACTGATTTTTATTGGGTTTTTGTTTTTTTAGTCCTGTGGGATTTTGGTTTGAAGGGGCTTGTTTATTTTCCTTTTCTTTTTTCTTTTTTTTTCTTTTTTACCTACTCTCCAATAGGGGAAAGGTTTCCCACAAATAAAGGGGTAGACCCCCACTGAGTTTCTAGGGGGTTCTTCCCCCCTGGTGTTTTTTTTTTCTTTTTTTTTTGAGACTGAGGATATAACAAATAAAGTTAAATGAAAGGGATGGCGATAGAGGTACTAGGGTAGATAGAGAATGGTAGCGCCTGCCTGGAAAAATTGCCACAGATTGTGTAATAAATCATTTTTATTTTATTTTCTTATTGCTATATGGTATATAATAAGCCTGTTATTTCATTAAAACTGATGGAGCCTACCTGGAAGTTCAGCCTAGAGCAGCCATGTATAACTTGCTTAAGGGACCCTCAGGCGGCTGCATTTAGGTGACCGATCTGATAGTACATAGGCAAATAGGGGTGGTTTTTTTTTTTTTTTTTTTCTCCTTTTTTTTTTTCTTTCTCCCCACCCTCTCATTGGGAAGGTTCTCCTCCCTCTAGGAGTTGGGTGTACAGGGGTAGGGTACAGAAGGATGGATACCCTCTCTATAATGTCCCTTAATGTAAAGGGATTAAATATTCCTGAAAAGCGATGTATATTGCTTCAAGATTTAAAGAGATTACGGATAGATATTGCATTTATCCAAGAGACACATTTTAGAGAAAATAATCTTCCTCTGCTTAGAAATAGAAGTTATCCATTGGTGTACCATGCGTCTAATCCCAACACTAAAACTAGAGGAGTATCTATTATGATTTCAAATAAAGTACCGTGGAACTACACAGACACTTGGATAGATACAAAATGAAGGTATTTATTTCTTAAGTGTACAAGGAAAGTGTAGATATTGCGCCAACTCCTGAAATAAACAAAATAAAGCAGCCAACACAACAATCTGACCGTTGCAAGTGTAAAAATAATAATAAAGTGTGGCGCTAATAGATGATGAGACACCTGTTGCTAGACAGGTAGTAGTGATCTCTATGAAAAAGTGTTAAAACTTAAAATGTGTACTCGTTGGGTGAATGTTAAAACATCCCAAAGAGATAGAGAATATATAGAGATAAATAACAGTGAGTGCTTAGGTAAGTGAGGGAGTGGATACAGTAACAAAACCATAAGTTAATTAAGAAACAGTTGTGCATAAGATACCATATTCAAAAAAAGAGCAATACAATAAAGTAATAATACAAAGTGTCCCAGTATACTGAGTGTGCAGCTCAATAAAACGTATTGTTCGTTTGAGCAAACGCTGAAAGAGAGGACGTCCAAGACCCTAAGAAGGGTAAACATGTATAGACACTGGAAGTCTGTTTATTAAAAAGATGGGATACTCCTAGTTAACTCCACAGCCATCTGGACGTAGGCCATCTTCATATATAATGATTGAGGGCTGTTTTAAAGAAATCCTTAAATATAGGTAGGTTCTTCACTCATGTAGATGGTATCAACATAGAGAGAGAAAGACAAAAGGATGCCCTTACCAGATAAGGTGGACTCACAGGCCCTTGGCGGTGAGTCAAACGAGCTTGTACCGTCAAGCGGTATGGGGTGACGATCTGTAAGAAGATCTTGTGTGGAATCTCGTCTGAAGTCCTCAGATGGTGTGCCAATTTGGGATCAGGAACCTCCAGGGTTCGGCTTCGGTCGCCGGTTGATCGTTTCCTCAGTAGCCCATCCCATGAACGAGTAAGCAAGAAAAAGAAAAAACTTCCACATAGTGTAAATCCTTATTTGTAAAAAAGCGTGGTAGCACTTTATTCAGGAATACACTCCGAAAAATTACAAGCGAGGGCAGTAAAAACTCGGTTTAAAATAACAAGAATAGTATAGAAAGGCATAAAAAATGGTATAAAAACAGCGCAGTGAGTAGTGGTGGGGTGTAATCATAGAGACCCGACGCGTTTCGCCTTCAAAGGCTTCTGCTGGGGTATGAATAAGCCCCCCACACAACTGCGCTATATATAATCTATTTTAAATGGAGTGTAACAGCTGCTTAGCGCTGTTACACAGAATGATTTCCGGGTTTGGCAGCGTCACAGGTGACCGACGGTCACATGATGCTTTTGTGGCCAATCGGATTTTCAAGGAGCTGGTCAGGAAGCCAAGCCTCCCTTTCGCTCTCCAATCAACAGAGCGTCACTCCTATTCGTCTCGGTGGTCACGTGTCAGTCACATGATATGTATCCTAAGGAGTGACGAAAGGCCGCTCACGGCGTGCGTATCATAGGAGATAGGAAGTGGGAGCTAGACATGCTGAGATCTGGAACGCAAACACAGCCGTGGTCCGTGATATTAAAATCTTATTTGGATCCAATTTCATATGATACAGACCGAATCCCGGGAATCCTCAACTACTGTCTCCATGTAAAATTATATGAGTTGCACATTATGCAAATAGCCACTAAGAATTTTAAACGTGCAAACAGCAAATAAGGATAGATGACAGTATGGCATTCTTATGAAATAATAATAATAAAAAGGCATAGCGAACCAGGATGGTTTAAAAAATTGCAGAAAATAGATAGAAGAAATGGATCATACAGCAGAGACCTATGCAAATTGTGTTTGTGTAACGAATCATGGAACACAGCCTGTATAGGATTATATTTGAACAACTCATGTGTCAGGAGACCATTCATAAACAAGGAATACAAATAAAAAAGAAATAAAAAATCGTTGTGGTCTATAAAAATGTGTCAAACTGGAGCATGATCAACAGTGAGGTCCAAAAAAGTAAAAATAAATAAAGCGATGAAAAATAAAATAAAATAGGAAATGGAGCGATGAGTAATAAAAGTGTTGATATTGTGTGAATGGAGATTGTGTTCAATATCAAATTTCATTACATATATAGCTCAGTGGCCGGTAAAGTGAAGTTAAAAAATAAGATAGGACATTTGAGTTCAAATGATTTTCAAAAGTAATTTCTTAAAGAGATATTATACAGTAATGATCTCTGAAGAAATATTATATTCTGCAGTATATTTGTGTGAGGACCATGAGCACTCTTCACCAAGCCCCTTGTAATACCACCTCATGCAGTTTGCCCAACCTCATTTATGTGAGGACCATGAGCACTCCTCACCAAGTACCTAGCGAGTACCTATTTTTATACTGCAGAATATAATATTTCTTCAGAGATCATTACTGTATAATATCTCTCTAATAAATTACTTTTGAAAATCATTTGAACTCAAATGTCCTATCTTATTTTTTAACTTCACTTTACCGGCCACTGAGCTATATATGTAATGAAATTTGATATTGAACACAATCTCCATTCACACAATATCAACACTTTTATTACTCATCGCTCCATTTCCTATTTTATTTTATTTTTCATCGCTTTATTTATTTTTACTTTTTTGGACCTCACTGTTGATCATGCTCCAGTTTGACACATTTTTATAGACCACAACGATTTTTTATTTCTTTTTTATTTGTATTCCTTGTTTATGAATGGTCTCCTGACACATGAGTTGTTCAAATATAATCCTATACAGGCTGTGTTCCATGATTCGTTGCATGTTCTTAGCCTATAGTGTTAGGATATTTTCTCGGTTGTTGAATGTTAACTCTATAGGTGAATGTTCTTATAGTTTTTTTTCTATTCGGAATGAATGTTGTGATGTTACATTTGCCCGGCGAAAGACAACCAGGAAACTATTACACACATATTACAAACATTAAGGGTATTATTCATTACACTTGCATGAATATTGAGTCTTTCCCATTTTTTTTATAAACAGACGCCTAGTGTACTTTTTGTTTTGTTTTTCCTGGTTTTGTGTCCATTTGATTGTTATTTGTTTATTGTCACTAAAACATTTATTTCTTCTTTCTGTTATTTTTCTATTAGTTTTGATGAAATTTTTCCCGTGTTCATTTTCCAATTACTGTAGATGTTAACAACACATTCATTTAAACAGGTCAGTGGTGAAATATTGTCAGGGCTGGGCTCAGCCCTTCCTTCCTCTGAGCTGGCCACTCAGCTGTCGCCTAATTGCCAGCTCCTATCGCTCCACAGTGACTCACCCATTGATGATATCCTGCTTGCCAGTCCTGCCTACTTAAGCCGTCTAACCCAGATGATCTCTGCCTTCACCTTTGTCAACATCACAGAGACTATATCCTGCGTTCCTGTTAAAGACTTGCTTGGATGACATTCCTTCTAGCTCCAGATCCTGCTAGCTGTTCAACTATGCTGATCTCTGGCTTCCTGACTTTCTGGCTTGTCTGACTATACCAAACTTTAGCTATGTTTTGACTACGTTTGTTCTATTCACTTTTATTATTAAACAAGTGTGATTTAACTGTACTTCTGTCTCGGTCTGATTCATGGTTTCTGACAGTAGGCGAAGGCCATGAATTCAGAAGATGCAGTCAATCCACTTTTTGGTAATATTTTTTCCAGATTGGATGAGCAGGATCACCGCATAGATCAGTTTGCCATGGCATTGCAAATGCTCCTGAGTCGCACGGCTCACCTGGAATCTCCCACTGTGGCTGCTCTGGTAAAACTTGTGTTGCAGGCCATCCCTGCTGCTGCTCCAGGCTCTGTGCTGGCACCCACCTGTCTGGTCCTGCTCCACTTCCCCAGCGATTTGGGGGCGATCCAGTCCAATGGAGAGGGTTTCTCAACCAGATTGAGATATACTTTGAGATGCTGCCCCAGACGTTTCCCACGGACAGAAGCAAAGTAGGTTTTGTGATATCTTTGCTTTCTGAGAGAGCCTTGGCCTGGGCAACCCTCTATGGGAGACACAAAAACCTGTTGTCTTGAGTTACAGTGAGTTTATGGCTTCTTTTTAAAGGGTATTTGATGTTCCCACATGGTTCGCTTCGGTTGCCAAGTGCCTCATGTCCATCAAACAGAGTACGAGAACTGTTGATGATTTACTCCATTGAATTCTGTACTCTGGCAGCAGAGGTTGCTTGGAACAATGAGGCCCTCGTGGCTGCTTTTTCTCATGGTCTCTCGGATACAATCAAGGAAGAGAGAGCAGCCTGAGATATACCCACTGAGCTGGAGAAGTTGATCACGTTTGCCATCCTAATTGACTCCAGACTCAGAGAAAGACTCTATTTTAAGGAGCGCTTGCGGAAGCCTACTGTTCATTTGTCTCTGAGCTTTGCAGTCCCACCCTTGCCTCCCTCACCTCCCATGCCTCCTGGTACTGAATTGGTCAGTGAAGGTGAACCCATGCACTACACACGTCTCCATGCGGATGAGAGAACCCTTAGGGGGAGGGAGAGATTGTGCCTTTATTGTGGCCAGGCAGGTCACTTTTTGAAGTTTTGTCCTACCTGTCCAGGGAACGCCCGAAACTTTAGGTCCTGTCACAGACAGACCTTAGTTGGCATTGTTTCATCCCCAGTTATCCAGAAGGATTAGCCCCTGGTTTTGGTTACCCTTTCTTGGGCTGAGTCGTCCGTCAAGATACAGGCTCTAATCGAATGGGGTTGCAGGCCTGTTCATTGATGCCTCCTTTGTATCAAAGCACTCGATTCCGCTACATCTGCATGACACTCCACTTGCCATTGAGGCTCTTGATGGGAGACCTCTACAGCCTGCCAATGTGATTTGTGAGACTGTTCCATTGTCCATGGCCATAGGGGCTCTTCACCATGAGATAATCCAATTCCAAGTTTTTTCCTCACCTAAGTTTCCACTGGTTATTGGTTATCCTTGGTTACAGAGGCACAACCCCTCTTTTGATTGGCTCCGTGCTGAGGTTCTCTCCTGGTCGCCACAATGCAGTAATACATGCTTCCAGAAGGTAGCCAAGGTCCTGTGCACCTCTTCACTCTCCTCCCTGCTGGAGGAGTACAGCGATTTTAGCGCTGTCTTTGACAAAGGTCAAGCCGGTAGTTTGCCTACACACCGGTCATATGATTGTGCATTTGACCTTCAACTTGGTGCCATACCCCCTCGCGGCTGGGTTTACCCTTTGTCAGTCTTGGAGGATAAGGCCGTGGAGGAGTATGTTGCAGGCACACTTTCTCAAGGTTTCATCTTTAAATCCTCGTCTCCTGCTGGTGCTGATTTCTTCTTTGTAAAAAAGAAGAATAGTGAACTGAGACCTTGTATTGATTATAGGGGCCTCAATCGTTTCACGATTAAGAATGCCTATCCAGTTCCGTCGATTATGGAGTTATTTGACCGCCTCAAGGGAGCAACGGTTTTCACAAAGCTTGATTTGAGAGGGGCATACAATCTCGTGAGGAATAAGGAGGGCCACAGGTGGAAAACTGCGTTTAATACCAGAACAGGCCATTTATGAGTACCTTGCAATGCCTTTTGGCCTTTGTAATGCCCCGGCAGTTTTCCAGGAATTTATTAACGACTTCCTCCGAGATTTGTTGCAGTTGTGTGTGGTGGTTTATCTCGACGATATCCTCATATTTTCCAAGTCCCTGGAGAGCCACCACACAGATGTCTGTCGTGTGCTTCAGATACTAAGAGAGAACAATCTCTATTGTAAATTGGAGAAGTGCGAATTCCCTCGTGAACAGGTTAAATTCCTGGGTCATGTCATTTCCGTTGCTGGTTTTTCGATGGACCCACTTTCAGCAGTCCTATAGTGGCCCCGACCCATGTTATCGGAACTTTATTCGTAACTTCTCGTCTCTGGTCAAGCTCCTGACTGATATGACCAGAAAGGACGGTAACCCACAGAGTTGATCTCCGGAGTCCATTAAGGCCTTTGAGAGTTTCAGGGCTGCCTTTGTTTCTGCTCCTGTGTTGGCACATCCTGATCCTATGTTACATTTTATTCTTGAGGTTGATGATTCTGAGACTGGAGTTGTCACCCTTCTGTCTTAACGACCTACCTCTGAGAGCGCTATGCATCCTTGTGGCTACTTTTCCAAGAAATTGTCACCTGCGGAGTGCAATTACAAGGTTGGTGAGAGAGCTGTTAGCGATCATTTTAGCCCTGAAAGAATGGAGACATCTCCTCGAAGGTACCACTGTGCCGGTTCTCATTCTTACTGACCATAAGAATCTCACATTTTTGTCTGAGGCTAAACGCCTCTCTCCCAGAAGGGCGCAATGGGCTCTTTTCTTGTCAAGTTTCAATTACATTGTCTCATTTTTACATGGTAATAAGAATGTAAGGGCTGACGCTTTGTCACAACAATTTTCCTCCACTTCCAAGATGGAGTCGGTTCCTGTGATTCCTCCTGATCGTATTCTGGCTACGGTTCGTACCAGTCTCACTTCTTCTTTGGGTGACAAAATTCTTGCTGCTCAGGTCCATGCTCCTCCTGAGAAACCTTGTGACCGCTGCTTTGTCCCAACAGTCACAGTTTGGGCCAATTGGAGATCGAGACTGGAACGGGAATAGGACTTTTTTAGAAGTCCCATAGGAGACTGGAAAAACATTTAAATGTGGTGGACTTAAGGATATATAAACCCGTTCAATCTTATAATTTTTTTCTACTCTCCCCCTTTGTTTTATCTTATTTTTTCTTTTTTTGTCTTGTCCAGGGGACTGCTGATCTTAAAGAAGCCATATTAGTTCTCACCTCATAAGTATTTCCCTAACTAAAGGATTTAAATAATGGAAGTATAGAGAACAATAGAACTTCGCTGGTTTGGGTCCAGTTCGAACGGATGCAATGGTGGACATGTGATTCGCACCGCATAGCTGTTCAGATCGCATGAGGTGTCTGTACGATGCGATTTTGGCCATACAAACTGTGTGGCAGAGATTGTGCCACATTCATAATAAAATGGTGCGGGACCCCTTTTTTTTTTTTTTTTGGCGCATGGGTGTTTGCACTGGTAGGATCCGATTCCTGCACCACTCCACAATTTGCACTGTTATCTGCTGACCAATCTGGGGGGGCCATTGACTTTGCGTTGACACCCCCAGTGGCCCAGCGGTTCGTGGATCTCGGTGTGAAACACTGTGTAATTCGGGTGTGTACTGGATTTGCAGGGTTCTCACATTGCATTGGTGTGAACCGGCACTTATATAGTAAGGAGGGAATTGAGGCCCGATATTTTGCAGAAATACATGCCCTATCAAGATGGAAGGAAAAGGAGGATTGAATAGGGACTTTTCATGATGAGAACTGGGAGGACATGGGAACACTGACCTCACCCAGATATAGGAGGAATATATGCAGATATGTAGATCAAATGTAAAGGGATAGGCAAAGTGTGATGAGTGGATGTAGGGGGAAATATAGAAGATAGGAATGTGTAGGGTGGGTGGTATAGAGGGGTAGTAGCAGTAGGGGAATGAATGAATTGAGTAGGAAGTGGACAACAGTGGAAAGAAAGAGGGAATGAATGGAGGAATAAAGAGAGATGGAGAGAGAGATAGAAAGAGAGGGAAGAGTGATAGGTTAGAAAGGTGAGAGTATTAGAATAAGTGGACAAGACAGCCTGGAATGAAGGGGGTGGGGAAAGGGGAAAGAGAGATGGCACTTAGAATACACAAGTATATTTTACTTAATTCTTATTGTGAGATAGACACTATGGTTTTGGATTTCATCATTTACATATTCTCTTAATTTTAATTTAATTAAAATGGGTGAATGGGCTAATAAGAAGGGGGAAAGCACGTATAATATATGAATAAATATACATGAATAATTCTCACTTAAATCCCTGTTAAGGGAAACACACTTTTGTAGTTTTTGTAGAATATATAATTATGTTTTATATAATCCCTATTAAGGGATACACATTTTGATTTTGTTTATCACTGATTTTTATTGGGTTTTTGTTTTTTTAGTCCTGTGGGATTTTGGTTTGAAGGGGCTTGTTTATTTTCCTTTTCTTTTTTCTTTTTTTTTCTTTTTTACCTACTCTCCAATAGGGGAAAGGTTTCCCACAAATAAAGGGGTAGACCCCCACTGAGTTTCTAGGGGGTTCTTCCCCCCTGGTGTTTTTTTTTTTCTTTTTTTTTTGAGACTGAGGATATAACAAATAAAGTTAAATGAAAGGGATGGCGATAGAGGTACTAGGGTAGATAGAGAATGGTAGCGCCTGCCTGGAAAAATTGCCACAGATTGTGTAATAAATCATTTTTATTTTATTTTCTTATTGCTATATGGTATATAATAAGCCTGTTATTTCATTAAAACTGATGGAGCCTACCTGGAAGTTCAGCCTAGAGCAGCCATGTATAACTTGCTTAAGGGACCCTCAGGCGGCTGCATTTAGGTGACCGATCTGATAGTACATAGGCAAATAGGGGTGGTTTTTTTTTTTTTTTTTTTCTCCTTTTTTTTTTTCTTTCTCCCCACCCTCTCATTGGGAAGGTTCTCCTCCCTCTAGGAGTTGGGTGTACAGGGGTAGGGTACAGAAGGATGGATACCCTCTCTATAATGTCCCTTAATGTAAAGGGATTAAATATTCCTGAAAAGCGATGTATATTGCTTCAAGATTTAAAGAGATTACGGATAGATATTGCATTTATTCAAGAGACACATTTTAGAGAAAATAATCTTCCTCTGCTTAGAAATAGAAGTTATCCATTGGTGTACCATGCGTCTAATCCCAACACTAAAACTAGAGGAGTATCTATTATGATTTCAAATAAAGTACCGTGGAACTACACAGACACTTGGATAGATACAAAATGAAGGTATTTATTTCTTAAGTGTACAAGGAAAGTGTAGATATTGCGCCAACTCCTGAAATAAACAAAATAAAGCAGCCAACACAACAATCTGACCGTTGCAAGTGTAAAAATAATAATAAAGTGTGGCGCTAATAGATGATGAGACACCTGTTGCTAGACAGGTAGTAGTGATCTCTATGAAAAAGTGTTAAAACTTAAAATGTGTACTCGTTGGGTGAATGTTAAAACATCCCAAAGAGATAGAGAATATATAGAGATAAATAACAGTGAGTGCTTAGGTAAGTGAGGGAGTGGATACAGTAACAAAACCATAAGTTAATTAAGAAACAGTTGTGCATAAGATACCATATTCAAAAAAAGAGCAATACAATAAAGTAATAATACAAAGTGTCCCAGTATACTGAGTGTGCAGCTCAATAAAACGTATTGTTCGTTTGAGCAAACGCTGAAAGAGAGGACGTCCAAGACCCTAAGAAGGGTAAACATGTATAGACACTGGAAGTCTGTTTATTAAAAAGATGGGATACTCCTAGTTAACTCCACAGCCATCTGGACGTAGGCCATCTTCATATATAATGATTGAGGGCTGTTTTAAAGAAATCCTTAAATATAGGTAGGTTCTTCACTCATGTAGATGGTATCAACATAGAGAGAGAAAGACAAAAGGATGCCCTTACCAGATAAGGTGGACTCACAGGCCCTTGGCGGTGAGTCAAACGAGCTTGTACCGTCAAGCGGTATGGGGTGACGATCTGTAAGAAGATCTTGTGTGGAATCTCGTCTGAAGTCCTCAGATGGTGTGCCAATTTGGGATCAGGAACCTCCAGGGTTCGGCTTCGGTCGCCGGTTGATCGTTTCCTCAGTAGCCCATCCCATGAACGAGTAAGCAAGGAAAAGAAAAAACTTCCACATAGTGTAAATCCTTATTTGTAAAAAAGCGTGGTAGCACTTTATTCAGGAATACACTCCGAAAAATTACAAGCGAGGGCAGTAAAAACTCGGTTTAAAATAACAAGAATAGTATAGAAAGGCATAAAAAATGGTATAAAAACAGCGCAGTGAGTAGTGGTGGGGTGTAATCATAGAGACCCGACGCGTTTCGCCTTCAAAGGCTTCTGCTGGGGTATGAATAAGCCCCCCACACAACTGCGCTATATATAATCTATTTTAAATGGAGTGTAACAGCTGCTTAGCGCTGTTACACAGAATGATTTCCGGGTTCGGCAGCGTCACAGGTGACCGACGGTCACATGATGCTTTTGTGGCCAATCAGATCTTCAAGGAGCTGGTCAGGAAGCCAAGCCTCCCTTTCGCTCTCCAATCAACAGAGCGTCACTCCTATTCGTCTCGGTGGTCACGTGTCAGTCACGTGATATGTATCCTAAGGAGTGACGAAAGGCCGCTCACGGCGTGCGTATCATAGGAGATAGGAAGTGGGAGCTAGACATGCTGAGATCTGGAACGCAAACACAGCCGTGGTCCGTGATATTAAAATCTTATTTGGATCCAATTTCATATGATACAGACCGAATCCCGGGAATCCTCAACTACTGTCTCCATGTAAAATTATATGAGTTGCACATTATGCAAATAGCCACTAAGAATTTTAAACGTGCAAACAGCAAATAAGGATAGATGACAGTATGGCATTCTTATGAAATAATAATAATAAAAAGGCATAGCGAACCAGGATGGTTTAAAAAATTGCAGAAAATAGATAGAAGAAATGGATCATACAGCAGAGACCTATGCAAATTGTGTTTGTGTAACGAATCATGGAACACAGCCTGTATAGGATTATATTTGAACAACTCATGTGTCAGGAGACCATTCATAAACAAGGAATACAAATAAAAAAGAAATAAAAAATCGTTGTGGTCTATAAAAATGTGTCAAACTGGAGCATGATCAACAGTGAGGTCCAAAAAAGTAAAAATAAATAAAGCGATGAAAAATAAAATAAAATAGGAAATGGAGCGATGAGTAATAAAAGTGTTGATATTGTGTGAATGGAGATTGTGTTCAATATCAAATTTCATTACATATATAGCTCAGTGGCCGGTAAAGTGAAGTTAAAAAATAAGATAGGACATTTGAGTTCAAATGATTTTCAAAAGTAATTTCTTAAAGAGATATTATACAGTAATGATCTCTGAAGAAATATTATATTCTGCAGTATATTTGTGTGAGGACCATGAGCACTCTTCACCAAGCCCCTTGTAATACCACCTCATGCAGTTTGCCCAACCTCATTTATGTGAGGACCATGAGCACTCCTCACCAAGTACCTAGCGAGTACCTATTTTTATACTGCAGAATATAATATTTCTTCAGAGATCATTACTGTATAATATCTCTCTAATAAATTACTTTTGAAAATCATTTGAACTCAAATGTCCTATCTTATTTTTTAACTTCACTTTACCGGCCACTGAGCTATATATGTAATGAAATTTGATATTGAACACAATCTCCATTCACACAATATCAACACTTTTATTACTCATCGCTCCATTTCCTATTTTATTTTATTTTTCATCGCTTTATTTATTTTTACTTTTTTGGACCTCACTGTTGATCATGCTCCAGTTTGACACATTTTTATAGACCACAACGATTTTTTATTTCTTTTTTATTTGTATTCCTTGTTTATGAATGGTCTCCTGACACATGAGTTGTTCAAATATAATCCTATACAGGCTGTGTTCCATGATTCGTTACACAAACACAATTTGCATAGGTCTCTGCTGTATGATCCATTTCTTCTATCTATTTTCTGCAATTTTTTAAACCATCCTGGTTCGCTATGCCTTTTTATTATTATTATTTCATAAGAATGCCATACTGTCATCTATCCTTATTTGCTGTTTGCACGTTTAAAATTCTTAGTGGCTATTTGCATAATGTGCAACTCATATAATTTTACATGGAGACAGTAGTTGAGGATTCCCGGGATTCGGTCTGTATCATATGAAATTGGATCCAAATAAGATTTTAATATCACGGACCGCGGCTGTGTTTGCGCTCCAGATCTCAGCATGTCTAGCTCCCACTTCCTATCTCCTATGATACGCACGCCGTGAGCGGCCTTTCGTCACTCCTTAGGATACATATCACGTGACTGACACGTGACCACCGAGATGAATAGGAGTGATGCTCTGTTGATTGGAGAGCGAAAGGGAGGCTTGGCTTCCTGACCAGCTCCTTGAAGATCCGATTGGCCACAAAAGCATCATGTGACCGTCGGTCACCTGTGACGCTGCCGAACCCGGAAATCATTCTGTGTAACAGCGCTAATCAGCTGTTACACTCCATTTAAAATAGATTATATATAGCGCAGTTGTGTGGGGGGCTTATTCATACCCCAGCAGAAGCCTTTGAAGGCGAAACGCATCGGGTCTCTATGATTACACCCCACCACTACTCACTGCGCTGTTTTTATACCATTTTTTATGCCTTTCTATACTATTCTTGTTATTTTAAACCGAGTTTTTACTGCCCTCGCTTGTAATTTTTCGGAGTGTATTCCTGAATAAAGTGCTACCACGCTTTTTTACAAATAAAGATTTACACTATGTGGAAGTTTTTTTCTTTTCCTTGCTTACTCGTTCATGGGATGGGCCACTGAGGAAACGATCAACCGGCGACCGAAGCCGAACCCTGGAGGTTCCTGATCCCAAATTGGCACACCATCTGAGGACTTCAGACGAGATTCCACACAAGATCTTCTTACAGATCGTCACCCCATACCGCTTGACGGTACAAGCTCGTTTGACTCACCGCCAAGGGCCTGTGAGTCCACCTTATCTGGTAAGGGCATCCTTTTGTCCTTCTCTCTCTATGTTGATACCATCTACATGAGTGAAGAACCTACCTGTATTTAAGGATTTCTTTAAAACAGCCCTCAATCATTATATATGAAGATGGCCTACGTCCAGATGGCTGTGGAGTTAACTAGGAGTATCCCATCTTTTTAATAAACAGACTTCCAGTGTCTATACATGTTTACCCTTCTTAGGGTCTTGGACGTCCTCTCTTTCAGCGTTTGCTCAAACGAACAATACGTTTTATTGAGCTGCACACTCAGTATACTGGGACACTTTGTATTATTACTTTATTGTATTGCTCTTTTTTTGAATATGGTATCTTATGCACAACTGTTTCTTAATTAACTTATGGTTTTGTTACTGTATCCACTCCCTCACTTACCTAAGCACTCACTGTTATTTATCTCTATATATTCTCTATCTCTTTGGGATGTTTTAACATTCACCCAACGAGTACACATTTTAAGTTTTAACACTTTTTTATAGAGATCACTACTACCTGTCTAGCAACAGGTGTCTCATCATCTATTAGCGCCACACTTTATTATTATTTATTTCTTAAGGGAACAATTGGAGGGACTAGAGTAACTTTGGCCTCCTATTATGCACCTAATATTCAGCAGGACCTTTTTTTAAAAAATACATTAGATCAACTAATGGAGTTTACAGAAGGACAGTTGATTACGGGAGGGAATCTTAACCTCTCCTTGATACCCAAGGAAGATACCTCATCAGGTGTATCATTAGTTACACCGAGTACAAGGAAGAGGATCTCCCAGTCAATTGCAGGAGCAAGAATAGTGGATATATGGTGCCTTTTTCACCCAGGGGAAAGGGACTATACCTTCTTTTCCAACCCACATAAAGTATATTCATGTACTGACTATTATTTTATTCCAATAAACAATTACACTTAGTAAATGAAAGCCCAGAATGTGCTCCTAGAGTGATCTGGGAAACCCATAAAGCAGTCATACAAGGTGTACTGATTAAGTATGGGGCAAAAATTAAGAAGGAAAGGGAAGCAAAATTATCAATGATGTTGTCAAATATCCATCGATTAGAGACACGACACAAACATGCCCCTACTATAGAAATAGAACAAGAACTCTTAAGTACCCATAGACAGACAGATAGATTGATTTACTGCAGTACAGAGCTAAAATGGCACCTCAAGTAGGATGTAAATGTAGTTACGAGTCCGGTAACAAATGCGGTAGACAACTTGCGAGAGCCTTGCGTGAGCTGCATTCAACGACGTACGTTCCTTTAATCTCCAATACCAAGGGAGAAGAAATTAAGTTACCTAAACAAATCGCTGAGGTGTTTGGGGATTTCTACTCCTCACTTTATAATTTGAATCTAGACATACCAGACCAATCGGTGATGGAGGGCTATTTGGCAGCATGTGGAATACCGAGTCTGAAAACTATCACACAGGAGCAGTTGGAATCACCAATTACACTAGAAGAACTACAAACTGTAATAAGAACAGCAAAGATGGGAAAGGGACCAGGACCAGATGGTTTCACAGTTCTGTACTATAAGCTTTTATTACCCATTGTGGGGCCTTATCTAGTTAAGATGCTCAATGGTTTGGGAGATACAACTACTTTCCATTTAGAATCTTTGAAAGCCATGATTTCGGTGATACCAAAAGAAGGCGATAAGTGAAGTTACAGGCCGATATCTTTATTAAATGTTGACCTGAAAATGTTCAGTAAGATCATAGCTTTAAGGTTACAACAACTGCCAACCTTGATCCACCAGGACCAGGTGGGATTTGTCCCGACAAGAGAAGCCCGCTTGAATACCATAAAATCCTTGAATTTGGTATATATAGCCAATTCAACTAAGACCCCATGTGTGTTCCTTGGAACTAATGCAGAGAAGGCTTTTGATCGGGTTGGCTGGGGGTTCATGTTTGCTGTTCTACAACATATAGGATTAGGAGAAAAAATGCTCAAATGGATCGCAGGTATTTATAAGGGGTCTACAGCAAAAGTCAAGGTAAACTGAGCTATATCTCCTTCCTTTGCGATCACAAATGGGACACTGTCTCCCTTATTGTTTGCCCTGTCTCTTGAGCCATTTCTGTGTAGAGTCCGGCTAAATGTGGATATTCAGGGGATAATGGTGGAAGGAACACAATACAAAGTGTCATTATATGCAGATGATATGCTTTTTTCAATGACCAATCCACTGATTTCTCTCCTGAATCTCTTCAGGGAAATAGAGCTTTACAGTGCATTATCTTTTTTTAAGGTAAACTTTTCTAAATCTGAAGCCATGGGGTAGTGGTACCAAGTGAAATGGTAAAATTAATGAAGTTAAATCACAAATTTAAATGGACGGACCAGTCCCTAAGGTATTTGGGGACCTCCATTCCTGCAGACCGATCGCTTATATATGAGCTTAATGTTTTGCCATTGTTATGTAGGGTGAGAGATCTGCTGGAGGGAGGCATAAGGGACTTCATTCATGGTTTGGTAGGAGTAATATAATAAAAATGAACATCTTACCAAAGTTCCTATACCTTTTTCAAGCTATACCCATTGCTATCCCCAATATCCACACACTATTCACAAAATTTATTTGGGCACGTAGACATCCAGGGATTAGAAGAACACACTTGCCAAAACAATACGAGGGGTTAGCGATCCCCGATATGTACAAATACTATCAGGCAGCCCTGGTCCAACCAACGGAGAATTATCAGTTGCCTTTTTTACGAAAATTGGAACTGGATTTGGGTAGGACCTTCTCGGAAGGTCAAAGTAGCAACATAATACATTCCATATTTAAAATGGCGACTTGTACGAAAATGCAGGAAACAAATTATAAGATCATTTCCCATTGGTACAGAACCCCAGTTATACTTCACAAATGCTTTCCGAACATACCGGATGGCTGCTGGAGCTATCAGAGGGAACATGGGACCCTACTACATATTTTTTGGTCCTGTCCTAGAATTAGGAAATTTTGGAAAGAGGTCTGGGAGATCATGCAAAAATTATTGAAATCCTGGAAGACCCAGCCTTCTTCCTATTGCATCTATCCCAGCTAAAACATGTGCCATTTATCGAATGCAGCCAAAGCCTATATCCCCCTTACTTGGAAACAGACACAGCCTCCCACAGTGGGAATGTGGCTTAGGAAGGTAAAGGAAGTAAACCGAATGGAAGATCTAGTCTGGACATCTCGTCATAAACAAGAAGTCTATATGAAAACATGGTCACCATGGAATCTTTTTGTTTCTTCAGAGGGAGGAAGAAAACTTATTGATCTGACCCTCATGAGATGAGAGAGGAGGACATGGGCCCTTTAGTATACCTTAAATTGAGAAGTGGGGGAGCCTTTTGGTGGGGGAGAGGAGGGGGTGGAATTAGGGGGGACTCGTTTAGGTTTTCTTTTTCCTTTAAGGTGGGGGGGTGGAAAAAGGAAAGGAGGAGAATAGTCTGGTATTAGCTGTTATGTCTTGAACATTAGGGGGAGTAGTTGCTGTGCCGGGTCCTGAATCAAGGGTTGCGTTCCCCCTTGATCAGGTTTTGCTAGCAATTTGAAAGTGGAATTTAGATGGAGATATTTCCTCTTTTTGATATTCCCCCAGATTTAACTTTATGGTTAAACGATACTGAATTTGATGATTTGTTGGTTACTTATATACAGGTGATGTATGTAAATTATGGAAGAGGCTGTTCATTTTCCTTTGTTGAAATAAAAATAAAGAAATTGAAAAAAAAAAGAAGTTGCCCACTTCTAAGGAAATGGCTTCCATTTTTGCTCAGGAAATTTTTCGCTTACATGGGCTACCCAAGGTGATTGTCTCGGATTCTCGAGTTCTAGTGAGCCTTTTGTGCACAGTTGGGAATTCAGCTTGCTTTCTCCTCTGCGTATCACCCGCAGTCTAATGGGGGCGCAGAACGAGCCAAGCAATCCTTATCCTACGTTACTATATTTCTGACTATCATAACAACTGGCCAGACCTCTTACCGTGGGCGGAGTTTGCTTACAATAGTGCTTTGAATTCTGCATCCCGGTTGTCCCCGTTTATGGTGAACTATGGTTTCCAACCTTCCATGTTGCCTGATTCATTTGTTCCACAGAGTATTCCTGCATTAGAGGAGCTTCTCTGTGGTCTTCGTTCCACTTGGGCACAAGTCCAGGAGGCTTTGAGACATGCTAATAATAGGTACAGACTCCATTCTGATCACAGACGCCTGCCTGCGCCTTCCTACCAGGTTGGGGACAGGGTCTGGCCGTCATCTCGTAACCTCCGACTTCGTGTTCCCTCTCTGAAGTTCGCACCTCGGTTTATTGGGCCTTTCCGTATTCTTCGCAGGATTAACCCAGTGGCTTACGCATTAGATCTTTCATCTAATATGCGTATCTCAAATGTATTTCATGTCTACTTATTTAAACCTTTGGTCTGCAACCGCTTTACCACCTCGGTGCCATGTACTCACCCTATACAGGTTGGGAACCATTAGGAGTATGAAGTACAGTCCATTGTTGACTCCCGTAGGTACCGTGGGTGCATACAGTACCTGGTGCATTGGAAAGGGTACGGTCCCGAGGAACGCTCTTGGGTCTCATCCTCGGACGTACATGCCCTTGTCCTTCTCCGTGATTTATATAGGGGTCGTTGAGGAGGGGGTACTGTCAGGGCTGGGCTCAGCCCTTCCTTCCTCTGAGCTGGCCACTCAGCTGTTGGCTAATTGCCAGCTCCTATCTCTCCACGGTGACTCACCTGTTGATTATATCCTCCTCGTCAGTCCTGCCTACTTAAACCGTCCAGCCCAGATGATCTCTGCCTTCACCTTGGTCAACATCACAGACATTCTCCTGCATTCCTGTTAAAGACTTGCTTGGTTGACATTCCTTCTGGCTCCAGATCCTGCTTGCTGTTCCACTATGCTGATCTCTGGCTTCCTGACTTTCTGGCTTGTCTGACTATTCGTTCCGGTTACCGAACTTTAGCTATGTTTTGACTACTTTTGTTCTATTTACTTATATTTTATTATTAAACAAGTGTGATCTAACTGTATTTCTGTCTCAGTCTGATTCATGGTTTCTAACAAATATATACTATATGCCAAAAAGATTTATGTTACATGGGAATGTACAACCCCAGTTCCAAAATAGTTGGAAAGCTGTGTAAAATCTACATCAAAACAGAATGTAATAATTTGCATGTCTCATAAACCCACATTTTATTCACAATAGAAAATAGAAAACATATCAAATGTTTAAAATGAGAAAAAGTACAATTTTAAGGATAAAAAATAAGGTACTTTTTAAATTGATGGCAGCAACACATCTCAAAAAAATTGGGACAGGGCCATGTTTACCATGATGTAGCAGTCCCCCTTCTCTTAAAAACACACTGTAACCATCTGAGGAGACCAGTTGCTGGAGTTTTTAGAGAGAAATTTTGTCCCCTTCTTACCTGATATAGGATTCTAACTGCTCAACAGTCCTAGGTCTTCTTTGTCGTATTTTGCCTTTCAAGATGCGCCAAATATTTTCAATTGGTGAGAGGCCTGGACTGCAGGCAGACCAGTTTAGCACCTGGAATCTTCCACTAGGAAGCTATTCTGTTGTCATACATGCAGTATGCAGTTTAGCATTGTCTTGATGAAATACTGTATGAAAATACTGAAAGGGAGCATATGCTGCTCTAAAACCTGGCTATATCCTTCAGCATTGATGGTACCTTTGCAAATGTGCAAGCTGCCCATTCCATACGTACCAATGTACCCCATTACCATCTGATATGCAGGCTTTTGAACTGAGTGTTAATAACAAGCTGAAAGGTCCCACTCCTCTTTAGTCTGGAGGACATGGCACCCATGCTTGCCAAAAAGAATGTAAAATTTCAATTCATCAGATGACAGAAGTTTTCCACTGTGCAGAAGACTATTTTAAATGAGCTTTGAACCAAAGAAGACAGCAGAGTTTTTTGGATCATGTTCAGATTTGCATTCTTCTTAGCATTAAAGATCTTTACCTTGAATTTTTGGATGGCATGGCAAACTGTGTTCACAGACATTGATTTTTGGAAGGATTCCTGAGCCCATGCAATGATGTTCATCACATAACCGTGCCTGTTTTTAATACAGTGCTGTCTGAGGGCCTGAAGTTAATGGGGGCACATCATTGAATTTCAACCTTGTACGTCTGCTCAAGGAGATTACACAGATTATCTGAATCTTTTATTGATATCACGTACATGTAGATGAATATATATTTATAGTTGAGGAACATTATTCTGAAATTATTTGACAACATTTTTAGATGCAGCTTTTCACAGATTGGTGAACATCTGCCCATCTTTACTTCGGAGACACTCTGACTCTCTAAGATGCACTTATTATAGCCAGTGATGCTACTGGCCTGCTTCCAATTAGCCTAATTAGTTGCAAAATATTCTTCCAGCTCTTCCTTGTTAGTACCACTTACTTTTTGTTGTTCTGTAGCAACTTTTTGAGATGTGTTGCTGCCATCAATTTCTCAGTTTGGACATTTGATATGTTTTCTATTTTCTATTGTGAATAAATAATGGGTTTTTGAGAATTGCAGATCATTGCATTATGTTTTTATGTAGATTTTACACAGCATCCTAACTTTTTTAAAATTGAGATTTTACACCTACATACACAAATACATACATAAATGTAGACATGGAGGTGGGAAGTTAATTATCCCAGATTAAGTAATTTGAGTTTATGTGTCATCAGTTAAAAGAATGCAAGTTCCCTGCTGATTAGTTGCTGTAGGTTAATCCAACTCCAGGCTCCCCAACACGTGACCCTCCCCTTTCCCCATGGAGGTCTCCCACTGTGTATTTTATGCTTTTATTTTAAATATACTTAGCCCAGAGTTGCATTATGAAACAATGTGTCAGTTTTTCTTTAAAATAAAAGTCTGTATTTGATTTAAAATAGTTGATGAATTTGGAACTACTATGCCTTGCAAAAGTATTCATCCCCTTGGCTTTTTACCTTGTTTGTTACATTGCAGCCTTTAGTTCAATGTTTTTTTTTTAATCTGAATCATATGTGATGAATCAGAACACAATAGTCTAAGTTGGTGAAGTAAAATTAGAAAAATACTTACATAAAACTATTTTTCAAAAATAAAAAACTGATAATTGGCATGTATTCACCCCCTTTGTTATGAAGCCCATAAAAAGCTCTGGGACAACCAATTACCTTCAGAAGTTACATAATTAGTGAAATGATGTCCATCTGTGTGCAATCTAAGTGTCACATGATCTGTCATTACATATACACACCTTTTTGAAAGGCCCCAGAGGCAGCAACACCTAAGCAAGAAGCACCACTAAACAAAAACTGCCATGAAGACCAATCAACTCTCCAAACAAGTAAGGGACAATGTTGTTGAGAAGTACAAGTCAGGGTTAGGTTATAAAAAAATATCCAAGTCTTTGATGATCCCTAGGAGCACCATCAAATCTATCATAACCAAATGGAAAGAACATGGCACAACAGTAAACCTGCCAAGAGACGGCCGCACAACAAAACTCACGGACTGGGCAAGGAGGGCATTAATCAGAGAAGCAGCACAGAGACCTAAGGTAACCCTGGAGGAGCTGCAGAGTTCCACAGCAGAGACTGGAGTATCTGTACATAGAATAACAATAAGTTGTACGCTCTATAGAGTTGGGCTTTATGGCAGTAAGTGGCCAGAAGAAAGCCATTACTTTCAGCAAAAAACAAAATGACATGTTTTGAGTTTGCGAAAAGGCATGTGGGAGACTCCCAAAATGTATGGAGGAAGGTGCTCTGGTCTGATGAGACTAAAATTGAACTTTTTGGCCAAAGAAAAAGCTATGTTTGATGCAAACCCAACACATCACATCACCCAAAGAACACCATCAGTGAAACATGGTGGAGGCAGCATCATGCTGTGGGGATGTTTTTCAGCAGTCGGGACTGGGAAACTGGTCAGATTCTTGAGCAAAACCTGTACCACTCTGTGTGTGATTTGAGGGTAGGATGGAGGTTCATCTTCCAGCAGGACAATGACTCCAAACACACTGCTAAACATGTAAATGTGCTGGAATGGCCTAGTCAAAGCCCAGACCTCAATCCAATAGAAAATCTGTGGTCAGACTTAAAGATTGCTGTTTACAAGCACAAACCATCCAACTGGAAGGAGCTGGAGCAGTTTTGCAAGGAGGAATGGGCAAAAATGCCAGTAGTAAGATGTGGCAAGCTCATAGATGTTGTAATATGACATATTACAACAATAGAGACTTATCCAAAGTGACTCAGAGCTGTGATACCCGCAAAAGGTGGCTCTACAAAGTAATGACTTTAGGGGGGTGAATAGTTATGCACATTGACTTTTTCTGTTATTTTGCCCTATTTGTTGTATAAAAAAAAACATCTACAAAGTTGCAGGCATGTTCTGTAAATTAAATGATGCAAATCCTCAAACAATCCATGTTAATTCCAGGTTGTGAGGCAAAAAAACACGAAAAATGCCAAGTGGGGTAAATACTTTTGCAAGGCACTGTATTTTGCACCCTTTATATCTAGAAAAACACCAACAGAAAACATGTTTTACGAGGAAGGTAGTACTCTGCTCGACTTATTTTTTTCTTTTAGTCATGTAGCAACATCACTGTGATCTGTGTTGATCTTTCGAGGGGGAAAGAAAGCTAATAACAATGAAAAAGAAGAAGAATTGGGGAAATTGTTCTCACTGGGTGTGGCAATTAAAAAGCATATTGACTTCATGGTAGAACAATTCCAGCTTTGGCACAGAGACTTAAAATGAGAAAGACAGAAATTACATTTATTTTCACAGGATGCAAAATCCACAAAGGATTGAGTTTAACCGGTTCAATACAGGGCATTTTCACCCCCCTTCCTTCCCAGGCCAATTTTTAGTTTTTAGCGCTGTCGCATTTTGAACGACAATTGCGGGGTCGTGCGACGTTGTACCACAAATAGAGCTTTCTTTTGGTGGTATTTGATCACCTCTGCGGTTTTTATTTTTTGCGCTATAACGCTATAAACAAAAGAAGAGCGACAATTTTGCAAAAAAAAAAAAAAAAACACACAATATTTTTTACTTTTTGCCATAATAAATATCGCGTGCGTGCCCCCCAGACGGCCGGGAATCCCAGGCCGTCATATGACGTCCACCCAGGATGGGAGATCCCATCTATGGACGTCATATTACTATGTCTGGGTAGGGAAGTGGTTAAAGTAAATCAGAAAGGACAGAAATATGGAGGGTACCATTACTTACCCTTTGCTTTAAAAATTCTAGTTGCTGGGCTGTTATGCTAATAAAATTGATTCAATATTTTTCTGAAATATTGACCTGTATATATAAAGACCTTTGAGTAAATTCTGAAGCACCAATAATATTTTGAATTCAACCTTAGAGATCAGGAGTAAGGCTTAACATTGCAAAAATAAGGAGGAATATTTTATGAAAAAAATACCTTGCTACCATATAAATAAAAATAAAAAAGGGCCCAGTCTTTGATGTTGTTATGCATGTAGACTGGCATACTTACAGATAGTGAATAGCAAGTGTGCAGGTAGCATCCATAATATTAGCCTGCATCTTTATAAATTTGGGAGGGATACCATAAGGAATGCTCAAATGTAAAGCTTAACTCCAGGAAAAATAATCAATTTTGGGACATTTGTTGTGTAAAGATAAATTACCTTTATTGATGACCGACCCATGTTTGGCTGCTGCTCAATGTGGTAAAATGTGCACAGGATCATGTATATATACATGATCCTGCACTTCTGGGTAGGGGGCGCAAATGCATTATACACAGCGGGTATCTCAGACTTGTCCACCAGCACCCACCGATCATCTTGCAGAGAGGCAGAACAGCAGTCTGCCTATGTTAACAAGTCTTCCTCTAATAAAAGCATCTCA
Organism: Aquarana catesbeiana; assembly: GCF_042186555.1. Lineage (NCBI taxonomy): Eukaryota > Metazoa > Chordata > Amphibia > Anura > Ranidae > Aquarana > Aquarana catesbeiana. Next base: position 237,133,165 of record NC_133328.1, read on the forward strand.
CACACTGTAATAAAACACAGGCTAGGCACGCAGTTAACCCTTTGATCACCCCGATGTTAACCCCTTCCCAGCCAGTGTTATTAGTACAGTGACAGTTCATATTTTTAGCACTGATCACTGTATTAGTGTCACTGGTTCCCAAAAAAGTGTCAATTAGTGTCTGAATGTCTGCTGTAATATTGCAGTCCAACTATAAGTTCTGATCGCTGCCATTACTAGTAAAAAAAATCAATGAATAAATAAAAATTCCATAAAAATATCTCAGTTTCTAGACACTATAACTTTTGTGCAAAGCAATCGAAATACGCTTATTGGAATTTTTTTTACCAAAAATATGTAGCAGAATACATATTGGCCTAAATTGATGAAAAATTTAGATTTTTTTTAACTTTTTTTTTATTGGATGTGTTTTGTAGCAGAAAGTAAAAAAAATGTATTTTTTTTTTTTCAAAATTGTCAGGCTTTTTTTGTTTATAGCGCAAAAAAAAAAAAAATAAGAAAAACGTAGAGGTGATAAAATATCACCAAAAGAAAGCTCTATTTGTGTGGGGGGGGGGAAAGGACACAAATTTTATTTGGGTACAATGTCACATGACAGCACAATTGTCAGTTAAAGTAACGCAGTGCCACAACGCAAAAAAATGGCCTGGTCATGAAGGGGGGTACATTTTCTGGAGCTATAGCAGAATGACGGCTGCAAAGTGGTTTCAATAACCTGAATGGGTGTCATATGATGTCCTCAGAATATTAAGCTGCTGAGCACCCCCGGGGGCACGCATTGCGGCGATCGTTGTTGCGGTGTGTCAGACTGATCTGACAGAGACTCTTTACCACGTGATCAGCCGTGTCCAATCACGGCTGATCACGGTGTAAATAGGAAGAGCCGGTGATCGGCTTTTCCTCACTCACGTCTGATAGATGCAAGTAGAAGAGAGCCGATCGGCTGCTCTCCTGACAGGAGGGGTCTGTGCTGATTGTTTATCAGCACAGCCCCCCTTGGATTCCACCCAGGACCACAATCATGCCACCCAGGACCACCAGGATGCCCATCCACACTGGACCACCAGGTATGCCCCCCCCAGACCCCCAGGGAAAAACTAATTTGTGCCCAGGCAGCTGCCAATCAATGCCAAGGCAGCTGCCAATCAATGCCTACCACTGGCAGTGCCACCAGGGATGCCTATCAATGGCTCATATCAGTGCCGCGTATCAGTGCCCATCAGTTCCACGTATCAATGCCCATCAGTGCCCAACAATGCCGCCTATCAGTGCCCATCAGTGCCCAGCAGTGCCACCTATCAGTGCCACCTATCAGTGCCCAGCAGTGCCCAGCAGTGCCGCCTATCAGTGCCACCCATAAGAACCCATCTTTGCAGCCTTTCAGAGCTCATCAGCGTTGCCTATCAGTGCCCATCAGTGCCCACCAGTGCCACCCAGTGCCACCCATGAGTGCCCATCAGTACCGCCTATCAATGCCCATCAGTGCTGCATATCAGTGCCACCCATCAGTGCCGCCTACCAGTAGCCATCAGTGCCGCATATCAGTGCCCATCGTCAGTGCCCGTCAGTGCCCACTCATAGGTGCCACCTCATCTGTGCCATCTTATCAGTGCCTGTCAGTGCTGCCTTATCAGTGCCCATCAGTGAAAGAGAAAACTTACTTATTTACAAAATGTTATAACAGAAACAAAAGCAAACCTTTTATTTTTTTCAAAATTTTTTTTATTTGTTTAGCAAAAAATAAAAACCGCAGAGGTGATCACATACCACCAAAATAAAGCTCTATTTGTGGGATAAAAATTTAGTTTGGGTACAGTGATGGATGACCGTGCAATTGTCATTCAAACTGCAACAGCACTGAAAGCTGAAAATTGGTCTGGGCAGTAAGGTGTATAAGTGCCCTGCATTGAAGTGGTTAATGAAGACGTATGTATGTTTTGGCCATACTTCTCCTGTGGGTCACAGGAGTGTACTTACTTCTGCACTCTTCTGACCCAGATTAAGTTGTCAGCTGTAGGGATCCCGATCCACCCAGGCAGATACTTATCCATCACGCCAGACCATCAGGGAGGCATGTGATTGGCCCAAAATGTATTCAGCAGCAGGACAACAATCCCAAACATATAGCCAATGTCATGAAGAACTATCTTCAGTTCAAAGAAGAACAAGGAGTCCTGGAAGTAATGGTTTGGCCCCCACAGAGTCCTGATCTCAACATCATCGAGTCTGGGGATTACGTGAAGAAAGAGAGAAGGATTTGAGGCAGCTTACATCCACAGAATATCTGTGGTTAGTTCTCCAAGATCTTTGGAACAACCTACAGTACCTGCTGATTACCTTGAAAAACTGCGTGCAAGTGTACCTAGAAGAATTGATGCTGTTTTGAAGGCAAAGGGGTGTTCACACCAAATATTGATTTGATTTGGATTTCTCTTCTGGTAATTTACTTTCCATTTTGTTAGTTGATGAAAATAAATTATTAACTTCTATTTTTAAAAACATTCCTAATTTACAGAATTTCTTCATACCTGCCTAAAACTTTTGCACAGTACTGTAAATCTATTTTGGTAGTCCCTCGTACTACATACTGTAGTTACCTGTACATTTAAAGTACACTGTACACTCAGACATTGTACATTGTTATGTAGGTGAGCAGTATTAGGCAGAAAAGCTAGAGTCAATAAATCTTTTCAAGGCTAGTAGGCAAGGAATTGTAAAACAAGTGGCATAGCAATGTCATTGAGATCAATGCAAATGTACATTTTCAAAAATACTGTTCTGCGGAGGGAGGGTCTGCCTTTTATATGACTTTGAGAGTGATATGAGGAAAACACTACCCTTTTCAATTACATGCTTGAGAGGTGCCTTTAAACTATGTGTAGTATTACAGAACAGTACAATTTTCATAGACAGCATCAGTGCCACTGTATTCTCATATTCACATGTGCAGTACATTTTTAAATTTTACATTATGACTTAAATAAAGCAGCCGTAGCAGCTTAATAGGATTCATTATAGCTAGAAAAAAAACATGCATGATTTGACTGGTGGGAGTAACAGTCACAACAGATCTGAAAGCTTTTATTTAATTCCTAAAAAAAAACTTTAGCCCTCAACTTCGTATGAATTGGCACTTGGCACAACAGTTTAACTACTTGCCGGCCGCCCACCATCAAATAACGGAGGAGCAGTGAGACTCTCATCCTTGGACGACGTCATAAGACATGACAGGGGACCTCCAGACATGTAATCAGGGCACTGATCATCAGTGACCTGATTACAATACAGCACCACCAGTGCCAGCAATCAGTGCCCACAAGTGCCACCAATTAGTGTTCATTAGTGATGCCAGTCAGTGCTGGCTTTCAGTGCCGCCTATCAGTGCTGCCCATCAATGCCCATCATTGCTGCCCATCAATGTCCTCATTGCTGCACATCAGTTTCCATCAGTGCCACCTATTCTTTCCGCCTATCAGTCCCCACCAGTGCCGTCTATCAGTGCCCATTAGTGCCCACCAGTGCCACCCATCAGTGCTGCCTATAAGGGCTCATCAGTGCCACATATCAGTGCCACCTATCAGTGCCCATCAGTGTGGCATATTGGTGCCTCCTCATCAGTGCCACCTAATCAGTGCCCATAAGTGCCACCTCATCAGTGCCCATCAGTGCAGCCTATCACTGTCCATCAGTGCCGCCTCATCAGCGCACATCAGTGAAAGAGAAAAATTACTTATTTACAAAATTTACTGACAGAAACTAAGAAAAACATTTTTCAAAATGTTCAATCTTTTTTTTTTGTAAAAAACAAAAAAACCAGCAGTGATTAAATACCACCAAAAAAACTATTTGTGTGAAGAAAATGATACAAATTTCACATGGTTACAGTGCAGCATGACCGCGCAATTGTCATTTAAAGTGTGACAGGACTGAAAGCTGAAAATTGGCCTGGGCAGGAAGAGGGTGAAAGTGCCCTGTAGGCAAGTGGTTACTTTGTGAGTTTCTTTCTTTACAGTGCTGCATTGCATTGGCTTAAAAGTTTAATAAAATGTAAAACAGAGTGCACAAAAACATGTTAAACCACAATACCCCATTCAATGAACTACCCCCATCCCTGTATCCCCAATTCTTCCTAAAATATTCAAAATATTGACTTCAGGTTATGTGTTTGATAGAAATTGTCTAGTATAAGGACAGTACAAGAGGCCTTGAAAAGGCAGCCTTTTTTAACATATCTGTTGTCTATAGCACATTTGTGGACATAAGCATCTGCTTGCAGTGTATAAGTCACATGCATGAGTAAAAACATGACTATGTACCTCAATAATAGCATACAGCAGCATAACTCTTGCACTCAGTGTCAAGATATTGTCCATGAGTATCCAAGTTAAAAAGGCCAAAGTATACTTCCACCCATGCAGTGTAAGCTAGTTCAGGTCCTGCCATTTTTGAAAAGCTCAAAATTATTGCCGTTTTTGCTTACCCCTCAAAGCAGCCTTGTCTGTACTTCTCCTCCTACTCATTCCTTTCTTTCTACTCTCCCCTTTTAAGATTCTCCATCTGCATTCCACTGAAACATGTATAGTATCTGGTGATAGAGCATGGAGTCTGACAAGGTGCTTGAGAGGCTTACTTTGTGACGCATCAAGCAGAGAAGATGGTCAGCATAGGGCCATGCTGAGTAGGGCCAAGTTTAAGCTTGAATGTTACTTATAAGATCCCCCTGCTATCTTCAACAAAATCCTTGACCAGCCAGGTGTCTCTTGCACAGCTGATGGAGTGGAATAAAGAAAAAAGTTCTCTAATCACCCCCATGCCCAGCATCTCAAAGCCTAACTTTACAGCTGCTCCGATTCCAGCTGATGGAGTCAGTTCCCTTCCCCCAGTTTATGGCCTGTGCTGCACCACAGTTGCAAGTATCTATTCATCATCATGTGCAATGATAATGTTTCTGTATCGTTGGGCCATACATTTAGTAAACACAGAAACGTGGTCCAGCAAGCATTGGCAGGAACATTACATCTCCTTCACAGCTTACTGGGCCAATTTGATGGTGGCTGCGAAGGAGGCAGTGTCTTGCACCGTAATGAGGGTGACATCCCAGTCACCTCTTCCCCATACCCCTCACTGACCTCATCTTCTGACTCCCTGAAACCAATAGTCCTCTGCAAGTGACCAAGGATCTAGGAAATGGCCAAGGTAAAATGCTGCCATGTTGTTTTGAAGCTTATATGCCAGGAGTACATAAACCACGCTGGAACAAAGATTCTAGCAGCAGGAGGAGGAGGGCTGAGGCATTGGCAGTAAAGAGGAGGAGGGGGGGTTTGGGTGCTGGCAGAGAGAAGGAAGAGGAATGTGAGGTGACTTCAAGAGGTATGTTTCAACCTCCCTAATGCAAAGGGAAAGTCATATAGCATTATATAAAATCTATGCCACCATCCAAGAGGGAACACAAAGTGTACTGCTCCTTACTTGTTCATCACAAAAAAGCTGCCCTTTGTGTACTGCACATTTTTGATGATGTTTATATTTTTTCATTTAGTAAGGTGATCCCTGCCTAGGGATGCCCAGGGATGTTAATAAAACCTTTACAAGTGATAACATTGATTCACTTTTAGATGTCAACTGTATACTACTCGAGGTACTCACCTGGACTGCTGCATGTGACATGACAGAGTCCACCTTCACCACAGAAAAGCTGATTTTTAACAACCTGTGACGAACCCCTGTCCTCAACAGGTCTATGTCCGCCATAAATGCTTCCTCTGTCCAGAACCAGCACTATCCAAGACCCCATAGCTCACCCAGTCACCAGCCGTAACACAGTGTAGGGTGAACAACAACATCAAACTCCTTTATTCCAGCACATGTTACCACAGATATCCAACTCCGAGACACTTCCCCCCACCCTTGGATTCAGGACAGGGTAAACTGTCCAATCACAATAGACACACAGGTCAGGTGTATTCAAACTTCTCATCAGTAAACAGTCTTATCAACAGGGAGAGCTGTTGGAGGAATCCCCCTCCCCCTCCACATAGACATCCATCCCATAAAATAAAGTTCTTCCAAGGCAGAAAGACACAAAGAATGGAACACAACCACACCCCAAATAATCACAGCAAAGAGTCCACAATAGCATGAGACAACACACAATATATACATATATACAACATTGAGTCTGACTAGCACAGATCATAGTGGGGTTCTCAGGCACCCTGTGCCCCTAATGGACACAGGGTGATTTACACATAAGAGGAACTGGGGGAGCTGGACACGGAGTTTCCAAAGCCCTCCAAGGTAAGCTGAGTTGCACAAACCCCCCACCAAACAGTGACTCCTGTCACACATCTCCCCTTTTGGCAGGAGACTAAGGCCGGAGGAGACCCCAGACGGGTTGACTCCAAAGTTAGTCAGTAGTTCCAGTCCCCTAATGCCGGTATCCACACAGTACCCAAAATATATTGACCCAAACAGAGCATTACTCACCCAGCCAACCTCTGCCTCTCTCAGAGAACATGCCTCCCGCTGGGGAGAGGCGTGGACTGGCCCTTCTCCCTGGAGTCCTTTCAGCCTCTGGAGAGAAGACAGGGTGACTGGGCTTGCTCCGTCATGCTCTTGGGGATCTGGGCCGACTGCCCAGCATCCCTGGGGTATACACGTGGAGACTGAAGTCCCATCCACTTTTGGTAGGTGAAAATCCCCCTGTGCTTGCAAAGCATGGCTGACATCCTCCTATCTCAGTGCCACACCATTTTCTGGGGTTGTGTCAATGGAGACCGAAGTCCCATCCGCTTTCACAGAAACTCCCTCTTCTGTTAGTTGAGGGCAGAGGCCAGCAGCACTCTGCCATGTTGCCAGCCCTTCTGCTGGGTTGCAGTGAGTGGAGACCGCAGTCCCATCCACCGATATCAGCTCAAGCTGCAGTTGTGTGCAGAGGCCAGTAGCATTCTGCCCCGGTAGCACTTCGGCTGAGGACCCCACATCATCCACTCCAGCTAACTGTTGGGGAGTGACCGTCACCTTCTCACCATGGGCCCCTGGCACTGCTGCAGGTGTGGGGCAGAGGTCTTGGACCCTCTGTCCGGTGGCCAGTGCTTCAGCTGATGAAGTCTGGTAACTCCACAGATGCGGCTGTTGGTGCTGGGCAGAGCTCAGTTAAGTTTGGTCCTAATACCAGATCTTCTGCTGGAGGCTCACAAGCATGTTCTTCTTCAGCAGAACAGTCTATCAAATCCCCAATCTCTATAACTGGTGTCTGGGGATAGCGATTCACTATCTCCTGTCTGTAGAACGAAGAAGAGGTTACTGGTGTTGGGCAGAGCTCAGTGATGTCTGGCCTTGATGCCAGCTCTCCTGCTGGGTTGGTGGCATCATTCTGGGGTGCCATCTGCTGCTGGGAAGGGAAGCCGGCTGCTCCATCTCCCTTAATCTCATCTGGCTGCTGGGACGACATGTCTCTGGTACTGTCTCCCAGGCGCATGGATCTTTGCTGGGGAGGAAAGATCCCTCCCTCCACCCTGGCCAACTGTTGGGAAGGGAGAACGAATACCTCCTCTCCCTTCTCTCTCTGGAGCTTAATCTTCTGCTGGCAAGTGACCATCTCCTTCTCACCCTGGGCCTCCAGAACCACCACAGGTGTGGGGCAGAGGTCTTTGACCCTCTGTCCAGTTGTCAGCGCTTTAGCTGCAGAAGTTTATGGTAACTCCACCGATGCTGCTGGCAAAAAATCCCATGTCTCTGTCAGTATTGTGGGAAAAAGGCCAACTGCCTCTTCTCTCAGGAATGCTGAGGCTGCTGTTGGTGCTGGCAGAGGTTAGCAGAGCTCTGCCCTGTTGTCAGCACTTTGGAGACGGCAATCTCCGGAGTTTCCACTACTGATTCCCTGGCATGCTGCTGAACATGTTCTAGCAGTTTTCTGTATGCCCTTTCCAGATACTGTTCCTTCCTTAGCAAATAGTTCAGCTCAGGTTTAAGCTCTTAAGCTCTGACCCCTGCAAGACTGAGCATAGCCTCTCTGTATTCTTGTAGGTCTTCAAGGGTAGGTTCCCCTTCATCACCAAACACAAAACAATCTGTAAGGCTCTCCCACAGCAATCCAGGGCCACCAAAGTCATATCCCTCTGGAGAGCATTCTGTTGTCTCCCCTAAATTTTCCTCCTCTGCGTGCTATTGCAGAGCCCGATACTGATTGTCCAGCTGTATCTCCTGCTGGACCACCCTGTTCAACTCAGTCACCATTGCTCCTGGGGCCGCTCTCCCAGCAATTGCATCCGTAACTCCCATTGTTCACTGGACTGTTGCTCTGAGGTTAGAAAGCACTTGCCCTGTTGCATACCAGCAACCTGGAGGGCTCTAATCCAGAGTCCTACCTAAATCTGCTGCCTGACCTCCAGGTATTCACCCACAGCCCCAGAAACTCTGATGCCAGATCCATATCTTCGACTGAAGTCTGCTATCCTGATTTTGGATTCAGGTGGAGGTTCACAGCCAGGAAGCGCGATCCCGCTGCTTCCAATCAGTTGTGATGAACCCCTGTCCTCAACAGGTCTATGTCCGCCGTAAATGCTTCTTTTGTCCAGAACCAGCACTATTCAAGACCCCTTAGCTCACCCAGTCACCAGCTGTAACACAGTGTAGGGTGAACAACAACATCAAACTCCTTTATTCCAGCACATGTTACCACAAAAATCCAACTCCAAGACACTTCCCTCCCACCCTTGGATTCAGGGCGGTGTAAACTGTCCAATCACAATAGACATACAGGTCAGGTGTATTCAAACTTTTCATCAGTAAACAGTCTTATCAACAGGGAGAGCTGTTGGAGAACCCCCCCCCCCTCTCCACATAGACATCCATCCCATAATATACATTTCTTCCAAGGCAGACAGACACAAACAATGGAATACAACCACACCCCAAATGATCACAGCAAAGAGTCCACAATAGCTTGAGACAACACACAATATATACATATATACAACAGTGAGTCTGACTAGTATGATTTACACATAAGAGGATCCAGGGGAGCTGGACATGGAGTTTCCAAAGTTCTCCAAGGTAAGCAGAGTTGCACAAACCCCCCACCCAGAGTGACTCCTGTCACAGTACCTTTTAAGGTTCACACATTTTACCAATCACAACCTTTGGGTATCCAGGCCAGACTATTGGCTGGAGGTTGCCCTACAAGAGTTTAAGGTACTAGCCTGCCCTACTGCACTTTTCATGTCAAAGAGTGCCTTCAATCCAGGAAAGTGAATTTGTGACTGATGGTCTGCATTTCAAAAACCTGGGGTAAGAGTGTGCAGTGACTGGGTATAGAATGTTTTTATTTTTTTTTTATTTTTTTTGAGTGGTTTCAAGGATGTGGTGAGGTGCTGAAACAATAAAGGCAACTCTTCAACAGACTACAACTACCTCATGCAGCCTAATTAACAACACAAAGGTAAAACTTTTACATTAAATAAATTGTAAATAAAAACTGGAGTGTATTATTTTAGAGACAACAGCAGGCATACTGCACAGACTCCCTCCACGGTGACATTTTTACAGTGCCAAAGTTTACAAGGTAGACACCAGGCATATTCATAATTAGGAAATACAATACTTTATTTCCAGAAAAAAAACAGAAACATTAAACAGATTTGACGCACACTATGCAAGCAATTTTAGTACAGTAGGCCACAGTTTAAGAGTCAAGTTTTAATCAAGAAATCAAAATTAGAGTGTTTCCAAAAAAAAAAAACAAATATTGTGTACTTAGTGGCTTAGTAAAATTACTTTATTGCACAGAATTTGAACACTTTTACTAAGCCACATTTTGAACAAGACAGACACCAGTCAGTCATTAGAGTGCAATTATTTCACTTTCTATATGGCACTACGTTACTTTAACTGACAATTGTGCGGTCGTGCGACACTGTACCCAAATAAAATGTATTTCCTTTTTTTTCCCACAAATAGAGCTTTCTTTCAGTGGTATTTGATCACCTCTGCATTTTTTATTATTTGCGCTATAAACAAAGAACGACCATCAATTTTGAAAAAAAAACAATATTTTTTACTTTCTGCTCTAAAACACATCCAAAAAAATGTAAAGAAATCAAATTTCTTCATTAATTTAGGCCAATATGTACCACATGTATTCTGCTACATGTTTTTGGTAAAAAAAATCCCAATATAGCAGGACTGCAATATTGTGGTGGACAAATCGGACACTTAACTGACACTTTTGACACTTTTTTGGGGACCAGTGACATTATTACATTGATCAGTGCTAAAAATATAGTCCAAAATGCAGCGCTTATTCAACCAGAAAGGGTTCATTCATTGAAGATATGGAAAATATGGAGAGCCCTTCACTGCTTCCAATGTGTAGGAGAAAGGGCAATAAACATCCAGGTGTGTCAAATCTGCTTACCAGATATTGATTTAGATTGAGCATTAAATCACTAGTCACAGGCAGTGTACAGTAGGTGTCTCTCTCCAACAAATGGAACAAAGCCACTAAAGGATCAGTCATCCAATGGGAAATAGTCACCATTCATAGTTTCCCAGGTCCGGGCAGGGATCATATGAGGTCAAACCTCAGCATTTCAGCAATACCCAGACATAAGAGGAAAAAAACAAGGCGGCAAAGAATAGTGAAGCTGTAAGACAAAAGGAAACAATTTATTTGTAGTGCGCTTACAGTTAAGCAGTGGAAAAGATCATCATGATAAGTGTAAAATCTGCGGTTCTTAAAGTGCTTGCATCAGCCAGCCTGACATGTTTCATCCAAAGGGGATATCATCAGATGCGTGGCTCAATATTGCAAGCATACTACATATATAGTAATCTAAATTAAAATAAGCCAGGTGTTGTGGCTCATCACAAGCCCAAGCACCAGGAACTGTATGCAAACGATGTGTAAACAGGCGCCCGCGCATGCGCAGTAGGGCAACCCGTCATGAACTAAACAGAAGACTGGCATCATACGGGAATAGCCCCAGAAATGATGACCTTCATGTTAATGACAGATATTCGGCTGCACATGCGCACACCGACCACAACATCCTGAACAAATAAAATCAATGACCACTTCCGGGAAGCCAGCTCGCCAACCAGAAAGGACGTCTTTGAGCCGCAAACCACGGCATCTGCACTTCAAACTGCGCAGGTGCACATCAGCCACACCTCTTAATGGAACAAACAATGACAGCTTCCGGGAGACTGACTCCAAGCTTGCGCTGACCGGAAGTGATGTCATTAAATCGCAAATAACGGCAACTGCGCTACAACCCCTATACCGTCAGCTAATATTAAAAACAGTCAGTAATGGAGCAGAACAAAATTAAAAATAAAGGCAAAATCAAAAAGTCTCGTAGGTCAGCTTAAATATGATAGCTTAAATTACCATATGTAAAAAAATAAAAAAGATTGCAAAGAAAAAAATTGAACAATAAAAAAGTTTTAAATACAATATCATATGCAAAAAGGCACAGGGGTAAATGGAATTACATGGAGGTGTGCATAACTAACATAGATGATGAGCAAAAAAAACAATATAATGAAATAGATCAATAAATACAAATATTAAAATACCAACAAAATGCAATCCAGACAAGCAATATCAAAAATGAAGAAAAAAACAGGTGTTGATTTTTTTTTTTTTTAACCAAAAATTTTTTCTTCTAGCTGTTGTTAATAAAACAATGCACGTCCCAATCCACATTCATTCCAAAGGGAGTATAGCTTTTCATATTGTAAATCCAGTGAGTTTCAAGTCTCTTTTTGCAGAGCTGCCTCACCAATGGGGATTAAATCTGTCTATAGCAATGAAACTAGTTCCAAATGGATTTTTCTTATGGCACTCAAAATAGTGTCTTGAAACACTATGTTTCGGAAAGCCCTTTTTTATATTATTAATACGCTCATTAGCTCTGACATTTATCGCCCATATGGTGCGACCCACATATTGCAGGCCTCACGGACAAATCAAAAGATATACTACATTCAAAAAAGTACAAGTAATGAATGTGTTAATGTCATATATCTTGCCTGTCACACTTGAATTGACTATTTTTCTTCTCTTTAATTTTGTTAAGGAGTTCCTGTCCATATCACCCACGGTTCTAATCATTAACTCCAAGTCAGCTGTCAAATACCCGTTATCGACAAACCTATTTTTCAAAATCATGGCCTGCTCCAAAAACCTCTTTTATGGATGCAGTTTCACCGTAGGCATATAAACTGACTTTTGGGTACAGATTTTAACCATTGGGGGTGATGGCAGCTACCCTGCCCAATATAGCCATTCCTATCACTACTTTTAAAGTAGGTAGATGTAATAAACATACCATCTTTGATCTCGATATTTAAATCCAGGAGATGGATCCTGCTGGTGCTAATCTCAAATTGTAATGATATGCCCAAGGTGTTATTGTTAAGCTGTTGCATGAAGAAAGACAGTGACGTCATGTCGCCATTCCATAGGAGGAGGATGTCGTCTATATACCTAACCCAGAAGACCAGCTCTGGACTCCTGTTGGCATAGACGACATCCTCCTCCCATTTGGCCATGAATAAATTTGCCATGCTCGGTGCAAACTTGGCACCCATGGCTACACCTCGGTTATGGAGGTAATGTGTCCCTCTGAACCAAAAAGTAGTTGTGTGTCATGGCAAATCTCAGCAAATCAAGAATGAAGTTCTTTTGGGAGTGAATCAGGCTGACATCTCTATGTAGAAAAGTGTCAACAGCCTTTAAACCATCGGAATGGGAAATTATGGTATAAAGGGAGGACACATCTGCTGTGGACATAATCAAACCATCCTTAAAGGGGTTGTAAAGGTAAAAATTTTTTCACCTTAATGCATTCTATGCATTAAGGTGAAAAAACTTTTGACAGTACCGCCGCCCCCAGCCCCCCCGTTTTACTTACCTGACACCTCGAATCTTCGCTCCTCGTCCTCGTCAGCTTCATTGCAGCTCAGCCTGGTCGCTGATTGGCTGCAGTGGATGGATTGAAAGCAGCGCAGCCATTGGCTTGCGCTGCTGTCAATCACATCCGATGACGCGGCGCGCTGGGGGGCGGGGCCGAGTGATACAGCGAGCGGCTATAGCCGCCGGCTGTATCACGGGAGCGCGCCCGCAAGCACTCACCACCGTGCGAGGGAGCTCGCATGAAGGTGGTAAATGCTTGCGGGGAGGAGCTGAAACAGCCGCCGAGGGACCCCAGAAGACCAGGTTCGGGGCCACTCTGTGCAGAACGAGCTGCACAGTGAAGGTAAGTATAACATGTTTGTTATTTAAAAAAAAAAAAAAAAACATCTTTACAACCCCTTTAACCTCAAGATTATCCAATAATTGGATCACTTGGGAAGAGTCCTTGATGTAAGAATGAGTCTGGGAAACAAGGGGTTGTAAGAAGCCGTCTACATATTTCCCAATGCGTGACCTGATGGAATCCAGCCCACTAATGGTAGGCCTCCCGGATGGATTCATGGGGTCTTTATGTACTTTTGGTAAAAAGTACATAATGGGTTTTTGGGGGGCCAGAGGAATTAGAAAGGCTTTCTCCTTTTATATCAAGCAATTTTTGGGTAAAACCTTGATCTATAAGTTTAATGAGATCATTTTTATATTTAAAAATTGAATCATGATTAAGTGGAACGTACGTATCTGTGTCAGAAAGAATAATATTCATTTCAGCAATGTAGGCTGTTTTGTCTAGCACTACTATTCCTCCCCCTTTATCGGCTGGGCGAATGATAATATCGCTCCTCTTTTTGAGGGAGTCAAGACCATCACGGAATCAAAAGTTATTACGATCCCTTTTTACTTTGAGCTTGTCAGTAATTTTCAAAACAAGCTCATTAAATACTGAAACTGATGGGGGAACAGACCCTGGTGGATTGAAAAGAGAAGCACTCGACAACCCTAAATGTTTTATTCCATCACTTTCATCTCTAGATGGTAGAGTAGGCTGTGATAGAAAGTGTTTTTTGATGTTAATCCTCCTAATAAATTTTTGCACGTCTATAAACGTTCTGAACTTGCCCAGAGGTTTATCTGGAGCAAACTTAAGACCATGGGAAAGCACAAATTTATCATTGTCAGTAAGTGTACTTTTACTCAGATTGAATATCCCAGGGTCACTTAAACTCTGCGTCTTTTTCGGTCTGTCCCCCCCCCCCCCGGTCCCTCTCTTGAATCCCCATCTTTTTTGGTTTTTATGGGGCCAAGGGAAAAAAAAGTAGAAAATGAAGGAGGGGCAGCATGGGGTGGAGGGCTCTCCACATGATGCTGGGCTCTTCTAGGAGGATAATAACCAGGACTATCCCATCCAGATTGTCTATAACCAGGGCATGAATTCCTAGGTGAAGGAGCAGACGAGTGTTGTACTGTGTAACGATTGACATAATCATATCCTTTATAATGATCATCATGGTTCCCAGCCAAAGAACCATAACGATTATACAATGGAACATACTTAGAATAATATCGTGGTGGATAATTAATTTGCCCTCCACGCTGTTGACCGCCATGATTATTGTGATAATCAGTTTTGGCCTGAGGATGTTTGGGTTGTGCTGGCTTTTTAAAACCAACCCTCCTCCAACTTCCATTAGGTGTTTTTATTAATATTATCATCCCTTTCTCGCAGATGGGATACAGCAGCATTGGGTTTTGGATACGGGGTGATCTCAAATCTCAAACTTCTCGGGACCATATTTTCATCCAGGTACTTTTCCAGAAAGGCTATATCCCAATAGCCATGAACCTCTGCTATCATGAAATTTTTTAATCTAATAAATAAACCTCCTATATCGAGGTTTTGTTGAATTTCAACATTATCAAAGACATTCTTTATGTTTAAGGAGCGTGAATCCCTAAAGTCAAACACATCCATGATAAAAGGTCAGATTACTCTGAAAAGCAGCAGATATCAGAATCAAAAAAGTATGTAAAACAACAGATAGGTGGGTATCAGCGCTAAAATAAATAAAACATGTAAAATGTGAAATAGCAGCCAGCACAGTTCGTTGATCACCAAACAAGATAAAATATAGTCCAAAATGCAGCGCTTATTCAACCAGAAAGGGTTCATTCATTGAGGATATGGAAAATATGGAGTTCCCTTCACCGCTTCCAGTGTGTAGGAGAAAGAGCAATAAACAACAACAACAGTGCCAAAAATATGCACTGTCACTGTACTGCTCGCAGGGAAGAAATTAACATCGGGGGCGATTAAAGGTTTAACTGTGTACCTAGCTAATATTTCAGTGTAGTGGAGGAGGTGCTTTTACAAGTGGAAGGCATGGATCTGTGTTTCTGATTTACAGAAACACAGGATCCATGCCTTCTGTACTGACTAGCAATTTGCCTTGCTTACATATCAGCAAACAATCAGCAGGTGCCAGAAACATCGGATCCACGGGACCCGCTGATCAGCTCCTGCTGTGTAAAATATCAGCGGGAGTGAGCTGCCGGCAGCACACAATCGCCCCCAATTACCGGAAGTGCAGGATCACAAACGGCCACATAGCAGATTCACGTCTACAGGGCGGCCGCGCTCTGTAGGATCACGTATATATTGATCCTGGAAAGCGCGGCCACCCTGTAGCAGTAAATCTGCTTTGGGGCGGTCAGCGAGTGGTTAAAACACCTGTGCTAGGCTGTATTTTTAACAGGACCCCAACAGCGATTTTTAAATATAAAATCTATATAAGAGTGTATTTAGTTTGCAAAAAAAAAAAAATGTAATGAGTATGTGCACATCTTTTTTTAAATCAACAAATAAACATTACAGTGTATTCTTTTTCTGACAAAAACTCTAATATTGTTGTGAGTACATGCACTGTATTTAAACACTTTAAAGAGGAGTTCCCATTTAAAAAAAAAAAATTAAAAGTCAGCAGCTACAAATACTGCAGCTGCTGACTTAATAATCGGACACTTACCGATTACCGATAGAAGACCCACTCGTCTCCCCCTCCGTTCGGCGGTGATGGCATTGGAACTGTGGGTGCCCAGCTGTGGCTTCATAGCTGGGCACCCACTGCGCTGCGCTCCGTGATTGGCTGCTCAGTCATCTGGGACCTGTAATGTGTCCCAGATGATTGACAAGAGGGAGGGGGCAGAACTGAGCCCTTCCTGTACCGAGGGGAAGTGATGTCACCAGCCCAGGCACTGAAGGAGGCAGACTACGAGGGACCCCCTAGCAACAGCCATTTAGAGGTGAGTAAAAAAAAATGTTTTTTCCAAATTTTTTTTTTTTCTTTTTTAGGCACATTCATGCATTTATTTTTTTTGGGGTGGAACACCATTTTAACATACCAATCTTTTTAAACAGGACCCACACAAACTATTTTTCAATTAAGAAATCGGCATGAGAATGTATTTGTTTTCTGAAAAGAGCCTTCAAAAATTGTAGTATGTACATGCACAGTAATTACACACTTTGACTTGGCACCATTTTCAACAAGACCCACATAGGTCATTTTTAAATCAAGATAACCAGAAAGTTTATTTATTTAGCTGAAAGCTAAGCAGGGCAATAACTTATCTGCAGGATGTGGAAACCGTGCTAAAAGATCTGAACAAATTAATGGGATAGGCAACTACATGGCAAATGAGGTTCAATGTAGAAAAATGTAAAATAATGCATTTGGGTGGCAACAATATGAATTCAATCTATACACTGGGAGGAAAACCTCTAGGGGAATCTAGGATGGAAAAGGACCTGGTAGATGATAGGCTCAGCAATGGCATGCAATGCCTAGCTGCTGCTAACAAAGCAAACAGGGATCAACTCCAGAGATAAAACGATAATTCTTCCTCTCTACAAGACTCTGGTACGGCCGCACCTGGAGTGTGCTTGTGAGTTCTGGGCACCAGTCCTCAGGAAGGATGCACTGGAAATAGAGCGAGTACAAAGAAGGGCAACTAAGCTAATAAAGGGTCTGGAGGATATTAGTTATGAGGAAAGGTTGCGAGCACTGAACTTATTCTCTCTGGAGAAGAGACGCTTAAGAGAGGATATGATTTCAATTAATAAATACCGTACTGATGACCCCACAATAGGGATAAAACTTTTTTGCGGAAGGGAGTTTAACAAGACACGTGGCCACTCATTAAAATTAGAAGAAAAGAGGTTTAACCTTAAACTACGTAGAGGGTTCTTTACTGTAAGAGCAGCAAGGATGTGGAATTACCTTCCACAGGAGGTGGTCTATTAGAAAACTATTAGATAAGCACCTGAGCGACCGCAAACATACAGGGATAAACAATGAAATACTGACCTATAATCACACACATGGGTTGGACTTGATGGACTTGTGTCTTTTTTCAACCTCACCTACTATGTAACTATGTAACAAATCATACAGGCAACAGTCCATTTGCTCTGACTCCATTAACAACTTAAGGGCTGAGCCTCTTTTTGACACTTGTTTACTTTTTTTTTGCTAGAAAATTACTTAGAACCCCCAAACATTCTATATATTTTTTTCAGAGACCCTAGAGAATAAAATGGCAGGCACTGCAATACTTTATGTCACACCGTATTTGTGCAGCAGTTTTACAAGCACAATTTTTTTGGAAAAGATACACTTTTTTGACTTAAAAAATTAAACAGTAAAATTAGCCCAGATTTTTTATATTGTGAAAGATAATGTTACGCCGAGTAAATTGATACCCAACATGTCATGCTTCAAAATTGCGGCCACTCATGGAATGGCGACAAACTTTGACCCTTAAAAATTTCCATAGGCAACATTTAAAAATTTCTACAGGTTTCCAGTTTTAAGTTACAGAGGAGGTCTAGTGCTAGAATTATTGCTCTCACTCTAACAATCGCAGCGATACCCCACGTTTTCATATCTGGGCGCGACTTACATATGTGTTCGCTTCTGCGTGCGAGCTGGGCCGGACGGGGTGCTTTCAAATTTTTTTTCTTATTTATTTTAATTTCAATTTTTTATTTTTACACTATCCCCAAAAAAAAAAAAAAAATTGGGGTCACTTTTATTCCTATTACAAGGAATGTAAGCATCCCTTGTAATATAAAAAAAGCATAACAGGACCTCTTAAATGTGAGATCTGGGGTCAAAAAGACCTCAGATTTCACATTTACACTTAAATGCAATAAAAAAATAAATGAATAAATAAATAAAATATAAAAATAAATGTCATTTTTTTTTTTTTACAAAAATGTCCCCTTTAAGACCATTGGACGTAAGTGACGTTTGATGTTGCTTCCGTCATCCAATGTTATAGAGCCAAGTGGGGGGCCATCTTTCCCTTACTCTGCTCCAGGCCTGTCAGGGGAGAGGATGCACAGTAGGAGGGGGGCCCTCTCCCGCCCTGATAAAAGTGATCTTGCAGTGAATCCCATGTACAATGATGACGGTTTGTGGTAAGTGGTTAAACAGTCTAGGAGGTGTCTTTTTAAGATTTATTGCTTGTAGAACTTGTACAAGCAATGGGTTGTATGGGTTGGTATGGGATACTCCAAAAATGTTTGTAACGGGGGGGACACACTTCAGTAGGCAAACCATCTTTGAGCAGTCTTAAACCAGTAACCAGGGGGAAGGCCAGAACTGAGACTCTATAGGAGCAGACTCAGATAAAGAGCTACCACTGACCCCCAAAGTAGAACAGCACACAGTCATTGGATACCTAAAGCGTTTGTTACCCCAAAACCCCAAAACTTCATATTCCTGATATGTTCCTGCTGTACCATGTACTTGTATGGGAAGGTATCCTGTTCTCTTGGTATTGCTTCCTTTTATGTGAAATCCCTGGTGTTCCTGCCAGTCCATTTTGCTTTCCTTTTAAAAACTGACCACACTAAGCAGGAGCACACTCTGTTGTCAGTTCTCTAGCTATGCTGGGAACTCAGCCTGTGCTCTTCCAATGATCAGACTTGTCCTGACATGCCCCCCGACTTCACTGGAAAGCTCAGTGTGATGCCACTTCTCCTCCCGCCCAGCTCTATTGCAGCTGAGAATAGAGAGAATGTGATCACTAATAAAAAAGGGAAAGAAAGTATTTATAATGTATTTTATAGCTGTACAAAAATATTTTGCCTTTCGTTTCTATTTTAAGCTGAATGGGATGTTTTACAAGGTGATTGTTTACAATCACTTTAAGTTTGGGTCAGTACTCACAGTGTCCTGACACCTCTCAGTTTCCACCAGGCGCTCCTTGGTGAGTTCAGCAGACCAAGTCCTTAGCTTTAGAAGAAATTAGTAATAGGCCCACCAGCTCTGCTAGAGCAACCCCTGAGGCTGGGAACTACTTCAGCAGGACAGGAACAGGGCTGCTCCAGACCTCAGCCTATTTATGTTCTCCCCAGCCACCTACTTGACACACCTTCCCAGAGATTGGCTGAAGCAAAATAAATATTTAGGCTGCCCATTTGACTCTCCCAGCCTTCTATGTTCTGGAAGCCTCTAAAATGCTTCTGCTCAAATACCGTGCAACATAAACCGCTATTTTATTCTCTAGGGCCTCTGCTAAAAAAAATATATAATATTTAAGATTTCTAAGTAATTTTCTAGCAAAAAAAAACACAGATTTTTACATATATGAGAGGAGTGTTAGAATTGGCCGGGTAGGCAAGTGGTTAATACCAGAACCCACAGGAAAATCAGACCTGCTGAAAGCAGATCACTTCTCTTTTTTAATGAATTTAGCTTAGACAGGGTTTATTGTCTAAAGGCAATGATTTACTAAAGAAAATGAACAAGAACAGTGATAAATGATTAAAGTATGCATGTATTGTGACCCGCAAACACAGTGATATACAGTATGTACATAGTGACTACAATCTTTGAACATAGTTGATCAAACATTGATGTGTATTGTGTACGATGAGGTCCCTGTTTTTTCTGCATGTTCAACATACTAATAATATAAAATCAAAGGCAGAAATCACAGCTCACCTGTTTAACCTGGTCTGCCCGGTGAGGTGCCCGGGTGGAATGTTACTTGCTTCAAAATAATTGAAAATAGTACAATCCTGGACACTTAATGGTCCCCGATAAAATATATCTTCATGTACAACAATTGTTCCTTTATTTAAATATGATTTAAGGTTGACCTGTGATGCTAGAACAATGTTCATGTATGATTCTTGTGTATGAAGGTATATTTCTGTTAAAAATCTCTACATTTGATACAACAAAATTGATGGGCCATGTCACACTTATGATCCGGACGCTGGCGACAACGTGTCACTGTACATGTCAGAGAAATACTTGTTTCCACGAATGAGCAAGGTGTCACTCTCTCACTGACTGAAACACAGTACAATCTTCTTTGGTGCCAAAGGATGGATAACTTGTTAATTTGGACAGAGAGAGACACTGTGAGAAGAAGCAAGCATTTCTCTGTTCTGTATAGTGATTCTCTCGCTGCCATGCTTTATCATAAGTGTCATGGTTCTAAAAAAGAGCAAGCATGTAAAATTATAAAGACAAATTAAAAATCACTTTAATGTAAAGCCTACAAAAATAGCTCCAAATGTTTTCTCACTGAAAACACACTATACTTTCCCTTGCAAAGGAATTTTGTATTTGGGGGGGAAAAAAACATTGCCATTGCTAAAGTCCCCAAAAAATATTAGCTTGCCAATTTCTCTAGCTTTATAATGCTCTGAATTACTAACCTGGAATAAGCAATTTAAATACATGTTCCAGATTAGTGCTTTCTAAAGTATTGAAGCAATTGGATCATTATGACAGAAAGGACATCTAGCAGAAGATTAGGTCAGCAATGGCATGCTCCATATTTTCTTAGGACATGTTTCATTTAAACATAATGAAAATAGGCTGTTGAACAGCTGAAGAGTGGAATTATATCACATGGAAACAGGGTACTCACAAATCAGCTTGTAAATGTGAAGGCTTGCGCCTTTTTACAATGATCAAGGGGATTTTTTTATTTTTTATTTTAGTGTTTTTATCTTTACTATCTTTCACAAAGCCAACAGAGCTTTTAAATCCTAGGTTCATCTTCACATTATGCATCTGTTATAATGTGAAAGCTTTGGTCCGTTATCTCGCTGCGCTCATTCTAAAGCTTTCTTTCAGCATAATCAGGACTTTTCCCTCACGTGACCTCCATGTCAATGACTTGTTTTCTTTCTTTGGTCACTCATTTATGAATATATCAAAACCTTTGTCTATTTTTTCTCTTCAGGCAGCACCAGCTCTGGTTACTCATTATTCGTATACTACTTGGAAGGTAGTCTGTACTAACATGTTGTAGCGGTTTATCATCTGTAACACCACCTTCTGATTTCTTCTCTTAACCCCCAAAGGCAACTGTAAGGCCTCATGCACACTGGATGTTATAATAACGTTATAAAAATATCAGTAGCTTTGCAGTGAGTTTTTCAACGTTTTTCCAATAATGTTTTTTAGCGTTTTTTTGCGTTTTTTGCTTTTTTTAGTGTTTTCAGCTTTTTTTTTTGCAGTTTTTTGAGCATTTATCTGCATTTTTTAGTGTTTTTGGGGCATTTTTTGAGGTTAGAGCATCTTTACAGCTGAAAAAAATTATCTCAGAACCCACTAGTCTTGGACTTTTTTTACAACCAAAAAATACCCCAGCCAAAAATAGTTGATAACAGCCTACGTGTGCATGGACACATAATATAACATGCAGAGTTTATTGACTGTAGAAAAAAACATCTGAAGCCAAAAACAGCAGCTGTAAAAACGTCCAAAAGCATCCAGTGTGCATGAGGCCTTATATATTTTTTTTAAATAATCTTTTTTTAAGACTTTTTTAAACTGTATTGTACTGTATTTACTATGTACAATCTTTGTTGAACATTTAAACATTTACTACATGACAGAGGTCTCTCAAAGCACAAAGGAGCACTAGAAGTAGCTCCCTTTCATACACAGCTATCTTTCACTAAAATTCTACGGAGTCATCTTATGAGAAATTTAATTTGCAAAGAATGAATTAATTTGTGTGTAATGCTGGGCATTCACTAGTAGAATTCTGTATGAACGTTCACAAGAACATTGTTAGAACACTCTTTCTTGCAATCACTGAGCCAACTAATTTTGAAAGCCCTCCCATTCTCATTCAGATCTACTGTTTGAATGTAATCCCAGATGTATTAAACAGATTTCAATACGTACAATACGTACAATATGTGCGATTTTTTGTAAACAAAATTTCCCATACGAAAACTATATTCACAGTTAAAATTTTGTTTGGGGGAAAAAAAACAATCCTATTGCTTTAAAAAATGTTGTCACTATGGTTGAAAATTAATATTAATTTGACCCCACTAACCATTAGATATTCAAAAGAATGTTCTACAAACAGACAGTTTCATATACAATTCTACTAGTGCATAGCCAGCTTTAATGTCTTTGCTATAGCAACCCCTGAGGCTGGGAACTACTCCAGCAGGACAGGACTCTCTATGTTCCTGGAAGCCTCTAAAATGCAGGGAGAAGCAATCAAACCTGCAGACTGTAAAACCTAGAACAGCCCAAAGAAATCAATAGACTACAGAGGTGCCAAGAACTAAATTTTCCTAGCATTCTATACTCAGGAGCAGTGAGCTTGTACTGCAGGCAGAGGAGTACGGAGTGTATGGCGGTGGGTAGCTTGTGCAAGAGAGGAGTGCCGAGTCTATGGCGGTGGGTAGTATGTGTAGTGAGCCGAGTGTGGAGTGTATGGTGGTCACAGGAGGGGGGCAGCATCACTGGAGGTGGGCAAAGGGACAGGAGGAGGGCAGCATCTCAGGAGGGGGGCAGCGGGCCAGGAGGAAGAAAGCATCACAGGAGGGGGCAGCAGGACAGGAGAGGGGCAGCATTGCAGGAGGAGGGCAGTGTAGCAGGAGGAGGCAGTGGGACAGGATGGGAGCAGTGGGACAGGAGGGGGCAGTGTCACAGGGGTGGACAGTTGGACAGGAGGGGCATGCTCACAGGAAGGGGGACAAGAGGGGGCAGCATCAGAAGAGGGGGCTGTGGGACAGGAGGGGGCAGCATCAGAGAGGGGGCAGCAGGACAAGAGGGGGCAGTGTCACAGGAGGTGAACAGGGTGACAGGAGAGGGGCAGCTTTAGAGGAGGGAGCTGTAGGACAGGAGGGGGCAGAATCACAGAAGGGGGGCAGCAGGACAGGAGGGCGGCAGTGTCTCTGGAGGTGAGCAGCATCACAGAAGGGGGCAGCAGGGCAAGAGTAGGTAGTGGGACAGGAGGGGGGCAGCTCAGCAAGGTGGGGCCAGCGGGACAGGAAGGGGGCAGTATTACAGGACAGAGAAGAACCTCTCTGGCATCAGGCAGTGGTGGGTGGTGGGGCTTGAGCGGTCAAGGATAGGCAGCATGGGGGGCGAAGAGATGCTCATAAGTCGAAGTGTGGTGTACGGGGATGGCGGCGGTAAGGAGGGGGAGCATTTCAGACAGGTGTCCAGCTCTCACAGAGAGCTGCTTCTGCTAATCATGAGGCTTCCAGCCTGAGTGAGACATGACATGCCAGAGAGAGCTGAGCCACCAGAGACATCCTGCAGCTTTAAAGATTGCTTATTGATCCCCTAGCATACCTCCCCTAGTCCAGGGTGCCCTGTGCCCCCAGCTCACCTCCGATGCCTGGCTCGCCCCCCTCCTCCTCCCTGCTCCATCCAGGCGGCAGGGTGGGCACTCTGCATGGATCACCAGCAATCCACATGTTGGCTGGGCTCCCCTCTGCTCAAATGAGTAGCACTTCTCATTCGTGAAGGTGTGAACCGGTCCTACCTTCTCTCTGGGACCGGTCTGCCCCCTGCTTGCTGTGCCGTTGGTTGGGTGTGTAGGGAATCCCTCTACACAGGCATCCATGGGTGCAGAGTGGGTCAGAGCACAATGGACCCCCTCGGGAGCTGTGTGCAGTGCACACGATGCACCCATGGATGATACTCTACTGACGTAGCAACAAGCAGCCCTTGCAAGGCAATGATGGGCAGTCAGTGTTACCCTGTAGCACTCCAGAATAGGATTATTGTTATTCATATACAGGATTTATATAGCACCAACAATATGTTTACAATATAAATGGGGAAAATACAATTACAACACAGTTCAATATAGTTTACAATCTAAAGGGAGGGGGAGGTGGTACAAAAGGTAAAGTAAAGTTAAGTGAAAGTGGGGAGAGGGTTGGCAGAAAAAGCTCCAGTTATTCCCACTATTATTAGTTTAAGGTCCATGTCATCATCAGTGCAACATTTTGCCACAATTACCAGTTTGTTGCCTGCGTATTGTGACAATTACCTGTTTGTTGTTCATGTATTGTCATGATTGTCCATTTGTTGCCCATGAGTACTAACAGTTGCTCGTTTGTAATCTATGTGTTGTCAGAAATGCTGTTTTTTACCTCTATATTTTCATGTCACATCTTAGTTAGAGGACCATATTTCTACTGCTTTTCTGGTGGTGTACACGGTATCTAATACATTTACATGTACATTTTCTTTTTTTTTTTTTTTTTTCAAATATCTTTTTATTAAGGGTTTTCCAAGAAAAATAATTCACAATATTATACCATACAGAGTATTTTCAGAAATGGTATGACAAATTTACAAGGTCATTAACATATCCCCATAAGCTTTTAAATTGAAACTGCAGCTTAAGTCTTAACAATCGTATAATGATTATAATCAAACAACCATATTGACAATCAATGTAATAAATTGGAGAATATTTATCTCAAACTATAAAGAAAAAGGTAAAAGAAAAGAAAACATTATTAATGAAGGAGGTAGGGACTCTGGCTCCCTATTGCATATTAAAGAAGAAGAACAAGGAGAAAGAAAGTATACATATACAGTTTTTATGTAATTTTTCTGAAACTAATCCAAGGATCCCATTGTTTATATAGACGAAGAGTGTTTCCCTGTATATTTGCCATAATCTGTTCATATTTAAAAGCTTCGTCAATTTTCCTAATGACATCACTAATATTCGGTGATCTGCTAGATTTCCATTTGCTAGTGATTGTCAATCTGGCTGCCATCAGAATTTGTATCACCATTGGCCTAAGAGCAGGAGGGTATTGGTCTATGTTTATGCTTAAAATGGCTAATTCTGCTTCACCTTTTCTAATAAAACCTGTAATTTTTTATATTAATTTAAATATTGCTCTCCAAAAACTCCACAGGTTGGGGCACTCCCATATCATGTGGAGAAGAGTACCTACTCTACCGCATCCTCGCCAACATTCATTAGAGCTATTGTTGGAAAATTTTGCGGTTAGATAGGGGGTAAAGTACCATCTAAGTAGTAGTTTTTGGGCTGTCTCCCAGTGTGCTGTAGATCTCGTGAAACAGTTGTTAGATTTAATGGCTTCCAGCCATTGTTTTTCTGAAAAGGTCATAGAGAGTTCTGACTCCCATTTTTGGTGTGCTGGCAATTTAATGTATGAATCTTTTTGTTGTATTAAGGTGTAGAATAAGGAAATTCCTTTCTTTGAGGTAGATTTGTCATTCCAGTATGCCCATGCCTTATGTGGAATTCTAATAGGTTGCACCTGGTGAGATTTCAAGAATGTTGTGATTCTTATGTACATGTAGTAATCAGAGGCAGGAAGAGAGTATTTTTGGGCTAGTGTGTTGAAGGGAATGATTTTTCCTCGGTCAAACATATCCGAGATTAGGGTTATTCCTTTATGTTCCCACTGTGTTGTTTTTAGATCTCTAATATGTGTGCAAATTGAATTAAGTGGGGTGGGAATTTCCGTAAGGTCTGTGTTGTATCTTATTTCAGAACAGAATTTCTTCCATGTATCTAGTACTAGTTGTATGGTGGGATAATTAGATTTGAGGTGAGTATTTGAAAAGAGTTTGCTAGCAGTGTGGATCTCAGGGAATTAGGGTTCTACCAGGCTTGTTCTATAGTGGCCCAATGTTTAAAGTGATGTATTTGGAACCAATATTTTGTTTGATCCAGTATACTTGCAATGAAGTAGTCTCTTAAAATTGGGAGCCCCATTCCACTTGCCTTTCTATGTCTCGAGAGAGAAGACTGAGAGCATCTCGGTTTTTTGTCTGCCCATACAAATTTATGTAGCTGCGACTGGGCTGTTGTAAAAAATATTGCTGGTATAGAGATTGGAAGAGCTCTGAAATAATACAGTATTTTTGGTAGAATAAGCATTTTGTATGCCGCCAGTCTTCCCATCCAAGACAAACAAAAGGACTTTAATCTAGTAAGTTCTGGTTGGATAGAGGAAATGAATGGAACCAGGTTCACTTTAAATAGATTGCTGCTTGGTGTCGTCAATTTGATCCCTAAGTATTGAATAGGTTTGTCAGCCCATGGATACGGAAAGCGTGATGAAAGGGATTGGCGGAGTTTTTCTTCTATGTTTATGGCAAGTAGGTTAGATTTTGTTGCGTTTACTTTGTAGTATGAAATTTGATTAAAATAGTTCAAAATATTGTGTACTGTTTGTAAGGAGGTGGTGGGATTGGAAAGTGATAGAATCACATCATCTGCGAAAAGGGAGATGGTGTGTGCTTCCTTGGAGATTGTGATACCTGAAATTTCTGGGTGTGATCTAATTTTTTCGGCCAGGGGTTCCATTAATAAAGCAAAAATAAGGGGGGATAGGGGGCAGCCCTGTCTTGTCCCGTTGGTAATATTGAAGCTATCCGAGAACATTCCTTCCGTATATACCATTGCAGAGGGGTTAGTATATAGTGCTAAAATGGCTGAGTTTATTTTCCCTGAGATGCCAAATTTGTCTAAAACGAGTTTCAGGTATCCCCAATGGATCCTATCAAAGGCCTTCTCTGCATCTAATGATAGAAGCAGAGAAGGAGTGCCCGAGGATTCCGCTGCGTTAGGTAGGTTAATAATTCTTCGTGTTGCATCGGGTGCCTGTCGGCCTGGGATAAACCCAACTTGGTCATGTTTAACCAAGGTGGGCAAGAATTGTGCCAGTCTATTGGCTAGAATCTTTGCATAAATCTTCAGGTCTACATTTAGCAAGGATATAGGCCTGAAGTTTTGTGGAGTGTCAAGAGATTTCCCAGGTTTGGGTAAAGTCACAATTGTGGCGGTTAACATTTCTGAAGGGAATGAAGATGTAGATATGGCTGATGCGTATACATTTAATAAGTGTGGGCCTAGTATGGAGTGGAATGTCCGGTAGTATTCTGATGAAAAACCATCTGGGCCTGGGGATTTGTTGTTGGGGAGAGATAATATTGTTTTATTTAGTTCAGACATAGAGATTGGTGCGTTAATAGATTGTAGTTGGTCTAAATTTAATTTGGGCATTGAGATAAAGTCCAAAAATGTCTGAATCATCTCAGGGGATGGTTGGTGGGTTGTAGTGTCGTCTTTTAGATTGTAGAGATTATTATAGTAGTCTCTGAAAGCATTAGCAATATCTTTTGGGTTGGATAGTCTAATGCCTGTACTTGGGTGATAGATAAATGGAATTTTTTGTTTGATGGTTTTTCCTTTACTTGATTTGCTAGTAGTTTACCTGCTTTGTTACCATGGCTGTAGTAATGAGCTTTCCATTTTTGAACCGTATGTTTGTGTTGGGAGATAAGTATCAGTCTAAGATCATGTCTGTGTTGATCTAGTTGTGAGCTAGTTTTAGGATCTGGAGCTTTTTTATTTACTGATTCTAGGTTTTTTATTTGTAAGAGTAGATCATTCAATTTTTTGTTTCTTTGCTTTTTAGCTACACTGCTCATTTTCATGAGGATACCTCTTATGTAAGCTTTATGACAGTTCCATACTGTAAAGGGATCTGGCACTGATCTGGCATTAGTATTGAAGAACTCGTGTAGTTCTTTAGTAATGGTATGCTTATGGTCTGGACGTGTAAAAAGAAAGGTATCATTTTTCCATCTGTTTGCCCTTGTTTCAGTGCGAGATCCCTCCACCATAATAGAGACCGGAGCGTGGTCTGACCATGTAATATTATGTACATTGGACTGTCTAATGTTCTGTAGCAGAAATGTATCCACCAAAAAGAAATCAATTCTTGAATATGTGCGATGCACACTCAAGAAGTAGGAATAATCCCGCTCTGTCGAGTGTTGACATCGCCACACGTCGTGTAGACTTTCTGAGGCAATGAAGCGCGAAAGGGTCACTCTTTCCTGAATTTTTGGGTTCTCGGCCGAGACATCTAAAGTTTTGTTTGGTATAGCGTTGAAATCTCCACAAATTATGGTGTACCCCTTTTGCACTGCACGTA
Organism: Aquarana catesbeiana; assembly: GCF_042186555.1. NCBI lineage: Eukaryota > Metazoa > Chordata > Amphibia > Anura > Ranidae > Aquarana > Aquarana catesbeiana. The sequence continues at coordinate 237,161,370 of NC_133328.1, forward strand.
CTCGTTTCCAAATTCTGTTTAAAAAAGAGATTTGTTTCACATTAGGTAAGTAGACATTTACTATAGTATATACTGTGTTGTTTACCTCACCAACCAGTATAATAAATCTACCCATGTCATCTGCCTCCTTGTAGATCTGACGAAAGGAAATAGTGTCTTTGATGAGTATAACTACCCCCCTCTTCTTCTTTGGAGCATTGGAACAAATAATTGTTGGAAAGTTTTGATGGGAACATTTCGGAGGTTTGGATACGGAAAAATGAGTCTCTTGAAGACAAAGAATGTCACTTTGCAGGAGTCGAGCTTCTTTCCAAAGCATTGACCCTTTTTGTGGGCTGTTCAGTCCGTGAACATTAAACGAGGAGATTTTAAACCCCATGTTGATAATCTTGAAGAATGAGTATGATAACATTCCTTGGATTATTAGCCTTGTTGAAAGGTAAGCTGAAGTAAGATTTCTTGTAGAAGAGTTATTTTAACAGTGAACCAGAGTCCCTGAGTTGTGAAGCTGTTAAGGTATTGTCTCAGAGATTAATACAACAAAAATGAAAAATCTCCAATTAAAAGTAAAGAAAAAGAAAGTTAATAAAAAATTTTAACGATTCAACTGAATCTGTTGGGATAGTATCCCGTAACTTCTCAGGAGCTAAAAGAGAACCAAATAAAGTTCCACGGGTGTACCGGAGCACAACTTTGTATATAGGTGGTTATGTATAGCTTGAGCCTGAGTTTAATGCATCTTGTGGCCAGGTGGGAGAATGTGTACGGGGTGATGAGGCACTTGATGGTGGGTCCTCTGTCTTGTCTAGAATGTCCCAGTCCTTCAGTAACCATATGCCATCTTCCACTGACTGGATTGGGAACGTTTTCCCATCTTTTGTAATTAACAGCTTTGCTGGATAGGCCCATCTATAGGCGATGTGGTGGTTTCTCAATGGTTTGGTGATGGTGGCCAAATTCTTCCGTCTTTGCATTGTGTATGCTGACAAATCAGTAAAGAAGGAGAGGCCTTGGATGCATGGTAATGCGTTGTCAGGGTTTCTCATGCATTGAAGAAATTTCTCTTTAGTTTGGTAGAAGTGGATCCTTGCAATTGTATCTCTTGGCAGATGATCAGGTAAATGCTTAGGTTTCGGCAGTCTATGGATCCTATCGATAGAGAGATCTGTCACTAAAGCATCAGGAAGCATTTCTTGTAGGATGTTCTGAAAGTAAGCGTTTAAGTTTGATGGCTTTACTGACTCGGGTATCCCCCTGATTTTGATGTTATTTCTTCTCGAACGATCTTCGAGGTCGGCCATTTTGGACTTTAATTGATGTATTTCGTCGTCTTTCTCATTATGAGCATCAATCACTTCATTTATGGCACCCGCAAATTCTCCCATTTTGTGCTCAATATGGGTAACCCTGTTATTGACAGCTTTAATTTCTGTTTTAAAATGACTGGTAAGGGTTAATATGTCCGCATGCAGGGTGCTACGGAGGGACACTAGCATGTCCTTTAACGTTGTGTCAATTACCGGCTGGTTTTTAGTAGGAAACTCCAAGATGGAGTCCTGGAGCTCCCTGGTATCATTAAGAGATGTGTCTGTTTCTTCCTCAGCCATGTTACTTCCCTGCATGTGTTGTTGTTTCGCCTTGACTGGGCTAGATGATGAGGAAGATGTCTGGGAATTAGTATATTTCCCTTTGTGCCCCTTGTGAGGATGAGGTATGGAGCGTTGTGTGTTGCTGTTGTAGCTAGAGAGCCTGCCACGCTCTCCGTCGTTATGCTTACCGGCGCCATCTTGGGCCTGTGTGCTGCGGGGAAGCATGTAGAAGTCCGTCATTCTGCTTATCTTCCCGGTTTCTTTCCTTTTCCTGGACATGGTCCCAGGGTGTGCCCGACCTGATGGGGGTGAAAATCTGAGCTTTTTGAGGCTCAGGAGTCGCTCTATGAGCTCCGGTGTGCCCGTGGATAACAGAGCTCTCTCACACTGCGGCCTTTCACCTCGGCTGCTGGCGACGCCCCCCTACATGTACATTTTCTACTACACTTCTGGTGGTGTGCACAGCAATACAGTGCAACCATAGTACAGTTGTTAATACAGTGCAGGCGGTGTACACAGTATCTAATACAGTGTGTACAGTGTCTACTACACTTCTGGTGGTGTACACAGTATAAAATACAGTGCAGCCGTAGTACAGTTGCTAGTACAGTGCAGGCGGTGTACACAGTATCTAATACAGTTTGTAGAGTTTCTACTACACTTCTGGTGGTGTACACAGTATCTAATACAGTTTGTAGAGTTTCTACTACACTTCTGGTGGTGTACACTGTATCTAATGCAGTGTAGTGTGGTGTTGCAAAACAAAATATACATAATTTCCAGAAGGCCAACAAGGAAAGGCAGGCGCTCACAGACTAAAAAGAAGGCAAGCAGCCTCTGTGTCTATAGTCAACAGTGCTGGTCGTGGACATGGTACATCCTCTGCAGGTGGCCGTGGGGCACGTTTGTCCTTTTTTTCTGCTGCTGGCCATGTTATTGAGCCAGAACATGCTGAAGAGTTAGTGGAGTGGATAACAAAGCTGTCCTCATCCCCCTCATCCTCTGTCACCCAGGCTCAGAGTAATTTGCCTTCCAATGCAGCTGCCAAAGGGGCCTATTCCACCGGCTCCTTGTCCACAGTCATTCCTTCTGTAGCCCCACCATCATGCATGGAGGAGTCCCCAGAACTATTCAACCACAGTGTCGGGTACATGCTGCTGGAGGATGTGCAGCAATTTAAAGGCTCTGATGTTGGTTCCCAGGTTCAGGAAGGGAGTAATGTGAGCCTATAGAGAGGGGGTGCCCAAGAAGGACAAGAAACTGTCAGTCATGTTCCACCAGCTGCAGCATGCTGCCAAGGTTTTTCCAGTGACGAGGAGGGAGGGGATGATGAAGTCACTGACTTTACTTGGGTGCCTGAGAGAAGGGAAGAGGAGGAGGTACAACTCCAAGGAGGCAGGATGTCCTCTAGGGGGCATCTTAAGGGCAGCCACCCTATTGCATCACACTGCAGAGCTCCACAGGTGCAGGTTGCTGCTGACTCCCCACTGACTTTTAAAATTTCCTTGGCGTGGGCCTTTCGACATGTGTGCAGCAGATTGCACCATTGCTGTTTGTAACCTATGTCTGAAGCTGATCAAGCATGGCCAGAACAGCAGCCGCTTGGGCACCACATGCTTGACCAGACATATGATGACCTGCCATGCAGTCCATTGGCAAGAGCCACATCAAAGAAAAAGGCAGACTTCTCCTTACTCCTCATCTGTGCTCTCAAATCCCACTATACCTCCAGTCCTCTCAAAAACCTGCACTGAGAGGAATGAAGGTATAGCAAAAGGTGTCCCAGGTACTTGCAGCTAATCTGCTAGCGGTACACCGCCATCTGATTTTAACATGCAAATTTCCCTACCCCAGTTGCTGAACCATAAAAAGAAAAATCGGTCCCAGCCATTCACATGCTCAGCGTCTGAATGCTAGCTTGCCAAAATTGCTAGCACTGGAACTGCTGCCTTTTCAGCTGGTAGGCTCTGCCCCCTTTTGTGAATTTGTGGAACGTGATGTACCTCAGTGGCAGGTTCCAAAATGCCATTTCTTTTCATGGAAGGCCATTCTGGCTCTCAATCTGCATGGGGAAGGCAATGTTTTGGCCTTGTTGGACAGGGCGGTCTGCAGTAAGGTGCATATTACTGCTGACTCATGGTCCAGCAGGCATGGGCAGAGACTTTACCTTTCCTTCACGCCACACTGGGTAACTTTGCTGGCAGTTGGGAAGGATGAAGGACAGGGTTCAGTATTGTTGGAGCTTGTTCCGCCACCACGCCTCCAAAATGCTAGTGGTGATTCTGACACAGCTCTCTGCACCCCTCCTTTTCTTCTTCCTCTATGGCCTCTTCTGCAGATTTGTCCTCTGAACCAGCGGTGCTCTGTAAGCATTTAAGGGACTACGCAAGCAGTCAGGCAAATAGATGCTATGTGGCGCTTGAGTTGGTCTGCTTAGAGGACAGGAGCCACACTGGGGCAGAGATTCTGTCAGCTCTGCAGGGAGGCTCAGAGGTGGTTGACACCATGCCAGCTTCAGCCAGGAATAGTTGCATGTGACAATGGCACCAACCTTCTCTCCGCTCTCCGACAGGGACACTTGACCCATGTTCTATGTTTGGCACACGTCCTAAATTTGGTGATGCAGGATCTCCTGAGGCAGGCCAGAAAAGTCAGTGGTCATTTCCGCTGGCCATACAATGCCAGTGCTCGGCTGGCTGACATTCAAAGGGAATGCAACCTGCCCACCAACCGCCCCATTTGTGACATGCCCACCAGGTGGAACTCAATGTTGGCAATGCTGCAGTGGCTGCACATGCAGCAGAGGGCCATCAAGAGTACCTGTGCGAGTATGGCACTATGATAGGGTCAAGGGAGCTTGGCTTCTTTTCACCACACCAGTGGCTACTGATCAAGGATGCATGCACTGTCCTGTCACCATTTGAGGAGGCCACAAAGATGGTGAGCAGCGACAATGCATGCATCAGTGACACTGTCCCTCTTGTCTTCCTGTTGGAGCACACGCTTCATGGAATAATGGACAGGATACTTGAGGAAGAACAGCAGGAGGAAGAGGAGGACTTCCTTACCGCTCAAGGCCCCCTTTGTTCAGATAGTATTCCTGCGGGCCCGCCAAATACACAGGAAGAAGAGGAGGAAAAGGAGGATTGTGTCAGCATGGACGTGGAGGATAACACTCAGCAGTAGTCTTTAACCGCTTGCCGCCTGCCGTCATATGATGCCCTCGCCTTCCCAACCCACCAGGGTGGTGCGTCAGTGTGGCGCATTTTTTTCAAACTTGTCACTCTTCTTTTGTTTATAGCCCAAAAAATAAAAACCGCAGAGGTGATCAAATACCACAAAAAGAAAGCTCTATTTGTGAGGAAAAAATTATAACAATTTCATTTGGGTACAGTGTTGCATGACCGCGCAATTGTCATTCAAATTGTGACAGCGCTGAAAGCTGAAAAATGGCTTGGGCAGGAAGGGGGTGAAAGTGCCCTGTATTGTATTGATTGCCCAAAAACCCAAGGAGTTGTACGTGGATGGGAGGAGGTTGTTACGGATCATGTGATCCTTAGTGACCCAGAGGACTCAGAATAGAATGCCTCTGCAAACTTACGCTGCATGGCCTCCCTGATTCTGCAAAGCCTGCGAAAGGACCCTAGGATTCATGGTATCAAGGAGAGGGATCATTACTGGCTGGCAACCCTTCTTGATCCACATTCGTGATGTGGTAAATTATGAAATCTCAAAATGCAGCACACATTCTCTTCTTCTTTAATGGGATAATAATGAAGCTGCTTTGCTGGTGACACTGATGAAGTTATTGCAAACAAATTTTCACTACGTTCGTGTTTGTTGGCCAACAATTCCTTGCCGTTTGTATGCAAGACAAAATCCAGGCGCATGCCTTAGGACAAAAGTCTGAGGTTTTGTCTGCGGAAAATCCAATCGTGTGTACGAGGCTTTAGCCTCACTTTTGGCAAACAATGTGCACTGCTATTAAATGATTGCCTTTATTTTGGAGCAGCGGACATTGCACACCACTATTGCCCCCTTCTTTCCCTGCCTCCTACTCCAATCTCAAAGTTCCTAGGTATGATGGTAGGTGAAAGGAGAAATTAAAAAGTATACGCAAAGCAACCCGTTGAATGCATAAAAGACTAGCTAATAGTTACATGTAATATTTTGCATTTACCTAAGAAAAAAATAAGCTAATATTTTTTAAAAGTTGTATACTTTCAATCCTGCTCATAATAAATAAATAAAGTAAATATTGTATGTACAAAACTCACTGTACATATATTCTTTTACCTTTGTTAACCTGTTCTGTCTATCACTTTATCATCTTTGTCACCACTTCACTCATAACTACAGTTCTAGAGTAGCTGTGCCATCGGGTGTTTATTACCTAGGTATACATTTCCCAATCTAGATTTCTCATAGCTGCATACCACCAGCTCTGCTGCTCACAGCATTTCAACTGTTGTGTGAAATGGCACTCAAATAATGTTTTTACTGTAAGGTTACAATAGATAAAGTTATTAGATAAAAATGTGTGATGGTATTTTTTAAAGTAACCTTGTCACCTATTTTTCTTATATTCGTCCGTGCTACCTCCTACTAAGCTATACCTCTCTATAAGCAGCACGCCAGCACTATTATGTGTTCCCACTTATTTAAACATTAAAATTACAAAAAAACAGTGCAGAGCTACTAAATGCTGTGCCTCCTATCCTGCAATCTATCAGCGTTACATATATCCAAATTACACCATATATGTATATAAATACTGTTCCCCTTTTTTTCCTCTTCATATCCTAATCAGGGATGTGCTAAAAAAAAAGAAAAAAAAAAGGCAAACATACTCTTCATAGTGCTTACTGTAAATGAAAACTTTAATAATGTATCTGCACATGAAAATGTGGGTTTTCATACATTAAAGAGCGAAGACCATCTGGAACAGAAGCAACTATTAAAACAGCAAATGTACCAAACTGGCATTAAGACTTTGGGCATGGGGGTGATTGGGTGAATTTTTTTTTTTTTTTTTTACGCTTCGGAAGCTGGGAAAGAGACACCTGCCTGACCAAGGAAATTGCTGCAAATGGCAGGGTGAAGTTAAGAGACATATGGCAAGATTAAAACCTATTCTTAGCCCTACTGTATGAGGTCCCATGCTGACCATCATTCCTGTTTGATGTGCCATAAGATAAGTCTCTCAAATCCTCTGTCAGACTTCCATCCTTAGTGTTTGAAGACACAGATGCTGCAGTGGATGCAGTAGAGATTTTAGTAGGGTGGAGGGAAAGGTGGACTGGTACATTGACCACATCATTGTGCCTCTTCCTCATTTTCCTCCTCTACAATTTCCCAAAAAGAGTCTTCCATCTTGTCATCCCCACCCTCCTGATGGCTTCAATAATTGTGCTTACCTCTCCCTGCCTGTTGTCTTATGCCCCGTACACACGGTCGGATTTTCCGATGGAAAATGTCCGATCGGAGCGTGTTGTCGGAAATTCCGACCGTGTGTGGGCTCCATCGGACATTTTCCATCGGATTTTCCGACACACAAAGTTGGAGAGCAGGAGATAAAATTTTCCGACAACAAAATCCGTTGTCGGAAATTCCTATCGTGTGTACACAAATCCGACGGACAAAGTGCCACGCATGCTCAGAATAAATAAAGAGATGAAAGCTATTGGCCACTGCCCCGTTTATAGTCCCGACATACGTGTTTTACGTCACCGCGTATAGAATGATCGGATTTTCCGACAACTTTGTGTGACCGTGTGTATGCAAGACAAGTTTGAGCCAACATCCGTCGGAAAAAATCCTAGGATTTTGTTGTCGGAATGTCCGAACAAAGTCCGACCGTGTGTACGGGGCATTACTCTCTACCTCTATGATTTTGGTACTCTCTATCGCCACATCAGATAGCAACAATTCTTGAGCATAAAGTTAATGATGGTGTGCTGAATTAATACAGCTGACTCCTCAATGCCAGTAGGGGAGATATTAGGCTTAGCTGTAGAGGAGGGGGAAGAAGAGAACACATTTGCATCCTCTGTTGAAAATGCACTGCTCTACAGCTGGGAGGAGGATGTGGAAGACCTGGTTATCCTCTTCACTGCATCTTTCACATCCTCTGACTGTATAGCATACCTACTGTCAGAAGGGAAATACAGATGGGCACTGTTTTTAAGCTTCCTAGACATGATGAATACAGGGAACTTCCTAACTTTAGTAGCAGATATGGTAATAGGGGGATTGAGTATGTGGTGCTTTGGAGCACTTCACAATGTAGTGATTTGATGCACTAAACTGTACCGCACTAGTATGTGTTGATGTGCTTCTAACAAAGGACAACTTTGCCAGTTAGTTTACCCAAAAAATGATATAGAAACAAAATAAACAAATAAAGCTCCATAAAACATTATACCTAAAACACCAAACATCACGCACCAACCCTTAAAGGCTAAGTTTACTTTTTTTTACTCTAAATTCCAGCTCCCCTATATACCAATATACTATCAATGTACCTATGTTGCAGAAAAATAAATGCTTTATTTTATTTTTAAAACAAGGTCTTACCTTAGCCACTGTTGTGTTCCATAGAAAAGTTCATGGCTTCCTTGTATGTAGATTTAGGACGTAAAAACCAGTAAGACACAGGAAGCAGTTCACCAGCTGACCCCATTGGCACACACCACATTCCCATCAACTATGTTTGCACGGTATCAATCCAGGGATGCGTTTGTCTTGGCTTGTCAATGTAGGCTGCCACAGCTGCTATGTTTGCACGCATCCCCAGCGTCCCTCCAGACGGTTCTGGGCCGCAGGCCATGGGTTAGACACCCCTGATGTAGTGCAAGAGCATGCCTGATTAGATACAGAGTGAATGGATAAATAGGTGGGTTATCCTATTCCAAAGTTTTGGTAAGTTTAAAGGAAATTGTACAGAGATTGTACAGTCAGATTGTGTAGTGTATGGCCACCTTTATACACCTTAAATGAACTAGTCGCACTTTCAGTGCCATTAATTGTTAATGGCACCCCAAACACGAAAGTAAACACACATTTATGTGGAAAAAATCTAGTATCAAATGCATCAAAACGCACAGTAAAATATATGCAAACCTCAACACGCCAAAATGAACCATGGGCTACTTTGCTGGTGTAGGGCAGCCCATTGAAATCAATTGGGCAATTAAAAATGAGGCAAAAAATGTACAGTCTCACTACGTTAGTTGTGAATGGGGCCTGAAAGTAAAATTGGTGTGTTTACACAAGAAAAGTGAGGGTCCAAATAACATCTGTGTGTTTATAAACAAAAACTGAGCGCTTTACTGTGCTGCAATTAATTACATAGTTACATAGTTAGTCAGGTTGAAAAAAGACACAAGTCCATCCAGTTCAACCATTAAAAAAAAACAAAAAAAAAACATTGTACAATCCAATATACCCAATTCTATACCCACAGTTGATCCGGAGGAAGGCAAAAAACCCCAGCAAGTCATGCTCCGATTTGCTACAGCAGGGGAAAAAATTCCTTCCTGATCCCCCAAGAGGCAATCAGATTTTCCCTGGATCAACTTTACCTATAAATGCTAGTACCCAGTTATATTCTGTACATTTAGGAAAGTATCCTGGCCTTTCTTAAAGCAATCTACTGAGCTGGCCAGAACCACCTCTGGCGGGAGTCTATTCCACATTTTCACAGCTCTTACTGTGAAGAAACCTTTCCGTATTTGGAGATTAAATCTCTTCTCCTTCAGTCGTAAAGAGTGCCCCAGTGTCCTCTGTGTTGACTGTAAAGTGAATAACTCAACACCAAGTTCACTATATGAACCCTTATATATTTGAACATGTTGATCATATACCCCCTTATTCTCCTCTTCTCAAGAGTGAATAAATTCAGTTCCTCTAATCTTTCCTCATAGCTGAGCTCCCCCATGCCTCTTATCAGTTTGGTTGCCCTTCTTTGCACTTTCTCCAGTTCCCCGATATCCTTTTTGAGAACTGGAGCCTAAAACTGAACTGCATATTCCAGATGAGGTCTTACTAATGATTTGAACAGGGGCAAAATGATATCTCTCTCTCTGGAGTCCATACCTCTCTTAATACAAGAAAGGACTTTGCTCACTTTGGAAACCGCAGCTTGGCATTGCATGCTATTATTGAGCTTATGATCTACCAAAACCCCCAGATCCTTCTCTACTACGGATTCCCCCAGTTGTACTCCCCCTAGTATGTATGATGCATGCATATTCTTAGCCCCCAAGTGCATAACTTTACATTTCTCAACATTAAACCTCATCTGCCACATAGACGCCCAATCAGACAGTGCATTGAGGTCAGCTTGTAAATTGGAGACATCCTGTAAGGACGTTATTCCACTGCATAGCTTGGTGTCATCTGCAAAGACAGAAATGTTACTTTTGATCCCAGACCCAATATCATTTATAAAGATATTAAAGAGTAAGAGTAATTGCACATGGAGCTTGTACTGCCATTAAATGGTAATGGGATCAGGACATTGGTATGGTGTATAGCAGTGATCAGGACATTGGAATGATGTATAGTGGTGATCAGGACCCTGGTATGGGGTAAGGTGGTAATCAGGATGCTGGTATGGAATATGGCGGTGAACAGGATGCTGGTATGGGATATGGTGGTGAGCAGGATGCTTGTATGGGGTATGGTGGTAATCAGGATGCTGGAATGGGTTATAGTGGTAATCAGGATGCTGGTATGGGATATGGTGGTGAGCAGGATGCTTGTATGGGGTATGGTGGTAATCGGGACTCTGGTATGAGGTACGGCGGTGATCTGGACACTGGTATGGTGTATGAGGACTATCAGGATGCTGGTATGAGGTATGGTGGTGATCAGGATGCTTGTATGGGGTATGACGGTCATCCAGACACTGGTGTGAGGTATGGCAGTGATCAGGATGCTGGTATTGGGTATGGCAAGATCAGGACACTGTTATGGGGTATGTCATTGTTAGTAGCATCACTGGCGACACTGGGACAGGTCTGACAGGAGGCTGACTGCACTGTTTATTTGCATTACACTGGGGGCAGTGATCAGGGAAACTAGGGGCAGGCTGGCACTGGTTTCTGTTTGTGTACATGCAAGTGTGACAGGCAGACAGTACCAGGACAAGGTCAATAAGTACCCAGGGCGAAGATGCCAACCTGCACCCCCCCCCCCAAGAAAGAGCAGGGGGTGGAGCTAGTGGAAGCACATGCAGCACACCAAAATTTATGTAACCAGTATTACTGTTTACATTTGTGATTACTGTGATTGATCATCACAACAATCACAAGGCACACAGCCACTTGGATTGCTCCATGACGGCTTGGTTCATAACAATTAATGGGCACACTGACTTCCCTAGGGTGATTTCTGAAGTGCTGATTATAAATGGTGCTCTAGAGATAGAAATTTACCTTTTTTAACAATACAAACCCATGCAACATCCCAGTTAAGAAAAGCCTCCTTAAGCTGGGTAAACACATATCGAAATGCTGAATTGGCTAAACTTTGATCTGTGGTCCTCCCTGTTCAACAGAGGCCGATTGTTAGACTGGCTTCTGTTGAATGGTCCTTCTGGAAAACCTCCTTTGATCAGTGGTCTGTAGCCAATGGCTACAGCACTGATTAGTGTATTCTGATAGTGTGTGAATCCAGGAATCTGTTAAGCTGGCCATACATTAATTTTTTTTTTCTTTAGCCTGCAAGTTGAAGGAAGACAAATGTCCCGATTCCCCCACCCAAATATATGAGGTATAGGGGGAAGTCACTCCTGCTGTGCTATTGTATTCTAAATGATTGTTCGGGAAAACCCAGACAGGCTGGTTCTCCAGAAATTAATTGGTAGATTGGCTTCTGTAGAACCGGCCTGCCCTAACATAGATCAAAATTCTTCCGGTCCCTGCTGAACCGGCCAAATTTCGATCCATGTATGCTGGAGCTGCATGATTAATCATAAAAAGATTGTGATCTTGATTCAACAACCCTTACGATCTTAAAAGCAGAAGGTTTTTTATCTTAATCCATTCTTTGCATTAAAATAAAAAGCCTTTTGTGTGCAGCATCTGCCCCAGCTCCCCCTAATACTTACCTGAGGTCCCTCTCTGTCCAACGATGTCCACGAATGTCTCAGCTGTTTGAGATTCTCCTGCCCGATTGGCTGTTATACAGCAGCAGTGTCATTGACTCCTGCTGCTGTCAATCAAAGTCAGCTAGCCAATCAGGGGAGAGAGGGGGCGGCACCGGGTCGGGGCTATGGCTCGGGTGCCCCATGGAAAGCTGCTTGCTGTGGGGGCACTGAACAGGAGGGGGGGCAGGAGCAGCGAAGAGGGACCCAAAAAGAGGAAGATCCAGGCTGCTCTGTGGAAATCCACTGCAACAGAGCAGGTATGTATAACATGTTTATAGGAAACAAAACGTGCCTTTACAATCACTTTAATCCAGCATTTCCAAGATTCATGTAACAAGTACAGAGCAGTTCTCTGCAATGCCTTTCCATGATGCCAACCTCATGTGCCTTGCCTGGTTCACTCTGCGCTGTTGATTGGGGAATAGTGCAGTGCTGACAGGGGGCGGGTGATGGGTGTAATGCTACGATCTGCCCTACATGCAGGACCAAAGCTGCTCTCTTTTCTAACATGATACATCCAGCAGCATATTCTGCTCTGGTAACTGCAGTACTCAGCAGACTGTGCCCTCCTCTCACAGTAAATCACTGCATCCAGGGCAGCTGCCCCTCTGCCCCCGTGTCCCAGCTCTGCAGGCAGAGTACACTTGCAGGCTCCTGTAAGGCTACTTTCACACTGGTAGCTTTACAGCTGTTATAGCGGCGCTTTTAACCCCAGCTAGCGGCCGAATAAGGGGTTAATAGCGTCCATGCTTTGCAGGTGCTTCAGTAGCGCTGCCCATTCATTCCAATGTCCCATTCCATTCCAAAGTCATTGCCCTGAACGGAGGTGACCCGTTTGGACATAGATGCTGCAAGATCTGACGCCTACTAACTAAAGAGCCTTATACCGACTCTGCTAGTGTGAAGATCAATATGTTCATGCAAGCTAATCAATGACCATTCAATTGGTACCCCACACTCCCTTCATATAGCCCTTTTTTCTACTCGCCCTAGATTCACCACTGTATATTCTCTAGCACTCAGACATCCACTTGGGTCTGTGCCTTCCTGACACAGTACCCTCTTGGATGGGCTCCGTGATTCGGTGTCTCTTTTTTGGGGGTGGATCAGTGTGGGCAGAGTGGGGCCAGCTACACACACTCAGGCTCCGGTTTTTGGATCCGTGGGTGGTTTTGACATACCCGCCACCGTGATTTGGGCAATGGGTGCTCCAACACTGTCATGTTTGGTAAGAGCTTGTCCCACGAGTCGCCCTTGACGAAGGGATGGTCAGTTTCAGTCCCGAAATGCGTAGGCCTTCGTGGAAGACATTACAAGCATCTTTATCCAATGCACATCAGTACAGCTGTGTTTCAGCTTTTTATTGTGTTCACTGTGTTATGTTTATTAACTATGCTAATGTTTTGTATACATATATACATTTTTCTATGGAATAAAATAGTTTTTACATTACGCTGTTGCCGTTAAAGTCCCACAAACTTTTTTGGGGGTATTATTTTCACCATTCCAATGGGCAGGGGCGGTGGAGGAGCGGTGTATTCACCGCTCCCCCCCACCGCCCCAAAGATGCTGCTTGCAGGACTTTTTTTCCTGTCCTGCAAGCGCACCACCCCAGTGTGAAAGCACTCGGGCTTTCACACTGGGGTGGCTTGAGAGGCGCTTTACACGTGCTATTTTTAGCGCAAAAACATCTGTAAATCGATTCCGTGCTCAGGGGTCTAAGGGTTCTCTCTGCTCTCACAAGTGAACCAATGTGTGATAATATGTGATTGCTGTGATTGGACATAGTGATTGCATGGTGCAGGACCACTTTATATGGTTCTGTACCCAGTAATGTGATCTGCTGTGTCTAGGGGACACAACAATCGCCATGCTCCCCGGTGCATGCTCTGTGAGCTGCACATGAGACTCTGATGTGGGGGGACGTTCAGGTACATCCACCTGCATCACCACTGCTCCTGTCTGGCTGTTTATACACTATGGCCAGACAGTTAAGAATAGTGCCTTGAAATCCACAAAAAAAAAGAAATTATCTTGGAAAATACATTTTCCAGACCAAGGATCTGTAGAAGGGTCTGTAATTTATATCTTAGATTGTATTAATAGCCAAATTTGTATAATCATGGGTAATCCATAGCTTGACCAATTAGTAGTAGCTGTGGAAAAATCCTTGTGAGTCTGCATACTAACATTTTTGCAAATAATTTAGAGTCTGTATTTAGGAAAGAGACTGAATGGTACTTAGTTCGAAAAATTTAAAGGCATTGGTATGGCGGTTTTATTTTCCTGCAGCATTTCCGAGTTGTTCAGTTTTTCTTTGAAAGTTAAAGAGGAGTTTTAAATAGCTGCATGCTTTTTTCTTTTTGTTTTTTCAGTGTTTGAAAGAACCCTGAGGAAATCGTAGGACAATGAAGCTGAACTCTAGACAGATTTAAACGACAAAAAATAATCTAGCTCTGTAATCAATAAGAAATGTAAGTACGAGAATTTGACTTGGTATCAGTCTCCAGCAGTTCCTGTACATTCTGCAGGGCAGCTTGTTCCTTTGAAAAACAACAGACTAATTGGCTGGATGACCAGATGAAAGTAGAAGAAAGAAGGCCTAAACAAGAAAATGAATGCAGCCATAACATCTAAGAATTAGTAAGCTACTAAACAATAAATGTTTGCCTTTGGGTTAAATACCACTTTAAACCATCCAGGAGGATTAAAAATTCTTTGACAAAATATGTTCGTTCCCCTCGACTGACACACTTCCTCTACCGATCACTTCTCTTCCGCTACAGTGGGATGCTTTATTGGGTTTCTCTAAATTATCTTTGAGACCTGGCCCACACAGCCCTATTCACTACATCCCCTACTTCCCACCAGGTAAGCCTCCTACTATCTTTGGAAAAAGGGAATATGTGTACAGGTTTGCATTAGACCACGTGCATGAATAGTATATCCAGTTATATTGAGTTTAATATTAGAATTACGAAGGATTTAGGAATGGAGATACACAAAAGTAGAAGAAAACAAATACAAAACAAATACAAAATAAACAATTTAGGAAACCTAAAAGAAGAAAAAAATATTTTGCTTTTCTTCTATCAAAATGCTACAAATGCTAAAGTGCATTGACACTATATATAGTAGTCCTTTCTCTGCTTTTTCTTCTTTCTCAGATGACAAAGGTCGTCATTCTCTACAACTTTCCCCACCCCAGAAATCCCCCCTAACCTTTTATGCATAGTTTATGTGCAAACCTGGATGTTAAGGGCATAGAAATCTATTTATCTGACCTCTTAATCTATCTTCCTACCTTGCTGACAGAATTTAAGCAATTTGGATGGCTCTTGAAGCTACAAATAAATATGCTAATTCGTGTGCTCTTTATATAACTCTCCCACCTGATCTGGTTCAGAATTCTCAATAATCATTCCCAATTATGTGGAAAACTGAATGATCACATATCTGGGGATCCAGCAACCAGCCAATTTGGGTATGCTTTATGCATGTAATTACCTGCCACTTCTAAAATATTTACAGTAAAGATCTCAAATAGTGGGAAAAAAGCATGTTTTGGAGGGCTGCAATTCTAAAAATGCCTGTACTTCATAGAGTACTGTATTTGCTGCAAGTTATCCCTCTCAGAATCCCTACGGCCTGTTTTACCACATTACTGAAACTTTTTAGCACATACATTTGGAAGAATGCTACTCCAAGAATTAGTTTAGCAATGCTTTGCCCAAGTATAAAGGAGGCATTGGTCTCCTATATGTGAGCCTCTACTATAAGGCTTGTCATTTGACCAGACTTTTTCATTGTTCTACTTTCCCTCTTTCCCCACCTCTCTCCTTTTTTTCCTTCCTCTTTTCATTCTTTTTCCCCTTATTTTCCATCCTTTTCCTTCTTTTTTCCATTTTTCAGTTCTAATACGTTAGATAATTCCCTAAATAGTATTTTATGGTAACGGTTATCACCAACACCTTCGTAGCGTTGTATTAAGAATTTCTCCCAGTACATCAGAGAAAATTGAGTACTGTCCATGATACTTTTTTTATTTGCACTAACATACAATTTTTCAGGACAAGCTTTCGGGGTATGTGCCCTTCTTCAAGGTCCAAGCAGTACTGATTCACAAATTTTAAGCAGCATGTTAAAGAAGAAGAAAAAAAAAAAAAAGAGAAAACCAAACACATACAAATCAATGGTAATAAAGATAGCAGCAGAGTTAGTGAGATAAGACAGAGGGAGAGCTATAGAATGCAGGGGGGGATACTAGTCACAGAGGGGTCGTAAAACTTTAGCATAATGTGTAAGGAAACCAATATCTAAATTCAGGCCATTATTTTTCGTGTCAAAAAGAAGTATCATTCTTAGTTCAAACGTTTTCCTTTCCTGGATAGTTCTGGAATTCCCTTTAAAGCGGGGTTCCACTCAAATTTTTAACTTAATCTTACCCCCTTCAGTTAATTGCATAGATGTTCAAATGCCGCACGAAAATTTTTTTTATCGCTGTAATTACCTTTATATTGTACTTTATTGTGGCACTTCCTGTCTCTCCTCCCATGGGAGTAGGTGTGTTTATTGCCTTTCCCCGGCGCTGCACTGTCTCCTGGGAGCTTAGTGTCAGGCTTCCCAAGATTCAGTGCGGGAACAATGATCATGCGTGTGAACAAGCTGTGAACGAACAGCATTCACCGCATCCAGGAAATCAATGCTTGTGGGATTCACATGCCCACAAGCAAGATGGAAACAGCCAGCATCACATTTTTAAAGTTATTCTGCAGTATGAAAACAGACAGAGGTGGAAATATTACACCCAAACTGTGACTATTATTTTGGGATTAGCAAAATGTCTCAATGACCTAAAAAAAAAAAAAAAAAGATTTGTTGCCGAACTCCCGCTTTAAGAACGAAAACATTGAGGTCTTCTATAGTGTGGTCCGGTTGTGAGAAATGATGTCCCACAGGTGTGCATAAACTGTCTTCTTTATGTTCTTTGATGGTATGTCTGTGCAAATTCATCCTCGCTTGCAACTTCTGTCCTGTTTCACCAACATAAGATCCTTTGCTGCAGCTTTTGCATTGGATGAGGTACACAACATTACTGGAGGTACAGCTGTAAGATCCCATGATATTGAAGGTCCCATTTGTGTGTGTAACACTTTTGGATAGATTGATCTGGTTGCATAGTTTGCAGCGTTTTTATTGCAGGGTTTGCTTCCATTATTTGTGACTTCATAATCAGAGTGAAGTTTCCTGCTGATTAGTTTGTGTCTGAGGTTGGGTGGTTGTCTGAAAGCCAATAATGGGGGTTGTTGGAATATTCCTTTCAGAGTTTCATCCCCTGTTATAATGGGTTGTAAATCTTTGATTATCTTTTTGATCCCTTCAAGTGCTGGGTTGTATGTGGTGACTAGAGGTACTCGGTTATTTGTTTTTTTCTCTGTGTATTGGAGGAGATTTTCTCTTCGGGTTTCCAAGGCTGTGTTTGTGCTGTTGTTGATGGTTTTGCCTTTGTAACCTTTCTTATGGAAGGAGTCAGCCAGTGTTCTGAGATGTTTATCTCTGTCTTCTGGGTCTGAACAAATTCGGTGGTATCTGATGGCCTGGCTGTGAATGATGGCCCGTTTAGTGTGTTGGGGGTGAAAACTGGAACTATGAAGATAGCTGCATCGGTCAGTAGGTTTTCTGTATATCGACGTGTGAAGCTTGTCATCCCTGATGTATACTGTAGTGTCCAGGAAGTTGACATGTGTTTACGAATAGTCAATTTTTAGTTTGATAGATGGGTGAAAAGTGTTGATCAATGAGAAGAATTGGTTTAGATTTTCTTCACCTTCAGTCCATATCATGAATATATCATCAATATAGCGATAATATCTGTATGCCTTTTGTTGCATGCTGTTCAGGAATTTGTCCTCCAGGTCAGCCATAAATAAGTTTGCATATTGGGGTGCCATTTTGCTTCCCATAGCAGTACCCATACACTGGAGATAGATGTCATTATTGAAAGTGAAGTAGTTGTGTGTAAGAATGAATTCAGTGAGCTGTGTCACATCCTCAGCCGTGTATTTGTGTTTTGGTGAGGATGATAAGAATCTGTGACATGCCGCCAACCCATCCTTGTGAGGGATGTTACTGTACAGAGATTCTACATCCATAGTAACTAGAAGTGTATTTGGTGGTAATTGTTGTATATTGTTAAGCTTGTTTATAAAATCAGTGGTATCTTGCAGGAAACTCGCAGTGTTCATGACTAAAGGTTTTAACATGTTTTCTACAAGGCCTGAGATATGTTCGGTAAGTATATTCATAACTGTTATAATGGGTCTGCCTGGATTTCCTGGCTTGTGAATCTTGGGCAGCATGTAGAAGTCTCCAATTTCTGGATTATCCGGAATCGCATTGATGAGTTCTGAATGTAGGTGGCTTGGTATTGTCGCAATGAGACCTTTTAATTGCTTAGTAAAATCCTGGGTTGGATCATAATTCATATTTTTGTAGTAAGTAGTATTTGCCAGCTGCCTCTGGCCCTCTTGTATATATTTGTCTGTATCCATCACAGCGACTGCTCCCCCTTTATCTGCTGGTTTGATGGTTATGGCCTGATTATTGTGCAGATCATGTACAGCTCTTCGCTCCAGTGGTGAAAGGTTGTATAATATTTTCTTTTGCTGGGTGGATATCAGGGATGTAACTCGCAGTCTGAAGCTGTCAATATAGGTAACCAGTTTGGGGTTGTGTCCTTGTGGAGGTGTGAAGTTGCTGTTCTTTTTCTTTTTGTCACCTCCTCCTTGTCACCCTCCTTTGGAGAGGACTGTTGTTTCTGGTGTAGAAAGTTGATGATTTGACAAATTTATGATTCCGAGTTCCTCTGTTATATCCACATTTTCTGTAAAGTCAGCATTTACATCCCAGTACATCACAATACTTACAATAGATCAGCAGAGAAACA
Organism: Aquarana catesbeiana; assembly: GCF_042186555.1. NCBI lineage: Eukaryota > Metazoa > Chordata > Amphibia > Anura > Ranidae > Aquarana > Aquarana catesbeiana. The sequence continues at coordinate 237,180,058 of NC_133328.1, forward strand.
TCTATATATTATTGTTCGAGTGGCCTAGCAGCTACAGATGCCCCCCCACCCCTCTGCTGAAATCCCCCCCCCCTGCCAGTATGGTCCCCTCCTCCAAATAGTCCTTAACCCCAAATCCCTTCCCAGCACAAGCCTTCATCCCCCCCAAATGTCTTCTCTTAGCATAAATCTTCATTCCCACTCCCACCTCACAAGTCACAATGGCCTCCAAAACAATTCCACTCTCTGTCCCTGAACATACCAGACCTCACAATTGGTGCAGCGAGTAAGGGGATTCCTCCTATGATCCTACTTGACTTGTGTCATGTGACACATCAGAGCTGAAGAGGGAAACTTCCCCCAGCTCTGTATTCTATTAACTTTTAGCATGGTAGGGCAAGATGTTGGCAGCTGCAGTGGCTGGCAGCCATGGCATTAGTACTTGAGGCACCCAACAGTAGATGTAGATCAGAGCTAGTGATGCCATTGTGCTCAACAATAAACATGTGTACATACTGTACATGTAGGACAGAGCAGCTATGCTAAAGCGGTGATCACCAAACCACAGTCTGCAGTATTCCATGGAATGCCCCTCTGAAATATAAAGCCCTGCATGCAGGGTGTTCTCATTACAAGCCATGGTGGGGGAGCTGCTGTGTGCTGAGTGGCAGCAGGTGCCAGGTGCTGGTTACCCAAATGGAGCATTTTTACTTACTCTGACCTTCACTGATGCAGGATCATTTTTTTAGATGCATCGATGTAGAGGATTTTTTTACATTCTTTAATTTTACATACACAGTAGTGTTTAATACTGCCATTTACCCCTGATACAGTGCCTTTTTTTTCACTTCCACTAATCCCTGCTGCAGGGGAATTTTTAATCCCCCTTATTAACAATGTAGGGGCATTTTTACTTACACTGACCTTTTTTTCTACTGCTACAATGTGCCAGACAGTGAACTTGCCCTTTGAAAAAGGTTAGGGACCTCTGTGCTAAAATGTAGCTTTGCAAACCAATGACTAAAGGGCACTCTCATCAAGGACATAGACTGACTACTAATGGACCTGAAAGGATATGCAAAAGTAAGGCAGTAACTGTATAGCAAAAAAGGGTTAAAAAGTGTAAAACTTTGATAGTTCATGTAGAAAAACACTGCAATAGATTTTTGATATACTAAACATTAGCACCAGTGAGAAGAATAAGTGTCTGCAACTAGTATAGGTGAAGGCAGTGATTTCCAGATGAGCACACAAATAAAAAAAATACTCTGTCTTGTAGTGGTGAATGCTGTGAGATTTACTCCTAATGCACTAAGTTCTAACATGGGTGAATAATACACAGGGTGGCTACTAATGAAAGCTTAGAGCAGCCCATAATAATAATGACAGTGTTCGACTTTGTGTGCTTGAAAATTGGTAACAATAGAAGGATAGCACATAGCCAGTTTGCATATTGCCAGTATACTTATTAATTATTGGTGTTAATATAGCACTGCCAATTTACACAGTGCTTTTAATATACAGTACATTGTACATTAACATCAATTCCTCCCCTCAAAGAGCTTATACTCTAAAGTCCCTAATTCACCTTCATAAATACATATACAATGGCCAATTTAGACAGGAGCCAATTAAACTCCCACTCTTTGGAATGTGAGAGGAAAGTGGAACCCCAGATTAAACCACTCAAACACAAGGAGAACATTCAAATTCCAGGCAGGTAGTGACGTGATTGAGATTCGAATCAATGACCTTCAAACCATTCCTTAATTTAACTTTGATGTAAGGTCACCGGTAGAAGCGAAGGTGAAAAATAAGCAGTGATGCTGCAACTAATGATGGTTGTGAGTAGCACATATTGTAAGTATAGACATTAGTGAATATTGCAATGTTCATAACTGGCAGATGGTGTCTGATCATACAAGCTGTACAGATTTACTTCTAGATGGGTAAAAAGGTACAGTGAAATAATGGAGGGTTACAAGACAGCAAGAGAAAGTCCACCAGACATCACCCCACAATGACAATGGAATGATCAGCCACAAGTGAGAATCCTTGCTTTGAGTCACTTAATATCTTCGTAGTCAAACTTTGCTGCTAATCAATTTTTGCGTGTCTATTAATCACATTTATAAAAGTTATATATTTGATACTATTGAAATGATTTAGTAAATGTTTATTTCACACCATAGTTTGTGTGTATCTAAAGTACTTATTACCATTCAGTGGATTTGAAAATAAAAATTTTACATGAAAATTTCTACTGAATGCAAGTTATGGTGAAAATAATATTAGTAATATTAATAATAATATAAAATAATAATAGTAACAATTATAGCTCAGCTTACTTAATCAGCCCTATATTTTCTAAATGCTTTGTATATAAACAAGCATATTTTATGAGTCTTTTATTATTAGAATTATGTTATTAGCACATATGTACCATAATTATTTAAAAGTGGGAAGAGACAAATGCATGTTTATTTTCAATGAGAAATATACTATTGTCCCTTTTTAAAATGTTTGTTTTAGAAAAAGCACAATTACAGTTGACGTATGGATGGCTAAAATGCTACAGCCTTAATAAAGCAATCACATGCAGTCTTGATGCTGCTGATGCTGGGCTGAGGAAGGAAGGAGGTGTGTCGAGGGGGTGGTGAGCGCAGACAAGGGGCTTCTCCCAAGGCTTTTTCGTGCTCTTAATGTTCATTGTAACAGCAGTCACAGAAAACCAGCAGCAGCTTATTTGGCTATTGTAGCTAACTTCTTAGTTCAAAAAGACAAAAGAACACTGACATCAAGAGGAAAGGAGCCAGTAAAAGGAAAAATCTACATCATGGTACTGTAGCTGATCTATACAGAGCTGCTAACAAAGAATCCAAATCACAATAAAATCAAGACGGAAATACAAGTACTGGCTTTTTTTATTATATCAAGTCAATTGCCTGTAGCGTGGAGGAAATTGTGCTCTTTTGCTATTTTTTTAAGTAGTTATTTTTAGCATCAGTTTGATGTTAACTGGAGTTTGGAGCTAAAGGGATATCAGAGCTTGACAGTAGTATTTTCCTGCATCTCCTTGGTCAGTGTTGTATTCACTGAGAATGAAGTTTATCCTTGTGATGTGAATTATACTTTCCCGTGAAGCCTCCGGCCATCCTATGAACCCATGCTCACTTGTCTCAGATGTTTTAAACCTTTTGAATTGACTAATATTACAGCAAGTCGGAATGGATAAACATGTCTTGTCTCTTTTACAACTTTTCTTGTCTGTGGTTTGTGGTAAGTAACATGAGATTGTATGTCAGTAGATCGCTAAAAAATGACCAGACTTTCATTGTGTGAGAAGTTGCATCTCTGCTTGTGTCAGACTTGTAATGAAAAGCCATTGATTAAGTAGTCATATCTGCTTTAACTGTAGAGTGTGCTGTATTAACAAAGTAAAACTATTTGAAGCTACGACTATTGTAAGAAGTCTTTTGATATTGTAAGGGAGGATGTGTACATCGCATGGCCAGTATAAATGAACAGAACATGTTCCTTGCTGATAGCATTGTTAGTCAAGAACAGGATGATGTGATATGTCAGTGACCTGGAGTTTGGTATAATGGTGTTGTTGTGGTTGAGGATCTTGAAGTATATTATATTGTACTTCAGCAGGATTACGCTTGTTTATAAAGTGGCAGCATTCTGGAAATACAAGTGATGGGGCAATTCAAATGACAGGAAACTGTGATTTCCTTGCTTAAAAGTAATTAATAAACTCTGATTTGATCATCTTAAAAAAAAAAGACAGGCATAAAAGGGTCACATACTGCAAATATGCAGTTGTAGGGAGTATGCTTTCATAGTTTTTTGGATAAACTACACTATTTTCTAAGCAAGAATTTTACTAATATGCACTGAAAGTATAAAATACTAAAAGGAGTCTAGAGCAAGTTAAAAGAGCATCACTTCTTAACAATCAAGTTATGGGATTCTAATAGAAATGTATAACATATAATGTAATATGATGTTCTTGGTAAACTTGCAACAATTAGTTTATACCATATGGATAATCATAGCAGATAACCCACAAACACCAAAAATAGGCAGAATTACCATATTTATTTAAAGTAAAATTGGCATCCGATGACTATGTTGCTAGGTACATTTTATATTGTGCATGGTTAATTAAAGGAGTTTCCCATTTTCAAAACAGTAAAGCTCTTTATCTCCTCCTGAGTCATGAACATAGAGTGCTCATCATTTGTTGGCTTCCTACTGGTAGGGAGTAAGCCAACTCTAAGCATACTTTGGAAATTCAGTACGCTCAGTATCCAGTGACTTGAATTTTGCTTGAAAAAATTACAGGAAAATTGGAAAACCCCAATAATACCATAAATATCCAGATGTGTCCTCATTGTTGATTATCTACTTAGAAACATTTAACTACAAAGGTTGAAATAGTGAATAGTTATTGGTACATTGAAGTCAAAATAATAGTTCCCTTTCTAATCTAGGCATTGTTCTATCACATCAATCCACTCCACTTCCTTTGTTTGTAATATGGTGAAACTGAAACACACTAGCTAGGAATTGTGTAACACACTTCAGATTACTTCCTGCTGTTCATACACAGAAAGCTTAAGAATTAAACAAATAAATGCACATCATTTTGCAGGTAAGAAAAAGGGCAGTTAATGCTTTTTTTACACTGCAGCCTTTTAAAACATTGCACCCACAATCAGCAGATGTCAGGTGCAATGTCAGGATCCTGCAGACCTTCAGTCAGAACAGTCCTGGCACACCATCCAGCCCCACTGCCAACAGCCTGTAAAACACAATTTTTGTTTCATTGACTAAGGTCAGTAGTACAAATAAAAAGGGAGACTCTCCCTAACAGGGAAAAAACCTGACAAGCTCTTACCTACTCTATACAAAACGAAAAATTTAGTTTTGCTTAGAGATATATGTTAATGTAAAAATATTAGTACTGAGGGCGTTTTCACTTTTCACAACCACCAATCAGAGTCTCAATCAAAGAAGTTTAATTGAGATGTTTAGGTTTGGAGTCTGATTTGATTAATCGATGGCAGTAAACTTTACTTGTTCATAGATCAATAAATAGGTGAACCAAATTTCCAGATTTGGCCTATTCTCCTGTGCAAAACCTCTGGCTGCTACTGCAGCTGGAAATCATTTCAATCATCAGTTTAATGGCAGTATTACCACCACCACTAAACTTCCAGCAGTGTGGACCCTAAGCATCTTTGGTTTCTAGGACACGAAGGGGCCAATCAGCATACGTGGCAGCTAGGTTGTTGGTGAATGCACAGTCATTTGTTGTTATGATGCAAAAAAAAAAAAAATAGAATGCAGGGTCACTTTCCAAAAGCCATACCAAACCTATACCCTATGAATGAATTCAGCTGCTCCAGGTGTGTAGGTAGGGCTCCAAGTTAACCAGTTCGTAGGTAGGGGTGCACATCCTGTCACTGCAACAGATACTATGTGAAGAAATGAAGGATGGCTGCACTTTGTCTGACAAAGCACCCAAGCCATGTGAAACGCGTCATCCATGTCCCCCTGCCTATGTACCATTGTGTGCTGATGTTTTTACTTCTCCAATACATTCTAATTGCATTGTGTATGAAAGTGCGGCCATCCTTCGTTTCTTCTCAAACCTATACCCTAGATAGGGGTTTGGTATGGATTTTAGGGGAGACCCAATGCAAAAAGACAAAAGTATATGGTCCCCCCTAAATCTAAACCAGGCCCTTATCTGAGCTTGTAGTGTGCATCCTCCCTTCCTGAAATATACTACACCAGGCAAAATGCTGTCAACATGAGGCAGGTACCTTTTCAGGGGAGCCCCCCGGCAAAGCACGCTGTCCCCATGTTGATGGTGATGAGGGCCTTTTACCATATTCCTGGCAAAATGGATGCAGGAGTCTGCTGGGGGGAATTTATCTCAGCTTGGAAGCCCCCATTAAAATAAGGTATCCTCCCCATGTTGAGGACAGGCGACCTTGTATGGTTCAGGAGGGGAACTGCACATTCTCTGCTCCTCCCTCTTTCCTGGCCAGCCAGCATGCCTTCTCAGATAGGGGGCTGGTATGGATTTTGGGGGACCCCCACGTCATTAAGTCCCCTTAAAATACATACCAGATCTTAATCTAGTATAAAGGAAAAAGCAAAAATGTGGCACTCCTAAACTCACATAACATTAATGTTGCAATCAAATCAAGTCTGAAAAAATCATTAGTATAATGATCAGAATCTGAGGAGTGATCAGCGTATGGCACATCAGGAGTTAATACTTCCCACAGTCTCTCACACTTAGGATCAGGGTGGAACTAACAACACCAGGCAACATGAAAGAAAATGCAAGGGTGCAGGAATGTATCAGTATTATGCATTCTTTATTAAATCAAAACAATATATCCACTTGCATAAAAACAGGCACAGATCAGCATGCAGAAATGCTAGAGATAGCAGCATGAGAGCTGGCTGGGCCATGCTGAACACAGAAGGATCTGAAGCCTGATCCACCAAGTATAGGTATGAGCAAAACCCATACAGTAACTGCCATTTAACAGTTCCCAAAGCACATGGGTCAAGCAGCGAGGATGGGTGGGGTTTCAAACTGAAATGCATTTCTGCTCTTCACGAGCCCTTTCAAGCCTAGGATAAGGGGCTGCTATGAATGTTGAAGAGAATCCTGGTTGTTTTTTTAACAAACAACGCAAAGTAGAAAATGTAATTTGACAGCATCTTAAGTGATATTTTTCTCTTGGCCAATTTGTGATGCTTTTGGACATGCTTGCCAAAACACAGACTGAACCCAAGGAGATTTGCCCAACAGTCAGGGCCGATGCTACCACTAGGCCGACTAGGCAACCGCCTAGGGTGCATTGCCACTTAAAGCGCAGCCAGGACCGCTGGTTTCCCTACTTACAGCCGGGAGCTTGTCAGTGCCTCATTCTCCATAGTCCAGCATGCAGAGGGCGTGCATGTGACAGCACACTACCACAACCGGCCGACCGCCTCAACTCCATTCACACACACACAAAGAGCAGCATGTTCGTGGACGCTCCGCCCCAGTCTGCCTTCACTTCCCGGGCCATTTGTCACTGTTTACTGAAAGGGAGGAGCATGTGAGAAGTGTAGGAATCCCTTCCCAATAACGGGGGAGAGGCCATCCCGTCCCGGGGCCGGAACAATTGACAGGTGACCATACGTATGCCATCCTGCCTCTACTCGATGCTCACTTGAGCCCTGGGACAGCACAACACACAGGTAGCCACTGGCCATGCCCACCACCACACGGAACGCTCACCCCTGCTATCGATTGGTCGTGGCACCACAAGCACACGACTCCATGACTGACTGCTCTGACGGGCTGTTTATTGCTGACATAGGATTTCATGCAACGTGCCTGCCTCAGCTCTCTCCTTCTTGTTTTTAAGGGCAGCCCTGAGAAGCTGGCACTAACGGCCAACAAAGTGAGTGAAGTTCTTGCACCTGTCACACTGGCCCCCCACCACCACCACCTGTCACACTGTCCCCCCATAATCACCGGTCACACTGTCTCCCCACTATCACCTGCCACACTGGCCTTCTACCACCACCACCTGTCACACTGCCCCCCCTCCACCACCACCTGTCACACTGTCCCCCCACCACCACCTGTCACACTGGCCACCACCACCTGTAACACTGGCCCCCACCACCTGTCACACCGACTCCACAACCACCTGTCACACTGACCCCCCACCACCACCTGTCACACTGGCCACCCACCACCACCTGTCACACTTGCCCCCCACCACCTGTCACACTGGCCCCCCACCACCACCTGTCACACTGGCCCCCCCATCACCACCTGTCACATGGCCCCCCACCACCACCTGTCACACTGCCCCCTCCACCTGTCACACTGGCCTCCACCACCTGCCACACTGGCCCCCCACCTGTCACACTGGCTCCTGCCCCCCCTCCTGTCACACTCTCCACCACCTGTCACACTGGCCCTCCCACTACCTGTCACACTGTCCAACATCTGTCACATTGGCCCCCCACCTGCCACACTGGCACTCCACCTCCTGTCACACTGGCCCCTGGCCCCCCACCTGTCACACTCTCCACTAGCTGTCACCCTGGCCCCCACCACCTGTCACACTGGCCCCCCACCTGTTACACACTGTACACACTGCCCCCCACCTGTCATACTCTCCCCCACCTATCACACTGCCCCTCCCCCACCTGCCACACTGCTGGATTTGTTATATGGGGATGTCTGTTTGCTGGATTTGGCTGTCTTTTTGGATCGGGCTGTCTTTTTTCTATGGGGATGTGTCTTTGCTGGATTTGGCTGTATCTTTGGATTGGGCTGTCTATTTGCTGGATTTGGCTGTCTCTTTGCTGGATTGGGCTGTTTTCTTCTTTTTTTTTGATGGATTGGGCTGTCTTTTTGACATTTTATGGCATGAATTTTTTCAAACGAAAATACACTTAGCAGTTTCATATTTAGATGTTTTAAAATGTTCTACTGTTTTTAAAATGGTAGTTTTGATTTTTGATTTTTATTTTTGGAGGGGGGAGGGGGGGCGGCGCAAGTAGCTGGTCTTACCTAGGGTGCAAAATAGTCTAGCTCCGGCCCTATCAACACTACTGGTGATGCAGGAGGTAGAGTGAGAGGAAGCTGGCATAGGCTTTAGAGATTAGGTTCCTACTCCTTTACTTTTGATCCTGTATAAAGGTTTTATTCTTAAGGGGGTTAACATATAATTTAGATAAGGGTAAATTGAGTACATTTCTGAGTTGTAGAATAATTGCAATGTTATCCGAATAGCATTAGTAGCTCACTTAAATGCTTTCACTTGTAAATGTCATTTCAACTTAGTTTTTATTGTGTACTATGCTTACATGAGCATTTATCCCCTAAGTCCCCCCTAGGCTTCATATTGCATCATCTCTGAATATTTGATTAATCATAATACAACTTCCCATCCAGGGAAAAATATGAAGTCTGTCTCTAATGGGAAAACTCACTAAAACTGTAATAAAATGAAGCTGAATAATTTAGATAGTGATCTTATATCTCATGTACTCATTGTCTCCAGAAACCCAGTGACCAGTCCATTATCACAGCTTCTGAGTTACATTTTATCAGTTTCTGATTGTTTCATTTTTCTAATTATAACTATTTAAAAGTGATAATACTGGGAATTTAAAAAAAAAAGGAAAAGATCCTAGATAGTTTAACATGATTATACAAATTAGTTGAATTGTATTTCTTCCATGAAAGCACTGTGAATTGCTTTAGAAATGACTTATTGTTTTATGTATTCTTTCTGAAACATATTTTTGACTGAGTTACACACAATTTTGTTCATTTTAAGAAGTGAAATTTCAAGTAGAAGAAGTAGAGCTGATGTTAATCACATTATTAGATAACTGTCACATTATTTGGAGCAGAGCAATGTACTTTAGAAGAACTCTGGAGACAAAAGTTGACTTTGAGGTACGGCTGAAGCAGCGCTATAAATATTACAGTATAATAGAGACCTATTTTAGCAGATGTTTTTGTAATGGAGTTTTGTAAAGAAAAAGCAATACATTTACTAAAATGCTTATTTTAATGCTTGTTTAATGCAAACTTAGTATGAATAATGCAAGTGAATTAATGTACATGTTCATTAGTGTTTTTCTTCTCACATGCATCTGTGAAGCTTTTTTGAAGGATCTGGCAGGCATTGTTTGAATTTTGAAAAGGATCTTATGCACAATGTATGTTTGCATTTGTTATTGCTTTTGACATGCATCCTATTACTTCTCTTAAAGTTCTCTTTACACATCAATGTGAATGCAGAATGCATCTAAAACACATCCAAACTGGCTTCAGATTGATGTCAAATGCAAGCCTCTCCCTGAACACTGAACACATACTTGTTTCTAAATGCACCTTTTAAGCATTTTTTAAGGGTCTGGAAGGTAGTGTTTGCATGTTGAATAGGATCTTATGGTGCAATATATGCTTGCATTTGTTACTGCTTTTGACATGTATACCATTGCTTTACACAACAATGTGAATGCATCTCAAACACACCCAAACTGACTTCGAACTATGAAGACCTCACTTTGATTCCCAAGCCAAAAGTCTGCAGCCCAGAGCACCATCTCTCAGTCACTATATGCTCCCCCATTATTCTCTCCGTTTATTTCAAAAACACAAAACCCACTAGAGTTTTCTGCTGTAAAATTTACTCTCTTCTACCCTTAACATCTTCAGCCTTTCTCACTCACACTGCTGGCATTCTCATAGCTTTTTGAACAGCTCACATATCCACAAGTGATGATCTCCCACAGTATTCCCAAACTGCAAATTAAATTGGTGAACCAGCTCCTTGTATAGTATTGTAAAAGCACACATGGTATTTATTAAAATGCACTCACAATAAAAAAAGAATATGCCAATTCTTTTGGAAAATCTTATTAAAGTGATTGTAAGGGTTTTTTTTTTTTTTAATAACAAACATGTCATACTTACCTCCACTGTGCAGCTTGTTTTGCACAGAGTGGCCCCGAACCTTGTCTTCTGGGGTCCCCCAGCGGCTCTCGCGGCTCCTCCCCACATCAAATAACTCCCTAGGAGAAGTGTTCTCCCAGGGGCTTGAAATATGGAAAAGAGAAGCTGCGCTGCTTGAAGGTTTTGTTCAAACAATTGCTTGTAGGTAACAGGTAATAGATAACAGTTCAATTCTGATCAAAAACAAACACCAAAGTTGTGCATATCTCACAATAAGCTGCTGCTTATTGGTAATTTTTTATCATTTGTTATCATTTGATTTATTTACTGTATTAATATTTTGACTGAGCGCAGTTTTTTCCCCTTTACTCCCAGGAGGTTACCTTGCTGGCGCGCTCCCTAGTCCAGCATTTGCGTCCATAGACACGAATTCCAGAACTCGGCCCCGCCCCCCGGCGCTCGCGTCATTGGATTCGATTGACAGCAGCGGGAGCCAATGGCTGCGCTGCTATCAATCTATCCAATCAAGAGCCGGGACCTCGTGGAGAGAGGGAGAGCACGTCTCCGCCAACATAAATACAGGGCTCAGGTAAGTAAAACGGGGGGCCGGTCACTGCCAGGTGTTTTTTCACCTTAATGCATAGGATGCATTAAGGTGAAAAAACACAAGGGTTTACAACTCCTTTAACTCCCTTAATCTCCCACCCAAATTCAGTGATATAGGGAATATGATCACATCTATCCTTACTATCTTTATTCATAACTAATAGTTTATGTTTTTAATTTAACATCAACTACTTTGAATGCTTTTTAAGTATTTCCTTATTGTAACCCTTTTCTTGGCCATTTCTTGGCCATTTCTTGGCCATTTCTTTACCTTTTTCTAAACACCTCTAATTCTGTACAATTTCATCTGAGCCCATAGAATGGTCCTTTTGGGATATTGTTAAACCACCACTTGTGATAACAACTTTCTGCTCTCAACAGGCAATTACAGTCAGTTGGTTTACGATAGATCCTAGTTACAAAGTCCTATCTTCTTTGTTACAATTCTCAAATCTAAAAAATGTATTCCTTCTGTGTTGTAAGTGTTACTAAATTCCAGGTGCCAATGTCAAATGTTTAGTTGTTATTGACATTTTTTCAGGGTTTTCCCTGGATTTATTCATATTGCTATGCAATCATCCATATATACACAGCAAAAAAAATCCAGTTTTTCATAACCATAATGGTTGTATGGTCTGCTCTTCCCCGTTCCCATAAATATGTTGGCATATCTATGTACGTATTTGCAGTCCATTTCTGATCTTCTTTTTGTACATAGAATTTCCAAAAACCAAAAGGTAGTTATTTTTTTAAAACCAATTCCACACATTCCCACTTTCATGTCCAATAATACATTGTAGTATACTTTGATTTAATGTCACTTTTGATTAGAAAATTCCCTTCCAGACACTCAATTTTGCTTAGTTCTTTTATTATATGGCCATTATAGCTACAACCTTGTAATGTACTATGGTAATTTAAAGAGGAGCTCCACCCAAAAAGGGAAGCTCTGCTTGTCTGCCTCCTCTCTGCTGTCACATTTGGCACCTTTTGGGGGGGAGCGGGTATCTGGTTTGACAGGTACCCGCACCCACTTCCGGCTCAGTTCACCGCGGCTGAGTGATCCGGAAGTTTGGCCCCAGCCCCCCACAGCTGGCCCATTGAGAAGGCACAGCGCGATTCGTGCATGCACAGTAGGAAACTTGCTGTGGAGAATCAGCTTGGATGAGGACAGCGCTGTATGCCTGGACAGATAAGTGCTCTAATAGAAAAAGTGAGCAGCTACAGTATACTGTATACTATACAGTGTGCCGCTGCCTCTCCTTCCTTGACTGTACATGCACCCAGCAGTGTTCAGCTGTCTATTTCACTGCATGTGTCCCACTGCCTGTTTGCATGCCTGTGTCCCACTGTCTGTGTGCCCCTGTCAGTGTGCAGTTACTTGCCTGGGTCCTGCTGTCTGTATCCAGCTGTCATAGTCCCGCTACTTGTGTCCCCTTGCTTGTTGCTGGTCAGGATCTGCAGGTGCTGTTAACTCGGGGGCGGGGTGGTGATGTCATATTTAGCCAAGGAGGAAGGAAATTTCACAAGCTGCCCACGCGTGCTTGAGGTTAGTCGACTAAACTCAACAGTAAGTGACTGTGCTGGGGGACACTGGAATTGTGGGAATGTGGATAGTGTTGGGGAAGACTGCAAGGGGGATGGGGATTGTGCTGGGAAACACTGCAGGGGTGATGGAGATTGTTCTGGTGGACACTGCAGGTGGGTGTGGATTGTGCTGGGGAACACTGCAGGGGGTATGGATTGTGCTGGCTGCAGAATGAGAGGGTGTGATTTATGTTTAAGTGGGCTTGTTCACATTTACATGTACAGGCCTAATGTACCCTCCCACATTCACTGCAACATGCAAAGCATGATGGGAAGTGTAATGTGAAAAAAGCCTTCGCGCTACTAAAATGTGCTGTATGCCAATTAGTAGAAGTCACGTGATGAAGTCACGTGATGACGTAACGCGTAGGGAGTGGCCGGAGGTTGAAGTGCACCAGAAGTGACGTGAGAGTGGCGTTCAGACGCCTTGTTTGCTGATACATGCTTATTTTTAACATTGCAGTGTAAGAGTCCAGCTTTAGTATTAAAATAAACCTTATATGCTTTAACTTACTACACTATTGGAGCTCTTTTTCTCCCACCTTTTGCCTTTCACCCCCGTCTTCCCCCTCCCCCCCCTCAGGCGGAGGTGACGAGGTCAGATGAGGACTCTGATGGGAAGTCTAGCTTAGGTGGAACGGAGGACCCCCTGGTGGTCAAGGTTGGAACAACGGAACTGATCCCCTTTATTGCATGCTGATTTATCACGTTGTGAAAGTGGTTGTACTTAGAGTGGAACGGAGGACCCCCGGGTGGTCAAGGTTGGAACAACGGAACTGATTCCCTCTACTACATGCTGATTTATCACGTTGTGAAGGTGAGGGCTCTGGGAGCTCATTCTTTGGATATATACCTCTCCCTGCCCACTGTTTTTTACTGGAACTATTTATACATGATTCCTTCTTTTAGACATTTTTTTGAAGAATACATATGATTTTTTGAAGATCTTATTAAGAGACTATTATTACTCTCTTTGTCATGCCCTGGGATTGATCTATTTATTTTTCACATTTGCATGGTTTTTTATTATTAATTAAGAAACATTTTAGGTTTACTTATTTATTATTCTTATAGACACTGTAGATTCACTTATAATATTTAGTGGATATTGATATAATATTTTTTAATATATATCATATTTTTTTTGCTGTAGCGCGGGATCACTTTATGGTTGTTAGTTATGATGGGAAGTGTAGTTTGATTATTGTGTAGCGAGAGGAGAGGATATGATGTAAACCCTCTTGTAACAGCTCCTCCTTGGCAGAATAGATGATGCATTTTTTTGATTTTTAAGAGGACTTCCTAAAAATTCAATTAGACTTTTCTCTTCAATGGTAAGGAATTTCACAAATGTATTAACCGTTTAGAGTTTTGTGTAGGGGTGTACTAATTGAGGATTTTTTGCCAATCCCAGAGTTCTGCTTTAAATTATACATAGTAGTTTGCTAAGCGATACTATTTTTACTACTATTTATTTTTTCCAGATTTATTCCTCCTTTTTTCTTTTTACTCCCGCCACCTTTCCTTATTTCATTGGTTGGCCACTTCAAAAACATTATTTCTCCCTTTTTATGTTGTTTCACCTGTGTCAGTGGCATGAATCTGTTCCTCCCAAGAAATGCCTCTTTCTCCCATCAATTACAGTTATCCCTTTACTTCTATTGTTCATTTCTACAGCAGAGGTATTTTCATTTTTCAGTAGTCTATCCATCATTCCATATTAAAACTATTGTTCCCACAGTGTTCATATGCCCACTTCTGATGCGGGTACCTATTTCTATGGTTCCATATCTGATTCCTCTGCTGCATGCCACTTACTCTGCCTAATCAGACATTCTTTTTCTAACTCAATTTCTTGTGTGTTTCTCTGCAGATAGTTTTCATGTTCATCACTACCTCCCTCCTTACTTTTATTGCCTGCCTCCACATTATCATACTCCTGTTTCACTATATTTTTCTTGTTCCAGCTATATTGTACTCCTTTTTATTGTCTTTTCTCTCTCTTCTGATATTCTTTTTCTTTATCAGCTGATTGTACAGTAACTAACATCTTCCAGATCCTGAAGTGTTCTTAATTTCTCTTTTAACTCTCTAACTTCCATGCCTATTCTAACTATGTTCTTATGGAAGCAAAATGGAAGCTGAAGTTTATCTTTTTTTCCTTTTTCTACTGCTTTATTTATCTATCCTACTTGTAGTGAAGTATGTCCCATGTCACGCAAGCTGCTGGACCCTGTAAATCTTCTCTGAAGGGTTCCCAGTGCTTTTCCTGGCACTGAATTACCAGTGATGTGATATTTAAAAGCTTCGGGTCTTTGGGCTGTACTACATTAGAGATGGTCCGATGGGAACTTCCCCCTCCTCTTCTATTGCGAGTCAAATTGTTTCCAATTTGATTCAGCCCAAAGGTCTGGAAGTTTACCACCAGGAAGAGGACCAGACACACTGCAGAGTAGATTTCTATAGGATTAAACAGCCTGCATGATGTGGGGCATTCTTCATTAAAGGTAATTAAGACACTAAAGCTGTAGAGAAAAAAAATCAGATAAACTTCAGCTTTAAATCCAAGACCTACTCATCTATTTTAATTTTAAATACTTTGCTCATTTATATAAAGTTTATTACCTTTTGCATTCTCAAACTCCTTGACATTACCCCCAAATATGCATAGATTTCCAAAGTGGTCATATCCCACCAATTCATCTATTATGAGGTTTTCTAATTTCTTAAACATCATTCCATATGCTCTTCCACCGAGATTCTACTATACTCTTTATCTAAACCTCTTTAATATCGAAAATGTAAAACACAGTACAGTTTCTTTTGTAAAGTCCACCCTCTTGTTCCTGTATGATCTTCCATCCTCACTCACACTGTCATTAGTGTTCTCCATTCTCTTAGCTAGCCGTGTCTCTCACCATGTCCAGCTTCCCAGGTCAGCAGTCCTGTATTGTAAGTGCAGGGGACCTCTCTGATCTCACAATCTACAGCCCATTTAACAACTCACAGGCTACTGGGTCCATAAGTGACAATCTTTTGCAGTACTCCTCAGCTATAATTAAACAAAGTACACTAACTGCTTGTGTAGTATTTTAAATTAGTTTTGTTTGAAAATGCACTTGTAAAAATTATTGTCTTTAAACATATTTCATAAAACCAGCGTCACAGCACTTCTTCCCAAGTGCGGGTTCTCCTTACAACTTCAGTACCCCTAGCCTGTACAATTCCAAAGGCAAGCTCACTTAAAGTGGTTGTTAAGCCACTCTAACCTGTATACACCATCAGCACTGCCTCCTATTGTAGTATCCCCCTCTGTGTGTGATTTATAAAAATAAATACTGCAAATACCTCATTTCACTGCCAAGACTGCTATCATATGACCAGCCAGCTTTTTCTTTCCTCCTCTGAGAGATGCAGCAGGTGGGGCTGAGATTCCCCTGCTGATGTTAGTCTGGAGGGGAGGAGGAGAGAGCTGGCTGGTCATGTTTTTGCAATCTCGGCTCTTAAATTAGGTATTTACAGCATTTATATTTATAAATCATTCACAGAGGGGGACACTGCAGAAGGAGGCAGTGCTGATGGTGTATACAGGTTAGTGTTATGAGAGCAGCAGGAGGGGGGAGGGGCGTCTCACACACAGACAGAGAGGGGAGGGGGGAGGCAGATAGCAGGCTGCTGATGAAATTGACCATGGTGTCAGGGCTCAGCAGCCATGATACACCTTGGTCAGTTTACAGAAGGGTGGGGAGAAACTGGCAGGATCAGCCAGGTTTTTTTGGTGTTACAGGAAAAGCACTGTGTCATATAACATGCTTTAAAGAAGCAGGATCTATTTTCTATGGAATCCTTCCTCTCACAGGAAGCAGTTTCAGTTAAATTCTACATTGAAATCTTTCAGGTGATCAGAATTCATTCTATGTGTCCACTGCTCTTCGTTTTTGGGATAAAGTTTGTGCACACATCCCCTTTTATCTTTTCTTATTTGTTCAATGCCAGTGAATTTTAAATGTATCAGGTCACATGCATGTTTGTAAAATTGACCAAACCACTCTGGCATATATTTCTCTTGTGTTCCTCAATTCAACATGTAACACCCTCTTAGTTCTGCCTATATACTGTGAAGTATATTCCAGGAGATACACTACCTGAGTTCCAGGTTAAGCACTGATTAATCTTGTATTTTCTTTCTGTTTGGAAAGACTGTAAGGTTTTTACTTTTATTGCTATTGTTGCATGCTCCACATCTTTTACAATAAAATAATCTCTTCAGGTCTAAAAACCAAATTTTGAAATTTTGATAATATTCTCTCCATCACTGATTTTCGGAGGAGGGGGTTATTAAATATTGCATAGGATAGTAAAAAAACCATTCAATGGTATTATAAAAAGCTATACATGCTTTACCAACCTGCAGCCAAAAGCAGTGCTACCTAATCTAACATTTTCACAGAATAGTATTATTATCAGCCTCCATCATGAGTGACATTTAGCACCTCCCAGGGTTGGCACCAGCATAAGACAGCTTGGGCAGCCGCCTTAGGGTGCCAGGATAGGAAGGCAGTAAAATATAAACAAAGAAATCAGCACAAAAGGAGCCACTAGTAGCATAAAAACAAAAACTAAATGCACTCAGAAAAAGAGAAGTAAACAGGCAATAAACAACGCTGTGGGGAAGATGACACACTCCACCAGCATCAAAGCACAAATGAGGAGGAGAGGCTGGCTGGAGCAGACAGAGTGGGGATCACCTACTGTAACTCACACCGCTTGGAGCTGAGACACCAGCCACTGTCAGAAAAGGTTCCTCCCCCACTACCCTCCCAGCTGAAACACCGGCCGCTGTCAAACAAAGAGATACTGTCATACACACACACACACACATATATATATATATATATATATATATATATATATATATATATATACACATACATATATATACATATACCGACCGATGATGTTGAGGCATATCTTGCAACTTGAGAGAGTTGCTGTCCACGAAGGATGGCCAAAAGAACAGTGAGCGGGTCTGTTGGCCCCATTTCTGACAGGAGAACCTCAAAAGGCCTATTTTGATATGGAACCGGATAAGGCCCAGGATTTTGAGACTCTGAAGAAAGAGATAAACGCACACTTGGGTGTCACTATGGCAGTCTGGGCCCAGCGTGTGCATCAGCGGACCTACTCCAGCAACCAGCCACACTGGTCTCAAATGTTCGACCTGGTCCACCTCACCAGGAAGTGGTTACAGCCGGCGACCTTGACGGGCCCTCAGATCGTGGAGCATGTGGTAATGGACCGGTATCTGCGTGCGCTCCCTGCTTCTCTGAGGAAGTGGGTCGGACAGGGGGACCTCAAAACTGCAACCCAGTTGGTGGACCTAGTGGAGAGGTACTTTGCTGCTGAGGAGTTGGTGAACCCATCTACGCCCCATTTCAGTGTGTTTAGGGGTACAAGATTGCCCAGTCGTTCTGGTAAGACTGTTCTGGGGTTCAAGAACATGGGGAAGTTGGATAAGACTGTTACAGCTGATGAGACTGTGGCTCCAAGACCTGGAGACTGGCCAAAGAAGCCAGGATGGTCTTTGGGACCATTAAGAGGACTGGGGGTAGAGCATATACAGTGTTTTCGTTGCCATGCATTAGGGCATATTGCTGCAAACTGTCCTATAAATGATGAACTTATGCAATACGATTATGCTTATATGAAAAGACGCATGTCTCTGTTTGCACAGGTCGCATGTACTGCATCATGTCAAACTCGCATTGAAAAACAAATGTGTGTTATTTCAGTGGATGGAAAGCCACTCACAGCCCTGCTAGACTCTGGTAGTGTGGTGACTCTAGTCAGCGATGATTGTGTAAACCCCACAAAACTACAACCCAGTACTATTGGGGTAATTTGCATCCATGGGGACACTCGGGAGTACCAGACAGCGGTGGTTGAGGTTGATACCCCCTGGGGCAGTGTAACACATTTAGTGGGGGTGGTACATTCGCTGCTTCATGAAGCTTTAGTGGGGAGAGATTTTCCCTATTTCTGGAATTTATGGGAGAGCAAAGGGAGGCTGGTAGGTAGAGCTCCCCCTGCTGGGGAAGCATGGGAACACTCACCAGACCCTTTTTGCCAAAGGAAGGGGGTGCTGTTTGTGTGATCAAAGAAGCCGAGATCCTCTTCTCTCCCTGTCAAGGCTGGGTAGTCGGAGGACCCAGCTCCCAGCCCGGGGGTAACGAACAGGAGAACACCTCTGACCCTGACAATGAGAGAAGCCAGAATTTGGTACCCGACTTAGAGGTCAGGAGAGAGGATTTCTGTACCGAGCAACTCCGAGATGCCACCCTCATGAGAGCCAGAGAAAACGTTAAGATGGTGGATGGGGAACCGGTGGACAGTAATTGGGGGGTGTCTTTCCCCTACATGGCCCTTAAAAACCATTTGCTGTATCAGGTGGTAAAACGGGGTGAGGACGTGGTAGAACAGCTACTGGTTCCCAAATCCTTCCGTAGGGTGGTGCTAGACCTGGCCCATAATCACGTAATGGGGGGACATCTTGATATCGAAAAGACCAAGGAGAGAATTGCCCAGAGATTTTTCTGGCCCGGGTTGTATGTAGATGTCAGGGAGTACTGTGAATCGTGCCCCGGGTGCCAAATGTCGGCACCGTCGCCACATTTTAGCAGTCCCCCTGTTCCCCTACCAATAATCGAGGTCCTGTTTGAGAGAATTGGCATGGACCTGGTGGGGCCGGTAGTGAAGTCTGCCCGAGGTCACCAGCATATTTTGGTAATCCTGGACTATGCGACGCGCTATCCTGAGGCCATTCCCTTGCGTAACCCCAAGGCTATCGCCAAGGAGCTAGTCCAGGTGTTTAGTCGAGTGGGGATCCCAAAAGAGATCTTAACCGATCAGGGCATCCCATTTATGTCCAGGGTTACCAAAGAACTGTGTAAGCTATACAAAATCTCCCATCTCCATACCTCTGTCTACCACCCCCAAACAGATGGTCTTGTCGAAAGATTTAATAAAACTTTGAAAAGTATGCTGAAAAAGGTGGTCGACAAAGATGGGAGAAACTGGGATTTTTTGCTAGCTTATCTCATGTTTGCCATACGTGAGTTTCCGCAGGCATCCACAGACTATTCCCCTGCCCCCGCGGAGCTCTTGTATGGTAGACATCCCAGGGGGCTATTAGATGTCGCCAAAGAAACATTGGAAGGAGAGGCCACCCCATATAGAAGCATCATAGAGCATGTCTCCTTGATGCAGGATCGAATAGCAGCTGTCCTGCCCCTGGTACAAGAACATATAGAGCGAACCCAGGAGGCTCAGAGGAGAGTCTATGATCGGGGTGCCAAGGTCCGTACTTTCAGCCCCGGGGACAGAGTGTTGGTACTGGTGCCCACGGTGGAAAGCAAGTTCCTAGCCAAATGGCAGGGTCCCTTTGAGGTTGTCGAAAGGGTGGGGGAGGTAAACTACAAAGTCTACCAGCCAGGGAAAAGGAAACCACACCAAATTTATCATGTGAATCTCTTAAAGCTCTGGAAGGACAGAGAGACTTTACCTCCCTTAGACCGGGTACCGGTGATACCTGACATCCCCATAACAGATTCCCTATCCGTGGCATAACAAAGTGACGTTAGGGGGTTTGTGTACAAAAATAGACACTTTTTCTCCCCCTTACCCGGACTGACCAACGTGATCCAGCATGACATAGTGATGGAACCCGGGGTTTGCGTAAATGTAAAGCCATATAGAATCCCAGAGGCCAGGCGAGAGGCAGTCGCGAAGGAAATCAAAAATATGCTAGACTTGGACGTGATAGAAGAGTCCCACAGTGAGTGGTCGAGCCTCATAATGCTGGTCCCAAAACCTGATGGCATTATCAGGTTTTGTAATGACTTTAGGAAACTCAACAGTGTGTCTAAGTTCAATGCATATCCAATGCCTCGGGTCAACGAACTCACGGACAGGCCGGGACAGGCTCGCTACATAACAAATGGATATATGTGAAAAAATGCTGCGCCAACTCTTAGTAAAAAATATATAGTGAATCAGCCAACACAACAATCTGACTATTGTGAATATATAAGGAGCTATAAAGTGTGGCGCTAGTAAAATAATAAAGAATGAACCATAAAGCAAAAGTGGTGATAATGTATAGAAAGAAAAGGGGTCATAGCCCTAAATG